>NC_138042.1:22268418-22868418 GCF_964106645.2 Podarcis pityusensis | reverse complement strand
GCATCAGAGGATTTAAGAAAAAAAGGGGAGGACACCTCTGCCCCTAGACTGATACTGCTCACACTACCACTGAATGTTCTGATGCACCACGAATCCTTGAAGCAAGTCAAGGAATGCCAGCACTCTGCAGCCCTTGATACTTGGGATTTATTTCATTTTTTTTCATATCAAGTACAATGGAGTCCAAATTTCCATCTAATACATTCTAGCTTCATCATTTTTAGTGTGAAAAGTTTATTTCCCCCCTCTCATACTTTGTTATCACAGAAACCACATTTTGCAAACTAGGAGTCATGAGAGATGAGAGATCCCACCTGAATTCTTTCTCTTTGATGTCAGTGCTTGAATTTAGCTGAATTCTGCTGTTTGTTATTATCACCTTATATTCTTTCTCACATCTTCAGGGATCTCAGCTGAAACAGGAGCACCCTAATACTAGAGAGCCCTAAGGTTTGCAGAAGCACAAAAAGTATTTAGGGTGAAAACAATCTTAAGGTGATGGACCAGCGCACTTATCATACAGTTTTCAAGTTTATGTTCAACAGAAGAGACTTCTCCCCAGCAAATGAGGAGTGGTTTGAAATTTCTTCTGCATTCCTCCTCTTGTGGGATGTGAAGCATATTCTTAGGACTTCCAATTTTTCTTTGAGGTCAGCTTTCGAGGAAAAAACAACAGCAACCTCAAAGTATTGCACTGTGACAGGTGGAGTAGGAAGGGACAATAATAATAATAAAGAGACCAGTTGTTTTTCTGATTAGATGCAAAGTCGATGACAATGCACACTTATACATGTTGCTTTCAGATGCAGAAAGTGCTGATGCAATTTCCATGGCAACCAAAAGGGGGGGGAGTGATGTTTCTACCAGGTTTAACTGTGGAATCACTGAAGTGACTCCAGGAGGTGAGTATGTGAAAACAGCAGCCAATAACTCTAAAGGAATGCTGTTCTAAGTATAGGAACACAGAATAGAAAGCAATTTGAGGTAAGCCATCTTGCCCTGGACAGACCACTCGGGGGGCAGAGGGAGAGAAAGATGTATTGGCTCCTTTGACATGAAGTAAAGCTGGATTATTTAGGTCATAATCTCCACACCATAGCAGACCTGAAGGTCTGGGTCTTAGATTTTAAGGTCCAGGTTCCATTCAATCCAGTCAAGATTTTAGCTGAAGCTTCGGGCGCAATTTAATTAAGAAGTTTGGATGATAACATCCTTGCATTGTGGAAGCCACTGCTGTTTGCCAAACAAATGTGAACGGGCTGTTTCTGATTGGAAGCATTAGTTACAATGTTTTGTAATATCTTGTTTAATTATGAGTTTCCGTTCCATGGCTTATTTAAGATTAGTTTCTTCCGCAGTTTCCTAACATTTAATCCTCAGCATTTATGCTGGTATTATATCTGAGGCATAGCGGGATTGTTTGCTTGATTTCCACCACCCCTTTGCCTAAGGCTGTTGTTGTAATTAATTGTTAGGTTTCAGTTCACATGGGCTTTGTAAATGCTTTATGGAACAAAAAGTAGAGTTGACGCACCAAGGACTCCATTAAAAATATCTTTTAGCTGAGAACGGCATCTTGCCTCTTTCCTTCTCCCTGCAAATCTATGTATGAAGCGCCTTGTGTCACTAGATGTTGTGATAGGCACTAAAGGTGGCTTTAAAGGGGGATTAGAAAAACCCACAGATGATTTGTCTACCAATGGCTGTGAGTTATGAGGGCTACATAATATCTCCAGGATCAGAGGGACCATGCCATTGTGTCATATTTGTGGGCTTTCCTGAGGTTTATGGCTGCCCACTCTGGGAAGTGGGATGTTGGACTAGATAGGCTGCTGTCTAGCAGGGCTCTTCTTATCTTCTGTCAGGGGCTGGACTGAAGAGGAATGGTGGGAACCGCCCTCCCCTCTTCCTGCATCTTCCCAAGAAGAGGAGGACAGTATAGATTTAGAACAGTGGCTTGCAGAAGGTCATAGTTCGGAGGTGCAGAGGGGAGAAGCTGGGAAATATTTGGGGAGCAGCAGGAAGAAGAAGCATCAGGGGAGAGGCAGCTAATACACTCAGTGTCTCTTGAAAGCACTCCTGACCACCCCCTCTCCCAGAACAAGGTGTGCCTTGAGAGTAATAGAACAGAAAATTCAGAGGCAGATAATGCAGATCAGTCGGTGCAGGGGTGACATAGAATAGGAGGGGCTGAGGGGTGGGACTACTTGGAGCAACACCATTATTTAAGAGAGACTGCATTCCTTCATCTCTCTCTGTGAATATTGAATAAAATATATTCTTCTTGTTCTTCTGCTTCTTGGCATCCCACCGTGAGAGGGATAGGATTCCCTAAAGCCTTGACATCTTCTTAGCAATTATGAAATTAAAAATTGCCTTGCTGGGTCAAGCCAAGCATCTATCTAGCAGCGCCTGAATTATGGAGGACAAGGAATGTCAAGAGGCTTTAATGAAGTCCCTAGCATGCTTCTGAAAATAGTGATTAAGCAAGCCGTTGACCCTTTCCGTCCTTTGTGGTCCAATTATCTATCTAGTCCACATTTTGCATCCACCATGCAGATGCCCAAATACATACACCAAACATGCAGCAGGGATGATGGAATTACATTCGCTAGCACCATCCTGCTGTCTGCATGCCTGCTAGTCTAGGTGTGTTGAGCATAAGGTGAGAATTGGGTTGCCACAAAAGTACAGTTCATGCATGCAGGCCTTCCATGTCCTTGGGAGCCCTGTGTCTTCGGGGTTCCTGACCGTGCGAATCCTTCCATATTTTTGCTTGATCATAGCTGAGTCTGGCGTGTCACTCATATCCATCTTATGTCAGTTAGGCTGACATAAGTAAAACACGTACATATGTCAGTACTTATGTCAGTTAGGCTGACATATCAGTAAAACACGTTTCGCATGTGCAAGTCATCACTTAGCCAATTTGTTGTGGAGGTATGTGCGACCTGTATTTGAAAACCTTGCATTCTGCATAGGCAATATGTTAGCTATGCACATCACATTTGTTTAGACTTGTACTTCCTTTTGTGAGAATCCAAAATATGTGTGAGGTTTTAAACAATGGGAGCTCCCAGATGGACTGCTTTGAGTCGTAATCCAAAATGTCCAGGTTGTGGAAGTCTGCTGTATGCCAACGTAACATTTAAAGCACAACACAGGGGAAAAATAATGTTTATCCAAAATAACTGGATGTATAATTGATGCGGCCTCCAGACATTTTTGAGGTGGGAGATGTAGTTCATCATACGGTTCGAGTTTGTCACTCCTAATCTAACAGTGCTTTTACATACTCCAGAATAGCCAAACATTGTTCTACTTTTTACAGCGCATCTGCTGACACCATCTCCAGTAGGTTCTTCTCATGTGTTTTACTTAGTGCTTTTGGGGGGTACTCAAGTGTACTCCGTACCAGCATCCCCCCAGCACCCTCCACCCTTCAAATGTTAAGCGTGGTACTTACTCTAACAACTTCCCGAGGAGTACAGACACATTTCCCCCCTTTTTCTAAAAAGCACTGGTTTCAATCCATACGTCTTTCACCTTTTTTCAGACTGCAAAAACGTCCATACACATGATGGACATCTGTAGCAGTTAAGACTGCAGTGACTATTTGTTACCATTTCTTGAAGTGACACTGTGTGTGTATGTATGTGTGTGTGTGTGTTGTTTGCTATTTGTGAAAAGGAGGGTAGATCTATACACGGGGGGGGGGATGCTATGAATAAGTCAGAAATTAAATCATTATAACAAAAGAAATAAAACACTAGGGAAAATCACAAAGAAATTTTCTTTGGCTCTCCAGTGCCAACTGGTGTTGCATGTTTACAATGCATTCAAAACGCTGTTTTTTTTGACTAATGTAGCTGAATCCCCAGTCTCTAAGACAAGTTATCAAAATCTAAACAAAGTGGAAGAAGAGGAAAAAGAATGGTTCGTTATTGTGCAGACATTTTGCAAAATTATGTTAATTTAAAGTTGCTCTTTGGCATCGCTTAGCATGATGCCAGTTTTAGTAAGACGTGTGTGAAGTAGCAAGTCAGTTAGTGCTTGAATGAAGAACAAGTCTGAGCACTAAGTGGGCATTCATACAATAACAAGGTGATGCGCCCTTTATGCTGCAATTCTAAGGCAGAGAGAAGGAGAACCTAAGGCAGTTGAACTGCTTATCCAAAGCTCTCTTGAGTTCTCACTGGCAGGGTGGAAGTGAGGACAGATGTCTTATATTGGTTGCTTTTAATGGAAAAAAAAATATGTTCCCCTCCCATTGGGAACAAAAAGGCTGATTGCCGAAGAATTGATGCTTTTGAATTATGGTGCTGGAGGAGACTCTTGAGAGTCCCATGGGCTGCAAGAAGATCAAACCTCTCCATTCTGAAGGAAATCAGCCCTGAGTGCTCACTGGAAGGACAGATCCTGAAGCTGAGGCTCCAATACTTTGGCCACCTCATGAGAATAGAAGACTCGCTGGAAAAGACCCTGATGTTGGGAAAGATGGAGGGCACAAGGTGAAGGGGACGACAGAGGACGAGATGGTTGGACAGTGTTCTCAAAGCTACCAGCATGAGTTTGACCAAACTGTGGGAGGCAGTGGAAGACAGGAGTGCCTGGTGTGCTCTGGTCCAGGGGGTCATGAAGAGTCGGACATGACTAAACGACTAAACAACAACAACACAGTTTATTCCCTGCTTTGGGGATGTGACAGGAGACAGGTAGAATACCAGATTCTTCACACTCTGCTTCCATCAGGGACGCAATATGCTCACTGGGACATCCCATTTTTGGTCCTTCTGAAAGCAGAGCTTCAACCTCAGGAGGACGGAGGCCACAGAAGTCTGTGTGGCAGTGAGGAGGGAGTATCTGACATTGAATCCCACTCTTCAAGGTCAATCTCCCTCTCTGTCCTCAGAGAAGAATAAGATTCCTATGGACCCTAAGACATGCTCCCAGTGGCCAAAGGAAACCCAGCTGGCATTTAAGGCATATTGTCATTCAAATGTTCCTTTAAATAGTTGTGCAACAATTCACAGTAATGATGTTTGCTAGCAACTCAGAAAATTCAACCTTTGCGGAAATTGTCCATCTATTTTTGAATATGCACATGAAGTTTCCCATCCATGTCAAGCCACTTTTTGATTACCTAGAAATATCCATAAATATAAATAGGGTAGTTTCACACATTCTAATCTTTATATATGTCATCACCAACAGAAAAGAATTATTTCAGTACGACTGTTGTGAGATAGCTTCCCTGTATAGCTTTTTTGAGTGGTTAATGTAACTCTTTCCCTCTGTTTCCTAGTAATGTCTTTCAGCAGATAAATTCATGATGCTTGAACTGGGGTATGTTCCTCCCTCGCTTCTATCATGTCTGCCTGAAATAACATCCTATTAAGCAAAGTATTGACTATTAAATTGCTCTCTTGGTTTATAAGCCATTGCATTACAAGCCTCCCACTTCTCATTCCATGCATTTATTTTAATTGTGAATTCCATCATGAGTAGAATACTGTGACTTTTACTCTCTTTCCATGTTGCAATGAAGCCAGCTATTACTGAGTAATTTCTTATAAGGAGAAAAAAGATATCTGTTTTGTATCAACAAAATGTAGACAGACTAAGGAAGATCTTTGTTTTCTTTAAAGGTCTCATAATACAAGTGACAACAGAAGTTCAGTGAATGGCTTGATCCTGGTGCATTTCAAACCTGAAGCCAGAAGTTTGAATGTTAAGAGTAACTGCTTGAAAGCAGGAATGGTTTGCTTTGCAACTCGTTTCTTAAAGGGGTTGTGGTCCTTCCTCTTTGGAAGTTTTCAAGCACATGATGGATAACCAACTCTCGTGGGTGCTCTGGCTCTCCTGCATCGAGCAGAAGATTGGAATAGATGCCCTACAAGACCCCCCTCCTAGTCTACGACTCTGTGAATCCCCAACTGCCATTAATAGCAGCTGCGATCTAGCCACTGAAACCAGGCAAGCCATCAAATCTCAGGCTTACATCTATTGTGGGGTCTACATAGGAGTGGACCACAGCAGCTCAGAAAAGAAGCTTCCCCCTTTGAAATGGATTGATGTAGCAGTAACACCCTAAAACCATAAAAGCACTGTGGAATGGCTCTGTGAGTTGTTGTCGCTATTAGTTAAACTAGTTAGCTGCTTTAACGTGCCCCAGACACCCCAAAACTTACAAGGAAGGCCTACCGCATAGATACAACAAAGTTCAAGCAATGACATGCCCTTCATCACCATAGCATAATCATTAAAATATGCTCCAACCTGTTCTTGCTCAGGTTTGGTCCATGTTTCATGTCATTTCTTAAACAATTTAGTATGTTGGCTGGCATCAACGGCATATCCTTAAAAGCATTCTGGAAGCCCACTGGATTAGATCAGTGTGTTTCTGGGAATGAAACACCTGGAGCATTTCCCACTTATGTGGAGTAAAGAGGCATCCAAAATCTGAGTCTGAGTCTTCTCTGAACTAAACAGAGCCAGATCTTCCAAACATTTGTCTCAGGGTTCTGCTTTCTAGATCCATCACCATCTTGCTTGTGCCCTTCTAGGCACAGACTACTTTGTCAATGTCTTTCTTCAAAGGCAATACCCAGAACTTGGCACATTACTCTGGGTGTGACGTAACCAGCACAGAATACATTTCACCTGTTACTTAAGGTGACATTATGCTTCAAGGAATTAGGACTAGCATACAAGAACCTAAATAGTTTGGGACCATAGCACCTAAAAGAGCATCTTCCTTAGTATCAACCCTCTGGCTGGGGGTAACCCATGGCCATCTTACATGGCTAGATCATAGAATCATAGAACTGTACAGTTGGAAGGGACCATGAGTGTCATCTCGTCCAACCCCCTGCAATGCAGGAATCTTTCACCCAACATGGGGTTCAAACCCATGACCCTGAGAATAAGAATCTCATGCTCTACCAACTGAGCTATTGTAGAAATTTTTCAAACCCTCCAATATTGCAAAAATGAAAATGAGGAAAACATTTATTTTTGCATTTATTTAATATGTTTTTAACCTGTCCTTCATCAAACGATCCCATCGTTTGGTCGACAGCATAAAACATTTGGTTATCTCTTAGTTAATAGCATAAAACACTTTCAACAGCACATTTATAATGACTTTTAACACTGGTGTTCTCATGCTGAGGGATTGGTGCCTGATATCAACCACTCCACACTAGTGCTTTAGGCTCTGGTTTTGTCTAGCCTACGGTCGATCCATTGATTTAAAAGCAAATACAGGGTGCAGGCAAAATGTTTCTAGAGGAATTAATAGCTGAAGACAACACCTTTGCTCTTCCTTCCTCGCTGTCATTTTTGGCCTGGAACTGTGTATGTGATTCCTCCTCTTTTATTTCCTGCAAATATCTTCTCTGAAAGCTTTCTTTTCCATTAAGCCTTTGACACGACACCTAAGTACTTGTAACAAATAGATGCATGCATAAAAGCAGCGAACCCTCCTGTTTATCTCTGATTTCTCTTTGGGAGCAAGGACCTTTCCTCTTGTTCTTTGCAAGGTGCTATGAAGATTGTTCTTGTTCCAAATAGGGTGATCTGGCTTACACATGAGCAAGAAGTGTCACCATTCGATTAGCTGCTGTTGTTTTTACTGCTCTTAACTGCAGAAGAAGAGAAAAATTCTGCGTTATAAACATGTCATGTGGTGGCGATTATCATATTTATTCTCCTAAGCTAGAATTTATTGCAAGATGAAGTGAGAGCCATTTGCACTGTCAGAGATTCCATAAATCAAGATATTAAGAAATCATTTGTTTGGTGGGAGACATATACAGTACCTTGCACACAATTTTAAGCAAATGCCTAGAAATTTGAGCAGTTGGTGATAGCACTTCCGTGTGGTGCTGCGCAACGCAGTGCAAATGCATCTATTTTGAACAGAAGCCCCATCTCTGCTCAATGGGGCTTGCTCTCCAGTAAGTGTGTTTTGGAGTGCACTCGGTCAACTCAAAGACATCAGTGAATCTGCTGGATGAGAGTGCATTCCAATTTAGAACCATATACTGTCCGAAGAGTACGACAGAAAATACTTGAAGGGGTATAATGAGTGAGAGGCTTACAAAGCCTTCCCACTTGTTCTGTAGTTCTTACTTTATTTATGGGGAATTAAAGAAACTGCAGTGGTTTATAAGCACTCCAGGCTAAGAACAGAAGTAGGAGTTCATTTATACCGAAGATGAGTAGGTGGAGAGGGTAATTTTTATTGCCTGCAGTAAATCTGTTTGTTTAATGCATTGACAAAATACTGAGCTTTAAGAAATGCTTACCCTTGTAGGGGGAAAATTGCCCTCATAATGCTGTCAAGGTCAGGGAGTTTTGCTTGTCCTGTCATAAATGTAACTGCTGGTCCCCACAAAGTGAAAATGCCTCAGGGCAACATTAACTTCAGTGCCTAACTTAAATGCATGGGGTATATTTTGCATCTTAATTTCTCTTGCCCATTGGTACTGCCCTGCTTCCTGTTAAGCTTCTTTGAGCTAAAAGAAAGGTTCACAGTGCAGTCTTAACTACATCTATTAAAAAATAGGATTATCCAAGAATTCTGAGAAAGACTAGAGTGGAAATTGCTGGTATTCTCTTACTCATCCCATGTCCGGAATGGAAATCAACCCAGTGAATATGATTGGTATTTACTGTTGTTGCTTTCATCGCACAAATGATGTGTGATTAATTGCATCTCCCCCATTGGTACTGTGAATGAATGTGGTGGAATACCATAATGACAATGACTAAAGCTGTGGTCTCTCTCTTTCTCTCTCTCTGTGTGTAAACAATAGGTGTGCAGTTGCATTTAGATTTCAGGTATTTGTACCAGGATTCAATCCACATAGTAGGATGCACATTGCTATCTGGGAGGGTTGGGTGGGTGACACTCAGGCTGACTGCACTGCTTAGAGCAGCCCCAGCCTGCTTTTATGCCCCGGGAGTGGACCTGAGGGAAGACTACATCCCACAGGTCCGCTCCCCAAGCCACACACCCCAGGACACCGCGGATTGGCCAATTCAAACTATGGGCCCATGATGCTCTGTGGCAGCCAGGAGGGAGCAGTAACCGCTGTAGAAAAATGGCAAGGCTCTGTGGGGCTGAGGAGGTGTTGTGGCAGGCCGCAACTGCCGCTCACCATGGTAGGGATAAGTGGCCATTCTCACAACTAAGTCTATCTAGGTATACACAAATGCATTCTCTGCAACTGTTTAAAACTGCCAAGAAGAACTTGTAGAATGTATCTCATTAGCCGTGTACTGTGACCTGTCACGTTCCTGAGAGACAACATAAGGGTGCCTTGCGATTTTTGACTTGGTGGGACACAAGCTAGGCAATCTGAATTAAAAAAAACAAAACAAGGATAGCTTACTGTCAGCTAGGGGCAAGTGGCAGTTGCAGCCCAGCATGGTTGTGGTTCAGGCAGGGGTTCATTCTCCTGCCCTGCAAGGCTGATGGACGACATCATATCCTTCCCCTGTGGCCATGTGGGTTGCTGGTGGCCTGTCTGTGAGCTGGACCAATCAGGGGCAAGCGAATGAGCATGGCTTGTGTGGCAAAGCGGACTGATGACTTCAGCCCCTGGTCTTTGCTCCATTCTACTTGCTGTACATTTCAGCATGCCACAGCCGAACTCGCCAGCTCAGTCAGAGCTGGATTTGAAATGACAAATCCCTTTGCTTGTTTAAATTGGCCCACAACAGATTAATTTATTTCCCTCCTAAAATTGATGGCCATTTCCATTGGAAAAGAGCGCTGCATTTTGAATTGCCCATATATTTAAGCTGTAATACTGACACATCCTTCTACAATGACCTTTTGACAATCTCTTTTTGGTCTGTTGTCCATTTCATCCCTGTCTCTATTTACTACTCAATATGCCAGTGAGAAATGGGGGTTATATGTTTGCTAGTCAAAGTGTAAAATATGGAAAGGTCAAAGTAGTAAAGTAGCATATTAGGTATAGAAATTATGATTCCACTTTTTCAAGACAAAGTGAGTAATAAGGGAGAGGGTGTTCAGTGGCAAACAGAGGTGCGGTTAGTTGAAAAATTGTGTGTAATATTCTTTTCATATCCAAAAAAGTATGTTTTTTTTCTATTGGGAATTCCATATCCATTTAAAGATTTTACTGTGCAATCCTATGCATGTTTGCTTTGAAGTAATGTCTTCGCCAGGACTTATGCCCTAGTAGGTTTCTCAGATTTCCCCCTAAGAACTCACAAAGCATGGTATTTATGGTTTTTAAGGATGTGATGATGTCATGAGCTCATGTTCTCACATGACTGTCTCCAGTGCTGGAACAACTGGTACTGAAGGACAATATTGTGTGAAGAAAGTTTGTGTATTTGATTTGGTTTTGTTGGTTTTACTCTTAAGCCAGGCAGGATTTGCTCCTTTTCTCTGGCATGTTGTACATATCTCTTTATATCCTTTAATGAATTTGGGGAGAAGATAGCCATTGCTCTTCTCATCCATTCTGTCCCATATCCTATCACCCACAGGTCATCGCCTGACATCAAGCACACATGGAAACTTATTTGCCATGGCAGGTACGCAAGGAGTAGATAACAGTGTTGGGAGACGAATGGGCAGAAAAAGCAACATCTGCCCTGACTTCCATTGCAGAAGGCAGTGCACACTGGTTTGTCTTCAGTGGCTGGCTTAGAAGATAGCAAATATCCCAAAAGCCAGACCTACACAACTTGTGGTAGCACACATATTAATATGCCAGTTCACTAGAGAATTATTCCATTTTTGTTTTGTCTATGATGGGCTGCAAAAACATGGAGGGTGCAACTACCTAATAGGTGTCACAGTCTAACTGTGATCTGTGTTCACCTTGGTAAATTGCAAGTTGCATACGATTGTCTTAAACTGTAACTGTGACTTGGTGAAGGTTGGGTTCTGCCGGGGTTCAACATTAAAATGATGGCATTTTACAGGAATTTACACATGGGAAGTAGCATGACATGATTCTTCCATCCCCCTCTCCCCATTGTCTAAAAGCAACAAAGGTTTGAGCAGAATTATTAGATCAGGGCTGCCATACATCCAGGCAGAATTGTTGAATGTTGGGGGAATTGTCGGGAAAAACCAGGGCATATGGCAACCCATGTTGGAAATGTTGCTTTGTTTGGTGAATTTCCCTAAAAATAGCTTTAAAAGCTTCAATTTTGAGATTTTGCAAAAAAATAAAAATTCTGCCAAAAGCTCACCCACTTCTTGAAAAATGGCAACCCTATACAAGATGCTTCAAATAGGAAACCTACAGTCTGTATCCTCAAAATTAATTCCCTGCTCATCTCCAAGCTCAGCCAAGCTCTTCATTCTTCTCCAAAGCTGTATCCAGTCGGTCAGTCAGATCTGCATCAACATTATAGGATCAATTGTCTAGCCAGCAGAAAGGAAAACATCTTGATGCAAAAACAAGCAAAAGCAATGCTTCTTTCCCCTTTTACTTTGATAAAAAGTTTGTTCAGAAGTAACCACATGTATAATTACAAACATAATTTGCAGCCAGCTGTTTCTTCATATTAGAGGGTGTTAGCCCTGTTTAGATGGTCGCTGAATGCACAGGGGTGGCACGTGCCCTGCACAAAGTCACTGCCATCTGCACAAATCAATCGTTGGACAGGGTGAATGACTCCGAGACTTGTTCTTTGAATGTGAAATTGGGTGTCAGTGCAATTAGGAGAAACTGAATGATGGTTTCCCAGAACTTATCAATATTCTTGCATCTCATCTGCCAGTTGAAGGCTTGCTCTTCACAACCAGCTCCAGATTTTAGTGTCTAGAACAGCCTCCACCAACATGGTGCCCACCAGATACTTTGAACTGCAACACCCATCAGCCATGGGCAGGCACTTGGTTGGAGAAGGTTAGTCAGGCATAACCTTATCTTTTAGGTTTATTTTGCCCTTTTGCTGATCATATATACACTTTTTACAAATTATCCCACCACTCCATTAAAATAAAAACTCAAGACACTGTAATTAAAACAATAATAAAACACAAGATAATCAATGATGATATATTGGTGCACACTGCCCCAGTCTCTGAATGGTGAATGTTCACAGCATAATCACCCCAAAAGGATCTTGCTTCTCCCATAGCCAAAGCCTTGAATTCCAGCAGAAATCAGTCATCTCTCTCTCTCTCTCTCTCTCTCTCTCTCTCTCTCTCTCTCTCTCTCGCCTGTAACTTTTTTCTCTAGGTTACATCATAGCAAACTCTGCCCTGAAACTCTGGCTTTGTCCTTTTAACTATATATGAGCTGGAGAAGGGCCCCACCCAGACCTATTTTTCTAGAAAAGGAGGTGCAGGAACTCACCATAAACACTTCCCTCATTCTCTTAGAAAGGCAATGGCACCCAGCGGAGAGATGCTGGAACTGAGTTCTGGTGAGTCCCAGCTGAAAGAAAGCCCTGCTCTCCAAACCATATAGCCTCCTTGCATTTGTTCTCTCAATGGTCCATCACCCAGACAATTAGCTTTTTACCCTTGCTGGGATTGTAGGGGTCTGGCACAATATATTTGAATAGTTTCATGGGTTAAAAAAGGAAAAGTTCCTTTGCCAGTAGCATGAGTAAACCAGCATGTTTGGAACAGAGCTGTTTTTCCCACTCTGATGTGCTAGTTTACCAAATGCTGTGTGATTTGTTTAATTTATATTTTAAGTGCAGGGACAGTCAAAACAATGATATCTCACCTAGAATCCGAAGTGATGTTGTCTAGAATGGTACCACCTTGGCCTACAAAATCCTTCTGCATATAGTGTAGATCAGTTGCCAGAGGAAGCACCACCACCTGAATCACTCTCTGTCTCTGTAAATGTGTTTTGACGTAGTTTAGATTATGGATTGTGATTTGGGAAACAAATACTTGTTCTCTCTCAAAGCTCTATTTTATCTTAATGAAGATTGGAAAGTAAATTGGGTAAGTAAAATCTTATTAGTATGAAGCTATCAGAATGTATTTCTTTCGTTCAGCTTGATGCAGCTCCATTGGGATTTTGGACTCTGCATCCCATTTTATTGCTAAGAATGAGAAATATAGAAATCCATACAGTATATGGCTGCTAGGTACACTTTGGAAAATGTAATTACTGGCTTCATCCATTTTATTTTATGGTATTGAGTTTAAAGAAGCCAGAAAGATAAGATTAGATATTTACTCAGATATAGCTTGGATAAGATGAAAACCATGTCAGTCTAATTATCCACTGCAGGCTCAAACTAAAAACTGGATTTTTGCTGAGTTCTTGATCTCTCTACAAATCCACATAATAAATCTTCTGGCTGGATATATCCAAATTGATCAGTTTGATTCAAGCCTTTAAAAAAATCAATAGTGTCTTTGAATTTCATAATGTCAGGTTATTTTACTCTGCAAACACTTAGCACTTATACTGATGCTTTCCCCAGACATTCTCATTTTCCAGAAAACTATAGGAAAGCTAGAGATTATTGTTCTTTGGAGTTCCCCCACAGGACTTATCAGAACCAAACAAGATGCAAAATTCACCATTGTCTTTTCCTTTCCAGTGCTGTCTCCTTTCACTGGAAATAGCAATCAGGCAGTAGACTTTCCCTGAGTTGCTGATAAGAGATTATAAAAACTGGAGAGACTTCTGAATGCAAATGATGTGATGGGCCCTTCGGTGATGGCCCCTCCAATAGTCATCTTCCAGCAGTTCCTACTAGTCAACATCTCTTTGGTTTAATTTCAACTCCTAATGAGGTCTTTGCAGTGTGGTCAGTTTAATTTTATACCAGTGGTTTAATTTATTTACTATTTCCGTTTGTAGGCTGCTTACTATCCAGAGATCTTAAAGTGGTTTACAATATGTATTTACACACACACACACACACACACACGGATGAAACTAAGGTGGAATCTGCACACATATAAAAAACGTTCTGGAAAACGTTCTGCTTTTTTAAAGTGTGTTTTTTTTAAAAAAATACATTGAATTTTCCATAAGGCTCACTATCACCCTCTAGTGTCACATTGTATATTGGACTTAAAACACACTTAAAACCTTTTATTTGCAGCTGTATAGCTGAGTCCTAATTTGCTGTGTGCATGGAACGAGGTCGGCTCACACAATAGGACACCCTGCACTCCAACCTAGTGCATCATTGAAAATAATAATAATAATAATTTATACCCCACTCATCTGGCTGGGTTTCCCCAGCCACTCTGGGTGGCTTCCAACAAAAGATTTAAAAATACATTAAAACATCAGTCATTAAAAACTTCCCTAAGCAGGGCTGCCTTCAGATGTCTTCTAAACATCAGATAGTTGTTCATTTCTTTGACATCTGATGGGAGGGTGTTCCACAGGGTGTGCACCACTACCGAGAAGGCCCTTTGCCTGGTTCCCTGTAACTTTGCTTCTCGTAGTGAAGGCTCTCGGAACTGGACCTCAGTGTCCCAGTTGGACGATGGGGGTGAAGACGCGATGCTGGGCCAAGGCTGTTTGAAGACATTGGAGACTGCTTTGGCAATGGTTTCAGACTGATCCTCCTTCATTTCCAAAGCATTTCAGTTACAAAACCATTCTTCCAACAGTTTAAATGACACAAGAGAATTCTTTTGCAAATCTAAGCTTCATAGATTCATAAATCTCACTTACTGCAGGGTCCAGGATTTGGTCAGGTGTAGCATGTCGAATCCACGAGCTGCACTGTCAGGGCTAAAGTCGGGATGGGGGGAGTCACATAGAGTCCTATAACTGGTGTGGAGCATGTTTGCTGGTGTTACTATTGCTCTACCTGTGGCAATGTGCGCAGGAATGCAGTTACAGTCATCTTGCCAAAGAACTGGAGGGTTAAAAATACCTGTCCCTTTCTATCTCTGTTGTTCTCCAGACCATATATATATATATATATATATATATTCCAAAAATTGATTTTTCTCTTCAGAATAATCATGCATATTGCATACCTGGTCCTGAGCAGAATACCAAGCTTGTAATTCAATTGCAAGGTTTTGCTTCCTCTTTATAAATCACTTGAAGTCTGCTCTTATGTCAGCAGAACTCTTCAATTGAATTATGTTCTTCTACTCAATCAAGACTCATCTAAATCATATTATGCCGTTGTGGAGCTTGCTTTGGACGATGGCTCTCTTCGTATCGCAGTAACCTCAATTCATACTAGCTCACCTATGCTGTCATTTTTAACGGTACAGTTGTTTGGACAAGGCCTCTCCTCCTTCCGGAGCGGAGGTGTTGTGGGCGGGAGACGATTCCCACGTCACACAAGGGGCATTATGCCCCCTGCCCCATTCACTTGGCTGGCGCGCCACGCCCCTGGTTGAGCACCCAACCGGGCGGCTTGGTGGGGGCGTGGTTCGCTGCTCAAGATGCAGCCGCGCCAGCCATTGTGCCCATTTGCTCACCTTTTTCGCTGCGAGTCACCCACCCACCACTCCCTTAGGGCTTAGGGCTTAGCTGTCTCTTGACCTTGCTATGGACCTATGGTTGGTCGCCCAGGTTGCCCAGGGGGCCTGGTAGGAATTTTTTCCAGCTGGCAAATTGGCACCGGCCTTTTGGTTTTTTTCACCTACCTCGTAGCAATCGTCACAACTTTCTTGGTATTTGGCGGTTAGGCATTGGAATGTGTTGTTGGTGTGTGGAAGGGCAAGGTGTGGCCATCGCCTACCCCTTCAAATTTGGGTATTTCGTTAAAGGAATCCGGCGGTCGTGGATCCTGTCCGATGCCTGTGTGGCGGGGGGCCATGGCACGACCCTCGGTGACATCAGGGGAGAGCTTATAGTTTTATTAACATCAACAGGCTCCCCCTACTGGTGGTTAACCCCTCTTCAGACTTACCCCTTTCCGAGTGGGTGAAGTCAAATCTTCCGTGGTCCAATGCCTAAGCCAATATCTTCTCACTTACTGTAATCAATAAAGTTGTGGCCTTTTCATGCCCATTAACCTTACACACTGTGTCCACGTGTCTTTATTCCTCCAAGTGGGGATCGGGTCCTCAAACCACAAACTAGGCACTTTGATAACAATTACTGCAATCTTGGACTTTCTTAAGGCTCAATAGGTTGGATTCATTGCAGACCCATTGCAGTCAACAGGGAATAAATTACAGCACCATCCTAATCATGTCTGCTCAGCCCTATTAAATCCAATGGGTTTCAGTCTCAGGCCACAATCTTAATTTGACCAACCAAACAGTAAGCCCCGTTGACTTCAGTGGGACTTTCTTCCGAGTAGGCATGGTTAGGATTGCTGCCTCAAGTCACTAACTTACATCGTCTTGATTTCAGTGACTCTACATTAAGCATGGCTAAGTCTGGATCCAACCAGTTGTTTCTCTGCTGAAGTATATTCGACGTCTCTGTGCAATTCAATCACACTCATCCAGTTTACGTACTATAAATAAGAGGAAAAACTAAAATGGCTAAAACAGAAAAGAAACAGCCTCATACAAAATCTCAATCGCAGAGCCATACAGAAACAAACAAAACTGAAAAGAGCTTCAAAAACATAACAAATGAAACACGTGAGCAAATTTACAAGACAAATTGTTGAGCATAATCTTGATAAATTATCCCAATAATAAATAAATAGGGACACTTTCTGAACAAATATCTCCTCTACTTACCTTCCACATATCTCGCAAAGCTTGTCAGCTTCATCTGCAAAGCTATTTCCCAGATAATTTTGTGCCGTGTTTTAAAAATCACAGCACGTTTATATCTTAATGGAACTTCTGTATATTTTTTATCTGTTCTCGACATGTTACTCTACATCACAGGTTTTAGTTGTATATAATAAGCTGCCATATATTATTCTTTCTTAAAGCAAGGAATTCCAAATTATCTATTAATGGACAATTCCAACAATGGCCATGGTTTAATTTCTATGTGACAAGAGAGAAGACTTCCCCCCAATATTATGGTATATTATGCCTTGTGAAGCATTGTCTTTCACTGACTCGTAAAGGCAGTTTCATCCTGACAAGAATTATCTGTGAAGGCCATCTTTATCTGTGACCAATGCCATTGTTGCTTTTAAATGTATTTTTACTATTGCATTTTTAAAATTATCTTTTATTGCATTATGCTTGTAAATTGTTGTAAAATACATAGGCCCTAGAATGGTGGGATACAGTGGTACCTTGGGTTAAGAACTTAATTCGTTCTGGAGGTCCGTTCTTAACCTGAAACTGTTCTTAACCTGAAGCACCACTTTAGCTAATGGGGCCTCCTGCTGCCGTTGTGCCGCCGCTGCACAATTTCTGTTCTCATCCTGAAGCAAAGTTCTTAACCTGAGATACTATTTCTGGGTTAGCGGAGTCTGTAACCTGAAGCGGATGTAACCTGAAGCGGATGTAACCCGAGGTAAGCTAAAGGTAAAGGTAAAGGTACCCCTGCCCATACGGGCCAGTTGTGACTGACTCTAGGGTCGCTCAAGAGGCAGGGAGCCAGCGCCGTCCGAAGACACTTCCGGGTCACGTGGCCAGCGTGACGAAGCTGCAACTGGCGAGCCAGCACCAGTGCCGCAAATGGAAACACCGTTTACCTTCCCGCTATAAAGCGGTACCGATTTATCTAATTGCACTTAGGGGTGCTTTTGAACTCCTAGGTGGGCAGGAGCTGGGACCGAAGGACGGAAGCTCACCCGCCGCGGGGATTCGAACTGCCGACCTTACGATCAGCAAGTCCTAGGCACTGAGGTTTTACCCACAGCGCCACCCGCGTCCCTGGGTAACCCGAGGTACCACTGTATAAATCTTTATAAAAATAAAATACTACAGCAGTTGATTAAGTTTGTGGGGGATGAAGCCATCTCCTCTTCCTCCTCCTCCTCTTCCCTGAGCTTGGCAGCAGCAGCACTGGCAGGGGAAATAAGGACATTCCAGAACCAAATCAGAAGCTGGGATGGCTTCCGTAATTCCTGGAAAACCGGGACAGTTGGAGGGCATTGCTAAAGGCAAACAGTAATAATTATGATGCAGTGTCAGATATACGTATAGGCTAAACAAGCTATAGTTTAGAGCCCCACTCTCTTGGGCTCCCCCCAAAAAAATTGAAGGAAAGAAAAACTGGTTGTACATTTCCAAAATATAAGTTTAAAAGCAAATAAAATAAAATATACATACAGCAACAGTGTTTTGTGCTGTGTAGGCTCCTATGATGTAAGGAATGGGCCCCGCCTGCTCCCTAAAATATCACTGGTTTGCTCATTTCTATATATAGGGTGCCTACATTCTGCATGGCAACATGTGCAAATGGCTTTAGGTAACTATTAGGTCCATAAATTACCATATAACATATATTCAACACAAAAAACAGTGACAATTTGTTGTCGACAAAGGACAGCTGGACATATAAAGGGCCCCATTACCTTCAGTAGCTTAGGGCCTCATCAAACCTAAATCTGGCCCTGCTTGTAGGTCTCTACAAGCATACAACAGGACAGGGAAGGGATATCACTTTGTAATGACAGCATGACAACATCCTCTTCTCAATCTGCATGTGAAATGGACCTCAAAGGCAAAAATGACTATCCAGGTGCTTTAGCTTTTCTTAAATCACATTCCTGTAAGCCTGAGGCAAGCTACAAGCCCTCTGCCCCTTCTACTACTGTGCCAGTTAAAGGCTGCTGGATATAAGGAGAGTGAACAGAGCACCTTCGTTATGCAAAAGGCATAGCAATTGATTCCCATACAGAGTGATTTAGTCAACAATGGGAATGGCACAGAAGATGTTCCTAGGGGATTGTGCCCTTTCTATATCCCTGCTGATCAGGATTCTTGTCATTGTTCTAATGCTGCCTGTCTTCATGTCACCGAGTTTGTTATTTATTGATTACGCTGACACCAGCAATAAAGAGAGAATTGTTTTACATCTCAGATGAGGATGTGTTTCATGATTCATCATATGCGAGCCAATTGCAAATTATTCTCTCTTGTATTTCCCTATGAAAGCAAATACATAATAAATCCTGACAAGGGATCCTAGAAAAGACTCTATTTCACACACACACACACACACACACACACACACACACACCCCTCCCTCACTACTTCTTTCATTAGAATGCGTAATTTTATATTTTTATTTAGTTTGACAAAAAAATTCTTAAGCCAGGGAAAGGTTGTAAATAAGTGTTTCAAATGAGCAAATAAATTAAAACCCCACCGGGATACTCCACAGACTCGCTGTGTCCCCATACCACAATAATAATAATAATAATAATAATAATAATAATAATACAATTAAAAATATATTTATACCCCACCCATTGTCTGGGTTTCCCCAGCCACTCTGGGCAGCTTCCAGCAAAATATTAAAATACAATAATTCATCAAATATCAAAAGCTTCCCTAAACAGGGCTGCCATTCTTCACAGATGCCTGGTTCATAGTTCTGATCAAGAAGTAATTGCCACTACAACAGGAAGGTAGATAGGAGTTGAGGGGTTATTTGAGAAAATCTGCATTATCCATCACATTGGTATGCCACCCATCTTCCTCTGTCAGGCTCAGGGAATCAGGTCCCTCCCCCGGTGGCAGCAAAGAAGCAGATAAAAAAAGGAAGAGTTAGTTTATTCAATAGTTTATTCAATAATCACAGCAAGGGATGTCAATATATTAGCTAGCTATTCCAGTAGGTCTGTTTCCCATATGGTTTGGTACCAGTGGTCCATGCTGACTGCCAGGTCCCTCTAGTGTCTAGATATGATGCCCCTAGCTGCTGATAATAGGTGGCGTATGAGTTCTTTGTAGTGTGAGTTGCTGTCTTGGGAAATGTTTAATAGTCCCAGTTCTGGAGTTGCTTCTAATACCTGTTTTGTTATTTTGCATATTTCTTGTAGGAGCGATGTCCAAAAATGGTTGGATTTTGAGGCATTCCCACCATTTGTGGATATATATGCTTGTAGTGGTGAAACATCTCCAGGATTTAGCTGAGGTTCCTGGGTGTATCAGCAAAAGCGGGCTTTTTTTCATGTTATGACTAACCCACAGTTAAGGGATTGGGCAACACACAAATGTATAATTCACCCAAAACAGATATGGTTGGAAGCATCCAATTACCTCATGTCCACTCTGGAGGAGAGGGAGAGTATTCAAGCCTGAGATAAAAACAGGGTAAACTGCAGAGCTGAATAGAGATCTGTAGCTAAGTTTCCCCTCAATGAATTCTAAGCGTCATCACCTGACAAAATATAGCAACAAACCACTGTGTTGGTAATTCTCCACAACATCAAGAGTTGCTACGCACTCTGTGTGGGGCTACCATTGTGCCTGGTTGAGAAGCTTCAACTGGTAAGAAATGTTGCTGCTATACCATTGATGGGGATAGAGTACTGCTGGGGCAGAACTCCAGCTTGCGGGGCCAGACTCTTAATCATTTGGATGCAGGTCTGCCTGATCCCTTATACCCCTGCCTTATCACTGAGTTCTTTGGGCAAGTCTTTCTTATTCTGGCAGGCATTTGAAGGTAGGGTTTTGGTATGGTTTTGGTTCTATTGTTTTATGGTTTGCATTAACATCTAGTACACGTAGGAGTACGACAAGGTTGTATATTGTCTCCCTGCTTATTTAACTTATATGCAGAATTCTTGATGCGAAAGGCTGGACACAGTGGCACAACCTTGATGGCAGAAAGTGAGGAGGAATTAAAGAACCTTTTAATGAGGGTGAAAGAGGAGAGCACAAAATATGGTTTGAAGCTCAACATCAAAAAAACGAAGATCATGGCCACTGGGCCCATCACCTCCTGACAAATAGAAGGGGAAGAAATGGAGGCAGTGAGAGATTTTACTTTCTTGGGCTCCATCATCACTGCAGATGGTGACAGCAGTCACAAAATTAAAAGACGCCAGCTTCTTGGGAGAAAAGCAATGACAAACCTAGACAGCATCTTAAAAAGCAGAGACATCACCTTGCCAACAAAGGTCCGTATAGTTAAAGCCATGGTTTTCCCAGTAGTGATGTATGGAAGTGAGAGCTGGACCATAAAGAAGGCTGATCGCCGGAGAATTGATGCTTTTGAATTATGGTGCTGGAGGAGACTCTTGAGAGTCCCATGGACTGCAAGAAGATCAAACCCATCCATTCTGAAGGAAATCAGCCCTGAGTGCTCACTGGAAGGACAGATCCTGAAGCTGAGACTCCAATACTTTGGCCACCTCATGAGAAGAGAAGACTCCCTTGAAAAGACCCTGATGTTGGGAAAGATGGAGGGCACAAGGAGAAGGGGACAACAGAGGATGAGATAGTTGGATAGTGTTCTCGAAGCTACTAGCATGAGTTTGACCAAACTGTGGGAAGCAGTGGAAGACAGGAGTGCCTGGTGCCTCACGAAGAGTCGGACACGACTAAACAACTAAACAACAAACATGTAGGGGAAAGCACATAGAAACCATTACTGCAAATTTCACTGAATATTTGAAAACATGAGAAACACACCTTGATATCAGTTTATTATGTTTTGTACTAAATAAGTAATGTGTGCAATTTTGAGATAACATTGCAATATGAATGTTTCATTTCTATTAATCACAATTACTAATTTCTCATTTTAAATAGTGAGTAGTGATTTTCACGCAAGGTCATGTAAATTCTGTTTCTGGTTAAAATTTTGTTATCTCACTATTATGCTCTAAGGACTAATGAAATAGAAGTTTTTAGCTGGGTTTTCAATGTGGTTGTTTCAGTTTACATCAGGTTCTGTGTAGCTGCTTCTTATTCTTTATCATACACATAATGACACAGTATATATGATGCTTTAACAGAATTAAAAACCAAAAACAAAGTTAGCAAGTGTCAGAGACATATCATTGCCCATTCCTGTATTTTGACAGTGGAGGGATAATAGAAGGAAGGAAAGAAAGACCTTTCACCCATGCAAAAGGAGTTTCCATTGGGATATAACTTGACAAGCTATATTTATTTTTAATATTAAATATTAAATACATATAAAGTAAAGAAAAGGATGATTTTTTTCTATGTAAGTGATATCTAGCTTTGCATATATTGTAGTGATGGAAATGGACTTTATCCTATTCAGAAAGTATCAGAATTTAAATTTTTCAGCTTTCTTTCTTTCTTAAAAGCAAATCACTCAGGATCACAGTTTAATTAAAATAAACTCTGTAATAGAAAAGGGACCGAAGGCTCTTACAGATAATGTTAACTTGCTATTAAAATCACTCATGGCAAGCACAGCTCCAGAAGCTTCAGATTAGGATGCAATTATTGGAGACTTTGCAAAGTGCGTGGGACAGATTCTCCAGCTCTTGTGCTTAGCTTTATGGAGTAATACCACAGTGTGCAGGTGGGCAAAGCAGGTGGGCCCTGCTTACAAAATAGATTGAGATTAACAGCACACTCCTATACCTGCCTAACGCAAAGAAAGTCCCATTGAGTTTAATGAAGCACAGTACAGCAGCCTGAAGAGTCAACTCAGTATGAATTTCTTTCTGAATAGACTCGTCTAGTGACTCACAATTGGGCTGCAGAGTTATGGGGAGCTGATGCTAGAGATGGAAAAATCTGTCCATTTTGGTCCTCCAAGTTCCTCATTTTTCCAGTCTTAAATTCAGTTCTCCGCACATCTGAAAGAATGTTCAATTTTCAAAAAATAAAATCTCATGAAAATTCACCAGCATTTTAGTGTGAATTTCTGATAATAAACACATTTTTTATGCAGTTTTGACTAATATACAATTTTTTACAAGCACTTGCCCCACTGCAATGCATTTCTGTATGTTAATTTCACAAATGCATGCATTTTTATGCACATTTTAGTGTAAAATATAGATTTTTGTACACATCATTTGGCTGGAGATCCTCATTGCAAAATTCAAAGAAGTACCAGTGTCAACGGATGGCTGCTTCAGTGCATATATTGCTTTTAAACGTGCATTTTTAAAGAAGAACAACAACATGTATTTCATAGATTTTCCTTTAAATCTGAAATGAGTTGAACTTCTGTCCCAAAGTAAGAGCAATAAAACATACCTCTTCATGAATCTCACAGTTGTGACACTTGCATGCTACGTGGTAACAAAAATGTTCTAGATAAAGGTAAAGGGACCCCTGACCATTAGGTCCAGTCGTGACTGATTCTGGGGTTGCGGCGCTCATCTCACTTTATTGGCCGAGGAAGCCGGCGTACAGCTTCTGGGTCATGTGGCCAGCATGACTAAGCCACTTCTGGCGAACCAGAGCAGCGCACGGAAACACCGTTTACCTTCCTGCTGGAGCAGTACCTATTTATCTACTTGCACTTTGATGTGCTTTCAAACTGTTAGGTTGGCAGGAGCAGGGACCGAGCAACAGAGCTCACCCCGTCATGGGGATTCGAACTGCCGACCTTCTGATCAGCAAGTCCTAGGCTCCGTGGTTTAACCCACAGCGCCACCCACGTCCCTTAAAAATGTTCTAGATGGCTTTAACTACTAATAGAATTATAGAGTTGGAAGAGATTCTGTGGATCAACTAGTCAAATTTCCTGCAATGCAAGAATATGCCGTTGTCCCATACGGGAATCAAACCTGCAACCTTGGCAATCATCAGCACCATGCTCCAACCAACTAAGCTATCCAGGCAGCACTAACATAAAAATAGCTTAGTACAGGCATGTCTAACAGGTCGATCGCAATCTACTGGTTGGTCACAGGGTGTTCCTGGTCAATCCTGGTCGATCTTTGTACGCTTAGCAATCTATCCCCCCAAAAAAAACAACTCAGCAACTCTGGCTCCCTAAAAAAAGCTCAACGAAAAAGCTCAACGAAAAAGCTCAACAAGTCTGTTTTTTTTATATACTGTGAGTCGATCGCTGTCTCTTGAGAGTTGGACGTGTCTGGTTTAGTACAACACACATAACCACATAAATGTACCACAAAGACAGCATAAACACAGCAATCAGTATAGCGGAACAACCATGTTGAGATGAAATATGCCACCTGAGAAGGAGCACCGGCCCCAACGCTATTTTCCAGTGAAATCTCACATGCTTCACAATATCACATGTGATCTGGGTGAGATCTCATTAAATCTCCCTGGAAATTGGTGCCAATGCCAGCACTGCTTCTCTGCTGGGGACAGGGGTGGCAGGGCCAGCAGGGCATATGTTGGGGCACCGCCTTGGGGGCTTCCGCTACCTGAGGCAGTTGCTTCACTCTGCCTAATGGTTGTGCCAGCTGTGGTCCAAAGGTCTCAGAAGCCTGCTGTGCAGTAATTCAGAGTAGGGTTTTTGGTGTGGCTGCCTCTGTTCTATGGAACAGCATTCCTGGTGAGATATGGCAGTTGCCAGCTATTTGCAGTTTCTGAAAAGGACTGGATATATTTTTATTCAAACTCGTTTCCCAAACTAGATAAACACGTTTTTACCACAAGTGCCCACTTGATAGGCTTCAGTTTTGTTTAAAATTTGTTTTTTTTTGTTTTTGTTTTTTAACTGTGTTTAATCTTCTTAAATGTAAATCACTCTGAGGCACCGATTTGGAAGGTGATTAATAAATCAGTACTACACTTATTATTAATATTAACAATAACATCTGCGTAAACACATTAGGATGGTGATGCACACTGAATAACTACAGTACTGGCTTTAAAACATCTCATTTTAATTCTTAACTACGAAATTGAATCCACGCTTCCCCTTTTGCTCATGGAAGGGCTCTTAAGTCAACAGATGACTCTGTGAATGGAATAGGGAGGCGAGGCAAAAATAAAGAGAGACCCAAGATTTGTTCCATTCCATGGCAGAGTATTATTCTGTACACTGGGAGGAATAAAACTTGAAGGCTAGCAAATGAACAGGTAGGTATGAATAATTCACTCTTGTTCTTATTAGATGAAAACAGTCCTGGATTTTAGCAGGTGGCCACCGTGGGACATTCAGCATCATGTGTCAGGGCTCAGTTTGCTTCAGTGGTTACAGTTAAGATTAGAGAAACTAATGGAAAGATTTAAGGGAGGTGGGGAAACAGCCAGCTGGAATTGTTATTATGTTGTCACAAAAACCTGTAAGTTCTCCGGAGAAAAGTAAATTCTCTCTAATGCAGCCTAAATTGTTCCAATGGAGCAACAGGTTGTCATGTAGCTGAGATCCATTGATAAAGCAGAAATGTACTCCCTTAAGTACCAAGCCATGATTTATTGAAAAACAACGGTAATTCGCAAGCATTGTCCCCCCCCCCAATGAAAATGTGAATGCATTGCTTGATTGTAATGGTTATACTTTTCTTCTGAGCACAATTATTTCCAGATATCCTCATTCTACAAGATTATTCTGTCTCTAGTAAGACTACCTGTGTTGCCTTGTTTTCCCATTAGATGTTCAGTTAAGCCGGTAATGAAAAAGCTGTCACCAAAGGTTTGCTTATTTTTTTAATGAATGCTTCAGGCCATGGAGTTTTTCATCTCAAGTTCTCTGTTAGAGATCTCATATATTATAATAGCTAGTGCAATGGCTGGGCAAACACAAACAGCATGATAACACTACAGAACTCCATAGAGATCAGTCCCTGAAGGCAATTTATTCTACAATAGCCGGGTATTCTGTGTTGAATCAACCCTGAGATCATCAATAAGACAAAGGCTCCCGTGCAGTTAAGAAATGTTGTTGGACTCTTCTGACATTGTATATATGTACACATATATGCTATATATGTACACATACAGATGGATGTGAAAATTCAGGTCTCATGTGAGAGGGAACCGAAACACAACTATTCTTCAAAATGTGCACTTGAATTTTGCAATGCAGTTCTCCAACCAAGCAATGTGCACTGAAGGGTATATGCTAGGGTAAAGTGTGCATGAAAAGCACAAATTAGGGGAAACAATTGTGCAAAAAAAATATGCACATTAGGTGAAATTTGCTGATTAAATAGCTGTTATCTGATCCATTTTTATTTATCATTTTAAGCATCTTTAAAAAGTTCTTTTAATTCTTAGTTCTTTTAATTGCTCCATCAATAATTGTTGCATGACACAATCAGTGGGGTGTTTTTCAGTATTTTCACCATACTGAGTGCTTAAGAGAATCTCTTAGAATTGGAGAATCTCTTAGCTGTTAGATTTCTTTGGTATGTATAATTAGAACACACTTTTGTTTGTTTTGTTGTCAGCCCCTTAACGGTGCCTCCTCTTAAGCCAGCCATTGGTTAATATTTCAGATGAATATTTTAACCAGCAGAGAGATAGTCTCAGTAGTAATTTATAGGAGTTTCAGAAATATTGAAGAAAGGGGGATTCAGCTGATTTTTGCCCCAGGGGCTATTAAGTGGGGCAAGATTGTGGTTCTTCCACTCCCCGGTCATTCACCCGTCCAGTTCCTTGAAGATTTCTTGGTCTCATGGTAGAAGAGCATCGCTTCCAGAGCATTGGAAATTAATCCCTGTTTTCTCTGTTCTTCAGAGATAATACAATAGGGAGTAACTATCGCTAATTATCTCCATCAACCTAATTATCTCCATCAATGGAGCCTCAACAGAGACTGATTCCTCCCCAGAAGTCCACAGCATTTCTCCATTTTCTCCATGCAAAGGACCTACTACTTGCTTGTTCTTCCTCTTGCTTCAAACATAGCCAAAGAAGCATTTATTATTATTAACCTCTCTAGCAAGCCTGAGCTCATTCTAAGCTTTGGCTCACCTGACCTTCTCCTTGCTTCTCATGTATATTCTTACTTTGGGATTCCTCCTTTCTTCCCTTTCTTATACATGCCCTTCTTAAATCTCAGCTCACCTGTAAGCTCCTTATGCAGCTACACCAGTTTCTTTAGATGCCTCCCACTTTTCCTTCTTGTTGGAATTGTCTGCGTTTGTGCTTTCAATATTTCACCTTCATGAAACTCCCACCCATTTTGGACTCCCTTCTCTCTGAGTATTTCTGATCATGGGATCTCATCTAATAGTTCCTTAAGCTTTTTAAAATCAGCCTTCTTAAAGTCCAGAATGCGTGTCCGACTACACTCAGCTTTCCCTTGAGAGCCAGTATGGTGTTGAGAGCCAGTATGGTGTAGTGGTTAAGAGCGGTAGTCTCGTAATCTGGGGAACTGGGTTCGCGTCTCTGCTCCTCCACATGCAGCTGCTGGGTGACCTTGGGCCAGTCACACTTCTTTGAAGTCTCTCAGCCCCACTCACCTCACAGAGTGTTTGTTGTGGGGGAGGAAGGGAAAGGAGAATGTTAGCCACTTTGAGACTCCTTAAAGGGAGTGAAAGGCGGGATATCAAATCCAAACAACTCTTCTTCTTCTTCTTCTTCTTCTTCTTCTTCTTCTTCTTCTTCTTCTTCTTCTTCTTCTTGTCTCAACACAATGAAACCCAAGAGGACATTATTACTTCCTTCCTAGGTTCCCAGTACTTCCACTTCCACGTCAGTTCAAGATTACTGATGTACACTTATTGAATGAAGACACACATGTGGAAGGAATCTGCAGAGGTTGTATTCCAAAGTGGACTCACCTCATTTGATCCATGTGAATCATAAAGCACACTGGATCCACTTCAGAATCTGCAGCCCTGCAAATTCCTTAATGAGGCACCTGGGAGCAGCAGTGCTGCCTTTGTCTGCTAACCATTTTTCTTCCCTTTTAAAAAGCTGCAAAAAATGGTCATGCAGCTGCCTACAGCTTGGAGCAGCTATTGCACAGGTCTCTTTGCTGCCATGCACTTTGAATACAGTAGAGCAGGTCCCCATGGGAACAATGGGGCCTGAGGGTGTTCCACCAGACACAGTGGAAATAGTATGGGGGGAAATCAGGCATGCAGCCTTGACCCCGCAAAACACACACACACACACACACACACACACACCTACCTCTTGGAATGTGTGAAGCATAACTTCTGAATATGGTTAGATTGTATGGGCATAACACGTCATGTTGAGATCATGTAGCATTTTCCAGCAGGTCAAGAGGCAGACTTTTGCCAGAGACGGGCAAAGAGTTGTTTAAACAGATCCCACTTATCTCTGCTTTCTGAGCACTGCTGTTTTACTATATTTTACTGTGGTTCTCATTATTGCAGTGTATATATATATATATATATATATATATATATATATATATATATATCCACTCCGGCGGGAAGGTAAACGGCGTTTCCGTGTGCTGTTCTGGTTCACCAGAAGCGGCTTAGTCATGCTGGCCACATGACCCGGAAGCTGTACACTGGCTCCCTTGGCCAATAAAGCGAGATGAGCACCGCAACCCCAGAGTCAGTCATGACTGGACCTAATGGTCAGGGGTCCCTTCATCTTTACTATATATATATAGTGTGTGTGTATGTGTGTATACACACACACACACACACACACACACACACACACACATATACATATATATAGTTCTAGTTCCAGGATGTAACCCATCCTGGAACTTTCAGGTGAGAGGCTGATAAATAAAATCAAATAAATAAACTGCCTCTGTGACATCCACAAGAAGGAGGCAGAGGGGCAGGTTTTTTTTATATATATATAAAAGAACCCCCTCCATTCTCTGCATGCTGTGGTCAAGATCCTGCTCCCCCATCCTGTACATGTGGTGGCTTTTCTTTTTTCCCCTCCCCCCCCTTGTAAACTGTGATCATCAGTTGCTTACATCTGTGTAATAGCACATGCAGTTTGCCCCATTCCTTTACTTCTACAGACTTCCTTTTCTTACATAATGTAAAGAAGGAACTATATCTCTCCTTTATTATTATTTTTAACATAGGTTTAAGCCTTTGTACGTCTAAGGTATTGTTATGTAGGTTTTTACTTCTATGAGGCTATTCCCAGTGTTCTCTTTCAACAGAAACTGGTTTGGAGGGAAAAGAAAATTAATTTAATTTGTCCAGTAATCAGAGACACATATTGGCCTTTCCTTGATGTGCAGACATTTTGCATTAGGTGACTTCATTTGACTCAATACTCTTGGGTGTGCAAATTTCACTCTTTTTTTTTTTGGTCACTATTTGGCAAAGGTCCTTTCATATCAAAATTCATATCATATGTATCATATCAAATTTGGTTTTTAAAAAAATACAGAAAGGAAAGTTTTTACATTTCATTTTTAAGGGGTCTCTTGGTAGAGCTAGGAGAAAATGAACCTTGTTTCCACATCTTTGCCATTCCCTGTAGCCTGAGCTATTAATATCTTAGGAAGAAAGATTGTTCTCAGCCCATACACACAGCTTCCTTAGCTTTAAATTAGCTGACAGAATGCTGGAGTGCTACACTGTATATAGGTCACAGAGAGGAAGATTCCTCAGGTATAAAGGAACATTTTATACATGGCTCCTCAGAAGGAAGTATCTGGATCTTCTGCCACATGTCAGCAAAGGAATCCAGCCTTAAATACCAATGAGCTACAAAGCAACTTGAGTAATGCTGGATTAGGAACCCCTGGTGAAATTTAAACAGAAATGAGGGTATCAACAGGTCACAGCTTCCAGCAAAATAACATTCGACTTTATTACAAGACTTCTTATTACAAGAGAGCCAGTGTGGTACAGTAGTTAGGAGAGGTAGACTCGTAATCTGGTGAACCTGGTTCACGTCTCCGCTCCTCCACATGCAGCTGCTGGGTGACCTTGGGCTAGTCACACTTCTCTGAAGTCTCTCAGCCCCACACACCTCATAGGGTGTCTGTTGTGGGGGAGGAAGGGAAAGGAGATTGTGAGCCGCTTTGAGACTCCTTAGGGTAGTGATAAAACAGAATATCAAATCCAAACTCCTCCTCCTCTTCTTCTTCTCTGCTGAAATGCCATGCCATTTGTGTTCTTAAATAGTTGTCCCAAACTCATGATAGCCTATGACCCAATAGGACTCTTCTCATGAGAACATGAACAGTCCTGCTGGATCAGGCCAAAGGTCCACCTAGATTTCAGGGTGACCAACCAGATGGCCATGGGATGGCCACAAACGAGATAGGAGCCCAACAGTTGTCTCCCTCCTTGGGAATCACAGCAATTGTTATTCAAGGCCCTACTGCCTTCAACACTGGAGGTGGACCCAAGCCATTGAATCTAGTTGCCATTGTCTCATTCTCCATGAATTTACCTAAAACTCCTTTAAAGCCACCCAGCTTTTTGCCCATTGCTTGTGGGAACAACTCCACAATATCCATCTGCAGTGTGGAGATTTATTGTCTTGGGTCTTTCAACATTCAGCCTCTTTCGATGGCCCCAGGTTCAAATATTATGGGAGAGGTTCGTAGAAGCTGTCAGCATGTGACAGCGGCTACAGCCCAGGAAATGGCTTCAACTGGCCAGCTAAACTAGGTGAGTTATGGACTTCCCCGCATGTGAAGACAGGCTCTGGTGGATTGAGCAGATGACACCAACCGTGGGTCCAACAGAAGACTGTTTTTGTACATGCTGTGGAGGAAAGTGAGGGGCAATTGGGGCTCATCAACCTGGAAAGGTAGCCCATCTAAGAGAAGGAAAATTCTGATCCTAAACTTCCACTGCCTTGTGTGATATCTTCAGGAGAAGAAAAGGCTAAAGAGTAAACCCTACTCAAATCTGGAGAGGGGCAACTGCTGGGTGGGGTAGGGTAGTCAAAGTACCGTATTTTTCGCCCTATAGGACACACCGTCCCATAAGGCACATCTAGTTTTTTTTTTGGGGGGGGAATAAAGGGAAAAAAAGTATTCACCCCCCGGTGCGGGGCTGGGGCGGGGGAAGCCCGAGCTTCCCCCAACCCCAGCCCCCAGAACAGGCAACTCTCCGCAAGCCGCGGGAGCCCAGGGCCGGGCTCCCGCACCTTGTGGAGAGCTGCGCGAAGCCTGGAGAGTGAGAGAGGTCGGTGCACACCGACCCCTCTCACTCTCCAGGCTTCAGCAAAAGCCTGCATTCACCCCATAGGATGCACACACATTTCCCCTTCATTTTTGGAGGGGGAAAAGTGCATCCTATAGGGCGAAAAATACGGTAGATCTGGGCCATGTGAAATTCCAGAGTATTTTCCACAGTATTTCCAGAAAAGGTGTGCAGATCTGGTTCCAACAAGCCATTGCACCAGCAGGTGATATATTTCTAATGAATCGGAATGAAGGAAAATGCTGCCACAATTATTTCTAGCTTGCTCTTTTGTGTGTTTGTCAGTGAATTTCTAAAATGAAAAATTTGGTCCATATGTCTGTCTGGATTTGACTCTAGATCCTTCCCCAAACCGGTTCTCCCAACCCCCCAACAGAGGTTGATTATGATTAGTCTGGCATGGTGAACTCTGCATATGAGCAGACACTATTATTTCACATTTTAGTACTGAGCCATGCATTGCAGATATGTTCTGCTGTTCTCTGATACGGGCTCTCTCTCAGATATGGCTCCTCATTTGCAAAAATATGCTTTTTGTGAAGGCATGAAAAAGAGAATAACTTTGCACACTAAAGATGCTGAAATGTGTGTGTGTGTGTGTGTGTGTGTGTGTAGAATTTGGATTCCATGGTGTGAAAATTAAATCCCAAGTGCTGAGAGTTATAGCTGTCTATGGCATTGCTGGGCTTTCTTTGGGCAGTACAACTTGATGACCTCAGAAAGAAGGCTGTTGGGATGTGGAGCATTAGCGCTTCAATTCAGTCTCTTAACTGGGTCCCGGGGGAATTTCTAGTCTTTGCTGCTAAATGGTTTTCAAGTACCAGCGTTTTAAGCCATGCAGAACAGTCCGTTTCTCATCACATCCATTTTTTTAATAAAAAAAACAGCCACTACCAGCACATCTACAAATGCAGAGAGCTTTAAAAAGATGACCCACTAAAGTACTGAACAAGTCAAAACTTTGTCAGTTAAAGAATGAGAAAATGTTGAAGGATGTGTGCATTTTCCTGCTCTCTACTTCTAGATTGACAGAGAAACTTTCCCAATTTAAAAAGTGGTGATGCCCACATTAAAAAGCCTATTGTCATCCTTTGGGGAGGAAATATATTTTTATTTCTTTCCCACCTGCCACTTAATTACACACCTAAAACTCCTAACGTTTAATCTGGTTTTTAAGGCCCTGTCTGCACTGTCCTTTGAAAGTGGTATCATGCCATTTTAAATAGGCATTGCCTCCCTCAATGGATCCTGGGAATTGTTGTTTGTGAAGGGCGCTGAGAGTTGTAAGGAGACACCTATTCTCCTCACTGAGTTACAATTCTCAGTGTCCACTAGGAAGAGGGATTGATGGTTAAACTACTCTGAGAATTGCAGCAAAGTGTAGGGAATGGGTAGGCAAACCAGATCCGGCCCAATCGCCTTCTAAATCCAGCCCATGGATGGTGTGTTTTTACATGAGTAGAATGTGTGCTTTTATTTAAAATGCATCTCTGGGTTATTTGTGGGCCATAGGAATTCATTTCCCCCCAAAAAACATAGCCCGGCCCCCCACATGGTCTGAGGGACAGTGGACCGGCCCCCGGCTGAAAGTTTTTGCTGACCCCTGGGTAGAGAATAGGGGTCTTCTAACAGGACCCCTGACAAACTACACTTCTCAGAATTCTTTGGAGGGAAGCCATGTCTGCTTAAAGTTGTATGATATTGCTTTAAATGATGGGACAGTAGCTGAATAATACCCAATGCATTCACAGACAGGTTTCATTCTGAGCCATTTTTTAAAAAAATATTAATAAGAAATACCAGCATGTTTTATTCCTGTCGATTGTCAACTTGGGGCAATATGTTTTCGCCATGTGTTTGTGCATGTGCGCACACACACACACAAAATAAGTTACAACATTTTTTCCCATTTCTTGTAAAAAAAAAACTCCTTTAATCACGAATCATTAGAGACCAATCATTGACAGTCAGCAACGTTGCACTTCTAGGACCCTAAGTAATGTACAGATGACAAGTCACACCTTGATACATTTTAGCTTTTGATTATGGCATGTGGCTCAACACAGATGGTGTTGCAAACTGTCTGATACCGTGTAGACATTTTTCTCCCTAGTCTGAATAGAGGAGCCTATTTTCTTGATGATAGATTGGCAGGGATCTGAAGAATGATAAACTTTTAAGATGCTGAATTTAGATCAGGACGACAGGGTTTCTCTGGACGACAGTACGTAAGCAGTGCTGAATAAAATCCAGATGACATCAACAAAATTCAATGTGCACCAAGCAAGAGGGAATATTGCAGGAGGAGCAGGGGAGGAGGCAAAAGCCTTGCTCTTTTCTCTGCCCTATTTCTGTCAAACATGGCAGAGCTAATGGGAGCTCACTTAGTCAACCTATTTGCTTTCTCTGGTGGCTAATGTAAATTCCAGAGATTTATAATGCTGTACATCAGTGTACCCCAAATACTATGCTGGTAAAATGTCAGTGAGTGCTTTTAACTACAGTGATACCTCGGGTTAAGTACTGAATTCGTTCTGGAGGTCCGTACTTAATCTGAAACTGTTCTTAACCTGAAGCACCACTTTAGCTAATGGGGCCTCCTGCTGCCGTGATGCCGCCAGAGCCCGATTTCTGTTCTTATCCTGAAGCAAAGTTCTTAACCTGAAGTACTATTTCTGGTTTGGTGGAGTGTGTAACCTGAAGCGTATGTAACCTGAAGCATATGTAACCCTAAATACCACTGTAACAGCATTCTGGGGTGGTATTCAATTGTAAAGGTAAAGGGACCCCTGACCATTAAGTCCAGTTGCGGACGACTCTAGGGTTGTGGCACACATCTTGCTTTACTGGCCAAGGGAGCCAGCGTTTGTCCACAGATAGCTTCTGGGTCATGTGGCCAGCATGACTAAGCGGCTTCTGGTGAACCAGAGCAGCACACTGAAATGCCGTTTACCTTCCCACTGGAGCAGTACCTATTTATCTACTTGCACTTTGATGTGCTTTTGAACTGCTAGGTGGGCAAGACCAGGGACTGAGCAACGGGAGCTCACCCCATCACAGGGATTCAAACTGCCGACAGGCTGACTTTGTTGTTGTTTAGTCGTTTAGTCGTGTCTGACTCTTTGTGATCCCATTGACCAGAGCACGCCAGGCACTCCTTTCTTCCACTGCCTCCCACAGTTTGGTCAAACTCATGTTGGTAGCTTCGAGAACACTGTCCAACCATCTTGCCCATGAAGGAGACAGGCTGACTTATGATCTGTAAATAATAATGCATAAAATCTATTTAAAAATTGCAATCCATCAGAACACATGCAACAAATTACTGAAAGGTGGTTACTAAAAGCAGCAACAATTATCAGGTCTCTCCTCTTCCAAATGTCCTCTGAAAAAAGGGGTATCTCAACCAACTATCTGCAGCTACAAAGTGACGAAGGGAGTCATCACAACATCTGATGGTCTTTAAGCATCCGTCGGTGAATATGGAAGAAGGCATTCTTGCATATATTGGGATCCTAAGCCATTTAAGGGTTTTATTACTCAAGACTAAGCATTAACAATATGCAGAAACAATACTTCCTCTGTACGAGTGCCTCACCTTGGAGAGAACTTCCAAGGTGATTTCCATGATCAGGTGATACCAATCTAGACACTGCAACTGTGCAGCCGCTATGCAGAGAAAGAGACCCCACCCTCCGCCATTGCTCTTTTTACAATCCTATTTCTTTTAGCCAGCTCCCCAGTCACCTCACAGCATCTGACAAAGTTACCTGAGAGCCCTTCACTTTCACACCAAAGAAAACAAGCTTGACATGGAGCCCAAAAGAAAACATTTAATTGTGGCCACTGCTACTGAGACAGAGAATAAGGTCACAAGGTCTTCTGAAGATTCTTCTTAACACAGAAAATGCCTTTAAACTTTCTTCCCCCCTGATGGATTTTCTGTTAAGCCAAGGAAGCATGATTCGAAGTGATTTATATTCAGCTCAGGGGTTTTGTCCTTCTTCTTGTTTATTTAATCTAAAGCGTGAAGCATTTGACCTGGACTGTGACACCTGGGCATGAAAGTTCAGCCACTTCAGCCACTGACCTGACTAAGCATTCTTGCACTGTTGTAATGGCAAGTAATTAACATATCAAAGTGATACTCAGGACTGTCCACTGTGCAGTATCCTTTTTGGTCTATAAACTGCCAATTTTAATAAGAGCTACATTCAGCTGTCAATGTGTTAACATTTATCTTCCTTAATGTAAAATCAATACTTTAACATAAGCTAACTCAACAAGGCATTAAGCTGCAAAAATACCTTATTGCTTCCTGAAGGCTTGCATATGCATGGAGAAGTTGGGCTGCTCACTTCAAAGCTGCTTGGACACAGTCTAGTGAAAGTTGCATGCTTTGAAATCCTATTGATTTTAATGAGATATCCTTTTTTTTGTTGACATGTACTTAACTCCCCCAGTAAAATCAATGGGGATCAAAAGTTGTTAATTCTAATGGGGCTGTTTTCAGCGTTTCCAACAGATTCCTTCTTATCAATTGAACTTCAGCATTTTTCATGCTAAGGGATCAACTTTTGCAATTATCGAGTCAGGTGTTTGGCTTGCCTAAGAAACTTCAATGTTTATGTAACAACACCTATAATAGTATGCAATAAATTCATCTAATCGTTTAATCTTTAATAAGATGGCAACAAGGATATTGACATAAGAAAAGGCAAGTTTATTTACAGGGAAGACACTTTTCTCTGCTTGGAAGTCTATATATGTCATGAAAACTGCAAACTAGATCAGATTTCTCCTTGTAAGTTTATTTTTCTTAAACATCTTGGGTTGTAACCTATGCTGTGATAGTGGAGTGCTGCTCATGCAATGGAACATCCATCTTCTCTCCCCCCAACTATGACCCCTCAAAATCTGCTTTGGAGGCTCCCCCAGGTCTCCAGAGCAGATTTTGAGGAGGGGCACTGGAGGGATAGAACATGAAGAGAATGTTCTGCTGCAAGCACAAATATTTGTTGCACAAGTGGAATTGCTGGGTGGGATACCATCCCTTATTTTATTCTTGTTATTTCGCTATTCAGAAAATGTATATATCTCTACTCAGTTATGGGAATACCTCTATTTGTTGGTGCTGACTTTATTCCATATGGTTTGAATTTCATCTTTGCTCATTTTATTCATTGATAAAATAAATAACAAGGGTGGAATCTAACATTGTGTGAATAGTCTTTCATTCATGCAGTGGTACTTCCTTTTCCTTGCCTCTCTTTTTAAGTCCCCTGTGTACCACCCCCCTCCCCCAAAAAAATTCTGCTCAAATTTTTTTCAAAGCGCTGGGGAACCCTCAGGAGCAGATTTGGGGAGGGCACATGATGGACTGCATGGGGAGGAGAGGAAGGGACAGTTGTATTGTAGAAGCAGAGGTCTGTTTTCACTTACACACAACAGCATGGGATTCAAGCCAAAGAGATTTATTGTAGCATAAAATTTCATGGATTATAGACCAGTTCATGAGATTAATGGAGCCCTCAGCTGACTGGAACTTTATGTGCATACACAAAGGTGTGCACACATGGGTATAGAACAGGGATGTCCAACAGGTCAATCCTTTTCCTTTGCTTTTGCCTAAGAGCATCTGGCCCTGGCCCCTCGCTCTGCCCTCCATTTTCACATGATCGCTGGAACGGGAGACAGAGTTTTGGTTGTGAGGCAGATTGTTTCCATAGCGATTATTTGGTGAGGGACTAATCCCCTTTCCCCTTTACTGTAGTCTGACATTTTCCTCCCTAAAAAAAGCATGGCCATGAACTGCAAAAACAGCAGTATGTGACAATTTTATAATAAGCTTGAAATAAGCAAAATGACCGTCTGCAATCAGTAATTGCTAATAACACCATAATCCCAACTATGCTATGCTCAATAACACCTGCAGTTGGACAGGAAACCATTGTCCTGATTGAAACCTAAATGAATAAAATAAACTATATGATTCAATTCCACTGACTACTAGTTATTGATGGGCTACTCTTTCATTGATCTGTGGTTCCCTTAATTCTCCGCTTGGAAAATGTGAGTGATTCCCTGTTTGTTTATGAGTGATAGCAACACTCCTTCAGTCACCTAAGCATGCTTGGGTATGGCTTATCCAGACAAATTGCGCAGGAAGTTTCACTTCTGCTGATTTCAGTGTGAGAGATTTAAATCAATGAGATTGCACCTTAAATCAATGGGACTTACAGAATGTTTAACTTTGACTGGATGGTATTGATGTTGTGTCTGATTCGTATCTTCTTCTCATTATTATTTGATGATCACTCGTAGCCAAGTAAGATTGTCTTCCATGAATGTGGTCTTAACAGTGAGTCCATAAGTGACTGTGGAGGCCAATTCTGGATCCACCCATCCTTCCACAGTGGGAACATAGGTTTCTGGGTGGGAGTTGATCACGGTGAGGATTTGCCAAACGTTTCTTTCTCTTACCTTGTTTCACCCTTTCGTCCTGAGTTCATGCTTCTTCAAAGTCCATGACGCTATATCACTCTGTTCTAGAAATAGCTGTTTACAGAAATCAGCTAAGTTTCTCTGTGTGGGTGTTCATAAATGCATAGCCTACCCCCTGATGGCATTTAGAAAAATACCATGGGTAGTGACCAGGGAGGAGGCTGGATTTAGTTGCCCGCCTATTTCAAATAATAGCCTAGTGCAACAATTGCTGTTCCTTAAAGGCACATCTCCAGCTTCCTGCATGCTCTGTTTGGATTGCGGATAAAGTTATTAAAACAGAACCTTTAGAATGGCTCGTGATTCTAGCAGAGTTTTCGGTATAAATATATCCTAGCATGGTGCCGTTTGGGATTCAACTGCTGACGTTAGGACCCAATGAGTTTAGTTATACTGACAAAAAGATACCCAGGGCTGGCCATACAACACCTCCAACAGTTCCATTAAGAAAAGAAACATTGTCATGGTAAATATTGATTTTAAATTATGGGAAATAAAAGTAAAATAATAGGTAAGCAGGTCACCAAAACTGCATGAAAACTGAAGATTTCCCGCCTTCCCAGACCTATAATATGTGTTGTCTCTAAAGGTATAATTAGCCAAGATGGGAAAGAAAATATTACATGAAGCAAGAAATAGGTCAGCTCAGTAGAGGTTCCTTACTGTACTGACAGCTGGCAGAGGCTATATATTCTAGGTATCTAGGTTCCAATGATTTATTGGCCTTCCTTTCTCTAATGCTCATTGTAGAGGGGGAAATTGAAGAAAGAAATCATTATAATGGCTACAGTTTCCATTTTTGCAAAGGGGGAAAAAATCCATTCAAATCTCAAAGTTTTTTTCCCCTTTTTCATAAGGCTCGATTATTCCTGTAGCCAAAGCACTATTATTAAGCAATGACATAAACTCTATAATTGGCTGTGCATTTATTAGGAGCTTGATGAGGAGAAGGCAGGCTGGATTCTTTGCCTTCCGTTAAGTGTCTGCTTAGGCTATGTCAAAAGTGCCGTTGGAGAGCATTCTTCAGTCTCAAGCACAATCGTTTTATTTCATCGCCGCCGCAAAGGTGGGGAATAGATGAGACTGTGCCAGGGGGCTATTTGAAACAAAAAATAGAGTTTAGGCTAAGAGTTATTGGGCTTGACAAAAAATGTTCACATGCTCTGGTTTTAGAGCCGAGTTACTGAGCCTGAGTTCAACTTCTTACATACACTGGGCTGAAAATGACAAACCTCCATTGAGACCATTGTCAATTTTTTATTATTATTTCAGATAGAAAAGCTGACACTCTAGCATAGAGGGCAAGAGAGAAACGTAATTTGGGCATGTAGACCCAGATCACACAATCAAAGAATTGTAGAATTGGAAGGGACCGCATGGCTCATCTAATCCAATCCCTCCAAAGCAGAAATCTCAGACAAATGCATCCATGATAGATGACCATCCAACCTCTGCTTCAAAGCCTCCAAGGAAGGAAAGTCTACAACCTCCCAAGAGAGACCATTCCACTGCTGAACAGCTCTTACTGTCAGAAAGCTTTTCTGATGTTTCATCGGAATCTCCTTTCTTGAAACTTGAAGCCATTGGTTCTAGTCCTACTCTCCAGAGCAGAAGAAACAAACTTGCTCCATCTTCCATGTGGCAGCCCTTCAGATATATGAAGATGCCTATCATATCTCCCCTCAGTGTCCTCTCTTCCAGGCTAAACATACCCAGCTCCTTCAACCGTTCCTCATAAGGCTTGGTTTCCAGACTCTTGATCATCTTAGTTGTCCTCCTCTGCACAGGTTCCAGCTTTTCAACATCCTTCTTAAATTGAGGCTCCCAGAACTGGACACAGTGTTCCAGATGTGGTCTGACCAATGCAGAATGGAGTAGTACAATTACTTTCCTTGATCTGGTGATGCATTTGTTATTAATTTTTCTCAACTTGTTGGGTTAGCCTTTCAAACTGTTTGTGGTTGGCCATAGAATATTGCACTGTTTGCATAAAGAAAAGAAAGCTCTTAATATTCACTGCACAATCTTTATACTTATAATGCTGTTTTATAGATGACAAGCAAGTGTTTTTTTCTTCCTCCTCCAATTGAGAGATATCTGAAAACTTTATTGCTTATACCCAGCCCCTGAGATATCTGAAAGCTTTATTGCATATACCCAGTGGTTTTTTTCTTTTCTTCTGGGGGTACACATACCTCTAAACATTTGTGAATCTTAGTACTTTTGTCCATTTACTGTATTTATATTTCCTGATCTGAACTATAAAATGGTGATTTCCTTGAGTCAAAATGAGACTACCCCTAAACATTTTCTTAGGGGTGGGGGAAGCACTGCATATACCTATACAAAGGAACATGGCTACCAGCCACTAGCAACACATGGCAGACTGTGGACAGACATATTTGCTTAACTCATTTTTTAGCATGATCTCATGCCTGTAATTTCTTTACATGTAGGAATCTGTTCCTCCATGGTAGGTTCATCTATTGTTGTTCTGCATAATATCTGTAAAAGACAAATAAAGAGTAAGAAAATAAAGTTTATTTAAACTATGTGAAATGCTGTGTTAAGCACTATGGCAAAGGCTTTTGTGATTGCCCTCTAATATTCATGATGCCTCCCATTTTGGGTTTTCCTCCTTTTTTTTACCTTCTGCAAACCTTGGAGGTCCATGGAGCCTGCTGATACCTGGAGAGTTCCCTCAAGCTCTTTTGGGTTCCACACATTCCATAAACATCCACACAGAAAATGAGTTTGCTTTAGTATGGTTATGAGTTTGGACATTGGGTCAGTCTGGATGATACCTCAAGGAATTGTTAAGGGAATTGGCCTAGCTGGCCAGTTGAGCCATTTGCAAGTACAAAGAGGTTGCCATAAAGAGCTAAATTTCATACATGAATTTCAAGGGGGGCTACAAATTTCCAGTTTAGAAGAGTCTTCGTTAAAAGTGAATTCGGAGGGGGAGGGTGTCCTCTTCATGTGATACTTCTCAGACATTTTATAAAAACTATTGCTTATTTATAAGAATATTTCTAGACCACACTTAATCTCAATGGATCCCAAAATGGGGTACATAAAATTACATAAAAATAAAATAAAATACTAAACCACAAGGAAAAGGGTGGAGGAGGAGAAAGAGAAGAAGAAGAAGAAGAAGAAGAAGAAGAAGAAGAAGAAGAAGAAGAAGAAGAAAAGTAGCAAAAGCCACAGAGAAGGCTAGCCTACTGTCAGCAAATTAATATACTACACTCTGTACAAACAAGTTTAAACTTGACTTGGCATCAAAGTGTCAGCGCTAAGCACATTTCTAAGAAGAGGTCATTCCACAACCAGGGTGCCACTACAGATTAATAATAATAATAATAATGATAATTTTTATTTATACCCCGCCCTCCCCAGCCAAGGCCGGGCTCAGAGCGGCTTACAAGCAATAATAAAAACAAGATGAATGATTACAACTTAAAACAAAATTAAAATACAACATTAAAATAATGAAACATTAAAATATTAAAATGTAGCCTCATCTCAGGAGGAGAAGAAAAAGAAAAAAGAAAGAGAGGGAGGGAGGGAATCAAATTGGCTCCAAGCCAAAGGCCAGGCGGAACAACTCTGTCTTACAGGCCCTGCGGAAAGAAATCAGATCCTGCAGGGCCCTGGTCTCATGAGGCAGAGCGTTCCACCAGGCCGGAGCCAGAGTTGAAAAGGCCCTGGCTCTGGTTGAAGCTAATCTAACTTCCTTAGGGCCCAGGACCACTAGGGTGTTGCTATTTATGGACCTTGAGGCTCTCCGTGGGGCATACCAGGAGAGGCGGTCCCGTAGGTACGAGGGTCCTAGGCCGTGAAGTGCTTTAAAGGTCAAAATCAGCACCTTAAATCTGACCCTGTACTCCACCGGGAGCCAGTACAGCTTGAAAAGCACTGGGTGAATATGCTCCCATGGCAGAGACCCTGTGAGGAGCCTCGCTGCAGCATTCTGCACCCGCTGGAGTTTCTGGGACAGCTTCAAGGGCAGCCCCGCGTAGAGCGAATTACAGTAGTCAAGCCTGGAGGTGACCGTCGCATGGATCACTGTGGCCAGGTTGGGGCGGGAAAGATTAGGCTCTTTCTCACATGGCAACATCATCATCATCATTTATTATTTATTATTTATACCCCGCCCATCTGGCTGGGTTTCCCCAGCCACTCTGGGCAGCTCCCAACAGAATTATAAAGTGACAAAACATCAAACATTAAAAACTTCCCTATACAGGGCTGTCTTCAGATGTCTTCTAAATGTTAGATAGTTGTTTATTTCCTTGACATCTGATGGGAGGGCGTTCCACAGAGCGGGCACCACTACCAAGAAGGCCCTCTGCCTGGTTCCCTGTAACCTCACTTCTCACAGTGAGGGAACCATCCAGAAGACCCTAAGAGTGTGTGGAGATGGTGACGCTCCTTCAGGTATAATACACCTGCCCCATACAGTTCTGCATGGAGAACAGCCTCTTCTGGAGATCTTAATGTGATATATGGAGAGACATGCCTTCAGGATGATGCTAGTCATATCTGTAAGTGGGATTTCCCAAATCCCTGCTCCTCATTTGTGTTTTCTTACCAGTTACATTTTTTAATAGTTTCCCCCCTATTATTTGAAGCTGCTTTTGTAGGAAAGACAGCATGTATTTGACATGTCAATATGTCACGGATCACCCCCAACATTACATACATTTTCACTCAACTTCATATCCTTCTCTTTTCTGTTGGTTTTTAAGCTGTCCCACTTTGCTTCCTCTGAAGAACTTCCTTTAAGTAGAACACGCTGTCCCTAAATATAATAATTCTTTCTTAGACTGGCTTTATGTTCCTCATTACTAACTGTTCCTCTATGACCTCCTTTATTCTTTACCCATAGCAGATCTTCAGGCTAGTTATCTTTTGGGGGTTTCTTTCCATGCAGGCTTTAAAATTATGAATAATAAACTGGGGGTTTTAATTTTATTCTACCATTTCATCACCCATATTGATCTATTGATTTTCCTCTATGAAATGTCCCCTTTCCCCATTTTGTATTGGCCTTGCATTTCTGCAGATCCAAACCACCCGTTTGTCACTGGGCGCCTATTCTAAATACATGAGAGATGTTTTGTATCTTCATCATTCACAGTTAATTTCAAACATACTTGACATTTTTACATTTTTACTCTTTTAAAAGTCATTATATTGATTGACACTCACGGGCACATACTTTGCTTCTCTAATATCCCTGGTTAAAGGTTCATCATTCTTTATTTATCTTGATTGACTGGGAGGTTGGGAAGCTATAATAGATTCCTCCTGCAGAGAGCCCTGGCGCACATCGTCTTTGGTAGATAATTGATTCAGGCATCAAACACCAAATTTTTATTGGCAATTACGGTGGTGATACCCATTATCCTTCTGGCTGCAACAACATGGTGTGCAATTTTGCACGCCATGTCATGCTAGCCCCGAGTAACTGCAAGCGACAACTTGTCAAGTCTCAAGGCAATAGTTTTATCTACAAATAGAGTGGAAAATAACATGCATCACCACAACTGCAATCAGGTAACACACCATCAATTGGCAAAATGTAGCACATAATAAGTAGCTTTTAGGGGGGAGGGAAGACATTGAATTGCCACGGTCTGCTCTTAGGCTAGTAGCCATAATGGTTTGGCATGGAGAGTTATTACTGCATCCCAATAATGTGTGGCATACAAAATAGGAGAGGCAATTAAATGAAAATTTAATATATTTCCCTCAAATTAAGAATATGTGTTTGGCCCCCAAATATGAAAGAGTGCAAATAATGGTACACCAGGGACAAAAAAAGAGAGTCGTGCCAAGTAATAAACATTCTCAGGTGGTAAAATAAGACACTTGAATATATACTTAGAATCATTGAATCATGGAACTTGCATATATATTAAATTCTAAGTGGCAAGCTTTTTATTAAGTAGCTTGTAAATGTCAGGTCAGGAAGAGCAAAATCTGAAAGCGATACAAAAAAATAGAATGTAACTAGAATGTAGTCGTCTGTGTTGTTTGACAAATGATTCTCTTTCTGTGCCTGTAAGCTCGTACCAAAGAGAATCAACATCACTGCTTGCCTGATGACATCCTCAGACTTTGTGCAGCATGTCTCTTCTAGAAGCTGATGAAGAAGCAGATGAGACATCATACATGCCTTCCAACAAATGAGAGGTTCCTACAAGCAGGCAATAGCCTTTCCCCAATAACTGGTATTCAGAGCCCATGAAATTTTTCTCCTCCCCATGTGTTAATTTAATGTATAATCTTCATTTATATTAGAATGCAAAGCTTCAAAGCTATTTCTTACATTTCCAAGGGAAGAACCCATGTCAAGGTTTCTCTGTAAGCCACTTCTACCTTAGCGTTCAGAAGGTTGACTGAAGCATCAGAAGAAGCTGTAGCATAGATTTTTCTCATGTGGCCTAGAATGTTTCACTTTATCCCAGTGGATGTGGTTTAGGGTTGAACTGCAGGGGTCCTCACCGCGGTATCACATTCACCCGGTGCTATACCAGCTGCACTGGCTCCCAGTGGAGTACAGGATCAGGTTTAAGGTGCTGGTTTTAATCTTTAAAGCCCTATACGTCCTAGGACCCTCGTACCTATGGGACCACCTCTCCTGGTATGTCCCACGGAGGACCTTACGGTCTTCAAATAAAAACATCTTGGAGATCCCGGGCCACAGGGAGGTTAGGCTGGCCTCAACAAGAGCCAGGGCTTTTTCGGCTGTGGCCCTGATCTGGTGGAACACTCTGACACAAGAGACTAGGGCCCTGCGGGACTTGACATCTTTCCGCAGGGCCTGCAAGACAGAGCTGTTCCACCAGGCCTTTGGCCAAGGCACAGTCTAATCCCCTCTCTCCTTATGTAATTCTGCTATTTTTACTGTTGTTAGGCGCTCTGAGCCCGGCTTTGGCTGAGGAGGGTGGGATATAAATAAATTTATGATGATGATGATGATGATGATGATGAAAGACCCAGCAATATGCTATTTTTAAACCCACATAGTACTAAACCCATGTCCCAACTTTCCTGTCTTTCTTTTATATCTGATCAGATGAATAGATGTCAGAGAGAGCTATTTGCCTGCTTAAGCCACAGTCTGCCGTCACTACAGATCAGCCAAGGGCAACCAGCTGTGTAGATAAAGCAGTCACATCTGAGTTTGAGGAGGATATTTCCTAGAAGAATTAAAATACTGATAACCCTGCTGTTGGTGTTATGTTCTGATTCTCATACATATCCTTTGTTTTTATGGATGTTCCTGTTGAACCTTTTGGAGAACTTTAGCTTGTGGGCTTTCCAGAGGCATCTGAATGGCCATTGTGATAACAGGATGCTAGACTAGGTGGGGCTTTGAACTGATCTTCTTATGTCCTTATATTCTTAGAAGTTCTGTACCCAAATGAAAGCTAAAGAACGATCACTGTTACATGTACTGTGCTGCCTACCATTTTGTTGACTTCATCATGCACACGAAGGTCAGTTCTATAGCAGGCTATAAAGAGATCTTTGCTATGGTGTATTGCCTCTGAACCTGATATAATCCATCACCTGCTGGCAGGCTGCACACAGTTAGCATTAAGAGAACCCTCAGTTGTCAGATTCACATCAGAGCCTACACCGATTTATCCACTGTACAAAGCTCTTTAAATGAAAATATATAGAAACTGTTACAAGACGTCACAAAGGTCAATGATATTTGTCATTGTACTGGAGGGGAAGTCAGTGCAGGATGACCACATCATTAGATGTTATTGAATTGCCTTAACAAATAGGAATCCACCTTCAAAGAAAAGACCAGGTTATTCTGGCACATACAATGTGTCTGTCACTTATCTGTGTACATAAGCTGTTAAGATCTTGAGGGAGATGGCAGGCTTGGGAAGCAGCAGTTTGTTTTTTGTTTCAACAGTGAGAAATGGTGTGTGTGTGGGTGGGTGTGGGTGGGTGTGTTAATGTATGGGCTATGCCCTGAAGCTGGATTTAAGGGTAGATTTCAACCCATTACAGAGTGTGTGAACTCACCCACTTTTGTTTTCCATCAGTGCTGCCACCTACCGTATTTTTCGCCCTATAGGACGCACTTTTTCCCCTCCAAAAATGAAGGGAAAATATGTGTGCGTCCTATGGGGCAAATGCAGGCTTCAGGAAGCTATCTACAAGCCTTGGGAGCCCGCGGCAGTTCCCGACAGGCTCCCACGGCTTTCGGAGAGCTGCCTGCATCCCGAAGCCTGGGGCGCACTGAGCTCAGCACGCTCCAGGCTTCGGCCTTCACGCAGCTCTGCACAAGCCGTGGGAGCCCGGCGTGACTTCGCACTGGGCTCCCACGGCTTGCGGAGAGCTGCCTGCATCCCTGCAGATAGCAGCCTGTTCTGGGGGCTGGGGTCGGGGGAAGCTCGGGCTTCCCCCGCCCCAGCCTTGCGCCTGGGGGGGAAATATTTTTTTTTCTTTATTCCCCCCCCCAAAAAAAACTAGGTGCGCCCTATGGGGTGAAAAATACGGTATATCATCACCTTGTGGTCAAAAATAATAAGAATATAGGCACTCACCTGTTCTTCAGCCACTGTCAGGTAAGCAGCAGTCTCATGTCACAAAATGTGCTGCTTCCACTGGCTTATAACTGGTCCTCAATCTGCCCGAAGTCATGTAGTTAATTTAGGGCCATATGATGACCACAGGGGGCAAGGGAACATAGGGAACAATTGCATATAGTGTCAGACCATTGGTTCATCCTGTTCAGTACACCCAGCACTGACTGGCAACAGCTTTCGAAGGATTCAGGCAAGACACTTTCGCAGCCCAAGCTAGAGATACCAGCAACTGAACCTGGGACCAAAGCATGCGGCATAAGATAGTTGTTGTTTAGAGCATGGTGCTGATAACGCCAAGGTTGCAGGTTCGATCCCCATATGGTATGGTACAGCTACATATTCCTGCGCAGGGGTGCCCAAACTTTTTTCAAAGAGGGCCAGATCTGATGAAGTGAACATGCATGAGGGCCGACCAAAGTTGTTGAGCTTTGTTTTACATCTTACCCCAAATTTCTTGAGCTTTTTTTTTAAGGACTGAAGTTTTTCAGCTTTTTTAGGATTTTACCCCAGGACATATGCTACCATGGGGCCAGATTAAATCAACCGGTGGACCAGATTAGGCCCCCGAAATGGATTTTGGACATTCCTAGATGATCCTCAGGACTCCTAGGACTTACTTGAAACATGTCCTTAAGTTATCACACTTCAGATCAAAGGGAGGGTCTCAAGAGGATTGAGGATCCAATTTTCTGGCCGTCTTGAAATTATTTTTGAATGGAGGAGCATTCAATGTTTTGAGCAGTTGAAATACCGTACCTCTGATCTAGAGTAGTACAGCCTAGAAAGAAATCCAAGTCCCCTCCCATGAATTATGTGTGAGGAAAAAGTCTCAGGATTCCCATCAGTATTGCCTTGTTCCCATATATTTCTTCTTGCATATTATATTTTGCAGCCTCACTCATACTTATAGCTTCTACTTCTATATTTCATGGAATCATAGAATTGAAGCATTGGAGAGGACACTGGAGGCCTCTAGTCTAATCGCCTGTTATGCAGGACCCTCATATGTGGCGGCGGCGGCGGCGGCGGGGGGGGGGGGACATTTTACAAATGGAGTATTAGAGTCAGATAGGACCCTGGGAGCGGGGTATGTGTGTCAAAGTTTTCAAGAAATCAAATATATTTTACACTTGAATTATTTAAATGAGAAATTTGTTTTTATACTGTGGGACAACTAGGTAGGTATGGGATTTAGCCATACTATCATTAGTAATAACCATAAAGTTAATAAGAACACCATAAACCAAAAATACTCTGGGTCCAAGTTCAAAAAATGTAAAGCAATAGCATTGCAGCAAAATATTGAAACTGGAATCTCAAAGAAGATCAAGAACAACCAGCAAATTTTAAAGTTTTACGTCTCACACTAATTATGCCATGTATTAAAACCTTCCCTTGTTTTTCCCCCCTGTGGATGTGGCTACCATTTTGAATTTTTCTAATTCCTATCCATGTAGAGTCTTAGTTGCCAGCTACATTTATTTAGAAAAGAATGATAAACTCCATGATAAAAAAAATCTAAGTAGTAAACTTAAAAAATAGAGAATACTTTTAATAATACACAGATTAATTGAGCAAAATTCAAAAGCAAAAAATAAACACACTAGGTAACCAGTGTGGTGTAGTGGTTAAGAGCGGTAGTCTCGTAATCTGGTGAACCGGGTTTGTGTCTCCGCTCCTCCACATGCAGCTGCTGGGTGACCTTGGGCCAGTCACACTTCTCTGAAGTCTCTCAGCCCCACTCACCTCACAGAGCGTTTGTTGTGGGGGAGGAAGGGAAAGGAGAATGTTAGCTGCTTTGAGACTCCTGAAGGGGGGTGAAAGGCGGGATATCAAATCCAAACTCTTCTTCTTCTCTTTCTTTATACCAGGGCTTGTGAGCCTATGGCCTTCGAGATTCCAGTTGGCATGGGTCCCAATTTAGCCAAAGAGGCTGTTTTTCCCCAAACTACACCCAGCTGCCCCCACCTGACATCAAAAAGGCAACAAGTAACAAGACTAATATTTTTTTTCAAAACATTACAGCCGGTGGGATTGAATTCTGAATTTGATCTCTCAGTGTTCATTTGACCACAGTTATGGGCACTGAAATCTGTATGTGAAATACATGTGATGTATGTATTGTCAGCATCTACCTCACCCTTCCCTTCATTCTCTCCTATACCTCCTTATTTTTTACCAGTGTTAAACACCTGTTGAGCAATTAGTAATGAAAGAGTGTATTTATATCTAGATCCAAACAGGTTAACTTTGCTAAGCAAATCAGTTTCTTAAACTTAAGCCAATAAAGTATTCTCTATAAGATGTAAGTATATGTATAAATTTCTGTAGTAAGTTTGATTTTATGTATAATGAATATGTATTTTTTTTTATTTAGTTGATCATTTAGTAGTGCATTAAGCTATTTCTAATAAGTTTTGGTTTGAATTAGTGAATATCAATATACGTATCAAGACTTTGAGATTAGACCACTGAAGAAGCCTGGGAAACTATCTTGGGAGTGTGCTACCTGCAAGCCCCAGTAAAAGGGCCCCATTGGGGGTGAACAGCGGCCTCTTGATTACTTGGACTGCCAGGGTGAAACAGGTGCAAAATGCCGGCATCCTGTCGTCTACAACTCCACTAGCATCTCTCAGTATTGTGAATAACATCGAACTTACCTTTTGTTGGTATCTTCATGAACTTATCTAAAAGACTAAGTTAAGCATTTGAAAAATCTATTGAAACAAGACATTATAAGTTCATCTTAGGCTGGGTAGTTCGCAAGTCTCTGTGGCTTTGTATAATGTTTTGTATTTTTCTCAGAAGGTTGATAAAGTATGTATAATTATTGTTCTGTGTCTATTAATCTCCAACGTGTTGCATGAGTTGCACTACCCCACCTGACATCAGGCTTGAGGTAGCTAAAGACATGGCTACAAAGGTGTAATTGGGAGCTGAAAGTGAGCTCCTGGCTGTTCCTTTCCAAGTAAGAATCATCGATTGTGACTGGCACTAACAGAGAGCTCCACTTGGATGGGGTGCCCTAGGGAGTTCCAGTGCAGCCAAGAGGCCTTGTTGTCAATGCCACTGTTAGCAAGTCCCTTGGCAGGCATGCTTTCATGGCAGTGCACCTTCAAGGAAGCTCACTGCAAGCCCTTTCAAAGCCCATTTGCAGGGGTGGCTTGTATTCAAACTGCATGTGCAAATAAGCACATTTCCTCAGCAGGCACCAAACTACATCTGCAAAGAGAGCTCTGAGGAGCTGGCTGTTGAAACTGGTCATTTTGGAATCAGGCAAATGAGAAGTGAGCATTCCTGCTCACCTGTTCAAGGTTGCCACATGGTGTGTTGGGGAATCAATGATTCAGATTCAGTCCTCAACTCACCTCCAGATTTGCACCCTGTTTTATAAATTACCGATTCTTAATAACAAGGAATGCTGTGTGTACACACACACACACATGATACAGATAACCAGGCTACTAATTCTGACTGCAGCACCTGGGGGAAGTGTAGGCATCGCTTTTGATACCGTGCACACTGATTACCTTCGGAAAACTTCCAGAAAAATAAACCATGGCAAAACATGCTTTACCTTGAGCTCTTAATTTAATTTGTGCTAGTTAAGTGTTGCTCCTTGTAACAAAGCCATGGGGGGGGGGGGAGAGGATGACACACAGACTTTCTCCTCCTCCTGCAATCCCTTTTGAAAGATTCAAAATAGAGGTTGTTATGCAAACAACCCTGAGTCATTTGCTTGTTTTTAAAAAAAGTTCCACACCTGCCACGCCATGCGCAACTTCAAAATAGATGGTGCCACAAGAGCAATATATGTTCCTACACGCCGTACACTGCAGGGACTATGTTTCATCCCTTCATAAAGTGCCACCTCAAAGGCAGAGAACAATTTGCCTTAAAATGTTTAGAGCCTCACGTCAGTAAGCTCTTACACACATGAATAGTCTCGCTGAACACAATGGCCTAGCGCTCACTGAAGTGGTAAACCTGTGTCTCTGGGCTGCGCTACTTCAGAATGCAAGTGCTTCCAACAACTAAATCCAATAGAATACGGCATGTCACAGAATTCCAGCTGAGCTTTCTCCCTTGACAATTGACTTTGTCTACGAGGAGGAATGGTTTATTTTCTTTTGTTTTCAGGAGGGAACGTTTTATCACATGAGGCCCTGCCTGGAGTCTGGAATGGTACAGCCAAGACAAGGGATATAATAAGGCATCATTTTCTGTTGTGTTTCCATCACATTCAGCACTGTCTCTGTTCTGCTGCAGTTCATCTTTCTCCAAAGACTACGTTGTTCATCTCACGGTCCAGTGTGGCAAAATTACCATAGACTGTAATTAACACAATTTGAGTAAATCACATTATTCCTCTTTGTGCATTTTAATGCAAATGAAACTCAATGCAGGTGTGTGTGTATGAGGGAGAGGGAGAGAGGGAGAAATTATATAGCATTACTGCAGTAATCCAGTTAATTTGCTGGATTGGCTTGACTGCTGTTCCAGACATGGGATTGGACACTGTCAATTTCTCTTCCTTTTTCCATTGGAATTACCCAACATTCCTAGCCAAGACTCAGGTTTCCTGCTGCAGTGAGAATGAGGCCAATGATGGACTGTTCCAACTTTATCACAAGACATGCCCACACAAACAGTGATGCTCCATCGTGAGATGCCAGAATGTTTATTTTTATTTTGCATTCAGTGCACATTTTTAAAAAGTCACTTATTTTCATGCCGAAGATAGTACATTATTATGATTCTCTGCATCTCTCCCTCTGCCCTCACCCTGTAGGTAGCAACCATAATTCCATAGCCAAGATTAAAAACAGACATTCCTGTCTAGGCATAGAACTAGATTTACTCCCCTCATTTTTTATTTTTTTTTAAAATACGAACAGTGCAATGGTACTGTGGAAGAAAACTGGGGAGGGGTGGTGGTGGAGAGAAGCAACACCTATCTACCCAATCTTTGTTTTCATTCCATTTTTAGAATGTCTTCATTTGTTTCTGAGACTAAATTATTTTTCCGTGCAAGCAGCAGTCTGTATGCTTATTCTAAGCATAATCTCTCTGTTTGTTCCTTCATCAAGTGGGAATATGGACAGTGCAGGATCTATCGTTCAAGTCCACACATTATGTTCTCCAGTCCCACTGCTCGGTAGGGCAGATATTTTTCTTTGCAATTTAGTCATTTGGTCAGGTGATTTCATCATGACTCTGGCCTGACAGTAGGCCAGTTTGGACATAATAGGAAACCATGTTTTTTCCTGCAATGTGCAGGAGAGTCAGAAGATCTCTGGCTCATATGCTTGCCCCTACCCTCCGTTTCTTTTCCACGAACAAGAGAAAGTTAAAAGCTTCTGCTTTTGATTTTAAACTAACCCCAGTTTCCTGTTACATACAAACTCAGAGAACACTGCTTAGTTTAAACTCCAGATACTTAAAAACAAACCAGAATTAAACTGTGTTTTATTTTCTTGGCTTCTTCACTTATGTACCGTATTTTTCGTTCTATAGGACGCACCGGTCCATAGGACGCACCTCGTTTTTTGGGGGGGGAAATGAATAAAAAAAATTATTCCCCCCCCCGCGGCTGCCGCCCCAAGCCTCGCGTGCTTCGGGCTGCAGGCTACCGCCCCAAGCCTCGCGCGCTCGGCGGGACCTCCCACCGGGCGCGCGAGGCTTGCAGACACTCGCCCGAAGCATGGGGAGCCCTCCGGAGGGCTCCCCGTGCTTCGGGCGACAGGCTGCTGCCCCAAGCCTCGCGTGCTCGGCGGGACCTACTGCCGGGCGCGCAAGGCTTGCGGACACTCGCCGGGGCTGCAGGCTGCTGCCTGCAAGCCTTGTGAGCCCGCGGGAACTCCCACCGGGCTTGCAAGGCTTGCGGATAGCTTCCTGAAGCCTGGAGAGCGAGAGGGGTCGGTGCGCACCGATGCCTCTCGCTCTCCAGGCTTCAGCGAAAGCCTGCATTCGCTCCATAGGACGCACACACATTTCCCCTTCATTTTTGGAGGGGAAAAAGTGCGTCCTATGGAGCGAAAAATACGGTAACTAGAACACTCTGAGTTCAGACGTTACAGGGAAGTGTGGTTATTTTAAAAGGAAGGTCTCCAATCTCTTTCTTTCTTTGTTTGTTTTAATGTATTTTTAATCTTTTGTTGGAAGCCGCCTGGAGTGGCTGGGGAAACCCAGCCAGATGGGCGAAGTATAAATAACTACTACTACTATTTGTTGTTTAGTCGTTTAGTCGTGTCCGACTCTTCGTGACCCCATAGACCAGAGCACGCCAGGCACTCCTGTTTTCCACTGCCTCCCGCAGTTTAGTCAAACTCATGCTGGTAGCTTCGAGAACACTGTCCAAACATCTCGTCCTCTTCGTCCCCTTCTCCTTGTGCCCTCCATCTTTCCCAACATCAGGGTGTTTTCCAGGGAGTCTTCTCTTCTCATGAGGTGGCCAAAGTACTGGAGTCTCAGCTTCAGGATCTGTCCTTCCAGTGAGCACTCAGGGCTGATTTCCTTCAGAATGGAGAGGTTTGATCTTCTTGCAGTCCATGGGACTCTCAAGAGTCTCCTCCAGCACCATAATTCAAAAGCATCAATTCTTCGGCGATCAGCCTTCTTGATGGTCCAGCTCTCACTTCCATACATCACTACTGGGAAAACCATAGCTTTAACTATACAGACCTTTGTTGGCAAGGTGATGTCTCTGCTTTTTAAGATGCTGTCTAGGTTTGTCATTGCTTTTCTCCCAAGAAGCAGGAGTCTTTTAATTTCGTGGCTGCTGTCACCATCTGCGGTGATCATGGAGCCCAAGAAAGTAAAATCTCTCACTGCCTCCATTTCTTCCCCTTCTATTTGCCAGGAGGTGATAGGACCAGTGGCCATGATCTTCGTTTTTTTGATGTTGAGCTTCAAAACATATTTTGCGCTCTCCTCTTTCACCCTCATTAAAAGGATCTTCAATTCCTCCTCACTTTCTGCCATCAAGGTTGTGTCACCTGCATATCTAAGGTTGTTGATATTTCTTCCGGCAATCTTAATTCCAGCTAGGGATTCATCCAGCCCAGCCTTTCGCATGATGAATTCTGCATATAAGTTAAATAAGCAGGGAGACAATATACAGCCTTGTCGTACTCCTTTCCCAGTTTTGAACCAATCAGTTGTTCCATATCCAGTTCTAACTGTAGCTTCTTGTCCCACATAGAGATTTCTCAGGAGACAGATGAGGTGATCAGGCACTCCCATTTCTTTAAGAACTTGCCATAGTTTGCTGTGGTCGACACAGTCAAATACTACTACTACTACTACTACTATTATTATTATTATTATTATTATTATTATTATTATTATTATATATTCAATGGCTATACCTACTAAAGCAGAGCTGGCTTTCTTACCTTCACTCACCAATATGGGGAAGACATGTTTTTTCCTTCCCCATGAGTGATTGTGTGAGTGATCATAGATCTAATCTAGCCTCACCCAGCTCTGGATCCTGCGTGCCACAGAATGTGCATTTTTAGTTCTCAAAGCACCCTTTAGTCATGTATCTTTTGCATGTGTCTCCATTTGGGAATGGATTTGGGCAGTGCAAACTCACCATTTCAAAGATGGAAACAGGGACCTGCTTATAACACCACTGTTCTCCTGCTTTCTCCTCACATTACACATTGCTGAAATAGCTATGGGTTTGTAATCCTTTATTCTATGGGTGCATTGAGATGTAGTGTTTACCACACTCCTTTTCCTATGCTAGAATGCTAGTGCTTCTGTCCCAGATTCTAATGTTCCTTTCACACCACATCACCTGTAGCATTGTGAAACTGTGACTTTTTGACTGATATGCCACCATGTCACAATCCATTTTAATTGGTGGGAAAGAATTGTATGCCTGAATTCCACCCCAAGCTCATCATGTGAATTCACAGTGCAAAATTCCTGTATTTTCCACATTTACATGTTTTTTTCTTCCCCTGGAAATAAAATAATATAGAAATAAGAACTAAACTTCCACTAGCTTCGACTTGTTTCCCAGAAGTGGCTTCTATGTTGAGTGAAAGATCACATAAAATGTGGAAATTATCAAGTAAGGAAATGTCAGGAAAATGACATTCTGCCTGTCTGCAAACTACACTGGGCCCTTCACTCATTTAAAAGCGGGGTTGTTTGTTTTTTAAGTTAAAGATATTTTAGAAAAACCATTAAGTGTCTGTGCCAGTAGGTGATTCAGTTTAAAATGTATCTCAGGCTGTGCTCAGCTTGGTGCCATGGTGTTAATGTGTGTGCACATTTATATGCAGGGGCTTCTAGAGGCAGCATGTACATCTTACTTGAGATTTCCTTTCTAGAGACCGTGGTGACTGAGCTCAACCCTGAAGAATTAGACGCTAAACAAAATTTTTGCAAGATAATCTCAAAAGGTTTTAAAAAACAGAGACAAGATCAGAGAATAAGGAAAGTTGGCAAGTATGGAACTGTAGCTCCAGACCCTTCAAGTGTCCCTGTTTTCCAGGGAATGCTTCTGATTTAGAGAAGGCTGATGACCTCTCAAAGTTCTTAACCTAGCTTAAGGTGGTCACCTAAACTAGGCAGATGTTAAACTGATATAATCAATCACAGTCAGTTCATCATTTGAAAAATATGATTTTAGAGCCATCTTACCTCAAAATAGGGATGCAGGTGGTGCTGTTTGTTAAACCACAGAGCCTAGGACTTGCCGATCAGAAGGTCGGCGGTTCAAATCCCCGCGACGGGGTGAGCTCCCGTTGTTTGGTCCCTGCTCCTGCCCACCTAGCAGTTCGAAAGCATATCAAAGTGCAAGTAGATAAATAGGTACCACTCTGGCGGGAAGGTAAACGGCATTTCCGTGTGCTGCTCTGGTTCGCCAGAAGTGGCTTAGTCATGCTGGCCACATGACCTGGAAGCTGTCTGCGGACAAACGCTGGCTCCCTCGGCCAATAAAGCGAGATGAGCGCCACAACCCCAGAGCCGGTCATGACTGGACCTAATGGTCAGGGGTCCCTTTACCTTTACCTTTACCTCAAAATGGCAACTAGATATTCTGTGTGGGCAACTGTAACCTTGGTATAAGGAGCCATTTGGCACCTAGCTTATCTATCTGAGATTCTAACACTGCTGCTATGGCAGCTTTCAGAACTGGGTATTAGCAAAAGCTTTGTGTTTTCTTTTAGGTAGAAAACCAGAAGCGAAGATAGGATATGTGGAAAACAGCTCCTGCTCAGGCTGCACGGAAAAAGCATTTGGGCTCGTGAAATTCATTCGGATTGTGCAAATAAAATATGATTGATAGAATTCTATAGGAGAAGGCATGAGTGTATGAAAATAGTCAAGATCCAAAGATCCCCAGGCCTGCAGCTGCAGATGGTGTAAATGTCAAGCAACATTCTGGCACCCTGGCATCTTCACTTGGTCGCAAGTGGTTGAAAGCCAGATACAAAATGCACTTGGCGCCTGGCTAATTTCGAATGCTGCACAGCAGCCTCTATGCCTTAGAAGTGGATCATTTGCCATGATCATAAATAAGGACTTGCATGTGTAGGTCCCCAAGCCACCCCTCAAAATAATTCACACATCACACGTAATTTAAGTTTAAGGTTTTTGAGCACTGTTTTGGCCACAACTTTATTAAAATACAAAATCTGTGAGTGGTTGCTTAGACATTGGTTATGACTATCTGTCCCCCCACCTGGGACAGAACTGACATTCCGAACTCCATCGCAAGCCAGTGAAGGGAAAGACAATGTCGGCGATCAGTTGAGCTGAGCGTCAGTCCCTCACCACTCACCCAACCAGCAAAAACCAAGTGGCACCAGCCAATCAGTCAAATGGCAAAATTCCTACTAGGCCCCTGCTCCAAGGCAGACGACCCCATGACAGGCAAAGCAAGGTCAACCGGAACACAGGGCGGGCAGGCAGGTGATCCAATGCACTCTGCTAAAGAGAAAGCATAAGGCAGAGTGCCCCAATATTTAAAGACTATGGTCCCACCCACCAATTTGCTACATGCAATTTGCCCCAGCAGCCCGGTCAGCCAATCGTTGCCCAGGCAATAGCCATTAACCTGCCTGGCAACAGAGGGCTGCCCCTGGCGGCCCACACTGCAACCCGTGCTCTCATTTTAGGGAGAACACGCCTTGTAAAAGCATTTCCTACTATATTTAGTAGAGCTTATAGCTTGCCAATCTTACCTAAAGTCTTATAATGAATACAAGTTTTAGGGAAGGATAAAAGCATTTGAGCATAGCACCTCCAGCAACCACAGATTGCCCAGGTTTACAGATGGGATCCTCTGTCTGGGCCCTGCAGTGTTGTTGACTCTCTATGGAAATAGAAAGTTACCTGTGCAAAATGCAAATAATTTATCTAATGAGAAGCCCCTTCAAAAATAGCCTCGCCACTGGTGTGCTTTTGAGGAAACACAGCAGGCTTGCAAGATTGGTTCAGCATTCTTGTTTAACTAACCGTTGACCTTTCCTTTAAGCATACTCAGCTGCAAGGAGACAGAAAGCTGCTCATCAGAATAGTTCTTTGTTTTTCAATGTATGCAAAGGGATAGCAATTTGCAGGGAGGGATGCAAAATTAATCCTGTGCATAATCAATCTCAACCAACTTAAGCACCCCAAAAGACAGGAGATGTAATAAATGGCGCCCAGCACAATTTTCTATCTTCTAGTCTAGCTGCAATAATTTAGAAGCATTTGCAGTTCATGCTTTGCTTATGATGAAGCTAGAGCAATTATCATGACAAGAAGATAGATTTCATAAAAACAACAATAGTAGACAAATGGGTAGACTTTTCCTGTAACCCATTAGGTCTAACTGCTGAACAAACTATAGATTTAGCATACAACCAACTTGAGGAAATAATTAATTTAGAACATAGCCTTGCAGTTCTTTGTTTTTAACCATAAATAACTATGCTGTTATACAGAGGTACACCCTTTAAGGGCAGTACACATTAATTTTCCTTTAGCCTCATCTTGTAAAATAATCCTTCCCCTCCAAACTATCATCTGTAGCTATAGGAAGCAACTTTCTTGCTGCTTCCTGCATCCTGCCAAGTCACTGTTGTCTAAAACGCTCACATGCCCTCCAACATTTATCCAATGAAAATAGGGACATCCCATTTAACAACAACAACAACAACAACAACAACAACAACAACAACAACAACAACAACAATTTTATTATTTATACCCTACCCATCTGACTGGGTTGCCCCAGCCACCCTGGGCAGCATCCTGCATATGTAAAAGCATTAAACATTAAAAAAACCTTCCCTATGCAGGGGTGCCTTCAGATGTCTTCCAAAGGTTGTATAGTTACTTATCTCCTTGGCTTGGGGTTCGCATAACTCCATACCCTCTAACATTCCTCCTATGAATATAGAGACATCCTAAGGAAAAGGGGACATTCCAGGATCAAATCAGAAACTGGGGCGACTTCTACCGATCCAGGACTGTCCCCCCAAAATAGGGACACTGGGTCTGTAATCCAGACAGCACAAATTGCCTCTAGTGTAAAAGCAAAGTACAATCATACCTTGGTTGCAAATGGCTTAGTTGTCAAACAAATTGGCTCCCGAACATTGCAAACCCGGAAGCAAGTGTTCCGGTTTGCAAACGTTTTTCAGAAGTCAAATGTCCAACGTGGCTTCTGCTTCAGAGCAGGAAGCTCCTGCAGCCAATCAGAAGCCGCACTTTGGTTTTGGAAGTCAAACGGACTTCCAGAACGGATTGAGTTCTAGAACCAAGGTACCACTGTAGCAGAATCCCTCCCAAAACAGAAACAAACATAAGGCATTATTCAGCAAAAGGAGAAAAGGCATGTGCTCCAGGTTTCTTCCTTAGCCATGAAAGCACTTCCTAGTTTGATCGCCTTAAGTTATGTCTTGCTTATGTAATCGAAACGCTTCTTCTAATGAGTAAGCTGCTTTTGTTGAGAGTGTAGGGTTTGGCAGGGAATCATTCCAGGCTTGAAGAATACATGGTTGACTCCATTTCTAGCCAGGCCTAATTGTCCTTCTTGTGAACATGTGGCTATCTCCGCCTGAATTTAATTATCATTCACTTGAGGCCATTTGGTGAGATTAGAGGAAATACTATAATAAGAATAAAACAGATAGGGGGAGGGGAAAAACCTGCCAGATAAATGACAGCTTCTGATCCCGCTCCAGCAACCCTAGAGGGACTTGTTCACTTGAGCTCCCTGTTTGGAGAAGCAGAATGTTCCCGCTCCATCATTTCATAGACCTTTTATACATCACATTGTACATCCAACAAAATACGTAAGAGTCAATACTCTTAGGCACCATCTTGCCAATTGTTTCATCATATTTGGAGGGGGGGAGCAACAACGCTCCCTCTACATCTGTTTCCCAGTCTGTGTCCACAATTAATTCTACAACCAGCTTTTTCATTATGTTAATCTTTTTTTGGTCATGTGTATGCACTTTGGCAAGTTATGTTGCTAGTTGTTGTTTTTCTTTCTCTCCCTGCCTCTCTCACTTGCATGGAATCTTTTCTCATCGGAAATGTAAATCATTGCAAGTTGAATGTCTGAGTGGCTCGGTCTGGTTTATGAAAAATCTTCAGGAAAACTAAGCTCATTAGCTGCAAGAGAACTGAATCAGCTCTACCACGCTTTTGATGTTGCACCTGTTCACGTTTAATTGAATTTAATTTAATAGAAATGATCCAATCATTTCCCCACCTCCTGTTCACATTTTGTTTGTTTGTTTGTTTCCAGGCAGACCACAGCTCAGAGGAAATCTATGTCATCATGCTTTTCATTTAAAGCAGCCGTGGCTCGAGAAAAAATGGTTTGAGACTTGTCATTTGGATAGCCAGCTCCTCTGCTTTGAACCAAGAACATTTGAACATGGTTGAGAGTTCACTGGCTTGTAAATTTGCTAGCTTTAATGAGATGACTGCAGAGGTGGAGATTTGCCAGATTTTTTTGATGGGGAGGTGGCACGTGAAAATGTTTATAATAAAAGCAGCAAAGGATTTGAGTCAAGAAAGATCTCAGAAGCAGAGTTATTAACTCAAATAATAGGAAGCAGTTTATTATTGAACTATTACTCAGTTTTCATAAGTACTGAAAACCAGACCACGGAGAGAAAACAGAACATAGCCCTGTTGGACTATGGGCTATTATTAAAATGAGGCTGCATTTTAAATTGTATTTTTAACCTGTATTTTAAATTGTTGGGTTTTTCCTCCCCTATTATGTTTTTATTGTAATTTTACTGGTGTTAGCCGCCCTGAGCTCAGCTGTGGCGGGGAAGAGTGGGGTATAAATACAATATTATTATTATTATTATTATTATTATTATTATTATTATTAATTGGGATGCTCATAGAGAGGAGCAGAAAGACCAGTTAGAAGAATCACCAGAATCCCTTAGTTTTCCTCATGCTTACTGGTGTCATTGTGTTGATCCTTGATCCCAGAAAGGTGATCAATTGCTTATCAGCTCAGCCAAAAGTTCACAGTTTACGTTTATTCAATTTTTATGTATTTATTATTATTTTATCCCCTTTTACCTCTGGATAACAGGGTGGTTAACAATGTAAAAACACAAAAAACACAACATAGTAGCAAACGAAAACTATAACACACAGAGAGAGAGAGAGAGAGTTTAAAAGGGCACAGATTAACTGAAGGTCTGGGAGAAGAAAGTTTTTGCCAGGTGTTTGAAGATATGTAATGAACAAGCCACCGTAGAAAAGGCCCGTTCTCATGTTGCCACCCTCTGGACCTCTCACGGAGCAGGCACATGAAGAAAGGTCTTAGACTGCAAGGTCTGGGTCAGTTCATATGGGGAGAGTCTTTGAGGTATTGCAGTCCTTGAGATATCGCAGTTAAAATCTTAGCTTTGCCAATAAACTTACAAGGTGGACTTACTAATCTTCAATTTTGCCAGCCTCTTCTGGTGCTGGTGGTGGACTATTTATTTATTATTTATTATTTATTTTTACTTCATTTCTATAGCCCTCTTCATCATCAATCCTATGGCAGTTTACAACAATGCAATATAATTCTGATTATAAGAATTGTAAACAGTTTTTAATACTGAGTTTTAAATTTCTGTAACTCAACCTTTGGATCTTATGGTGAAGATTTGATAAGAAATAATATTAATAATGATAATGATAGCAATCCATGCAGGATCCAACACCTCAGAGAGGCTACACAGTGGAGTAATTACACTGATGATGATAATAATGATGATGATAATGATAATAATAATAATAATAATAATAATTCCCTGCTCATCTGACTCTTACTGCATCTTGCCATTCCATAGGAAGACTACGGCCTTGGCAGCATCATAATGGAAAATCCCCAATCTCTCATTCAGCAATCTCTCAAAGTCCATAGGTACAGAGGTATCTGAGGGTGGATCATCTTAATGGGTCCCCAACCACAGCTGATTGTGGACTGTAAGAACAAACCTCACCAGGAAAGGATCTGACCATGACAAAGGGGTTATTGCAAACCCCTCTCTAATCCTCACATGCTCTGGGGGGACTTCAACATCAACCATGACAGGGATAACTTAATGTCTGAGGGGTTTTCCTTCACCACCCCTCCAATAAAATATTTGAGGGGGCATTCCAAACAGTGTGCATGTGCCATGTCATGCAATCTATTATGCCGGACATGACTTACTTGCCCCCACGCAATATTATATTCAAGTTGGCACCATATAAAAAGGCATCATGTAAAAAGTGAATGACAATTGACCGTCATGTGCATATAACAGTGTGATTATGTTAAGTTTATTTCAGGTTTAGTTTATTTATTTATTTATTTATTTATTTATTTATTTGGACAGCGTGAGTGGGGGGGGGTTGCTCACATGGTAGTGGTAGTGACTAAGTTTATTTCATCATGTGATGAATTTTGAATTAGGTATATATGGGGGGACAGGGACGCGGGTGGCACTGTGGGTTAAACCACAGAGCCTAGGACTTGCTGATCAGAAGGTGGGCAGTTCGAATCCCCGTGACAGGGTGAGCTCCTGTTGCTCAGTCCCTGCTCCTGCCAACCTAGCAGTTCGAAAGCACCTCAAACTGCAAGTAGATAAATAGGTACCACTCCGGCGGGAAGGTAAACGGCATTTCTGTGCACTGCTCTGGTTCGCCAGAAGTGGCTTAGTCATGCTGGCCACATGACCTGGAAGCTGTACACCGGCTCCCTCGGCCAATAAAGCGAGATGAGCGCCGCAACCCCAGAGTTGGCCACGACTGGACCTAATGGTCAGGGGTCCCTTTACCTTTATATATGGGGTCACCAAAAAAAATTAAGTGGTTATAGCCTCTAAAGTTCTTAATTTTCCCCTGAGCTCAGTTGTGGCTCACTGCAGTCACCTTCCAAAGGTTGGCCTGCACAAATCTCGAGACATAGTGGTGGCTATCCACCCCCTCAGCACTCACAGCTAGACCTCAGACTTCATACATACTGGCCTTGGTTTTTTGTGGAAGCCACCACACATTGGGGTCATGAGACTTGGCTACAGTGAAGCAAAAATAACATATTCAATTATAATATGGGTATTATACCAAGTTATGGAACAGAGTTTCTTTAGCACCCTTTACATACAGAACCTCTGATCTTCTGCTGTTCATTTTTGTTAATATTTGATATATGAAATTGCTGGTGGCTTTGTTTTTTGTTTTAATCTACAGGGCTTGGCTTGATCCCTCAGTGGGCCAGGAAGGTTAAGAAAGGGAATATACCAGTTGGATTTTCCCTTTTGAGCCTAATAAGTGCCCCCATTTCGTGGTTTCTTACATTTGTCACCACAGTTCTTCTGTTGCAAGATTAATCCTCACAGCATCATGCACATATGAAGAAAGCCCTAATAAGTTTAAACCTTGTGCCAGGCCATCTCTAATTGAACTCGTTTGTTGGGAGAAAGCTTTTTCTTAATGATGCCTTCAAGCAGCTTAATAGTTTTGAGAAAAATCCACCTCGTCCAAGCTTTCAAGTATGAGTGCATGAGGCAGGTTTAATGAGCCAATTTCCACCATGTTTCATTTCTAACTCTGACACAGGTTTTGCACACCTCTGAAGTTAACAAGGTGTCGGACAATGGACAACCTACTGCTTTGTTTAGCATCCTAAGTTTTTATATGTAATTGATCATCAGGCTCAATTATTCTCATACAGAAAACAGAGTATTTTGTGGCCTGCTGACCACTTGCTACTCTCTCATCTGCAGAGGTGTGCAGTTTTTGATGGATGTTAAATTCATTGACTTATGAAAACTTTCAGCTGAAGATTAGAAATAATGTGTTGGAAAGAGCACAAATTGATATTTTTGAAAGACGCAGAAGGGTAATAATTGGAGAATTATATTCAGTTTGCCTTTAAAGGTGAGCCCACCTAATTTCATAGAATCATAGTATTGTAGAGTTGGAACGGAGACCAAGGGTCATTTAATTCAACTGTCTGCAATGACCGCTCCCCACATTAAATGGGGGGCACCCTTTGTGTGGTCGGGCGCAGCCCCTAGACCCTATGCGGCAACATTAGCGCAGGCTTGGCTTTGTCTTCCACCAGGTGGGATACCTGGAGGTCTCCACCTACCTCAGTCAGTTGCCCAATCCTGCCTGGGGAAGCGTTGCCAAGGTGATCAGGCCAGGTAGGAGGACGGACCGCCTGCCCACACAAAAGAGGGAGGATCTTACCTGGGAATAGTCAGTTGGCTCCAGAGCTTCTCCCACCCTACCCACCCTCAGTTAAGACTTCTTTTGCAGGTTAACCTTTTCTCCACAGGTACACGGGCACTGCTACGCCAGCACAGTGGTGGCACAGGGATCAATAGACCGTTAAACATCCAGGAACCCTGTGTGATCGCCACACCCTGACACAAAAAAGTGACAATTTGTTGTTGACAAAGGACAGCTGCACGTATAAAGGGCCCCATTACCTTCAGTAGATTAGGGCCTCATCAAACCTAAATCCGGCCATGCAGATGACCATCCAATCTCTGCTTAAATACCTCCAAGGAAGGAGAGCCCACCACCTTCTGAAGGAGACCATCTTACTATTGAACATCTCTTACCATCAGAAAGTTCTTTGCATTGAGGAGCTTGGAAGATCACAGGCAACTTGAGAGTATTGTCTGCATGTTTCATCGTGGTGAAGGAGTCTGTTGATTGCAGGGGTTTGGACTAGATGAACCTTTGTATCCGTTTCTCAGGACCACAATACCTCAAAGACCGTCTCTCCCCATATAAACTGACCTGGACCCTGCAATCATCATTGGATGTGTGGATGGTTTTGTTTTTGTTTGTTACTACGTTGTGTATTTTTGTGCTGTAAATTGTAAACTGCCCTGTGATCCTTGGATGAAAGGCGATATATAAAGTTAATAAATAATAATGCTAATAATAATGACTCCACTTTTTTTTTTTAATTCTATGGGGTTCCCAAGCTTGGATCCTGCACTTCATTCACTGTATTATTATTATTATTATTATTATTATTATTATTATTATTATTATTTTATTACTATTAATATTATTTGCCATCATTATCATTTCAAATTATATATCACCCTTTATCAGAAGATTCCAGGGTGTGTGCAACGTTAAAAACACGTTACAGAACATCAATGATAAAAAAACATCATAAAGACATCATAAAGACAGCTCCAGTTCTAAAGAACTTAGCACTGATAAACTCTTCCACTATTGGTGCATTTGGGAGTTAGAGCTAAGATATATCACGCTTACTCAAATGATCCCTCCACTCTGAGGTTTTTTGACCAAGACCCATATGGAATAAATTTGTGCTTAGATAATCCTTATCATTCTAGGAAACAAAGATTTTGGGTTTTTTAAAAAAAATTCCACTTTGAGTGAGGATTAACATGTTTGTTGCCTTCTGTCCCTGGAAGTTGTGCTATGCCCAATGCAAAACAGAATGAATGTTTGTGCATACCCACAGCCTGCCTATGGCACACAGTACAAACTGAATAATATCTCATCAGAAGCATGTTAATTTCCAAGCATCAAGAGTGATATGATTAAAGCTGTGCATCTATGTATTTCCTAATGAGATACTATTTAATGAGCTTTTCTTGTTTTTCCAAGACATCAGAGTCGCACAGGAACCAGTTCCCACCCCACTGCTTGCTTGAGCTGGGCCAAGTGTACTTTTCAAGAGTTCCAGGGGCTAAAATATGCAACAAGGAGCAACTTCCTTCTTTCTTTAAGTCAGCAGTGCACTTTCCCAATCTGTGCACGTCTCAGCATTGAGCAGAGAATAATCAGTTTGTCTACAGATTTATCAGGAGGTCAGTAATGCCGCACGTGAATTCTTTGGTCTGCGAAGCTATCTTAATCTAAAGGGAAAATGGCAGAAAATAGGCACAGCTACACAGGTGGAAAGATTTCTGTTCTTAAAATAAATACATTTCCTCCTTTTATTTGTTTTTAATTTTATTTTAAAGTAAAGGAATTTCTCCAGACTCACAAACGGGACAATAATGTCCAAATGGAAGGAGGGGACAAGAATGTGCTCAAGGGACCATTTTTAAAACAAAGTCACGAGGGTTGTTTTTTTTTTTTTGTTTGTTTTTTTTTTGTACCTTCTCTCCTCAAACTTCTTCTTGGCAGAATGTCAACTCAGCTTGCTTCATCTCTTGTTGCTTTATTCCCTATCTAATGAAATAACCGGACAAGACAGCAGCATATGGTTTTGGGGTTCAAAAAGTCCTCAAGTTTATTGGATACAGATGTGAATGGTTTGGCCTAGGTACTGGGTAAAGCCATTTAATTAACTCCAGCCCATCTGCTGGGAGTGCATCTCAAGGTAAACTGCAACTTGAAGGGGGGGCTATGACCTACATCAAATAGGGGGTCCCCCCCAAGGGTCACCACTGGAGTAGTTCCACGGCCTTAGGCCCCATCTGGGTGTCAGACAGAAGCAACTCCTCACGGATCCCTTTAGGATACCCTGAACCAAGGAGGGGCAGGCAGAAGCTGCAACCTTCCCTTCAGCCATGACTAAGGCTTACCCAATGCCTAACCTCAGAAAGTTATGACGATTGCTATGATGCGGGCTAAAACCAAATGGTTGCTGCCAATTTGCCAAGTGGAAAAATTCCTGCGAAGGGACCAAGTTGTGAAGTCTGAGTCACACATACCATTCAGAAATTTGTTGTTGTTTAGTCGTTTAGTCGTGTTCGACTCTTCGTGACCCCATGGACCAGAGCACGCCAGGCACTCTTGTTTTCCACTGCCTCCCGCAGTTTGGTCAGATTCATGCTCGTAGCTTCGAGAACACTATCCAACAATCTCGTCCTCTGTTGTCCCCTTCTCCTTGTGCCCTCCATCTTTCCCAACATCAGGGTCTTTTCCAGGGAGTCTTCTCTTCTCATGAGGTGGCCAAAGTATTAGAGCCTCAGCTTCAGGCTGATTTCCTTCAGAATGGATAGATTTGATCTTCTTGCAGTCCATGGGACTCTCAAGAGTCTCCTCCAGCACCATAATTCAAAAGCATCATTTCTTCGGTGATCAGCCTTCTTGATGGTCCAGCTCTCACTTCCATACATCACTACTGGGAAAACCATAGCTTTAACTATATGGACCTTTGCTGGCAAGGTGATGTCTCTGCTTTTTAAGATGCTGTCTAGGTTTGTCATTGCTTTTCTCCCAAGAAGCAGGCGTCTTTTAATTTTGTGACTGCTGTCACCATCTGCAGTGATCATGGAGCCCAAGAAAGTAAAATATCTCACTGCCTCCATTTCTTCCCCTTCTATTTGCCAGGAGGTGATGGGCCCAGTGGCCATTATCTTCATTTTTTTGATGTTGAGCTTCAGACCACATTTTGCGCTCTCTTCTTTCACCATCATTAAAAGGTTCTTCAATTCCTCCTCACTTTCTGCCATCAAGGTTGCGTCATCTGCATATCTGAGGTTGTTGATATTTTTCCGGCAATCTTAATTCCGGTTTGGGATTCATCCAGCCAGCCTTTCGCATGATGAATTCTGCATATAAGTTAAATAAGCAGGGAGACAATATACAACCTTGTCGTACTCCTTTCCCAATTTTGAACCAATCAGTTGTTCCATATCTAGTTCTAACTGTAGCTTCTTGTCCCACATAGAGACTCAGAAGTAGTGTATGTGTATTCTGCACTCCAAATCTGAAATAGTATGTGCATTTTTAACTGCCAGGTTTCCTGGCATGAAACATGGAAGTAACTGCTTCATACTCTTCTGATTACTTTGTTTGTTTGTTTGTTAATTCCATGAAAACGTGTTCATGTAAATGCATCCAGCTATTCAAAACACTGCAGACCTAGATGGACCAGGAGTCTGACTCAGGCATGAGTTAGCCTTCTGTGTTTCTTTGAGATCCTCTACACCAGGCATGGCCAAACTTGGCCCTCCAGCTGTTTTGGGACTACAACTCCCATCACCCCTAGCTAACAGGACCACTGGTCATGGATGTTGGGAATTGTAGTCCCAAAACAGCTGGAGGACCAAGTTTGGTCATGCCTGCTCTACATCAAGCAGGCTATTGATGAGGCAAGGACGCAATAGGTGTAAGGGAACAGCAGAGTGCTCAATCAAAGGTGCTCAATCAAAGTCCATGGTGAGATCAAGAGAGGACCCAACAAGTAAAGATGTGAGGCTGTAGGTGGCCTATACCTGAGAAGCTAAAAAGGACAAGCAACCTGAAGAAATTGGGGAAATGAAAGGTGCGGAGGATGAAAGAGAAGCAAGAAGACTCTTTCAATGACCCCCACAGCAATGGACCAAAATATTATTGATTTGATCTTCAAAGAAGATTACAATCAAGCTCTCTTAGTTCAATGTTATCCCACTACAGTATGCCCACGAAGGGTCCCCCTGAAAATTTGACTGCCTAGGGAGCTCCACAGGGTTTAATCTGGCACTGTCCATAGAATACCTTTCAGACCTTGAGAAGGTGTGTGACACTATACTGAGGTGCAAAGATCATTTGGGCAGATAACCAGAGAAGTCCTGAACCTCCGCCTGTTCCTGATTGTGATGCCGTGCTTCCTTACTCACTATCCCGAAGAGCCTTGTTGTCTCTCACTTCCATGAAAACAATATGTAACTTGGATAATAAATAAAGTGATGAAAAGTTGTACAGTATTCTTGAAAGAATTCTTTTTGAAGAAAGCAAAAGGATGGACTTTTAGTGTTTTGTCACACCATCATTCCATTCACAGTTGAATGTAGGCTATGATTAGAAGACAGTGATTTAATTATAACTTATCTATCAAGAGCAATTCTTAAATTTAGAAGAAATATACATGTCTCCTTATGTTTTATCTCTTATATAAAGATAATAATTGAGTAAGTAGGTGTAAGCCTCCTTTGAATTTCCAGAACCAATTATCTATTATACCAATTTTATGGGACCATTGAATTATTATTTTCACATGAAGTCTTAGAAACTGTCTAAAAGGACAATGATTTCTAAGGAAAATGGCTTTCTGTCATTTGAAACCCCTTCTCTGTGTACCTGTTAGCTGAACAGCTTTGATAACAGAGTTGGTAAGAGTTGGATTTAGATAAAATCTTCTCCTTTCAAAATCTTGAGAGATAAACTTTGTAGCAGGAAATGTTTAAGAACTATTACTGCTTACTTTAGACTGTTTTATATTTTGATAGAAGTTTCTTAGTAAAGTGGGAAATGGATTCAAAGGTTCTTCCCTTATTGAATCCTTGTTAGTACAAAAATTGAACTCATCAAAACAATTTTATAGAAATCATAATCTAGGGCTTCCTGTATGCTGGAACTACATTTTGATACCATACCCGGGAATATTTCTCCAATGAAAATATGGACAGCCTATTCCATGCCCTCCAACATTTCTCCAATGAAAATAGGAATGTCATAAGGAAAAGCGGGACATTCTTGGATCAAATCAGAAACCAGGGTGGCTTCTGTGAATCTGGGACTGTACCTGGAAAATAGGGAAACTTGGAGGGTCTGTAACTAGCACTAACACAGTCCAGATCCATAACAAATTAGTAAACGCATCATTACTCCTCATACGTTTCATATTCAAATGCAATTGCTTTTCCATGGTCTTCCATGTCATGGTAGAGTTGAACATTGTTGCCATGATGGGAGGTAATGAGCACCAAAGCTGGATGCTCAGAGATAGGTGATGATAACTCCCTGGAAATCTACAGATATTGCTGCTGCTGCTGCTGTTTTCCACTAATGCACTTCTGCATGAAAGATTCATTGGCATACGAAGCTTCACGAGAACTATTGCATGCTGTGAACTACATCAAACAGGCCTACTGTAGGCCTACGGAAAAGTCATCCTTTGCCCACGTAATCAGTTCTGGGTAGATTGCTTTTACTGGAAACTGAGGTAGGTATATGCGGCCAAAAAGTTTGGGACCTCATATTTCCAAATATTGATATTTTTAATAGCTCTCAATTAAAACAGTGACCCGGGGAGTATTATGCTACTACAGAAATGCCTCCCTGTTTGCGAAATGACAATCCCTGATAAAATTCACAGCAGAGGAGCCCGATTCACGCTAATGAGGCTCCTTGGGTGTAAATGTTCAGCGAAGAGTGTGTTCAGGAGGATGAATTGCCTTTTCCAACACAGCTGCTCCTGCCCTGCCACTTCCAAACTCTCTGTGTTGTTCAGCATGTCAGATTCAATTCTGCTCAGCTACTGTACTGCTAAGGTTGTCATAAGGAAGCTAACCCAGCATATGCAGGTGACAGAAGCTGTGACCCACATAGTAGTTAAGTCAGAGTACACGGATTTTACTTCTCCTTAAATAAAAATCAATGGGACTTAAATCGGCTTAAAATCCGTGTTTTCCGGACTTGCCCGGAACATGCATCGGACTGATCATTACCCAGCTGAGTGTCATTCATGACCATAATATCCTTAAGTGTACTCCATTATGGAACCGTGCAGGCTGGATCCAAAGCTATTAATAATACGCCACGGTAAGGCTTAAGACAGGGCATTGAGCTTCTTCAGCCAACATTTCTCCACAATAACTTCTCATTATAATGGCCAATAGCCCCATGGCTATTTTTATATTTCCATGTAACAGAGTTAAGTGTGGTTATTTAGGGAAGTGTTCATTTTGCAAACTTCAGAAAATATGCACAAGGTGTGAAATCAATTCTGCGGACTTCACTGAAACTTGGAAGATTTGGTGGTTTCATATCAAGAATGCAGATTGTTACACACTCCCCAATTCCCCAAACAGAGGGACATTTTGTGAGTAGTGCTACCAGCTTTTAGTTTCCTTTGCAGGCGAGAAAGCACTGGGGACTGTGATGTCTTTATAATAATTTTGCATATACAGTGGTACCTCAGATTACATACGCTTCAGGTTACAGATGCTTCAGGTTACAGACACCGCTAACCCAGAAATAGTGCTTCAGGTTAAGAACTTTGCTTCAGGATGAGAATAGAAATTATGCTCCGGCGGCGCGGCAGCAGCAGGAGGCCCCATTAGCTCAAGTGGTGCTTCAGGTTAAGAACAGTTCCAGGTTAAGTACGGACCTCCGGAACGAATTAAGTACTTAACCCGAGGTACCACTGTAGAGGTGAAACTGAGCATTGGCTTTAGGAAATCACATTAGGAACTGCGTAACAAATCAAACTGGAATGACACAAAGCACACCTGAATCAGATTGGGCTGATTCCAAATGCTACAGGTAGAAGGCAAAACATTTGGTAACCATACCTCCCTAACACATTTCATCCTTACATTGCATTATGGGTGTCTTCGTACTTGAGAGGTAGGGAAGGTTTTTCAGATCAAGGGGTGTAATTCTTCTCTAGACACCATCTGGGGACCGCATGTCAGTTTGGGGCAAGACCAATGTTACCGCAACATTGCAAAGGCTGCAGAAAAACTGGGCAGGTTCAGAAACAAAATGTGGATGGAGCAACTGATGTCATTCAGGCCTTGGTAGAGCAGGCTGTCTTTCAGCTACACAAAAGTCAGGGTTTTCTACACAAATACCCACACACTGTGTCTTCCATCTAGACAAGCAAGAAGCACACAGATCATAGTCCAAGAACACATTCCATCAGCGTGCTGGAGAAATTTAGAAGGAGGTTCCTAGATTGGAGGTTAACCTCCCAGAAACCCAAAAGAAAAGGACCCAGGCTCCTGGTGAAGAGCTGGGACTTTATTAAAATACAAATGTGCATAAGGACAGTCTCAAAAATGAGGAGGAGGTTGCAAAGAACTACATCCAAAGCAGTGTTTTCTATACACTTCCAGATTACACATGTCATTTAATTTCACCAGTCAAAGGATCACAGCAATCTTAATAGATGCAACCGAATGTCATCACGTTGAACCAATCAAAATCATTTGGTCTTCAGATCAGCCCTCATCGTAATATCATGTGATTGCATATAACCATTTTTCCTGTTTATTAAATGTCTTCCAATGTCCTCTTACATCGGTCTGCAAAACAATTCAAGATTAATCACAATTGCCATGCCCAGCTGATTCTCTTTTCAGGCCTACAATGGCCACCATAGATCCTAACAGGTTATTCTTTTCGGTGTTCCATTTTCTATGTACAGTACCTAAAAGCAGCTAGTTCTGTGCTGTAAAAGGTGGCTGCAGGCCCCTTTAGTTAAGCTAGGCCACAGACTGAAAAGAAAATGGAATAATCAAAATGATATCATTTTCTCCAACCATCACAGTTCAAGGACACATGCCAGGGAAAGGCTGTGTGGATGGTTAAGAGTGTGGCTTGAGGAGGGATCTCTGGCCCACAAGAGAGATCTGAGGACTGAATTGAGAGGGCTGGGAGGCCACATTCACCTCCCCAAAGATCCTCACCCCTGCCTAATGTGATTGTGGTTCATGTAAGGAACCTGTGGCTTTGGAATGCAGTAAGAGAAGCAGTTCTTGGTTTTGCATATCTTTGATAAGAGAGCTCTGCTCCGTACTGAATATATTTGTTCTTATTTTATCCTGTTTAAATCTCCGCTGGTGAACAAGGAATGACACAGACTTAATTACCGTGTAGATGATAAAGCCAATTATGCAAGGATCCTGGTCCCACATTCGCACCACCAGCTACTACTATTATTAGATTGGTTTAGAACTAATGAGGCAAATTAATCAGTTTATTAATCATGCCCTCTTATATTTAAAAGCAGGAAGCAGTCACCCCCTTGTTTAAAATTATTATACTGACAGGCCTTTCTCTTCCTATATTTAGCTTCTCCAGACCCAATTCCATTTACATAAACGCTGTGCCTGAATATTTCTCATATAAAGATTCAACAACGTATGACTTAAAAGATACAAAACAGCATGTAATGAAGATAATATTTCAAATCCCTTTAATGTTTAAGTCATGGGTGTGCATACATTAGCATGGGTTAATTTGAAGTCATTTACTTAAGCAAAGCATAGCCTGTATGGGAGAGAGAAATCAGCTTGTAAAGGTTAAATAAGGAATCTCTGAAATATGTGAAGGTGCTTTTCCATTAAGTTTGACTGATTAATGCTCAAGACCGAAACAATTCTTTGTATAGTGTAATTGACTGACACCATATGTATTTATTTCCCTATTTATATCCCGCATTTTCCCATCATGAACTCAAGCTGGAGTATATGTGGTTTCTAGATAATCAATAAAACAGGTGCTGACCGGTCCTAGACCTGTTTCACTTGAGAAGCTAGTGGCCTCATGTGCCTTTAAACATATTTGTGTGTGTTTGTCTGTTTATTTTGTTGATTTACTCTGCATGGTTGTGAGTTTTCAAAGCTTGGAAAAAATGAATATAAACATTAAATGCAAAAAAAACCCAACCCCACAAAAAACTTGTTTCTGGGATAAATTGGATTGGATCCAAACTAAGATAGTCAAACTTCAGACCCAATGTCTTAAGAGTCATGGGTTTCAATCAGACCAAAATGTGACGTCATCTTTTGTTTATAGCAAATCAAACCTCAAGGGCAGCCTGCATCTATATTCCTGGATTTATTTGCTTCTTCAAGGGCTACCATACCTGCAAATTTCATTCACTTCTATGCACAGGGGAGAAAGTGTTGTTATCTTTTTAAATTTCCCATTATGATGAATGGGGTAGAGAAAAACTAGAACTTTGAATTAGTTGAGCGCCCACGGGTCTGAACACTCAGCACCCAACACCACTTTCTGGACATGGCCCAAGAGGAAGGAGCAGAACCACTGCATAACAGTGCTCCCAGCTCCCAATTTCCCTAGTTGATCCAGAGGAATACCATGGTTGATGGTATCAAAAGCCACTGAAAGATCCAGCAGAACTAGGAAACAGCTTTCCTGTAAAACATACAGAACACCAAACCCATACCCTCTGGAAGGATATCTTATTTCATATTCCATACTAAAAACATCACACATTTTTAATGAAATGCTTTCACCATGTAATATGATGCTGAGCTTAATGCATTAAATGTACTCTCTTAAATGGCAAAATCTGTCAATTAGGATGTTCAGAAAAGCAGCTCCCCTAGGGCTACCAATAACTTCATTTTAAATAGAGTGTGACAAACATCCTCTAATGTGCAGCACCGAAGTCCCTCCACAATAATGGTTCATTTAGTGATTAATAGTTTGATAGAAGGAATGCTGCATTTTAAGCCGAGACCTCATCTCGCACCAGGAGCTTAGCTAGTAAAGAAAAATTAAAAAAAGATTTAAGTTGGGCACTTGGATCACCCTGTTATCTGTTCAATTATTTGTTTAGTATTGTTGTAAGTCCTATTAATCAGAACCAATTTTATCAAACTGTAGCTGTGAAGAGCACCGTTTTTCGCAGGGTTCATATCCAATGTATAAGAAGAATTGTTTTATTTGGAAAAGCTGCAGACCTTATCTATAAATGGAACAAAAAAAAAAAAATTGTGGCTGGGGCAACCCAGTCAGATGAGTGGCATATAAATAATAAAATGGTTGTTATTGTTGTTGTTAATAAGTGTAAGCACCCTTTTCCTGGGCTATTAGAACAAGATCACCAGTTTCATTTTTTTAATTTTTTGATAGTGGAAATGGCATTTCTAAGCCTTGCATAGTATTTGTCTTTTCCCATGCTTGAATTGCTTATCCCCAAAGTGCTCAATGTGATTTAAAACACTATTATGCTACCGCTACAACTGCTAAGACATACATACTAAATTCAGCACACAATTAAAAACCTATTGGCGGTCACAATATTTTGTCCCAAACAATTCCTCAGAACAACACTGCATGCAGTGCATTTTTTAGGAAAGAACACTATGGTAGGGCTGCCCAAAGGGAAGTGTTGCTGTTCCTGTCAAATGAAGCAGTGACAAAATTCACGTTTTGGAAATAGATGTATAAAGAAGTTACCATGGCCACTGCTGAAGGGAAAGCAGTGAAATTATCTATCCCTCACTGAAAACCAATGGCCCTCAGCAACAGAGAAGGGAGCCATGAAATTCCATGACCCTTGGGGTTTGGGTATAAGATGGCAGAATTTTCTCTTCCTGCTAGTATTCATCACACGAAGCACTGTTTCTGTTCCGCTGCAGTTCAGCTTCCACCAAATACGTTAATCATCTTACTGTCCACTCTGGTGAAAGTATGTAACTTATGCAATTTCCATAACTGATTACCTAAATTTCATTGTCAGTACGTTATTCCACCCCATTTATTTCAATGCTAAGGAAACACAATTCAAATTGTGTGTGTGTGTGTGTGTGTGTGTGTGTGTAATATCAATGTAATACCATATTTGGACTGAACACAACAACAAGGAATACCATAGGAGCCAACTCCTAGGGGCTGTGGGGGCTTTGGCCCCCACAATAAAATATTTGAGCGGGCCGGGCCCCCACAAAATTAATGGGCATTCCCATTCAAATGGTGTGTGCGCACCATGTCATTTGATTGATTGTGTGGGGTGGGGCTTACCTGGGCCCCCAAAATATTTTATTTAAGTTGGCACCCCTGAGGAATACTGATTATGTTCGCTTGTCTGGTCTCCGTTCTGGACAAATAAATATGTTTTTGCTGCTGTTTTTGTTTTCATTAGAATCCTCCAATATCCCCAGTTCAGTCATAGGTGAAAGACGATGGGATGCCAGGAGATCAATAACTGGAGCTCCTAGTTTGTTTTTGGTCCCCCCCTTTTTTAAAGTGAGTTAAAAGCAGCTGTGGATGTGGGGTAGCAGCGTAAATCAGATCATGGGCATACAAACAAGGGAATCTCTTTCTTTTTCACTATCCTCCCGATTTAAGTCACCCCCACCCCTGAAACCATTATTTGCCCTATGGAGGTAAACATACAAATATCTCTATTGCACTTGCAGATCCAACCCCTTGGGCAAATAATGTTTGGATATTTTTTTAATTAGAAAAATGATGCAGACGTAATAGTTAATCTCAGTCTCCCAGTGTCATGACTCTAATCGAATTCAGAGCCCTTGTGACCGTATTTATCTTAAAAATAATATTTTTTTTAAAAAAAAAAATCAGGGGAGCTGATCATGGATCTTCCAGTGTCATGTTTAGTTTGGCCCTTAGCTAGCTACTGTATAAAAGGATTTACCGACACAGTATGTGAAGTTAGTTGCATTTTAAGAAAGAATCATTAGCTGAACTTCCATAGTTGTTCATACCTTTTACCTCTTATGTGATGCATCTAAATCACTGATCTAAAGCTGCTAGATCATTTAAATCACATCATAAAAGCTGGGAACTGATGGGAATGATTGAATGTTAAATATCTATCTGTCTATCTTGACTTCTTACCGAGAAAGGGGAAAAAAGTCAGTTCTGAAGATTTGGTGGAGAAGAATTCTAAAGGGAAAATGATTTGCTGAAACACACAACTGCTCCTCTATGGATAACCCGTAGGCAAGAAGCCTTTACAAACTCTGAGATACACTTGGGATGCTCCTGTAACCCAAGAAGTAGGCCATCAAGCTTGTATTCCCCCTCCCAAAAAAAAAAAACCTTTTTTAAACACACACACATTCTGTATGCACCCTTGTATACACATAAATATTCTGGGCACTCTTGCCATCAAAAGATTGCAAACAACTTTCCAAAATCACATCTTAGCAGCTTCGCTTCCCACACCCCATAAACTGGTGTGGTTCCGCTTTTCCACACTGTGACTGTAATACGTATGTCACCATTGGGTGGCTACAAAGAGAAGCTTCTGCACTCAGGTTTGCAAGGAGAAACTGCACAAGAGATTAATCCTCTTGCTCTTCTCAGTGTGACGCCCTCTCACTTTGCAAGTTGTGCTGTGACTAATTCTTTCAGACTGCTGGCTGCATAACATCAAGATAATTACGCCACTGACTGAAACTTCAGATCATTCTGACAGTTTTACATTTTAAAATCACTGTCACATGTTATCAACCTGGAGACCTTGTGGTTTTGTAGCTGCTTCCACTAGAAGCATGCTTTAGAATCTACAGAAGTTCTGTAAAACTTGGTATTAAGAGTGCTTGCATGCCCTCCAACATTTCTCCAGTGAAAATAGGGATGTCCTATTCCACAGTAATAACAATGATAATTTTATTATTTATACCCCACCCATCTGACTGGGTTGCCCCAACCACTCAGGATAGCTTCCAACACATATAAAAACATAACAAAACATTAAGCATTAAAAAAACTTCCCCATACTGGGCTGCCTTCATATGTCTTCAAAAGGTTGTGTAGTTTCTTAGCTCCTTGGTTCAGAAGTCGCATAACTCCATAGCCTCCACAATTTCTCCGATGAAAATAGGGACATCTTAAGGAAAAGGGGGACATTCTGGGAACAATCAGAAACTGGGATGGCTTCCATAAATCCAGGACTGTCCCTGGAAAATAGGGAGACTGGAGGTAGTCTTCAGGCTAAATGTGCAGATCATGATTTAAATTATCCATCATCCTTTGGATGCAGTTCTCTGCATGTGTGTGCGCATGCATGCATGCGTGTGTCTGAAATGTGCATTTTGAGGCAAAATACATTTGAAATGCATATGGGAACACCAGAAAACCAGGCAAATCAGGATGATCCAGTAATATCATGTTTCTGATAACAAGTTGTCTTGAGGTGGACTGGGGCTCTTTAAGCTTCTGGATCTCTCTGTGGCCTTGGGTTTCCTGAAATGTTAAACACATGAACATTCCCTCCCCGTTTCTGAGAAACAAAACCAACCTGATTAAGGGAACATCCAGCACTTGAGAGAAGAGGGGTGGAAAGGATCGACTTTAAAAGAGGAATAGCCAGAAGAATGGAGGCTGAGGTTGTCAGTGTCCACTAAGGCATGAAGGACTCCCCCTGAAATTGGGAAATTTTGGAGCATGATCCATAAAGAAATAAAGAAAATACTAAGAATATCATATAGTAAAAGGCCAGAGGAATTCCTTTTAGGAATTTTAAATGATGATATTCCAAAAGACAAAACTAATATTTCCTTGTATATGACGTCTGCAGCAAGAATCCGGGTGGCTAAGTATTGGAAAGGGAATCAGTTACCCACTAGGGGAGAGTGGTTATGTAAGCTTTCAGAATACTTAGAATTAGCCAAATTGACAGACATAATAAGACAAAAACCAAAAAGTGAAGTAAAAAAAAGAATGGGAGTGCCTAAAAGAATACCTTAAGAGTCAAGGTTCGAGGACAGAAATCTGGCTGAGTGGAATAACCTTGTGAAGTGAAAGGATAAGAAAGAGGAATTTATATCTAGATGTTAGGGTAGAGATGATAAGGAAAACAGGAAAACATGAAGACACAATGAGAGATAAAGGAGGTGCTATGGGATTGGTGGAAGTCAATGTTTGTTTTTCTTTTTAGTGTTTATATTATTAACTTGTAAGATATGGATTTTTGTGTTTTTCAATGTTGGTTCTTGTGTTTTGTGTATTGTTATTTTTCGATATTTTTCGTGTTGTTGTGTGGAAAATACTAATAAAATTTGTATTATTTAAAGATAAAAAAAGACATGAAGGACCCCACAGTCAGTGGCGTAGCGTGGGGGGTGCAGGGGGGGCCGGCCGCACCGGGCACAGCATCGGGGGGGGGGCGCTCGCAGCTCTCTGCTCCTACTAAAATCCACAGGTTAGGGGGCGCAAATTACTTGCCTTGCCCCGGGTGCTGACAACCCACGCTATGCCACTGCCCACAGTCAGAGGCAGTAATGTTTGTGAATACCAGTTGCTAGAAACTGCAGGAGGCGAGGGAGCTCTTGTGCTTAGGCCTTGGCCACCGTGGGAACAAAATGTGGAACTAGATGGGCCATTGGCCCCTGATCCAGCGGGCTCTTCTTATGTTCTTATGAGATGAGAGGGAAGGTGATGGAGAGATTTTTCTTTTGGATGGACAGACAGTGAATTATTTTCTGAAGCCGCTCCAATCAGTGATTTGAGGGAGGGGTGCAGGAGTAAATAAACAAAGTTGTTTTTCTTGTGGGGCGTCATTCCCCCCTGAGTTTGGCTATGGAAACAGAACATAATTTTGACTATCGGGAAGACCTGCTTATCTCTCAGTCATTCTTTTTCCTAACAAACTATTAAAAACCATAGTCTCTCACTCTCTTCTTTACAGGAGGCAAACCCTGAATGTAGAGGAAACAGAGCTTTGTTTTCAACAGCTCCAATTCAACCCTGAGTAGGTTATCAAATTGGAAATACAAAAAGCACACTTGCTGCAAACCTCTAATATTTATGTTTAAAGAAATTATTCAAGTAGATTTTAAAAATAAATAAATCACAGATTAACATGGAAATTAGATGAAATGGATTTATGGGTGCACACGTACAAAACTGAGGCAGACTGGAAATATACCCATATCTGGAATATGGATCCACAGAAAGACCAAATTCCCTTCTCCAGTCATTTAGCTGAGCCTCACACAGCATAGCATCAGGTGTCAAGTTGTTTAGAATGGACCTGTGTACATATCGTACTTCACCCTGATGTCCTCAATTCCTCTTCATCCAGTTTGTCAATCCGTTCAGGATTTTACATTCTTCGGGCACGTCCATGGCATGTGAGCTGGCCATTATTTTAGTCACGTTTTCCTAAAGCCCTTTCCCATGATCCTTACGTTCAGGTAATTGGGGTCTGCATCAGCAGTGGCCAACCTTATTGGGTAATTCTGCTACAAGTCAAGCCCAAATTAAGAAATAATGCCTCTCTAATGCAGACGACTGTATAAACACAACCTCACATTTCTGGGGTCGTTTGGCCCCTAAACTACTGAGTCAGGGAACAGGCATAGTAGAAAGCAGCTGTGTTGGCCCATATCCATGCTACAGTCAGACGAAGGAGCCCTATTACTCCTGTTTGTGTGTTTCACGCACCTGTTGTTTGTTCTGCTTGTCAGTAACACCTGTGGCATAGTTTAGGTAGCCATTCTTGCATACCCTCCAACATTTCTCCAATGAAAATAGGGATGTCCAATTTAATAATAATAATAATAATAATAGTTTTATTATGTATACCCCACCCATCTGACTGAGTTGCCCGAACTATTCTGGGTAGGTTCCAACATATATAAAAACAGAATCAAGCATTAAACATTTTAAAAAAACCTTCCCCACACAGGGATGCCTTCAGATGTCTTCTAAAGGTTGTATAGTTCCATATCTCCTTGGCTCGGGGGTCACATAATCCATACCGTCCAGTATTTCCCCTGTGAAAATAAGGGATGTCCTACCATACCATCCAACATTTCTCCAATGAAAATAGGGGTGTCCTGGTGTGCAATTTAGAAGTCAATTTAGTTTGCATCTAAAGGCAATCCTACCTAATTTGCACTTTCTGGAACAATATGCAGAATGAAACACAGTAGTTCTGTGGGGATTAAAGGACTAGGTATGTTAACTTTGATGGGTCTACTCTGAGTTATGACTAATGTTGGATACCACCCTTTGAGTTTTCTTTGGCTGGAGTCCAAATAAATTAGAAATTTATAGATCCTTTTGCTCAACTTGCCTTTGCAGCTTCTGAGTTTTATTATCTTTAGCGCATTATCTCCTGTTGCTGCTAATGAGTTTAAATTATGAGTGTCGTCTTACACCTGTTTCCCTCTTCCTAGACAAACTAATCAGTGTCCTTGATCTTTCACAGTTTCTCATCTATTACATATCAGAGCGAGCATACCATGTTCCCATTCTTTCTGTTTTTAACTTCCAATGTGATATATCATCCTTGTCTTGCGAATTAATTTTTTTGGGATGAATTTTTATCAGGCAAAATGCAGCATTCGATGAAAGCGCTCACTGCAGTTGTATGGGTATTATCCATTTCAAGCATAAGCTCCCTTAATATATCAGTGGATTTTACTATTTAAGGATTTCATAAAATGACTTACTCCTTGCTTAAGAAAAAACATTAAATTAAGATCAGGGACGGCACTATCATAAGAACTAAGTAGACATGCCCAGGAGAACAAAAGTCTAGGAGGGCTGACCTTCCTCTGCTATGCACATGTGTTGGTGAGAGAGAGGGAAACAGACAGACCGACAGAGACTTCCTGACCTTTTGGTCAAAGTGAAAGTAGATAAATAGGTACCGTTCCAGCAGGAAGGTAAACGGTATTTCCGTGCGCTGCTCTGGTTCGCCAGAAGCGGCTTAGTCATGCTGGCCACATGACCCGGAAGCTGTACGCCAGCTCCCTCGGCCAATAAAGCGAGATGAGCGCCGCAACCCCAGAGTTGGCCACGACTGGACCTAAGGGTCCTTTACCTTTACCAAGTTGGCTTAGCACCTCATCCACTGTGTGATATCAAGGGGACGTGAGTCCTATTCAGAAGTTACCCCCTATGCACAGGGATAACATGTGTAGGGGACCTCAGCCCCCAATATCCCTCTTCAACTGGTGTCAGGCATCAGGGAATCTGATCCCCCCCCCCCACGGCAGGCTGCCAGGGATAGACAGACAAGGAAAACTCTTACCAATGTCTTTTATTCAATAGTCACAGAGAGAGGCTTAGAAATGCAGCCTCTTGGAGTAATGGCGTTGCTCCAAGTAATCTCCACCCACCTTCTCTCCTCAATCATCATCATCAGCACCCACCTTAGGGCCATTTGTCTCTGAGCCCTTTGCTCTCCTACTTTCAATGCTCACCAGGTTCTGGGAGAAGGGGGGTCTGGAATGCTTTCTAGTGATAACGTGTCAGCCAGCTCCTCTGGCTCTGCTTCCCCCTCCTGCTCTCCCATTATTTCCTAACTTTGCCCCTCATCTTCCTCTGAGCAGTGACCTCTCACAAACCACTGCTGTAAATCTATACTGGCTTCCTCTTCTCTGGAAGGTTCAGAGGGGCGGTCTCCACCATTCCTCCGCTGCCCAGTCCCTGACAGCTGGGAAGGAAAAGAAATATGACAGTGGCAGACATTTTTAAAAAAAAAATGAAAAGGAGGAAATGTTATCTCAGTTGCTTCTTGATCACCCCATGTGCTTCAGTTATGCTACTCTGCATACAGAAATAGAGAGGGAAACGCCATAGCAGTAAGCACCTTAATTTTTCTAGGGCAGCAAAAGGGATAGAGTTGGTCTTTTAAAAAAATAAATAACAATATCTCTTCCACATTTCAGGTGACCTCACTCATATCAAGAGCTAATCAGCATGCATATTACTTAGAAGTTGCTATCATGCCATACCAAATCAATGAGATAATCTACTTAGCGCTGCCTCGAGGATCGAAAGCCATATCAGTAACTCAGCTCTGCCTTGAAGAACAATTAAGATGCACCCTATCTTTTATCAAGCCTGATCTCTGAAACATTTCTATGAGAGCGACTGTTCCCTTTGTCTTTTTATTATTTTATTATTTTACACTGCTCTCAGTCTCATCTCAGAACCTTCCAGCTCACTAATACTTGCAACTGCTTTATCTTGCAAGTTACGCAGCTTTCTTCCCTTCCGTTTGATTGAAAATCTATATTTATAGCTTATCTAACCTTAGTAAGCACCAGATAATTACCAAGAGCTGAATAAGAAAAAAAACAAGCAGTAAGCCCTAAGTGCAGCAAATTGCTTGCATTCAGACTTCAGTAGAATGTATCATACAAAACACAGCCGACAATCAAGCAAAATGCTGTCGACAAGCAGAGGTTAAGGGAACACAAACCCAGAGAAAAGAGATTAGGCAAGCATTATGGATAGCTGCTAATTTTTCCTTATCTCCCATTTGTGTGTGCACTCATCATTTACTTTGCAATCCTCAAGCGTTATTAAGAAATGGTCCATCTGACTTTTTGAACTAATTACAAAGCTTATCTGAAGACGTGCATAAATGAGGAATGAGCTGGTTACTCGATTCTGACAGCGGGTTCTGTATCATTTCCATATTGCACCATGTTCAGTGTACTGAAGAGGCCTTTCATGTGCTCTTGTATGTGCTGTCTTTGCACTTGCTTTATAAGCAAAGGCTATGGTCAAAGATGAAGTGGCTTTTGACACATAACCTGAAAATCTCTCTCTCCCCCTCAGCATGGACACATATAATCTTCCAGCAATTTCCTTAGAGAAACATGGCACCTCCTCAACACACCTCATCATGCTCCTTAAGTAAATGTAGAGAATGTTTATGAGGTAGGGAAAGAGATACTAAATGAGACACAGGGTGGACTCAAACATAGTGTTCAATCTCTCATTCCATCTCTGCAAGGATTTCTTCTTGCACATCAAAACATTACAGTGGCACCTCGAGCTACATACGCTTCAGGTTACATACGCTTCAGGTTACAGACTCCGCTAACCCAGAAATAGTGTTTCAGGTTAAGAACTTTGCTTCAGGATAAGAACAGAAATCGTGCTCCGGCGGCACGGCGGCAGCAGGAGGCCCCATTAGCTAAAGCGGTGCTTCAGGTTAAGAACAGTTTCAGGTTAAGAACGGACCTCCGGAACGAATTAAGTACTTAACCTGAGGTACCACTGTATTCCCCTCTGCTTCCCCTGTGTGCCCCCTAAATGTGTCTAGGTGTTCCCCGAACCTTCTAGAGAAGAGTGGAAAGAAAAGGAAGTCATTTTGCACAAGTGGAAATATTTGTGTTGATCGGACATGGTTGTTGAAAATCACCCTTAGCATTCAACATTCTATAGCAAAATCATTTAGCATAAGAGGAAAGGAATATGCAAAATCGATGAATTTCTGAGGAATTGTTTTAGGAAGTATTAAACTGCTTATTCTTATTCCCTAAACCCCCACTCCCCACCCCGATTCCCCTGGTGAAATGAATATCAGTCAATTCTGGCAATCTGCTAGCCTGGAAATAATTGATCACACAAACGTTCTGTTCTTAGGGACAGTGTAACATGGAAGTAACTAATGCATGGGAGAGCAGCCCCTTTCCTCTGTGAATGGGAAGATTACAAGCTGTAATTTTTCAAGTTCCATGTTATGCTGCTCAGACCGTAGACTGCTAATGTAAGAGGTTTTGGGTTGGTTGATGGTTGAAACCTACCCTATTGGTTATACCCAGGTATGTTCTACCCAGAATACACCCATTAAAATAGTCATCTCCATTAATTCCAAGTTGTGGAATCTATCCCTTACGCAACAAATGTCAACTCATGCAAATGTAATTTATAAACTGGGAACCCTCTGGAGTAAATTGGGATGTGTGGGGCTGCAGGAAGGATAAGAGGAAAGGGAATTCCATAAGAATCCTAGAGTTGTAGATCTGCTGGCCACACCACCGAATCTCACTCATGTGAGATCTCTGAATTTTGCACCATAGTTTTTCAACAAAGCAATGTGTGCAAAAATGTATTACTATGCAAAGTGTGCATCAGCAAGCACATGCTAGTGAAAAATATATTAAATGCATTGCAGTAGAGGAAATTGCTTACAAAAATATATATACTATGAAAAACTGACACTAAAATGCTGGTGCATGGAAACTTAAAAAAAAAGAAAAAGAAAACTGATGTGGAAATGTACAGAACTTAAGACAGGAAAAATAAGAAGCTGAAAGAAACCAAACCTGACAGATCTGTCTATGTCTGGAACTCACCAAACCATAAATTGCCCATCTATCCTATGAATTAACCTTATTATAAAAATTGTGCCTGGATGCTGTTAGATGCCGTCAGCTATATTAGTTAAAGCCAACTTTTGCCACCTGTTTACAGGCCTTGCACATATGGAGATAGTGCAGATATACTGTATATTAGAATGGCTAGCTCTGCTCGGGTTGTATACCCAAGCTGTCAAAATTGCTCCGTCACAGTCGGATCTTCCCTTCATCCTCACTCAGTGTTTTATTGCATTTTCCCAGAGTTATTGGGCATTTCTGTAAAGCAATAGCAATTCCTTAAGCCCTTGGCTGCTTTATATAAGGCTTCTGGCTTTCACTGCAACTCACTTTCCAAAACAGTGTGTTTTCAGGGATGCCAGCTTTAAGCGTGAAAAATCCTGAGGCAAGTCTCCAAATCATAAGGGTTCCCCCACCTCTTTAAACAACATGCTACCTTTTGATTCAGGAGGTACCAGTTTTTCCTTTAATTTATTTCTTTTGCTTCTTCCTTTAATCAGCATCCAGGCTAAAAAAAAACCAGGACCCCTACAAACTCAAATGGAGAAGACCCAGTTTGAGGTGTGCACAGGCACAGCCAATTGTTAGTAGGCCTGATTCACATTGGAGCTCACACAGAGCCTACAACTCCATCCTTTCTCTCTCTGCCAAGGGGAAAAGCCGTATGACAAGTAAGCAGAGGAAGCGGTGGTAGGCAATAGAAAGACACCGGGTCATAGAGGATCTCTCCTTGCTGATCTGTGTATTATTATTATTAATGCTTTTTTTTTCTAGAAAAAGAGGTGCCAGGATTCTAAGGTTACCAGACATCCCCATTTCCCGGGGACAGTCCCCGGATTTACAAATCGGTTCCCATACAAAATCCATTGAAGTTGAAAAGTGTCCCCCGATTCATTGAAAAAAATCTGGTAACCGAACAGTATTCACCCCATGTTCTCTTATAATGGTAATGATGCCCACCTGAGAGGTGCTGGAACTCAGTTCTGGCAGAAAACAAGCCATTATTATTATGTTTATTATTATTCCTTTCTTTTTGGGAAGAAATACCAAGGCGGTTCGCAAACAAGTAAAAGTTAACAGCAATATAACAAGTGTAAAACTGATTGGTGACGTCTGCTTCTTTCTACCCTCTCATCTTTCACAAGAGGCAATTGTTTTTCCCTCCTGGGGAAGAGAAGAGGGCCAGGACGGGCAGAATGGCAACTTTAGCACAGTTTTCAAGTGAGAAGACTTATCAGGAGTTCAGCTTTAATACAAAAATAGCCCTGTTCATTCTCAGGGCGAGCTAGAGTGGGTAGATAGGGATGTGAGTGGAGCTATGGTCTAAACTACTCTGCCTCTTTGGCTTGTTGATCATAAAATCGGCAGTTTGAATCCCCGCGACGGTGGTGATCTCCCGTTGCTCTGTCCCAGCTTCTGCCAACCCAGCAGTTTGAAAGCGCATCAGTAGGAGTAGATAAATAGGTCCCACTGTGGCGGGGAGGTAAATGGCATTTCCGTGTGCTCAGGTTTCCATCACGGTGTCCCAGAAGTGGTTTAGCCTTGCTGGCCACATGGCCCAGAAAGCTGTCTGTGGACAATCGCTGGCTCCCTCGGCCTGAAGTGAGATGAGCGGCGCACCCCATAGTCACCTTTGACTGGACTTAACCATCCAGGAGTCCTTTACCGTTACCTTTTAGAGTGGTAGGGATCCTATCCCTATTAAAAACTTACTTATAGTGGGAGGGGAGCTGAAATTTTTCAGTAGCCTATTATAATAAACCTTTTAATATGGGTTGGTGTCATTCTAGTCAAGTTTGTTCTGTATGTTTGATGCTGAGAGCATTTCTTTTTTCTTTTTCTTAAATGGCCTTTTCAATATCCATTGTTGGCTAAACTACAGGTCAAATCCTTAACTCTTCTTTTTTAAAAAAAGACAAATACAATCTACCAACATTGGCAGCCTTCTGGCCAAGCATCTGCACTCATTGTCTTGCCCTCCATAGCCAAGGGTTGTTTCTTTGCATTTGCCTTTTTATATACATTGAGTATACGTGGATACAAATTTGCAAAGTCAAAGCCGCGGTTCCCCACTGGCACGAAGTTGTCGGCTGGATGCTTCGGAAGCAGAGGGGCAATTATTTCGTTTTCTTTGTGCTGGCGCTGCCGGCGAAAGGAGAGGCCAGGCAGCACAGAGGCTCATCTGAACAGGTGTGAGGCTGTGGTGAATGCAGCCTTCCCGTGCTTGGCATTGACAATCCCAATAGGAGGCTTTCCTGCAGAGAGGGGGAGATTGCTTCAAGGGCCTCGCAAAAGGAAGGGGATACAAAGCAACTAAGGAGAGAGAAAAATGTTGTAGCAGAAAAGGTTAGATTTGAAAGGGGTACGGTTCTTTTGGACGACCACTGAAATGAAGTGTGAAGGAAGGGGGAAAGAGCTTACTTTTGTTTTTTGTTGAACAAGAAAAGGCATTAGGGTAACCTTTCTACTTTATTGTTTTCCAGGGCTCAAGTAAGGTATGAAGAAGGAAGCAAAGCACACATTTATACTCCCTAGCAAATCCACTTCATCTCCTCCTGATTTCTAATGTAATTCATTATCTTGCCTCCATCGACTCCTTATAACCCTAGCGGGCTAGTTTCCAATACCCTTTGACATTTTTTTTTCATTTATTGGGGGATAAATGCTCCAGCATGCACACCAGTGGAAATTAATTTCATCTAAATGCTCTTAGGTGCATGATTTGGAAAGGCAAATATGCATATTGCAGTTCTGGGGAGGGGGTGTTTCTTTGTTTCCAGATGCCTTTTATTATTAACTGTAGTTCCATTTGGATTGTGACAGAGGAATCATACTCTAACAAAAAGGAAAGGGGGAAAAAAAATCAGCGATCCAGTTTCTCCACCCCACCCCTTCATTTCTATCAAATTATCTTTGACTAGCAACCACATCAATGCATTAGCTGATAAATTTATCTACTTTTCATAAAGCATTCCCCGCCAAAGCTCTAAAGCTAATGGCAAGAAATGGAAAGATGATAGTGTTTGATGAGAAAGATAAAGCCTCGAAATACAGCCTATGAATGACGATGAGCAATGGGGGAACCCAAGAACAGTTCTCAGCTGTAGATGAAACAAGGTATTTTTCACTCTATAGGACGCACCCGACCATAGGACGCACCTTGTTTTAGAGGGGGAGAACAAGAAAAAAAATCTCCCCCTCTCTGCTCAGCGCCCCTTCAGCGAAGCGGCAGGAGAAACGGAGACCCTTCCATTTCTCCTCCTGCTTGGCTGAAGGGGCGCTGCGCAGCTCTCACTCTCTGCTGAAACCAGGAGAGTCTTGCGAAAGGAACCTGAAGCGAAAGGAACCTGAAGCCTCCAGAGCACAGCGGGAACTCGCGCTGCACTTTAAAGGCTTCAGGCGGCTATCCCTGAAGCCTGGAGAGCGAGAGGGGTCAGTGCGTACCGACCCCCTCGCTCTCCAGGCTTCAGAGAAAGCAACGCAAAGCCTCCGGAACGCGGAAGGAGCGCTCCCTCTGTGCTTCGGAGGCTTCGCGTCGCTATCGCTGAAGCCAAGGAGCCTGCATTCGCTCCATAGGACGCACACACATTTCCCCTTAATTTTGGGAGGGGGAAAAGTGCATCCTATAGAGTGAAAAATACGGTAGCCAAATCTATATGTGGCTTGCTATGCAATTCAGGGCTTGTCTACTATGGAGAGTACCATGTTTGCAGCTGTTTACATTCCCATTTAACATGTGTAGTCCACATTATGTTACCCTCAGACAACACCAATCTTGACGTTTCTCCTTGTAAATGTTGGTCTACCTTATATGGAGATAATCTCAGTGACACAGATTATTTGGATTGGTGTTTGGATGTGTGTGGATCAAGTGTCACTTTCTGCTCCTACTCTTTCCATGCCTCCTACTTCCTCAGTGCTGTCATTTCATTTTCTGGCTGTGCTTGTAACTTTGGGTATGCTTCCAAACATAGTAATTTTCTTTTTCATTATGATCCTTCAGATTTGCACAAAATCGGAAAACGGTAAAAACAAACCACATTCAAATTCTCCGTACCAGAGGTATTAGGCAGTGATCTGAAAAGTGTATGCTGAAAATTTACCATTGCTTCCATTTCTTTTCCAGCAATCCAGTTAAGGTGATCAGATGCTTAGACGTTTATATATTCATTTTTCTCTTGATCCCTCGGATTTGCACAAAACCAGAAAACTGTACTAGTAAATTTACAGTTGTCAGACAGTGTGCTTTTGCACAATTATTGGGTGGGGATTAGGAAAAGAAAAGTGTGCACGCAGCTATCTGCACACATGCCCTGTTGGTATTTTATTGGCATAACAGAATTAACACAAAGAAGAATGCCTACTAGAATGAACCGAAAAGACTGAAGTTGCTCTTCATATGTACATTCAAATATATGTAGGTGTGACCTATTCCAGTCTAATTCGAATGGGGAAGCTGTGGGATGACAGCTAAATAAGGCTCATATGTGGACAATCTCTAAGTTTGTTAATCCAATTCTGAATCAGCATGGAATCCAAAGCATATGCAGGGTAACAATTTTGTTCAGGCTTTTAAATGTTTAAAGTAAGAGATCAGCACTTAAAAACAATTCACATTAAAGAATGCACCGTTGAATTAAATTCAGGTAGTACAGGCCATTACTCTCTCTCAGGCAGAGCAAAACCTAATTTTATGATACTAATAACATCAGCATCATTTATATCACGTTAAATAACGATGGTGCATGCCTGTGATGGTACAGAATGAGAAACTGCCTGTCTGTGGTACAGCATTTGAATAGAAGTCTTAAACTAGCCATTTAAATAGTATACGCCTTTCTGAGTAAATTGCATTTAGTGGAACCTAGAAACATTTAGGGGAAAGTACTGTATATTGGCAGCAAGGAAGTGCAATTGCTGTGCATTTTTTTTGCCGGGGGGGGGGCTGCTTTCTTCTGCAATCCAAAAGTATACTCAAGTCACTGACAAGTTCAATTATTTTGCAAGAAAGCATTCTTAAACCTTTATCATTATCCTTCCCAGGTATGGGAGAGATTTGTTTTTTTGTTTTTATGACAGGAAGAATAACCTTAGTGCAGCCAATCAAAGAGCAGCACTAAGAAGCAGAGTAGTGACTTGGTGCATGTCACAAACTGCACAGGAGGTAAAGGAAAATCAGAACCTGTTGAATTTCTGATTGATGTGCAGCTCTTAGTGCGACAAAGCTTCTAACTGGAGGAGAAAAATAGCAGCAGTAGCTTGGCTACAAGGGGGAAAGGATAGTTTTTTGTGACTGGCAAACCGGGCTACCTATGAAAATAAGTGCAAATATCTTGTATGACAACAAAAGAAAGAGGAGTTAATTAAAAACAACAGCTACTTATTTTCCTTTTGGAAACCTTGACTTGCTGCACTATCATCAATATGAGCAGAGCAGGGGAGCAGAAAGGCACAGTGGTGCTTAAGTGACTCATTCCTAACACCCTCACAAGAACTTGACTGTAGATAGCTGAGAAGTAACATGTCCTGAGGCAACTTTTCTTTCAAGCTCCCATTTGTAAGAGCTTGCCTTGTGCCCCAAAGCCCATTCTGCCTCTGGCATTTGAACTGCATCTCTTAAAGTTGTTTATCAGGCTGTGTATCCGGCCACATTTATTTCTACTAAAACTCCATCCCAGTCCAACTCACTCCTGCAGTTTTCCAAGACAGAGTAGAAGTTAAAATGGAAGACATGTCTGTAAAATCACGCCTGGTTAAAAAGAAAAAATCAGTTTCTAAGTTGCCCTTTTGGGGTTTTCTCTTTGGTTTCTGCTCCATCCCTGTCTTTAGCCAGGCTTATATCAAAATGATTGTTTGTCAAGCTAAGATTGTTCTGTCATTGGGAAAGGGACGGTACCTTGTGATGTCATTCCCTGTCTTACAAGATTTCCCTTTGAAGAAAAGAACTTCCAGCAGGATTATCCGTATAGGACTTTTGTAGCTGCGGTTTTACACAATGTACCTAGTTTGCATACAAGGCTGACTGCTTCTGAAATAGTCTTCTTATCCTTTCACATGCCTTTCCTAGACAATTCTGACATCAGCACAGCTGGAAGTCTGGAAGGCAGACTGCTTTGTGTTTGATTGACAGCACACTCTGGATAAGAAGGTATGCGAAATAAAAGACAAGTAACACATTGATCTGGTTTGAGATGGTAGGATTTTGTATTCCATTTTGTATGAACTGCCAGTGTGGAAAAGTGGTTAGAGCAGACCCTCCAAGTGTCCCTATTTTCCATGGATGGTCCTGAATTTACAGAAGCCATCCTGGTTTCTGATTTGACCCCCCCCCCCTTTTCCTTAGGTTGTCCCTATGTTCATTGGAGAAATGTTGGGAGGGTCCGGAGTTATGCGACCCCTGAGCCAAGGAGGCATAGATGTCAACTTACAGATTTGAAAATAAGGGATCAGCAGCCAAAATAAGGGATCAACAATTACTTTGATAAAATACATATTTTGTTGCATGCAAATGGCTTTAGATACCTATTAGGTCCATAAATTACAATATAGCATATATTCAACACAAAAAAACCAGCAACAATTTGTTGTTGACAAAGGACAGCTGGACATAGAAAGGGCCCCATTACCTTCAGTAGCTTATTTAAGGGACATCATCAATAAGGGACAGCAGCGGGACATAAGAGACTGTCTCACTAAATAAGGGACGCATGACAGCTATGCAAGGAGGTAAGTAACTATACAACCTTTAGAAGACATCTGAAGACAGCTCTGTATAGGGAACACTGATTTGCAGTGTTGCCACTTCCGGGGGCTGCGCGAACGGCAATGGCGGTCCTCTTCTGAATGGGAGAGGAGGCTCCACAGACATCGGGTCGTCCGCTACGGCGAAGCGGAGACCCACTCCGGAAAACCACAGGCGGCAAGAGCCTGTGGTCTTGAGGCTCGGTGGGCGCCTTAAGTGACCCTCCAAACGCTAAAGGAACCCCGTAAGGGGCTCCGGAGCGTGGAGGGGGGTGGCGGCGCTGAGAGCCGTTTCACAGTCTGCGGAGCGAAGCCGCGCTGCTGCTGCCGGTGAGCGCTGATCCTTTTTCCTGTCAAATTTGGATTCGGAACGAAAACCAACTTACTCGTGAGTAAAGACTGAATCACTTGAAATTAGAGACTTTAAATCAAAAGATCTGAACTTGGTTGAACTTGGCTGAAAGCGGAGAGACGTGGAAACAGGAAGTCCGTCTTCCACTGCCATTGAACTTGAAAAAAGCAACTAGCTGGAGGAGTGGAGGCTGAAAGAAAGAGCTTTTAAACTTTACAGATCTAAGCATCCACTGAACCTGCAATCTAAAGTAAAGATCTTAAGTTAAAGATTTGGAATTATTATTTGCATTTGACTTTCCTCCTTTTATTGGATTACAATCAAAAGGTGAAACCCAGGGTCCGGAGCTGCCTGAGCTTTGAGAGACTGAGCTGTCAGTACTGCAGATTTGGATATTGTATATTGGAACTTGCAACAATCTGAGGGTATTGAGACCTTCTAATTTGAAACATTCTTTTTGGAGACAAATAAGCACTGTCTGTAACAAAGTGATTATTTATCAACTCTGCTAAATATTTGTATCTGAAGGTTCCTGGATACTAAACTAGACTCTGAAAGACATTTTAAGCTCCCTCTAGAGGATTGGATTAAAACAGTGACTTTACATTTACATTTACTTTCGATTCCCTTGTTGTTTGCTTGCTCTGGGCCTTTCTATTCCCATGGGAATAACTCAGTGTGACCTTGACTGATAGATAACGTTGGAATGAGTGGCACAAGAAGAAGAGGAAGAGTTAGACAAACAACTTTGACAACTTTAACCTCAGCCTCGCAGACACGCAGATCATCTGTACCTACTTTGCCCTCAGAAGTAGAAGTAGAAGAAGTTGCCTCGTCACAGGCAAAAGAGGGAGAGGGTGAAATAGAGCAGTTACAATTGGAAGATATGGCCTCAGGAGCATCTGCTTCTGTTTTAGACAAAATTTTTGAAAAATTGGAAGCTTTGGACAAGAAAGCAGATGAGCAATCAGCAAAGATTGACAAAAATACAGAATGCCTAAATAAATTAACTATACAAGTGGCACAGAATACACAGGCAATTGGACAGTTAACGGAGGCCACAGCAGAAAATCGGAAATTGGCTGAGGATACCAGACAAAAATTGGAAAATTTAGAACAAGAGGTAAGACCACTCACCAAACAAGTTGGGGAACATCAGATCTATCTTTCTATGATAGAACTGCGAAATCGTGAGAATAATTTGAGGATTAGATCACTACAAGAGGCAGAAGAAGGAAATCTAGCTGAGTTTTTGACCAAAGAATTCTCCAAGTTCTGGAATTTGGAGGAAAAGGACTTTAAAATTGTGTCAGCTTTCAGACTTGGAAGATTTACAAAGAAGGAGAGGCCCAGAGACTGTTTGATAACATTGAGATCAAAGGAGGAAAGGGACAAGATTTTGGGCCTACACTACGGAAAGTCACTGGAGGTTTTGGACAGAAGAATTGAAATTTACAAAGATATTCCAAGACAACTGTTGGATCTTAGAGCCGCCTACTCTGAACTTGCCAAACTACTAAGGAGCAACGCAATTCCATTTAGGTGGGAATTTCCCCAAGGAATATCTTTTACCTTTAGAGGGAGAAAGGTCAAAATTAGAACATTGGAAGAGAGAGACAAATTTCTGTCTACACACGGAGAGGACCTTCAAAAAGGAATTGAACTACCTTCTGGGCCTGGGGCAACGCCAGCACCAACACCAGCACCTGGGGAACCTGAAGATCCAGAGAAGATACCACCCCTGGAGAAATAACCAGATCAATTCAGGATGTCTCTGCAATTGTTGAGTTGGAATATTAATGGTTGTAACATTCCGGAAAAAAGGAAGAAAATATTCCATATATTAAAAAAAGAACAATTGGACATTATTTGTTTACAAGAAACACATGTGACGAGGCTCCACAGAAAAGTGTTAATAAATAAAAGATTGGGCCAGGAATTTGTATCGTCGGATAAAGTTAAGAAGAGAGGCGTGGTGATATATGCAAAAGAGAGCCTGTCACCCAAATTCTTATTTAAAGATGAACATGGAAGAATTTTGGCTATTGAGATACAACACCAAGGAGAGAAACTGTTGATATTAGGAATCTATGCACCTAATGAAGGGAAATCGGAATTTTACAAGAAGCTGCAGGAGACAATGCTGGATTATCTGGACTACAACAACATCATAATGATGGGAGATATGAATGGGGTCGTATCAACTAACATGGACAAGTCACAAAGTCAAAATGTTACAAAAGACGGCAGACTACCTAAAACCTTCTTTGAAATGACAGACAATATGGATTTGATTAATATTTGGAGGACAAAGAACCCACTAGGAAGAGAGGGAACATTCTTTTCTGAAGCCCAACTGACCTGGACAAGAATCGACCAAATATGGATTTCTAGAGGCCTGGCACCTAAGGTCAGAAAAGTGGAAATCTGCCCAAAGACCTGTTCCGACCATAATGCAGTAAAGATGGATATGACACTACTACCAACTGGATCCTTTAGATGGAAGATGAATGACAATTTGTTCAGAGATCAGGAAATTACTAAGAAGGCCCAAAAAGTTTTGAAGGATTATTTTGAGATAAATATGAATACTACGGTGGAAAAAAGAATCGTCTGGGACGCAAGTAAAGCTGTAATGAGGGGATTCTTGATACAACAGAATGCAGTAAAGAAAAGAACACAAAATGAGAAAAAAGATAAGATCTTGGATAAAATAAAAGAATTAGAGAAGAAGTTAAGAGTGAACCCGAAGTCACAGCCAACTCTGAGAGAAATTAAACTTTATCAAACACAATATTCTAAACTGATAAATCAGGAAATCGAATGGAAGGTTAAACTAATGAAACAAAAAACGTTTGAGTCGGCGAATAAATGTGGAAAACTGCTAGCTTGGCAGTTGAAGAGAAGACAAAGATTAAATACGGTTACAAACTTAGAGATTGAAGGAAAAAACATTCAGAATCCAGTGGACATCAGAAAGTGTTTCCAGAGATACTTCAAAAAACTATACACCCAAGGGCCGCAAGACGAAGTTGAGATTAAACAATTTTTGGCAAAAAATGGACTATCCAAATTGTCACAAGAAAATAGGACAATCCTGAATTCTAAAATAACACGACAGGAGATTGAACAAGCCATTCAGAACATGCAACTTGGCAAATCTCCAGGGCCAGATGGGCTGACCTCCAAGTACTATAAGACATTAAAAGACTATTTGATACAACCTTTGATGGAGGTCAGCAATGAAATTATGGAGGGGAAGAGGGCACCGGAGTCGTGGAAGGAAGCGTTTATCACATTAATACCAAAGACGGAAGCTGAAAAGACACAACTTAAGAACTACCGTCCTATCTCCCTTTTAAATGTGGATTACAAAATATTTGCAGACATTTTGGCAAGTAGATTTAAAAAAGTTTTAAATGAAGTAATCCATAAGGACCAGGCAGGCTTTCTCCCAGGTAGACATTTGTTTGCTAATACAAGGAACATTATTGACATCTTGGAACTTTTGCAAACAGATATAAACACAAAAGCAGTTTTAATCTTTATAGATGCGGAGAAGGCCTTTGACAACATTTCTTGGAAATTTATGATGGGAAATCTAAAAGAGATGGGAGTGGGACGGGGTTTTGAGAATGGGATTGAGGCGATATATTCAGAGCAGAAAGCTAAACTGATAGTTAATAATGTGGTTACAGAAGAGTTTAAAATTGAAAAAGGAACTCGACAAGGTTGCCCTATCTCCCCTTTGTTATTCATTTCGGTTCTGGAAGTGCTATTGAATATGATTAGAGGGGATCGGTTGGTGGAAGGAATTCAGGTCGGACAGAAACAATACAAATTAAAAGCTTTTGCAGATGACCTGGTTTTGACCTTGCAGAAGCCAGAGCCTAGTACGAAAAGAGTATTACAACTGATTAATGACTTTGGTCGGGTGGCTGGATTTAAATTAAATAAACAGAAAACTAAGGTTTTGGGAAAAAATTTGACTGATACAGAGTCAGAACGGTTTCAGAATGAGACGGAACTTAATGTGGTTAAAAAAGTAAAATACCTAGGGGTAAACATAACAGCAAAAAACCTAAGTCTATTTAAGGATAATTATGAAAAATGTTGGGTAGAAATTAAGAGAGACTTAGATAGTTGGTCAAAATTGAAACTTTCTTTGTTAGGCCGAATTGCTGCTATTAAGATGAATGTATTGCCAAGGATGCTGTTTTTATTTCAAACACTTCAGGTTTTGGACAAGACGGAGTGCTTTCAGAAGTGGCAGAGAGATATTTCTAAGTTTGTCTGGCAGGGCAAAAAGCCCAGAATTAAGTTTAAGATATTAACTGATGCAAAACAAAGAGGGGGCTTTGCCCTGCCAGACTTAAAGTTGTACTATGAAGCCACAGCGTTTTGCTGGCTAAGAGACTGGCTACTTCTTGAAGACACTGATGTGTTGGATTTGGAAGGGTTTAACAATGCTTTCGGATGGCATGCATATTTGTGGTATGACAAGGTTAAAGCAAATAAGGCCTTTAAGAACCATATTGTCAGAAAATCACTGTTTAATGTCTGGACAAAATATAAAGACTTGCTGGAAAATAAGACCCCAAGGTGGCTTTCACCTTTGGAAGCTAAGGCCCGAAAAAGACCCAATATGGAGGCCAAATGGCCAAAATATTGGGAAATTCTAGAAAAAGATGGAGACAATTGGAAATTGCAGAGTTTGGAGAAAATGAAGGATAAAGTGCGAGATTGGTTACATTACGCTCAGATTAAAGAAGTTTTTAAAAATGACAAGAAATTAGGGTTCCAGGTGGAGAAATCGAAAATAGAAACAGAATTGTTAGAACCTAAGAGTAAGGTACTTTCAAGGATGTATAACTTGCTGTTAAAATGGAACACACAAGACGAAATGGTTAAATCGGCTATGATAAGGTGGGCGCAGGACATTGGGCATAACATTATGTTTGAGGACTGGGAAAGGTTGTGGAGTACTGGATTGAAATTTACTGCATGTAACGCTTTGAAAGAAAATGTAATGAAAATGATATATAGATGGTATATGACCCCAGTCAAACTTGCAAAAATTTACCACCTGACTGACAATAAGTGTTGGAAATGTAGAGAGTGTGAAGGAACATTCTTCCACCTATGGTGGACATGCCCTAAAGTGAAGGCGTTCTGGGAAATGATTTATAATGAACTGAAAAAGGTATTTAAATATACCTTCACTAAGAAACCAGAGGCCTTTCTTTTGGGTATTGTCGGCCAAGGGGTGGTAAAGAAGGACCAGACATTTTTTATGTATGCAACAACAGCAGCAAGGATACTACTTGCAAAGCATTGGAAAACTCAAGATCTACCCACACTGGAAGAATGGCAGATGCAACTGATAGACTATATGGAACTGGCCGAGATGACCGGCAGAATTCGAGACCTGGGAGAAGAGAGGATTGAGGAGGATTGGAAGAAATTTAAGAACTATTTACAAAAACATTGCAATTTGAGTGAATGCTAAACAGGACGCTAGATCAATATAACTGAGCACCACTAAACTTAGATGATTTTAAGAAAATAAGTGAGATTGAGAAAATATAACTCTTTTTGAGGAGTAGAAGATTATGAAACATAGAAGGGATATAAGATTGCAAATAAGATAATAAATTGCTGACAAAATGCTATAACGATGAAAGTGGGAGCGGGAGATGTGAGGAAGTCCAAAGAAAATGTGAAATTATGTCAAGATATATGTTACATTGTTTATTATGTGTATTGCTATTTGTAAAACCCAATAAATTTCTATAAAAAAAAAAAAAAGATTTGCAGTGTTGCTATACTACTTAATCTCTACCTCGGGAACAAGAGGGGAGTGCAGCAGCAGTAACAGTGGGCAATGCATTCCTTGGAGGGTGAATCTGCTGCCCTTGTGTATCCTGCCGCCTGAGGTGCCTGCCACACCTTGTCTCCGGGGTGGACTGGCCCTGGTCAAAGGCTCAAAACTCCCCTAATCTCCACTCCAAGGTTCTGACTGGCACCTTCATGCCTGTGGTTTCACTTTCAAATTCCATTCACAAACTTTCTAACTTCATCGCTGATACCTCATCTAGTTTTGCTTCAAACTACTCCACATTTAAAAGAAAACCACTGCATAAAAGATACATATAGGACTCAGCTACATTAGTTTTTTAAAAAGCGTTTTAAATGTGTTAGAACACTGTGACAACAGATGGTGCTGTAGAGTTCGATCCTTCAGCAACATGTTTTCCCATTATGCGCTTTACAATGCGTTTTCCTGAAACTTTTTTTTTAATGTGTATAGATCCAGCCCCAGTCTTAGTCAATAACTATTCAATAAGTGTACCATGGAAGTTTATGAAGAAAACCTATTGATTTGAATAAAATTACACTATCTGAACATATTTGTGTTTGTTTAAATGTTACTAAATTATAAAACTTTGACTAAAAATGATAGCCCCAGAGGGAAAACTGTTCATTACAATGAGAAAAGTTTGTACATTGCATCATGTCTATCCCACCTTTGCTGCCAAAATGATACTTGTGATGTTTTTGAACTCATCTTGGATGTTGCTCTTTATTTTGCACAGATGAGATCAAGTCATATAATATTTATTTTTCCCCACAGCAAAAGTTACAAAACATCTGTTTGTAGAATGTAGCGAGATGGAGAAGAAAAAGCCAACTGCAGTCATCATCAAATTAATTCCCAAACTCTTCCCTTAAATAGTGGTTATCCTTAACCTCAGTGAGGCTATGTTGCAATGGAATTAGTAAGTGCATTTCTATTTTCTCACATTTAAGACATACCAGAAATACCATGTTCCTGGAATACTTGGGTGGGCTGGAATTCCTACCTCCTCATTTTATGAGATCTCTTATCACTGGCTGTGGACTATCATGTGACTCCCCACACCAACAGGAAAATGCTTTGTTCCAACCTATGCAGCAAGAAAGGCACACACAGCTCGCAGGCACCATTTTAAAGGAATCTTTAGGATAAAATAAATGCATATTGCTACCAAGATCACAGCTATGCCAAATTACCCAAGCAATTGCCTATCACTATTTTCCTGCTAGTTTCTGTATTTATATTAAAAAGTATATACTTTTTTATTAGATTAGATTAGATTAGATTAGATATGATCTTCTTTGCATTCCTTCTGCTAGCAGGTGAAGACTTTTGTATTCCAACAGGATTTGGAGAACTGACTGCTTTTAATAATGGAGTTGGTGCCATACTGTTTTTATTGTAATTATCTGCATGTTTTTAATAGTTTTAATTATATTAATGTTTCATTGTTTTTAATGATTTCCCCCCCTTTTGAGTCTCTGTCAGGGGAAATGGCAGGATACTACTTCTACTACTACTACTAAAATAGTAATAGTAATACAGTGGTACCTCCAGTTGCGGATGGGATCCGTTCCGGAGCTCTGGTCGGATCCCAAGGTTTTCAGGACTGGAGGGACCGCTTCCGCGCATGCACACGGCGAGATACTTCCGGGTTTGCTGCTTTCGCAACCAGAAGTTTACGTTACCTGAGGGAGATATAAGCCAAAGTGCTACTGTAATAGCAGTAGTAGTTATAATAATGCAGCTGGGGCTGCCATCGTTTGGTAAATTTTTGTACCTGGATTATGAAGCAGAGCCTAAAACTGGTTGGGGAAATGGGATCTAACTTGCTCTGTCCCCAGCACAAGTCCTTCCCCACCCTACTGCAAGCAAAGAACCAACAGTGGAGGAGAGATTTTTGGCAGTTTCCACAGCCACAGCACCTACAAAATGGATCTTACTCTGTGAGCACAGACCTCTCTGTCCGCCCAGAATGAACACAACAGTATTAACAGACACTTTCATGATTCACACCTAACAGATTCATGTAAGGATCAGAACTGAACTATCCACTGGAATTCACACTGCTCCAAATGTTGCAACACAGTCCTTGGCAGTCAAAGCATACCCAAATGCATTTTAAAATAGACTAATTTGCCCATCCCTATCAATAAACCTGGCATCTTCCTCCCTCTTAAGAAGCCAAACGAATCACGTAGATCTTTATCTTGCCAGTGCTTTCCAGAACCTATTTTTAAATTTAAAAGTGTGCTATATATTTTAAAAAATCCAAGTTTCTATTAAATAATGCTGGATTGCTTTTCAGATAGCCACCTCCTTTTTTTCCTTCTCTTTTGATCAAAGATGCTCTGAATCCATTTTAAATGGCTTTTAAAATGTTGATAGATGGCTCAATGAAGGTACGTACTGTCATATTGTAATTGGAGAACAAAGCTTCTACTGCATTTTACATTAAGATGAGCTTATTAGACAGTGCATTACAGTTAAAAGCTATGATTTCTCCTCCACTGTTAGGAAATAATGTCTAAATAAAAATGGCTTGGGTTATGCCTCCTATTTAATATTCCACAAGATTGCACTGAAAGGAGAGCTGACGGTTCTCTGACTATAACTTATTTTGCTTTAATATTGAAGGTGTCAGAATCCATTGCTTTGTTTTTCTACAAAATGGGCTTTGATTTTTCCAGTGCTTATGTAGCTGCAAGGTTTATTTTCTGGACCCTCAGCAGTAATTTGTTTGAACCACATCAAATGACATTGTCTAAGTACCTCATCATACAAAATGTCTGTATAACTCCACCAAGTTAGTGGGGAAATCTTGTCCAAAGTGCTACATCGGTTATGATTATCTAAAATATTAAAAATAAATTTCTCCTGTCAGTGACCCATTATTCCATTATCTTTGGTTGCAAATCCTGCACACATGTAGGTAGCTCAAATCCCATTGAAGAGGTATTTAAGATTGTAGCCTTTGTCTGTTGTTGTGGTTTTTTTAAAAAAAAATCCAATCGTAAGAAAAGAGCACCAAGGATAAACAGACTGGAACCAAAGGCAAGAATGTCATTGAGAATCATGATCCCTTCTTAATAACATGAAAACAATTATTGACATAGTTAACCGTTGTATCCCATTGCTATTTACATAGCATCAACATTTGCCTGGGCCAAAGATTTAGGGAAGGTTGTATCACTCATGCATGTGTCTTAAATCAGAAATGGGTTGAAGAAGGTTGGTCAGGATCTGCTGAGGAATTTTTCCATGATTTGCAGTGGACTGGGCAAGAAGAGTTATTGACTCTCAATTGTTTTAACAGTAGCACAGTGCAGTACAGTACAGTTCTGTTCTGGACTTCCAAACTGTTTGGAAATCAAAGCACGGCTTCTGATTGGCTGCAGGAAGCTCCTGCAGCCAATCGGAAGCCACGGAAGCCCCATCGGACGTTCAGCTTCCAAAAATAGTTTGCAAACCGGAATACTCTCTTCTGGGTTTGCAGCTTTCGGGAGCCAAAACGTTTGAGAACTAAGCTGTACGAAAATCGAGGTACAACTGTAGTAGGCTTTTTCATACTAAATCAGGGTGCTGAAACTGAAATGTTTGGGCAGAAACCTAGAATGGATTTTTCTGTAAAAGGACTGTGAGCACAGTTCTACAACTGAAAATAATGTCTGGATGGAGCATGTGTTCGAAGAGACCCCATTCCTTAATTGTAAGGAGATGCCTACCTTTCTCCCTTGGGAGGCTTATGCGCCTGGTTCTAGTGTTTATAATTATTACTGATTTAATTTATGAAATGCATTCCAAGAGGCACCCCAGAGCAATAAAAACATACGCCAAACAATTACATATGTAAAAACAGCTGAAGTATTTGCATACCGGTATATAAAAACAATTCAAAATTGCAGCACACATATACTGTATATAATCAATTCAGAACCAATACAGATACCAGATGTGGCAAAAGTTCACACTTACAAGGTTTCTTGAAAGAGGAATGTCTTTCAAAAGTGCCAATAGGTCAATGAAGAAGACAGGAAGGTGCTCCAAAACGTAGGTAAGTCCAATTCTGACCTGTGGAACAGACATTCTGATAGAATGGAATCCCAGGTATGCCTTCTCCTGCAGAACACAGTGATCAGGTGGGCATATAGGGCATAATATCATATTTTAGGTGTCAAGTTTGTGGGTCTCACCCAGCTGCTGCTGCTGCTGCTGCTGCTTCTTCTTCTTCTTCTTCTTCTTCTTCTTCTTCTTCTTCTTCTTCTTTATATCCCAACAGAAAATTAAAAACATGATAAAACATCAAACATTAAAAACTTCCCTAAACAGGGCTGCCTTCAGATGTTTTCTAAAAGTCAGGTAGTTGATTATTTCTTGACATCTGATGGGAGGCTGTAGTATAGGGCAGGTGCCCCTATGGAGAAGGCCCTCTGCCTGGTTCCCTGTAACCTCACTTCTTGCAGGGAGGGAACCTCCAGAAGGCCCAGGGAGCTGGACTTCAGTGTCCAGGCTCAACAATGGGGGTGGAGACGCTCCTTCAGGTATAGTGGGCCGAGGCCATTGAGGGCTTTAAAGGTCAGCACCAACACTTTGAATTGTGCTCGGAAACGTACTGGGAGCCAATGTAGGTCTTTCAGGACCGGTGCTACAGTATATGGTCTCAGCGGCAGTTCCCAGTCACCAGTCTAGCTGACCTATTCTGGATTAGCTGTAGTTTCCAGGTCACCTTCAAAGGTAGCCCCACATAGAGTGCATTGCAGTAGTCCAAGTGGCAGAACCAGACCAGAGAAATGGAACAATGGAAGGAGGGTGAAAAAACACCAGAGGCTACGAGAGGATCTCAAACTGCTCAAGATGTCTGCACCAACAAAGCATCCTTCCAAATCCCCATGGCATCTAGACCATAAGAAAGTGAGGGTTAATTTTGCACACATTCATTTCAGTTAGTATTTATTTAAGATTCGTACCCTGCATTTCCTATCCACAAAAGAATTGCTCAAAGTGGCTTGCAGCTAAACACATGAAAACAGCAGCCATCCAATCATTGGAACACAAATTAAAAAAAACTAAGAACAGCAGGGATCTTTGAATTTCTCCGTGTGTTTTAGATTTTTTTTATCTACGCCACTTAGAAATGCCAGTGATTAAGCCATATATAAATAGATCAAATAAATAAGATGTGACTTCTCCTTAGTATTTACCTGTCTTGTTTTTGTGGTATCTGATAATCTGATCATCCCCAGCTGTGATGGTGGAACAGAGCAGCCAATAGAATCAGATGTAGCTGACAGGCAAGGAAGTCTCAGGTTGAAGAGGAGATTCCAAGAGTGAAGCAGTCAAAAAATGGTGACAGGAGAACACAGCCTTAGATCGTTCTAAAATATGAATCTTAAATGTACTACTATTACTACTAATAATAATATACAGTGGTACCTCGGGTAAAGTACTTAATTCCTTCCGGAGGTCCGTACTTAACCTGAAACTGTACTTAACCTGAAGCAGCACTTTAGCTAATGGGGCCTCCTGCTGCTGCTGCGTCGCTGGAGCACGATTTCTGTTCTCATCCTGAAGCAAAGTTCTTAACCTGAAGCATTATTTCTGGGTTAGCGGAGTCTGTAACCTGAAGCGTATGTAACCCGAGGTACCACTGTATTGATATGCTGCCTATCTGACTGGATTGTCCCAGACACTCTGGGTGACTTTCAACACATTAAAGCATTAAGCACATGTAAACATTGTTTGTTTTGAACTGGAATGCCAGATGAGTTTAGTGCAAAGTGGGGACTGTGCAGCAGCACTGAGATTACTTTATTCCTTTAAAAATTGTATTCATTCATTCTATTTATATCTTGCTCTTCCCCCTGAAGTAGCCCATGGTGGCATGGGAAATAATTGTGGGGTGGAATATGTTTTTTACTTGCCTTTTAAATCCTTTTCACTGGGCAGTTAGTGATGCACATTCTTGAGAAGACATTGACTTCAAAAAGGTGAATTCCCTGTTTCTATGAGTCACACATGTGTCTGTCACATTCAGCTGGTGAGCTACCTTTGACAGCTTTTCTAGTTATGTGTGTGTCAGATTTATGTATGGGTGTTCTGGTATTGCAAAACAAAAACAAGATATACAGCTGGGCGTTTTTCTTTCTTTCACCGTATAAGGTAAAAGGTAAAGGACCCCTGGATGGTTAAGTCCAGTCAAAGGCAACTATGGGGTTGCGGTGCTCATCTCACTTTCAGGCCAAGGGTGCCGGCGTTTGTCCACAGACAGCTTTCCAGGTCATGTGGCCAACATGACTGAACCGCTTCTGGCGCGACTGGACACCATAATGGAAACCAGAGTACACGGAAACACTGTTTACCTTCCTGCCACAGCGGTGCCTATTTACCTATTTGCACCGGTGTGCTTTCAGGCTGCTAGGTTGGCAGGAGCTGGGACAGAGCAATCACCCTGTTGCAGGGTTTCAAACCACCAACCTTCTGATCAGCAAGCCCAAGAGGCTCAGTGGTTTAGACCACTAATTGCCAGCTATGTAGCTGAGTAGTTCAAAGAAGAAGAAGAAGAAGAAGAAGAAGAAGAAGAAGAAGAAGAAGAGGAAGAAGAAGAAGGCAATTCTTCAAAAGTGGCCTAGACCACTAGTCATCATGATGCCTTTATGTATACCACCTCAAAGATGTGATGCAGGAGTACCAGTTGCTGGAGAACATGAGCTGGGGAGGGCTATTGCATTGTGGTCTTCTCAGTGACCACTATGGGAACAGAATGTTGGACTGGATGGGCCTTTGCTTTAATCTAAGCAGATCTCTTCTTATTTACTTAATCTCAAAGGCCAGTAAGGAAACGCAACAACACAAAGATCATTCTGTTGTGTCCTGGCCCAGCCGGCTAAGAAAGACACATGGCTGATAGTTAAGTCTTCATTGACAAAAGAAGCACTTACAGCAACTCCTGCAGTGTTCCAGATGGGCTCTCACACACACAAACAAACACACACACACACACACACACACACACACACACACTTCTAGCAACTAGCCAGCTGTCCCTCCAACCTGTGCCCTGTGGAGCAGCTTCAACAACAATGAGACTCTGCCCCTCTGCCAGCTTCTCTTGATGAGTTTCACACCTGCAACCTGAGACTTCTCCTGCATGGAAGTCATTGCTGCTCTTCCCACTTCAAGCCCCTCCTGATTCTAGGAGACAGTGAGGTGGGGAAAAGTTTAGAGTCTACTGACCCATTTTCCACCAGAACAGCTGCATCCTGCACAACTTCCTCCTCCTTGGACTGCTCCGACTCTTACCCCTGCCCTGGCTCCCAACTTGAGGATGGCATTGTACACCATACATCACTGGTCCCCTCTCCTTGGTCGCTGCCCTGGTCCCCTGACTCCGCTACACATTCTTCAGAGCCCTGCCAGTCCATGTCATCTGTTGCAATGACGTGGTTGTTCTTCTGCAACATCAGTCCATCACATGGTAAGCTACATTCCCGTTGGATAACCTTTTCTAAGGTGACCCATCAAAGGCTTACACAAGACATGTTTTATGCAATGTTACCAGCACTGTCTTGGGGTCCACAATGAACTAAAAACTGTCTGGACCTACACCATCCATGCCAATTTACATGAACTAGGAGTCCCTGGCATTGTTGATCATCTTGCTCCATCATTCCGGTCACCAATGAAGCACAGAATAATGTGTATGTAATGATAAGGGATGGGGAGAAATTCACTGTTTGCTGTCACGGAGGATTTTCCACCAGCAGCATTAGCCATATAATATAGTGGCTGTGGAAGGCAACGAATGTGGGGAGAAGTGTGGGCAATCAGCAAGCTTTCATTCAGTGAGATGGAGGAGCCTGTCAAAGACACAAACAACTAATCAGCTGCCGACGCTGATTGATGTCCCTACCCGCATTCAAATCTATCACAGTGACCAAGTAATGTCTACCGTTTACCCAGTGGATGTATAAACTGGAGGTAATATATGGCATCTAAGCAAATAGATCATTAATTCTCCTTAATATGTGGGGGGCTAGCGTTTAAATCTCTCTCCCCCCTCCCTCTAAAACAGCAATATCTCCTTCAGGCAAAAGTGGGGGAGAGAAAAGTCCACTGTGGTTGAGAAGGCAATAATGATTTCTTTTAAACAAGTTACAAATTTGCTGTCTTTGATTTTATTTCAGCCTCCACCTCGCACTTGTCACTTGCCATTAAATCTATCAGGAAATTTATTAACATGTTAATTAAAATGGCTGAAAAAGATCAGAAGTGATGGACTAGCCAAAGTGGTGGATTGCATTTTAGCATCCCCCGACGCTTCTAAACCCTGTTCAGCTAACCGCCGTCCCCTTCCTGCTGTCTGACAAATGCACCTTCCGATATCACCACACCCCTCAACTTTTGCCCTTTTCTTTATATATGCCGTCGAGATGCAGGTTTTTAAAGAAAGGCATAGAGTTAATTGCATTTCATTATCACTCGGCTTTTCATTAATTGTGCCACGTCCCACAGAAAGGCTTTGAGGTCCACTTTTTCTCGCCATCAAATGCATTTGTCAAGTGATAATTTGGATTATAATTAAAGGAAAAATTGAGGTCTCCACTGAAACAAATTGGAATTGACTCAGGATCGGGCAAGGGGAAGTGAGCGGTTGACTGGCCTTCCGCCGTAGCACAAGAATTCACTTCCTTTCATTGTCAGTTTTGGAGACAAGGGAACAGGAGTGTTAAACAGTCCCTATAGTGCTTCTGTCCCCTGTATATTCTGACATGAGTGGGGTAGGCAATCCAGAATTAAGGCAGGGTTCACGGAATGAGTACAAAGAGACAACCTCAGTAATCAGCTTTCTTACGGCTTTCCCTCAATGCATTTGCATACAGTGTAATTTTGTTCCTGACATTACCTTTGATCTCTCATCAGCTCTATACAGTTAATGCAAATGTAATGGAGCAATGTTGTCTCTAAAAAGTTATTTGTTGGATGACTACAATTCATATAAATATTTACACATGCTGTTCTACCATATATCTTAAGACACTTCTTGGAGCCCCAGAATCCTATTAATATATGACACTGAAGCACAACCTTAAAAGAGTGGTATATACAGTTGATTCTGGAGCGTATCACTGTTGTTGATCTTTTATTTAGCTTATTTTTCAAAGGATATTGTCAGGGACCGTGCTGAGGAGGGCTGCACTGAGGAGGAATGCTGGGAGCCACCCTGTCCCCCTGATCCTGATGCTGAATCTTCTCAGGAGCAGGAGGACAATATAGATTTTGAACAGTGGTTTGCAGAGGGGCATAGTTCAGAAGGCAGAAGCTGGGGAATACTGGATGGGGAACAGCTAAAAGAAGAAGAATCACTGGGAGAGAGAGGGTTGACAGATTCACAGTCGTCCGACAGCATTCCTTCACTGCCCTCTCCAAGGTCGAGAAGAGCTCAGAAAATCTCAGAACAGAAAGCACAGAGGGTGCAAGCTTGGATTACAAGACATAGGAGTGACATAGCTCAGTAGGGATGGAGGGGGGAGTGTCCCTTAATTGGGAGCACCACCATTTCTAGGAGATGTGTTCTTTTGTCTCTCACTGTGATTATTAAAGAATCTAACTGATAAGACGATACTTTCGTTTGATCTTCTTATTGACTGCCAAGGGGGAGGAAGCCGATTTCCCAAAGCCTAGCAGATATGTCATTTAATTCCATGAAATATCTTCAAACCATCAATAGAAAACCCTAGTATTAAAGATAGTTTCCATACATGGGACAACCCCATGGTTTTCATGCCTGAAGTGAAAATGGAAAAGCCTCCCCTTTCTCCTTGAAAATATAATATTTCATTAAATAACCACCCATTTGTTGCCCTTGGTTCTTGAAAACCGCTGTCTAAGGCTAAGGAGTGAGTTTCTAAACATTGCGGTGACATGCACATACTGTTGAGAGTGGGGATTCAATTTTGTTTCCATTTTAATGCAAAACTACCTAATTCATGCTTTTCAAATCAATCAATCAAATCAATATGCAATCCAACACAGTGTTATCCTTCAAAATGTGCACTTGCAATGAATTTTGAATTTTGCAATGCAGTTCTCCAAACAATACCACACACAATGGACACAATTTCTACAGTGCACACAAATTCATAGATTCAGTGGAAGTGCTTAATATATGTTAATAAAATGTATATTTTAATGTAAATAGCATCCATAAAAGAACTACATTATTGGAAAGTGCTTGCAGAAATGTGTATGTTTGTCAAAACGGCTTATAAAAACGTGTTTCTTCAGAGAAATTGGCACAAAAATGCTGATAAATTTCCATGATGATTTTCCCCCCCTTTCCCTTTTTAAATGCAAATGGATGTGCAATGTGGAGAAATGAATCTGAGGTTTGAAAAATGAGTAACTGAAATTGAAAAATTGTCCATCCCAATATGTACATGAACCCTATGCTCAATTTTAATTGATTTTAACTGGCAAGACAGGTTGCATATGATATCCAATCAGCCAAGAAAAGAAACAAAAACAAATTCCTCTCTGGATGAGCAACAGAGGACAGATTCTAGTCTTGCCATATGCTGAACTAATCAAACCAGATGAAATTGAAATTCTCAGGGTTTCCTGGGAAGAAGAAATGACTAAACCAATTTAATTCTATGGTATAGATATCTCCTAACACCATCCATTATAATAGATAGCTCTGAATAATCTCCCCACCCCATCCTCACTTCTTTCCCAGCGATGCTAGCATTATAGAAGCTCAATTAATCCCAAGCATTTGGGTTTCGATCAGAGGCTGATGAGAAAATCTGAATACATTTGCATACTATTCATCCAACGTTTTCACTCCATGGGCACCTTTAATATATGGATATTGCAGCCTTAGGATGCCTCCAGTTTACCAAATGGTGTTTTATTCATAATATATGTAGCACAGAATTGCTCAGGGAGCTCACCTGGAAGTCCATTTGGCTTCCATAATTACTTCTTTTCAAATCTGAAAAAGTTGAGCAGACACAGAAGCTTCCTTAAATAAAGTGATTAAAAAATAGCCAGTATTTAAGTGTCAGTAGCAAAGGGGTTATTAAAATAGAGTCCTATTAGATTTAGGTCCACACAGTCTATTTTAGTTTTAGCATTTTCACATTCCAGGCCAATGCTGGAGGTCTGGCATAAACGGGGCACTACCGGTGGCGTAAGAAGGGGGGTGCGGTGGGTGCGGCCCACCCTGGGTGTCATCACTGAGGGGTGGTGGCAAAAATATGTGTTTTAAAATTAAAAAAGGGGGGGTCGTGACACTTTTTTTGAAAAAAATATTTAAAATATTTAAAATGAGTTGAAAAACTTCGTCTGACAAGTAATTAACCTCAACAAGGCAACATAATATGTATTGAAACTTTTTAGTTCAGTCAACAAACCTGAAGAAACACAGCTGAACTCGGCACTATGTAGTGGAGAGAGTATGGATAAGGAAGGGGAAGTCTGTGTCTGCAGTTTGTACCTGAGCAAGACATAAACAACCGGTGACTCATCATCACTCAAACCACAACCAATCCTATCCGCTGCGGTGGAGGGGGGGTGACAATAAATTTTCCACACCGGGTACCACCTGACTTTGCTACGCCACTGGGCATTGCCCAGAAACCCCAGTCAGGTCCCCACCTGCCTTCCTTCTTATAACCAGGCCAGGGAGTGGCACTGCTGTTAGCTGCCTACTGGTTCCAATGAGCGCCGCCCAACCACTGGAGCACCAGCCAAGATCCTAGCAACAGAAACTAGTGCATGAAACTTTCTGAAGCAGAAAACTATCCCACTTTCAATTCAAAGCTGGGAGGATGGACAGAGAGACGGAGATTTGCCCAAAGTTACCCACGAACAGCAGCAGAAGAAGAGGTCACTTGCCAGGAAAACCAAGGGCAGCTGCTGTAGTTCACCAGAAGTGAAAGAGAAATTTCTGCCCTTAACTTTCAATGCCTGGAGGCAGAGGTAGAGGTGTGAGGTGCTGCGACAGCGTCATGAATGTGTAAGGTTGAATAGTCTTCCTTTTTAATGGGCCCATGTGGGGACAACTGTCCACTCAGCAACCAGGTATTTGTATGGTATTGGCTGCAGTTCTTTTCACCTCCGCTGCCACCTCATGATGTCAAATATAAGAACAGATATTACCCCCCCCACTTGCATCCATGCAAAAGCCGCCACTGGTGGTGGTTTTCAAATCACCTTGGCCACAGATATTTTGAACTTAGACCTCCCTGGCTCAAGCACAGCATTCATCATTGCTCCACACTCAGTCTTCACTGACAGCATGCAGTCTGCTCAAAAACATGCTACAACTATATTTTGAGTTCAGGATGGCCCTGCCTTTCACACCAAGTGGGCCACAAGAGTACTTCAAAATAATAGTAGTAATAATAATAATAATAATAATAATAATAATAATAATTTATTTATACCCTGCCCATCTGGCTGGGTTTCCCCAGCCACTCTAGGTGGCTTCCAACAAAAGATTAAAAATACAAAAAAAACACAACAACAAACATTAAAAACTTCCCTAAACAGGGCTGCCTTCAGAGGTCTTCTAAAAGTCAAATACAGTGGTACCTCCGGATGCGAAAAGGATCTGTTCCAGAGGTCCAGCCGCAACCTGAGGAATTCACAACATGCACACGGTGTGGTTTAGCATTTCTGGACTTCCGGGGTGGTGCCATCGGTAATGGTGGATTCCCTCTGATCCCGAGGCATTAGCTCCACGGAAAATGGGTCTTTCCCGCTACGGCGAAGCGGGGACCCTTTCAAAAATCACAGGCAGATGAAGCCTGTGACCATGGGACTCGGCGGGCACCTTTAGCGCCCCCCCAACCCGTAAAGGAACCCACATCTGGGCTCCGGAGCGAAGAGGGGGAAGTGGCGCGGTGCTGAGAGTCAACTGCTTCTTCCGTGGAGCGAAGCCGCACAGCGGTTGCCGGAGAGCGCTACCTTTTTCCTGGGACAATTTGGCTTTTAAAACAATTACCCGTGAGTACTTTAATTCTGGACAATTGGACTTTAAATAATGACCTGCGATTAGAAGAAAAATTGGACTAAGAAATTTATATTAATTTGGCACTGAAACGGGAAGGTCTAAACAGGAAGTCAGCCTTCCGTTTCTTGTAGATAGATTAAAGCAAAGACATGGCAAACTAGAGTTCAGAAAATCGCTTGTGAAGGATTAATTTTCATCATTTAAAATTGTTGAACCCCCTTCGGAAGCAGGGGAAGAGGGGGGATTTTTTCCGGACTGTTTAAACCTGCAGAAGAGCGTGTAAAGTAAAGTAATTTCCCACTGTCTTGATCCTGGGAGCCGGGTGTCAGGACTGACGTTCATTGGGAAGCTCATTGACCAGAGACAAACATCTTTGACAGATAGTTAAAAGAAGAGAAACATAGTGATTCCATTGTTCTCTTTCGCATTTTAAAGGAACAAATATTGACAAAATATCTGAAAAAGGAAACTTTGTTGCTAGATCTGCCTTTAAAAGAAAGAACAAATAGAAGTTTTTCCCCTAGAGGGAACCTGTGAAACTGTTATTAAATCTGAATCGGGGAGCTCTGCAGCTGCAACAAGATTACGATCGTGGGAATAGGCTTCTGACCTTGCAGAAAAATGTATTCGGAGGCTTTGGTGTGTGCTCTTTGCAAAACAAGTGCCCTATTGGAACAGATACATGAGAAGACGGACTTGATGACTGCTGCGATCAGAAACTTTGGACAGGTAGTGGGAAACTATATAGAGCCCACCCAGGAATTAAATCAGGAGTGTGCTCTGACAGATCAGATGAGGGAAGAGGATGTTGCTGAACCTCGGGCGCCAGAGATGGAGGGAGTTGTGGCCCAGCAGGAACATGAGTTTTTGGATTTGACAAATGAACTTGGAAAAAAGCCAGATTTGGAAAGATAAAGTTTGGTTTGGTTTGGAAATGGGGGGTTGGATAGACCCCCCTATGCAGGGATGTTTGGACTTTTCAAGTCTGGCAATGGGCCGTGAGATGTCTGGGGTTGTGGGGGCTCTTAATTCTGGAGGGACTTTGAAACATGTTCTTAAATACCACATGGAGTTTTGTGTGGAATATGGAAAAGGGACTGATTTGTCGAGAAGGGTCAAAAACACTGTTAAGTTGGAGTTCCCACGAGTGAAAGGAGCAGGAGACAAAGTAAAGTACAGGTATAAATATGAAGAAGAGCCGCGGAAGGGACATGGAAGAGACTTAAGGGCCTCGGACATAATATTACCAGGTTAATGCGCTTGATTGATGGGATTGAAAGGACTGACAAAACCCGGGACCAGGAGGAAGAGACGCTGGATGAAGATTGGAAGAAAATCTTTTTTTATTAGGACTGCATTATAAAATTGATGAATGTTAGAAAAATGTTGGAATGAAACTATTTGGCTTTAGCATAAATGTTAAAAGAATTATGTAAGAATATGTGATGGTTATGAAATAAGATTTAAGTTTCAAGTTTTAGGGTCTTCTATAGTAAGATAAGGTTAAAATAGATTAAGGTAATGTAATGACAGAATATTATGAAAAATGGAAAGGATTTGCTGTGACAATTAATAACTAGGATACAAAAAAAGGGAGGAGTGAGGAGGTCAAAGAAAGAAGGTAATGACAGTTAAGGATTGGAGAATATTGGATTTGTTTTTAAATGTTTGTGGCTTATTTTTGCCTTTTGATTGTGGTGTGTTACGTGCTTTGTTTTTATTTTTTGATTTTGATTTTTATTAATTTGTATTGTTTGATTGTGGTTGGGTTTTTTCTGTCTTTTCTTTTTCTCTTTCTTTTTTGTTTTTTCTGTAATTCTAAAATTCTTAATAAATATCATTTATTTTAAAAAAGCATTTCTGCGCATGCGCACGGCATGTAGAGCGCTTCTGCACATGCACGCGCAGTGAAACCCAGAAAAATACTTCCGGGTTTGCCAAGTTCTCATCCTGAAAGATATGCAACCAGAGGTGTGCGTATCTAGAGGTACCACTGTAGTTGTTTATTTCCTTGACATCTGATGGCGGGGAGGTGGGGCACATTCCACAGAGAAGGCCCTCTGCCTGGTTCCCTGTAACCTCACTTCTTGCAGTGAGGGAACCCCCAGAAAGCCCTCAGAGCTGGACCTCAGTGTCTGGGCTGAATGATGGGGGTGGAGACGCTCTTTCAGGTATACTGGAACCTGTGAGCTGCACACTGCCTTTTCATGGAGTAGAGTGGGAGGGGGAGTGAGGACAAAATTTGACATAAACCCCCAACCCTCTCTCTGCCTTCCCCAAACTGGCAACCTCTGCCTAAACTCAATGAATATTTCCACAGACATGACATGTATGCAGTGCAGTACCATAACTGATATTTCAGAAAACTGGATCATAGCCTATCTCTAAATAAAGTAGTTTCCATTGTTTTGTTTTTGTTAACTGGTAGAAGTTTCTCTTTCTCATCTGCTGCACAACTCTGATCTGCTTGTGTCTTGGATTGCACCCATTTTTGTTCCACTCCTTGAATTTAAGTGACTAAATATTTTGCCATATGCAAAAAAGAAAAAGGAAAACCTCTTTGGGATGCAGATTCCCATCCAGTTCAACCCCTCTCATTATCCACTAAGTTGCTTAATTCTTCCTTTTAAAGATGAGCTGTTATGCTACCCTACAGAAATGTGAGCCATTGAAAGTGTCATTGGCTTGCAAGATGTAGCATTCATAGCACAATTGCCATAATTAAGGATATTTAGACTTCACAGTGGTTCACGGCGATTAACCTAAGAAAATCCATTTCATATGTTTTTACAGCCTCTATGAAAGGCTTTTAAGTTAATTACTTGGCAGTTGACATGGTTTATAACATAAGCATTCTGAGCTATTATTTAGTAGTTCCACGTTGTTATTTAAATTTCCTGAAGCTCGATCTAGCAATTCTAAGTTACTACAGTGATGTTAACGAAAGTTAGAGCCCTTTATTTTGTGATGGTGCATTCTGTTGGATCCCACTATGAGGCTTTCAGACAGCCAGTGATAATGACAATAAAAGCAGTAGCATTAAGGAATAGATTAATTCTTCAATAGTCACTCATTGGAGTGGCTCACACTTCTCTCAGACATGGAAAGGGCTTAGACCACAGTCATACCATTCTTTTAAAGTACTATGGTATGGCGCCTCCCAAAGAATTCTGGGAGCTGTAGTTTGTTAAGAGAATCTTGATTCCCCTCCCAGAGCTACAATTCTCATATTGGTTTAACCATCAAACCCTCCTCCCAGCAAACTCTAGGAATTGTATATCTGGGAGTTGAACAGGAGTTTCATCATCATCATCATCATCATCATCATCATCATGTATTTATACCCCGCCCTTCCGGTTCAAAAACCAGGCTCAGGGCGGCTAACAACAAATTTAAAACACTTAATTATAAAAGTAGCATAAAATAAAGTATAAAAACATGAATAACAATAAAATTCAAAAATCAATTTAGGGGAAATAAGCATAATATATAATCCCCAGGGCTAGCTGGCTGAATTGGTCCTACTTGGGCCAGCGAGGAGGCCAGGGGAGAATTAGCTGTGGGGTCTCAGAGCAGGTGATCTTCATAAAAGGGGAGGGGGAGGGAAGAGAAGGGAAATAAAATATCAGGCTGAATTCAAATTAAAGGCCAGGCGGAATAGCTCTGTTTTACAGGCCCTGTGGAAGGAGGTTAAATCCTGAAGGGCCCTAGTCTCATGGGACAGAGCATTCCACCAGGTTGGAGCCATCACTGAAAAGGCCCTGGCTCTGGTGGAGGATAGTCTGACTTCCTTAGGGCCCGGGACCTCTAAACTATGGTTATTCATGGACCTTAAGGTCCTCTGCGGAGCATACCAGAAGAGGTGTTCCCATCGATAACAACTCTTAGCACCTTTAGTTATTTGGGGAAAACCACGACTCTCTAAATGTGGTCTTAGTGTGTTGTGCAAACCATCTCAGTGTGTCCCCAGCTAGAAAATGTGGCAGTCTCATGGTCTTTGGCATGTACGCCACAGGTAATCTCTCAGTATGACATGTTGCAGCTACATAGCCTTTATAATAAGAGAACTGTTTTTCAAGTTATATTTTTCTTAGAGAAATCTGGCTAAAGGTAATCCCCTTCTGAAAGGAAAGACTTTTCAGCTGTGTGATCTCACCGAATAAAAGGTCTGTAACATTCTGACAGTATTTAGGCAATCTAATGGTTTATAATACACGTAACTTGGCTTGCTAAGCCTCTCTCTTTTATCGCCTAGAAGTCATTTAATGCACTGCGATTGAAAGACGGCAAGAGGCAGACAAAAGAGAGTAGATAGACAACACAAGCTGCCTGCTGATCCCTTAGAGGCACTTTTAATTATTCCATAAGCCCTACTGCTGAAGTAAGCATCCCTTCTCTTGAAGGATTTGACAAAGATGGTTAACCTTTTCTTCCTACCCATTAAACTCTTCTGCAGCTGACCAGTTAAGGGCCCCGGTGGCACAATGCATTTTGAAGCAAGCAAGTGATTTTTGCTGTCCCTCTGGCCTGGTGATACAAACGTGGAAATAGCTATCGCACGATGGCTTTTTTAAGCTGCAATGTGGCTCAACACAGATTGCTTGGGTGAAGGCGATATCAGCTGCTGCTTGTATTCAAATCTCTCTCTCTCCATAACAACACAAAAATAATCTCATCAGAATCTAAACACTTAATTATTCTCAATAATATTACTTTGACTGCCTTGGACAAATTATGACACTGACTCATTTCTCTCAACTTGCTGCCCTGATTTTGCCGAACAGTAAAAAATCTCTGTTTCACTACTTTTATTTGGAGAGCCCTAGCAATAATTTCCTTTAACATGCGGGGGGGGGGGGGGATCTCTCTTTCATTTTGATTGCTGTGACAAACTTAGCAATTCCAGTGGGCGGAAAACTCAATTTACTACTGACTTCATGGTTAAGGCTAATTTAACATGGCTTCATTACACGTGTGTGGTGCGTGGGAGTCTATAGTAGGGGTGCGATGCATTTAAAATGTCTTTAGAGCCTAAAATGCCATTCATAAAATGATCCATCCCTTCATGGATCTTATGTCCGTAGCACATAACCAGGCGGGCAGAAGTGGGAGTGAATTGGAGAGAGCTCAACCCCCGTGCATCTTAAAGGGGTGTCCAGGCTGACAAAGTGAAAGCACTGTCAAATCTTCTTCATGCCAATGGCTTTGAATTATGAGAACGTGGGTGGGGGGGAGAGATATAAAAAGCTCTTTGCACATTCAGTTGTGAAGCTACCTGCTCTGACACTGGGAGCGGCGTACATCCGGGGGCGTGGCTGGCATGCGTCCTGGGTGCGTGGTGCGCATCCGTGATTGCAGTCATGGGATTGTTGTCTTTCACATGACGGTGTATGTTTTGACTCGAAACGAAGTGGGAAGTGATGGAGACAGGATGTTTGTGTTACTGTGTTCCGTGAAGTGGGACTATTGTCCTTTGTTCTTTTTCTCTTTGCTGCCTGATGCTAGAGAGAGAGAGTGCTCTGTGTGTGTTTATATGTAAATAAAGTAGATTAGCCAAAATGCTGAGTTGCTGAGGTCTGTTACGTGAACTGCACAGACTCTGTGGATCCCTAAGTGTGCTGATGTCTGTTGGCATCAGTTGCTGTGATGTTCAGGCAGAAGAAAGCTTTAGAAGCTCCTGAACGATCGACCAGGAGGGAGGGAACATGCCAGTCAGGCATGTGTCTCTGCCAGGGTCCTACTCGAGAGTAGGACGAGCTCCTAATATGGCATGCCAGCTGTGGGGGGGGCGTGGTGCGCATTGGGAGGTGCAAGGTGAGTGGCACGTGTCCCGGGGTGTGCACACCGATTGTCTAGCATCCCAGGGTGTGCGCCAAGCGCCAAGCATCCTGAGTGGTGGGGGAGGCCATGATGGCGAGCCCGGGACGGACTGCTCCCCCCACCCCCCACTTTCATCCGCCAGTGTGTACATTGTGCCGACAGGAGGCTTCCCTTCGTTGGAGGTATTTAAGCAGAAGAAACTGGACAGCCACCTGCTAGAGGTGTTGAAGTTGTACCCAGCATTGCGTATCCTGCATCAATCAGAGGGATGATCAGATGACCTCCAAGTTATATGAAAATGATGTATCGTTGGTACCTAACTCCTCCTAATTTAGCAAAAATGTATAGAATTGCTACAAACAAATGTTGGAAGTGTAAAGAGAAAGAAGGCACATTCTACACATGTGGCGGACGTGCAGGGTGACAAAAGCATATTGGGAAATGATTTATAATGAGTTGAAAAAAAATGTTTAAAATTACTTTTGTGAAAGAAACCAGAAGCTTTTTTTATTAGGAATTTTAGGTCCAGAAATACCAAAGGAGCAGAAGAAACTGTTTATGTACACGACGAGAGCTGCCCGGATGCTACTTGCCCAAAGATGGAAGGAAGATAAAGTACCTACAAGAGAAGAATGGCTGACAAAGATGGTGGACTATGCCAAAATGGTGAAAATGACCAGGAAGATCAGAGGTTCAGAAGATAATAAATTTAATAAAGAATGGGGAAAATTTATAATTTATTTAAAAGATCACTGTAAACCATTAAAAACATTGGCAGGATTCTAAAAAACCACTTACAATGTAGTGAGAACTATGGTGAAAATTGAGCATTAAGAAAATATTGAGAACAATATACAGTAAGATGCAGTTGGAAAAGAATAACGATGGAAACCATGGAGGGGTGAAGGGAAGTCTGGGGATTCACAGAATCCTATGTATATATGATTAGAATATAGATGATAGATAGATAGATAGCTGATAGATAGACAGATAGATCAGATGACCTGCAAGATCCCCTCTCCAAATGCTATGATTCTGTGGTTGGAACTGATGAAGGTAGATTGCCCAAAAAGGGACGGAGATCATGAGCATAGCTGGCACATGCATATAGGTTGGGGAAATGGATCGTAGGCATGAACTTGGTCTCCCTTTATGCTGACATGATTTCCGAATGTGGGAGAGGTAATTCTTTAAGAAGTCACAAGTTATCAGGTGAAGATGGTGTTCTTCTGGGGAGGTTCAGTTGTTATTTTCAGAACAGGCCTACTGGTGCAAGTCTCATTATATGTTAGTGGGTTGATAGGGACGAAATATTCAGAGGACCAGATTTTTGATATCTACCAGCACATTGGTGGCCCCATTGATAGTCCATCCCAGTCGCCTGTGGGAGTGTGTGGAGTGGTTGGAACCACCAGTACAGTATGCTAGAATTGTACAAAGCCATCCGTTTTATAAGCCTGTACCTCCGTATGGTGCCAGCACCTTGAGGGCATATTTGAAGTGGTCATGATTCAAATAACTGAGCTCCATGCCACCTGGGTTGTATCACAAGCCTGCTGGTGGCCGTATGTTCTCTTGTGAATAACGACATGGGGCCCACTGGGTGTCTGAATCAAGCTCAATACAGTTTTGTGACTGACCACATCAAGTGACTAGTGTCCAATACAACTTGTTTGACTTTTACAGCTGTTATTAGTAACATTTTAGGAAGCTGGCCACAGAAACAGCAACTTGTAAATACCAGACCATAGGATGCACCCGACCATAGGAGGGGGAGAACAGGGGAAAAAACCTCTCCCCCTCTCTGCTCAGCACCCCTTCAGCCAAGTGGGAGGAGAAACGGAGCCCCTTCCATTTCTCCTCCCACTTCACTGAAGGGGCACTGCGCAGAGAGGGAAAACTGTGCAGTACCTCTCCAGCGAAGTGAAGCCTGGAGAGCAAGAGGGATTGGTGCGCACCGACCCCTCTTGCTCTCCAGGCTTCAGCTAAAGCAACATGAAGCCTCTGGAGCATGGAGGGAGCGCTCCTTCTGCGCTTCGGAGGCTTCGCGTTACTATTGCTGAAACCAAGGAGCCTGCATTCGCTCCATAGGACACACACACATTTTCCCTTCATTTTTGGAGGGGGAAAAGTGCGTCCTATAGAGCGAAAAATACGGTAATCAATTTTCTCCATTCCCAAGTGTTGAATTAAAAATCTAGTGGGGTGCTTCAATTGCTGGTATAACGTGGACTAATTACCAAACTGAACTTTCCATCTGATTGTATCCAGTTGTTCCAGGAAGCATACATAAAGAACTAAAGAAGATATGAATGTACAAAGGAATATCTTTGTGTTATTTGTTCATTCACACCAGCCAAAGCTACATTGTAGGGCTATAGCTCCCATTATCCAGGACCATTGGCCATGCTAACTGGGAGTGATGGAAGCTGGAATCCAAAAAAGAAAAAAAGAAAAAAATATGGATGGCACCATGTTGGCTATTCCTTATTTATACATATGCACAAACTCTGTCCCTTGTAAGTAATATAAGGGCAGTTTACAGCAATTTTGTCATATCTGTGTTTTTCCTCCAGTGAGCTCACAGTTTAAATGCATGTCCCTTAATTTTTGCGGTTTCAGTAAGAATCCAGATGCACAGCTATTTCTTGAACATTAGACAGAGAACATGCTAAACCCATCTTAGCAGTTCAAAATATTAGTTTAACCCTCCCTCCCACCTCCAAATAGAATAACTGTGTGCTTTAGGGGAAATGATATCAAAACATGGCAAAGTAATACAGCTAATAAACTAAAAATTAAATTAAAAGGAATTGGGAATATTAATTAGAGAATTGTTTATTACTTCAATCATGCCAAGGGAAAGAATTTAGACTTCTTAACATAAAACAACAACAGAGCAGCAATTTTAGTCAGTGACTATTTGGCTATGTAGTTGGCAAATGAGAAATTAATGACTACATAAAATTAACCATCTGATATATTTCACATAAACTATTTTGTAGTCTGGAGCTCCCTTTTGTAAATGGCAAGGGAATCTGCATGGGTGGACAAGGCATATTTGAGCATTTTAAATATGTAGGTACGTGCACTAATATTTTACACATTATGTTGATATTTTGTTGTTACCGGCTCTGAACGACAGCAAGCTGGCAGGTCATCAATCTAGGAGCCAAATCTAATCTGTCACGTGGAAAACATTTCATCCCTTGGGATGCTATGTTTTATTACCATATGGTACACTATAGTGGTTTCTTATTTTCTCTCCTGCACCTACACACATCCTCCAGGGTAAAGGGAGCATGTCAGAAAGAGAGAGGGCTGTGAAGCATTAAAAAAATCATTAATGTATGCAGTGTACTACTGTGACAAGGCCAGTAGACCTTATAAAGATGTACTATTTTTATGCATTTATTTATATTAAATTAATTTATTTATTATGTAGTGAATTTATATCCTGCACTAGCTCTATCTCTGCATAATTAGGGGCACAACCGCTCCCAGTTTTCTAATATGCTGCCCATCTAAAACCTTTGTGAAATGGTCTGCTTGCATTTAATTGGAAGCAAGGAGGACATTTTCCCTTCCTCCTCTAGCACAGAGAGTTAGCCAAAATGGTGGATGCTGGATTCCAGCTACCATTAGCCCTAGCCAGCATAGCAAGTGTTTGGGGATGATAGGGGTTGTAATCCAATAGAATCCAGGGGGCACCAGGTTGGCAACCCCTGCTCTAGAACCCTTTGGACTGAGAATACAATTTGTTGGAAGGCAGGGCATTCACATGAAGGTCTATATGGAAATTGGTTTTGTCTGAACTGTGAGGAAATTCAGTGAAAGTTTCCTTAACTATCATGTTGAAAGCTTTTGATAATGTTGTGCCTGCTATTTGACAGACCCAAAATCTCCATCTATTCAAATTGCTCCTACTTTACAAGGAAATTCTCCCCTGGTATCTGTGTTGTTTTAAAAAAAAATGGTCCCTCTTTTGTATTTGGGAAACAGAAGGAGTCCTTCTTTTTTTACTTTAGTGTACACACACACACATTAGGACTAAAATTTCAGCATGTCCCTCAAGTTCCTATGAGTTAAATATTCAGGAAGGAAGACTGCACCCTAACATACAAAAATTGGTGAAATTAAGATTTCCAAAATAGTAGCTGTAATATAATGAAGCCCTTGGCAAAATCTGCCTATGTCTGAAAATTAAAGCAGCTCGTTTTAATGAACTTTAAGGAATGTTTTAATTCGTAAGAGTGTCATAAAAGACACTAGCCCCATGTACTGATTGCCTATAAAAGAGGTGTTATGAAAACTAGACGAGAGTCAAACCGGTATGTTCAGCCAATCATTTATAAATAGGTCTGTTCATATTTTGTTTAGTGACTCATTGTGCTCTAATTGTTGCCTAATGACATAAATGTCACTGTTTGATGTTAGGCCTAGTTATTATGAATGATGCTGCTAATTATACTAATATTATAAACAATACAAACAGGAATATTGATGCCTTCAGCTGTCAGTGTTGATAGTTGACTGCCTAAATTATAACACATTTTTTGAAAAAGAAGAACTGGGAAGGAGAAGTGGGGGAGTGCTTTGTTAATTTGAGGGGTAAGGCAGCCTCATTCAGAAAGAATTACAATTTCTGACAATCCCCTCTCACCTTCACTCCCTCATCTACTGGTTACAAATCAAATTTTATCCCTTTACATATATATCTAATTCAAAATATGACTTCCTTTCCATTTTTTGTCTCAATAATCTATATTCTAACACGTGGTGAAAAGGAACGTGACTTCTTCATTTATGCTGACATGTCACAGTGCAAGAGAGTGAATAAGGTAAAGGTAAAGGACTCCTGGATGGTTAAGTCCAGTCAAAGGTGATTATGGGGTGCAGCGCTCATCTCACTTTCAGGCCGAGGGAGCCAGCGATTGTCCACAGACAGCTTTCCGGGTCATGTGGCCAGCATGACTAAACCGCTTCTGGCACAACAGGACACCGTGACAGAAACCAGAGTGCATGGAAACGCCGTTTACCTTCCCGCCACAGCAGTACTTATTTATCTACTTGCAACTGGCGTGCTTTCGAACTGCTAAGTAGGCAGGAGCTGCGACAGAGCGACAGGAGCTCACTCCGTTGTGTGGATTCAAACCGCCAACCTTCTGATTGCCAAGCCCAAGAGGCTCAGTGGTTTAGACCACAGCGCCACCTGCATCCCTTTTTGCAAGAGAGTGAATCACCAGCACCATGATCCACCATCCATGAAATGGAAGGCTTCCAAAGATGATTGTCAACTCCTGAATAAACTCCTGACTTCTTTTTATCACTACGAAATCCACCACGCCATGCTTCTAAACTTCCCCACCATTCAACTCAACGTTGCCATGTACTACCAAATGATGGAAAGAAGGACTTTGCTGTATTTTAGACAGGCAAAGCAAATCCTGCAATTCTGAAGTCAAATCAGCTTGTTTGTAATTTCGTGTTTTAAACATTTTCCACGCCACACTTTACCAGGTTGTTTTGCATACATGTGGAAGTGAGGGGTGCAGAATATCTAAATTGTTATGAGTTGGGAAGGGGGTCAGTCTGGATGATATTTTTCTGTGCAGATGTTTTATGGTTTTCCTTGAATTATCCTTAAAAATATATGCACAGGAACTGGGCAGAACAGTGCATCCCCATATAGATATGGGGTGAGGTGAAATGGGGCAGATTTGTCCATTTCTTGATCCAGCATGATTTTGAATTATGTTTCATAGGGGTCATGGTCCTCTTGAAAGCAGGTGCAGGAGTCAAGCTTTATTATCAATATGGAATATAGAATTGTGAACTGGAAGTGTTTCTACTGGGTATAATAGGTCCAGACACACCGAGGGAATTGAGGAAGGTTTTTGTTATGTACTGAAGTTCTCACCCTGGGCCAGCAGGGGGATACTGTAGATAGTTATGCAAATGAAGGATCGAAAGTGATGTTCAGTGATTGGATAGTTTGTATGCAAATGAAGGATCGAAAGTGACGTTCAGTGATTGGCTAGTTACAGAAAATGGTTACTGTTGCATTCTAGTGGAGCTCTATATAAGCAGGCTAACTGAGCTCCTCAATTCAGTTCTGTTCCAGCTTACAAATAAAGAGCTGCTTTGGAAGAATCGCTGTGCCGTCTGATATGTTTGCCCACAACCTGATAGTTTTCATGTGTGCAACTACTGCCACCAGAATGTTGATAGCCCAATATTGGAAAAGAGATAAAATTCCAAAAAAATAAAAAATAAAAAATGGAATGGCAGACAAAACTATTTGATTATGCTGAGTTGGCACAATTGACAGGAAAAATCATGAATCAAGTAGATCAAAAATCTATTAGAGAATGGGATAAATACAGATTATATTTAAAAGAGCATTGTAAGCATTTGAAATCTTTGATATGTTTTGATTGACTTCTGCAATGTTATATAGATTATGGAGACTTTGGATAACGCTAAGTTAGTAGTTTTATAATACACAAAGAAATTTGACACCCAGGTTGGGGAGGATGGAAGTACAATTTGGTAGAAGAGTTTTACTTTATTACTAATATTTTATTTATTAGAGCATCTCCACACCCATTGTTCTGCCTGGACACTGAGGTCCAGCGCTGAGGGTCTTCTGGCAGTTCTCTCACTACGAGAAGCGAAGTTACAGGGTACCAGGCAGAGGGCCTTATCGGTAGTGGCGCCCTCCCATCAGATGTCAAGGAAATAAACAACTATCTGACTTTTAGAAGACATCTGAAGGCAGCCCTGTTTAGGGAAGCTTTTAATATTTGATTAATTATTATATTTTAATATTTTGTTGGAAGCAGGGTATAAATATATTGTTGTTGTTGTTATATTTTCTTAATTGTTTCTTTATACTTTTCACACTTTTGGTTGAAAATATTATCAGTAACGTAATACATAAAACGAATAAAGATGATTTTTATTTTTTTAAAGGAATACAGAATTGTGTTCTGAATGTGCACACCAAGTTTGATTCTGATAGCTCTGTCTCTATGGCAGCTACTGCTGTCGTTCAGTCAGTCAGCAAACTTCCCCAAAAGCCCAAACAGAAAGTGTAGTGCAGACAGCCCAGTGGATACGTTCCATGTGAGATGCTAAACCCACAGTAGAGGAAGCTGAAGTTTGGATGCAGCCTTGCAGGTGGGGGAATAGGCAGCTTCTGGTATGTGCAGGAAATTAAAGAATTATTCTATTTTAAGCCACGTTTTGCCAAAGGGCCAATGTTCTTTGTGATTCGGAGGTAATAAGCGCACTTTGGGGGTGGGGAGACTAAACATACGTAGCTAGCCTGCTTCTGAGCCTAAAGCACAGAATTTGCCTGCATTGTTGTTGTTGTTGTTGTTTAGTCGTTTAGTCGTGTCCGACTCTTCGTGACCCCATGGACCAGAGCACGCCAGGCACTTCTGTCCTCCACTGCCTCCCGCAGTTTGATCAAACTCATGCTGGTAGCTTCAAGAACACCATCCAACCATCTCATTCTCTGTCGTCCCCTTCTCCTTGTGCCCTCCATCTTTCCCAACATCAGGGTCTTTTCCAGGGAGTCTTCTCTTCTCATGAGGTGGCCAAAGTATTGGAGCCTCAGCTTCAGGATCTGTCCTTCCAGTGAGCACTCAGGGCTGATTTCCTTCAGAATGGAGAGGTTTGATCTTCTTGCAGTCCATGGGACTCTCAAGAGTCTCCTCCAGCACCATAATTCAAAAGCATAAATTCTTCGGCGATCAGCCTTCTTTATGGTCCAGCTCTCACTTCCATACATCACTACTGGGAAAACCATGGCTTTTACTATACGGACCTTTGTTGGCAAGGTGATGTCTCTGCTTTTTAAGATGTTGTCTAGGTTTGCCATCGCCTTTCTCCCAAGGAGCAGGCGTCTTTTAATTTCGTGACTGCTGTCACCATCTGCAGTGATCATGGAGCCCAAGAAAGTAAAATCTCTCACTGCCTCCATTTCTTCCCCTTCTATTTGCCAGGAGGTGATGGGACCAGTGGCCATGATCTTCGTTTTTTTGATGTTGAGCTTCAGACCATATTTGCCTGCATACATACAGCATATTAAAGCATAAATTGCACAATAAGACTACATGAAGTCTAATTACCTTAGCCTGGTTGTCAGTTGCAGATATGCAGATATTAGTACAGCAAGCAACACAAAGCCTACTAAGGTAATGCTAAGTACTTCTCAGGTTATTTCAGATAAGAATCCAGGTCGTAATGGTTGCTTAACAGAGGAACACCTTTGTTGTAGAAGGAACAGTTTGGAACAGCATTATTATTATTATTATTATTGTTGTTGTTGTTGTTGTTATTGTTGTTATTATTATTATTATTATTATTATTATTATTATACCGCCCTATACCCGGGGGTCTCAGGGCGGTTCACAGAATGAAATCAAGATATAAAACCACAAAACACATAATAAAAATCAAAACAACCCAATAGCTCCCCTCCCACCCCCCACCCCACATTTTAAAAGGGCATAGGATGTAAATCAGATCAACCAATGCCCTGGTTAAAAAGGAATGTTTTTGCCTGACACCAAAAGGTGTATAATGAAGGCTCCAGGTGAACTTCCCTGTGGAGAGCATTCCACAGATGGGGAGCTACTGCAGAGAAGGCCGTTCTTGTGTTGTCACCCTCTGGACCTTTTGAGGAGGAGGCACATGAAGGAGGGCCTCAGAAGATGATTTCAGGGTAGGTTCATATGGAAAGAGGCAGTCCTTGAAGTATTGCGGTCTTGAGCCATTTAAGGCTTTATAGATCAAAACCAGCACTTTGAACTGGGCCCGTAAACTACGGTAATCAGTAGCCAGTGCAGTCAGACCAGGACCGGTGTAATACGCTCAAAACGTCTTGCTCTGGTGAGCAACTTGGCCACATGATTCTACACTAGCTGAGGTTTCTGAAACATCTTCAGAGGCAGCATGGCTCACTGCCTCAGTTAGTCACAGTGCTACCTATAGTTGGAATAGGAGTTTAACAGTTAACTCTACACCACAGTACTGTGCATAGTCACTGACTCCTAGGAGCTGAGGCAGTTCCCCTGGAAGATATTATTTGAGGGGGCTTGGCCCCCTCAATTTTCAGAAGGCATTCAGCTCCTCCCCCGGTTCCTTGTGATGTCGTGGGTTCAATGTCAGGGTGTCACACAACATCAGAACATTGTGCATGTGGTGTCAGGACATCGCACAACCCCATCACCTCTGGTACTGCGGCTGGAGTGCCTCAATCTCATCAGTTTCCAATCCCAACTCATGGAATGGCCGGCAATGTGAGCCTATAGGAAGCCAGTTATTAGACCTGGCTTAAGGCATGAAGCTGCTCACCGAGCCTAATTTAGCTGGAGAGCCAAGCATAAGGCTATCAGGAAAGACCCTAGTACTTAGGTACCTTCAGTCATTCAGACAGCAGCAGACATGGTCCCTTACAGCCAGTGTTCAGCATGTCTGTAATCTCTGGGTCCAGGGCTGCCAACTTGAATAAAATATTGGGTGCCCCAGGAAAGCACTGCCTCACATAATCAATCACAAGAAGCAGCACATGTACATCATTTGAATGGAAATGCCTATCCATTTGGGGGGGGCCCAGCCCCCACAAATATTTTAAGGGGGAGCTGTGAAGGGACCTTAGTCCCTAGGAGTTGGCTCCAATGTCTGGATCTCTCAGTTCTTCATCAAGGTTTCAGGGCTTGAGCTGGGTGGAAGTGTTATTCAACATGTCTGGCTCCCTGACTCCCTCTTAAACTGCATAATGTTGCACTTTACTGACAAAGCTGATTGGTATATTACTCACATCCACCTGAGCTATATCTATCATTGGTTGCAACATTCTTGAGGGGAAGAGAGGTCTACTGTATATATTCTCAAGGCTTTGAACTAAAAGCAATAGTGTGAACCAAACTCTCGGCTCATCTATGGAAGATAACCAGTTGGCTAGTTTCGGTCTTCGATCTTCCCAATTAGTGTATTGTTTCTCATACTTGACCAGCTATGCGGCATTCTACTATTTCCCACTGAATAAAGGCTGAACGTTCAGATTCATATGAACTCCTACAAGCAGAGGTTACAAATAGCAAGCAATGTTAAACCAGTGCCTGTTCAGTCCTTATCCTGAGGCATCAAGGGAAATACTGATGATATCACACTATCAGCTTGTGATGCAAAGTTCTTCTGCAATGTGTCCCTATAGATCAAACTAATAGTCAACTCCTCTGAGGTTACTGTACTTCTGAGCTGGTTCCTGTTTTTATAATACTCTTTTTCCAGGACATATGCTCTATCTTTGCTTGTCCACATTAATGTCTCCTCATTAATGTTGAGGTGTACATATGTCTCCTCATTAATGTTGAGGTGTACATATGACACTCTCCCAAAACTCTTTGATGCCCCCAACATTTTCCTCCCTTTAAATGTGCTTCTTCTTTTTCCAGTCTTGGACATTCTTGACTTTCCAGTGATCAGAAAACCCCTCATTTAAAGGGGGCGAAGTTCCGGGACAACACTGGGATAAGAAGGATGTTGCGTGGATGCTCCTACATTAATAGGGAGAGGGGCCAGCACAAATCCACATTTGCTTCAGTGTGGATGAGCCCTCTGTTCTGATGATGCTGCCCTTATTGCTTTTATGGCTTATTTTTGTATGCTGCTTGGAGATTCTAAAATCTTAAGTAGTTTAGAAACGTACTTGAATAAATAAATAAAATAATGGGAAGAATTAGTAGCAGTGTTCAAGTGTTGCCATAAATCCATTAAGGATAGCTATTTTTTAGTTTCACGGCAAACCTGGCATAGATGCTTTCACCTGAGCAACAAAGCTTACCTGAATCTGAATACTGAACCTGCACTGTAGGAAGAATGATGGGTTTCTTCACCAGCCCTTACAACCCAGAAAGTGAGAACTGGAAGTTCTTTGAATTTGTACATTGGGTTAATTTCAGTTGGGAAGTTGCTGGCAGCTTGGTGCTGAAAATAAACCAAGAGGTGCATTTCTGATTATTTCCCTTCTTTCTTTTTAATAAAAAAAAAATCCTTTAACATTACAAAGGCTGCATGCTAAGAAAGCCACAATGCATTCCATTTTTTAAAAAAATAAAACAACAATTGCACAACTTTGTAGAGAAACCCAGTAACATTTGATGCCATTCTAAACAAACTCCAGCTAAAAATATCTCTAAACCAGGCAAATAAGAAGAGATGCTGCTAAGCCTGGGAAGGGGAAATGGTTGAAAATGCACCCTCCTGTGATCCTCTTCTTGAGTATCTGTACTTTTTTAATAAGCTCCATAGCAGAATGGAATATAGAAAACTCTGTATAGTTCTGACCCTTCCATTGTCAAACAAGATTCTTGCAGAACTGAAAAGGGATCAAGGAGCACCTTTCCTTTACTGAAGCATATAAAAATGGCTATATATTATTCCCCCATTGCATCTTATAATAATAGGTCTCAGATCACCCAGCACAGCTGATTTACAGGAGGCTCGGAACATACTTTTTCAAAAGAATAAAAAATGCCTAAGCCACATGCAAAATTTGCTACTCAGTCAGTCAGATATTTATTATTTGCAACCAACAGCTGTTATAATGCAATTAACAAAATAATAATATAGGTTTTAAAAGTACTATTGGCAGGCAAAGCTGTTTAAGATAAAAATACACATTTAAAACTACCCTACAGGTAATATCCCCTTTCATGGATCACTGCCTTGTCATGGCGAAGGGGCTTGAATAACTCCAAGAAGCTATGAGCTATGCCGTGCAGGGCCACCCAAGACAGACAGGTCATAGGGAAGAGTTTAGACTAAATGTGATCCACCTGGAGAAGGAACTGGCAAACCACTGCAGCATTTTGCCAAGAAAACTCCATGGACATAAAAAAGGAGAAGATCTGAGAAGAAAGTGAGAGTTTCCAAGGCATGCTGTGGTTCATGGGGTCATGGAGAGTACAACACGACTAAGACAACTAAACAACAACTAGGTAATATACTTGTATACACTGGCCAGCAACCAACTAATTTTGAGTTGTATAAGGGCCAACATGGGACATGGTGTGAAATGTCCTTTTTTTTTTTAATGATATTTATTAAGATTTAAAAAAGAAGAATTACATAAGTAAAGAAAAGGAGAAAAAACAAAAAAGACAAAAACAAAAAACAAAAGTAAAAATACAAGAAAAATACAAAATACAAAGTACAGAAAAAAAAGAATAAAAAACACTTTAAAATACATCAGTTTTTCCATGCCTTACATTCATTTCCTTACTTCCCTGACCTCCTCATACCTCCCTTTTTTGTATTCCAATTCAGTTAATTTAGTTAATTCAGCAATTTCTTTCCCTCTTTATTTTCTCTTAGTCCTTTAACTTAATATACTATAACTTTGGATTTTCACCTGTTAACTGTCCATTTTTGCATACGCCTTTATAGCATTGCTGCTTAAGCCACTTAACTTCATTCTAACATCATTCTAACATTCATTAATTTTACAATATTTCTGTAGATAGTCTTTAAATTTCTTCCAGTCTTCTTCCACCAACTCTTCTCCCTGGTCTCGGATTCTGCCAGTCATTTCGGCCAATTCCATGTAGTCCATCACCTTCATCTGCCATTCTTCCAGAGTGGGTAGGTCTTGTGTCTTCCAATACTTTGCAATAAGTATTCTTGCTGCTATTGTGGCATACATAAAGAAAGTTCTATCCTTCTTTGGCACCATTTGGCCGACCATGCCCAGGAGAAAGGCCTCTGGTTTCTTCAGGAAGGTATATTTAAATACCCTTTTCATTTCATTATAAATCATCTCCCAGAAAGCCTTAATCCTTGGGCACGTCCACCAAAGGTGAAAGAATGTACCTTCAGTTTCCTTACATTTCCAACATTTATTATCGGGCAAATGATAGATTTTTGCAAGCTTGACTGGTGTCATGTACCACCTGTATATCATTTTCATAATATTCTCTCTAAAGACATTACATGCCGTGAACTTCATACCTGTGGTCCATAACTGTTCCCAGTCAGCCATCATTATGTTATGTCCAACATCTTGTGCCCATTAATCATAGCTGATTTCACCGTTTCATCCTGTGTATTCCATTTCAACAGCAAGTTATACATCTTTGACAGATTCTTAGTTTTGGGTTCTAGCAGTTCTGTTTCTAATTTTGATTTTTCCACCTGGAAGCCAATTTTCTGTCCAAATTATATGCCTCCATTATCTGATAATAATGAAGCCAGTCTCGCACTTTGTTTTTTAATTTCTCAAAACTCTGCAGTTTCAGTCTATCTCCATCTTGTCCCAAAATTTCCCAATATTTTGGCCATTTGACCTCCATATTGAGCTTTTTCAGAGCTTTCGCTTCCATCGGTGACAGCCACCTTGGGGTTTTGTTTTCCAATAGGTCCTTATATCTTATCCAAACATTGAACAATGCTTTCCTGACAATATGGTTTTTAAATGCTTTATGTGCTTTGACCTTGTCATACCACAAGTATGCATGCCATCCAAATACATTATTAAAACCTTCTAAATCCAAAATGTCTGCATTTTCAAGAAGCAGCCATTCTTTCAACCAGCAAAAAGCTGCTGATTCATAATAAAGTTTAAGGTCTGGCAGGGCAAATCCACCTCTTTCCTTTGCATCTGTTAGTATTTTAAATTTTATTCTAGGCTTCTTGCCCTGCCAGACAAATCTAGAGATATCTCTCTGCCACTTCTTGAAACAGTCCATTTTGTCCAAAATTTGCAATGTTTGAAACAGAAACAACATTCTAGGCAATACATTCATTTTTATCGCAGCAATATGGCCCAGCAGTGAAAGCTTCAAATTTGACCAAATTTCTAAATCTTTTTTCACTTCAGCCCAGCATTTTTCATAATTGTCTTTAAATAAATTCCCATTTTTTGCTGTCATTTAATCCCCAGGTATTTCACTTTCTTAACCACTGTTAAACCTGTCTCATTCTGAAACCTCTCTCTCTCAATCGGTGCTAAGTTTTTCTCTAAAACCTTGGTTTTTAACTTATTCAATTTAAATCCTGCAACCTGACCAAATTCTTGAATCAGTTCTAAAACCCTTTTGGTACTAGATTCTGGCTCCTGTAACGTCAATACTAAGTCATCTGCAAATACTCTCAATTTGTACTGTTTGGCTCTGACTTGTATACCTTTAACCAACTGGTCCCTTCTAATCATATTCAGCAAAACCTCCAGGACCGATATAAAAAGCAATGGGGAGATTGGGCAACCTTGTCGTGTCCCTTTTTCTATCTTAAATTCTTCCGTCACCACATTATTTACAATTAATTTAGCCTTTTGTTCTGAATAAATTGCACTTATACCGTTTTCAAAGCCTTGGCCTACCCCCATCCCCTGTAGGTTCTTCTTCATAAAGCTACAGGAAATATTGTCAAAAGCTTTCCCCGCGTCCACAAATATCAAAACTGCCTTAGTATTTATGTTCACTTCTAATTTTTCTAAGATGTTGATTATGTTTCTCACATTATCCGACAAGTGTCTACCCAGGAGAAAGCCTGCTTGGTCTTTATGAATCTCTTCAATTAACACTTTTTTTAGTCTTTAAGCCAAAATGTCTGCAAAGATTTTATAATCCACATTAAGCAATGAGATGGGGTGGTAGTTCTTAAGTTGCGTCTTTTCAGTCTCTGTTTTTGGTACAAGTGTAATATACGCTTCTTTCCACGACTCTGGTGCCCTTTTCCCACCCATTATTTCGTTACAGACTTCCTTCAAAGGTTGTACCAACCATTCTTTTAAGGATCTGTAATATTTAGAGGTCAGTCCATCCAGTCCTGGAGATTTACCTAGTTGCATATTCTGAATGGCACCTTCTATCTCCTGTTCTGTTATTTTATAATTCAACATTGATTTACTTTCCTGAGAGATTTTTTGTAATCCATTTGTTTTCAGAAATTGATCTAAATCAATTTCTTTCTGTGGTCCTTGTGTATATAATTGTTTAAAGTACCTCTGGAAACAATTTCTAATCTCAACTGGGTTCTGTATATTCCTTCCTTCCACTTCTAAATTTGTAACTGTATTTAATTTTTGTCTTTTTTTCATTTGCCAATGGTGTGAAATGTCCTTGATCTGAGCCACAAACAGTAAGGTGTTCCATGGGCCTAGTTTTAAATCTAAGCTAACAGTGTATGTATATGGAGTGAGCTCGAGCAGATAAACAACTCTTTTATTGTTGGGTTAATTTTAATATACTGAACTAAGAGGTTACAGTTCTTCATACTGTCAAAGACCACCTTGGCATCTCCTGCAAAAGTTTACACTATACATCTTTGTGGTCAGAAATGTCCTGAGTTGATTTCTTCCCTTTTCCACAGGTGTTAATAAACAAAGTTTTGTTCAATGTTAGGCTGGCATTAGTAAAAGTTTCCAAAATATAGAACCAATTATGTGAGCTCAAGTGTTCGTCTGAACTCCTTTTTATCCTTGTGAGCTATGGACCGATAAACTTGGCTTTTGCACTGACTCAGCAAGGAGCTATTGCCAGTTCTGGCTACCTGTCACATTCGCATGATATGTTTTTCACGAAAACTATGGTGTGAAAAGATCTTATGTACTTCACCTCTATTCGTCTTCAGTATGATTTCTGTTTCTTCAGTTGCCTTATCATAACAGTTGCTTTCACTGTCTGTTCACAAGCTATATGAGGCAGTCCCAAAAAACAAGTCTTCACTGTGCTGTTTTCACCTTCAGACAAACTATGATTTGTAAATGTGCAGGAGTGACTCTTTATAGCTTTGCTTTTTTAAAAAATGAGAATGTCCACTGGGATGGTGCAATCATTTATTTCTTCTTATTTCCTCTCAAATGGAGATGGGCTAGAGACATTGAATATTTGTTCTGCCTCTCATGGACAGGTTAAGCCAAAGCACATAGTGCATGATTTCAGACATCACTATATTTACATATATGCCTCTCAGATTTTCTGACAAAATGTAATTTGACTGACACATGCAAAGCTAATATGTCTGTTTGACAGCTTCGGCTCTTCTAGTAGAATATATTTCACCTTTGGAAATCATCCAAAGATCTTTTCTATCAACCTGTTTTCAAATCGGTTTCTGATGAATTGCCTGTTATGAAAACCATTGCGCTTCACTTTTGACTGTTAGATTATTACCCAGCAGTGCAATCCTATACAGGTCTCCTCAAAAGGAAGCCACATTAAGATCCTCATCAAGATCCCATTACTTATATTCTGATTCCAACTCTATAGAGTCAAGGAGTTGGACATGACTTTAGAGGTCATCTGGACCTGACTCAACCCACTGTTCAATGCATGATCTGCATTGCACATTGTGACTATACCACTCCCTTCAATGCTCTCCACCAAACCTTGAACAAAGGAAAGTTCACCACCTCCTGAGGCAGTCTGATCTATTGTTGAATAACTCTTCCCACTAGGAAGTTTCTCCTTATGTTTAACTGATACCTGTTTCCCTGCAGTTCCTGCTCCCTAGTGTAACATAGAACAAATTTCCTTTATTTTCTGTGTGACAGAAGATTTCTATCATATTATCTGTCGTGGAGCCTCTAGTTAAGATTCCTGCATTGCAGCGGTTTGGACTAGGTGGCCCTCCAGGTCCTTTCCAGCTCTCCAATTCTATGAGTCTATGATTCTATGTCTCCTCTTTATCTTCTTTGGACTAAACAGAGCCAGATCTTCTAAACATTTGTCACACGGTTTGCTTTCTAGATCCCAAACCATTGGTCTTTCTTCAAAGGCAATACCCAGAACTTGGCACAGTACTCTGGGTGTGACGTAACCAGCCAAGAATACAGTTGACCTGTTACTTAAGGTGATCTTGACATTATGCTTCAAGGAATTAGGACTAGCATACAAGACCTTAAATGGTTTGGGACCATAGTACCTAAAAGAGCATCTTCCTCAATATCAACCCTCTGGTTGTGGGTGAGCCATGGCCATCTTACATGGCTGAATCTTATAATAATAGAATAATAGAATTGTAGAGTTGGAAGGGACCACAAGGGTCATCTAGTACAACCTCCTCCAATTTAAGAATCGCAGCCAAAGCATCCATGATAGATGACCATCTTGATGTCATAAACATTCAACTTTTGAAATGCTGACTATTATGATTGGTTAAACAAATGGATGTTGTTAATCTGAACTTTGCAATTCATCTGTTAGATACTTTTAAATCCCATGGTATATCAGCTCTCAGATACAGTCAAAGTTGGTTATTACTGCAAAATCCTTGGAAATCAAATGCATGTGTTGAACATACCAAATATCGTCCCAGAAACACTTTCCGGGTGCATTGGAGAATATCTACCAATGCAATTCAAAGAGGCATTTCTGAGATGGGAACAGCAAAATCATTTCAGCTCTGCTCAATTGCTTTTCGGTGATACAGTGTCAATAAAGGGATGGTGAAGAGAAATGATGGCTGTTTAATGCTGCCGTAGGGTCAATGGTTGCCTGTAAGTAATGACGGGTTAGACCATGATGCAAATTACATGAAGAGTGCAACTCAATTTTATTAGTCAACAAGTTCCTATACTTGGCACCTTGGTAGCTATCTATTCTTTCTGAGTTCCTCTTTCTCACATAGCCTTCTAACAGTCTTGTACTTGCATTTAGCACAGATCTTCCTTTCCCTGTGCATATCTCCCCTCCTTAAAAAATGCAGCACATCAGGAGGTTTGGTGTTATCATCTGTGTCTTAGATGTGGGCAGATGCTTGTTTTTTAAATCACACTTACATGTCATCACATTATTAACAACTTTTAATAATGTGATGATCATTGTCTATACGTCCTACATTCCTTTTTCTTATGATGTCACCATATGTTTTTCTCTCCCCCCCTCCCCCGCCTGCCACACACCAGTCATTTCTATATGTACCAGCAACTAGGTAAAGAGAGGATGGAGGGTGGGAGGGATTCAATTCAGTTTCCATTTGAATCCCAATGTCTCAAATCTGTACTTTCCCAGACAATATGAGAATTGAAACACAGCAATCTTTTGAAACTTCTCTTATCCAGATTTCATGATGCAGTTCTCCAACTGAACAATGCTTTAGGGGTAAATGTGCATAAAAATAAATATATTAGGAGCAAGTGCTTCCAAAAAGCTGTACAGGCAACTCCCCATTTATAAAGGGGTTACGTTCTGAGGCACCATGCATTTAAGTGAAATCGTGTATATTTGAAACACTATTTTAAAAGCCTGCAAACACATCATTCTGCTTCCACACCTTTTTGTGATGTTTTTGTGGCATTTTTGGGTCACTTCTGGGCTTGGCGCAGTGTGTGCGTGTGCAGTCGTGCACATATTGGATGTTCTTAAAATGATCACTGCTTCTACATTAGCCAGAACTGTGTACAAAAATGTGTTTAACAGGAAGAATTCACATTAAAAGGCTGAAGAATTTTCAAAAGGATTTTGTGGTTTTTTGTGGTTTTAAATTATTATTTTGCAAATTTCTACAGAAATGTGGCGACTGGAGAAATGAGAAACTGAGAGAGTGAAAATGGCTGCTTACCTGGTCACAGGGTAGGAGACTGTTGTGGCCCATTGTGCCAAACTCCTACCCCCTGGGAACAACACTGGGATCAGGGCTAGGCAGGCAGCCATTGGGAAATTCCTGGGCTGGCAGTTTATTATAATCCTGCTGGGCCACATGGGAAGGGCTTGGGACCCGATAAAGGCTGGCTGCGCCCGACACCAGAGACCAGAGTTGGCCAAAGAACAACCCTCCCTCCACCACCACCCATTCACTCATGCTGTGGGTTTATGTGTGCTAACCTTTTCTGTCTAGGGAACTGCATTCATTGGCTTTGTTATGTTTTAATAATGGTTGCTGTTTCTAGAGCCGGGAAGGAATTTTCCTTCAGACAGATTGGTCCCATTGGGAAGTTTTGTCTTCTCCATAGAAATATCACAACTTTGGCAGATAAGGCATCAGGTGGAAGCCTTGTAGTCTAATAACATGCAGGGAGGTACATCACCCCCCAGCTCAGAATTGTGTGATAACAACATATCCCTTTAGAGGGGTCTCTTAGGGAGTCTCTGTCCAAAAGCCAAGGCATGCGGCAGATGGGCCACAGAGCTTCCTTCAGTGGCTTGGGAGGGTCATACATATAGACCTGTGGCTTGTGGATGACCCATTAATCCTGGGCTTGACCCTTTCATGTGGCAACCCTCCACCAAGGGTGCTGTGAGGGATATATACCCAATGCCTAAGCCCAGTGATATTTTTTTCTGGAAAAAGAGGTGTTAGACCTCACCATGAATGCCTTCCTTTGTTTTCTGATAATGGTAATGGCACCCTCCCTGAGAATTGCTGGAACTGAGTTCTGGCAAGTTCTGCCTGGAAAAAAAGCCCTGTCTAAGCCACATCCAACATACATCTGGAATCAATTAAGTTGTGGCTATTTTTTAAATCCCAGAATGTTGTCCTGTCCAGCTTGTTCACCTTTGGGGTCAGGCTTTCTTCCCGGTGTGTGTGTATGTGTGTCACTGTAAGTGGGTCTGCAATGGACAGATCCTTCTATCACTACATGGAACTCAGGATAACACTCCATGAACCTGATAAAGTAGACTCTAATCAATGAAAGCATATGCCTAATAAATTCATTAGTGTGTTGTTGTTGTTTTATGTTTCAGGCCTTTTTGTTCTTTCTGGCACCCTTCAATCTTTTTAAGCAATCTTATAAGCTGATGCTAATGGAAATAGAAACTATTCCTTAAAAAAAAGAAATTATATTGACTGATATCTTAAACTACTTAAGATGATAAATATAAAATAAGAGCAGTGATTATGTGCACATCTACAAGTGTATTTATATTATTTTATAAAGAAAAGCATAAAAAAGAAAACCGGTACTGGCCTTCTGTTCAGAATAGTCCATCAGCTCTTTGGATTATGAAAAAATTGCCTGGCTATATCCTGGAGATGGTCTCCTGCATTTTACTCTTGGCTTGCTATTTGTTCCCGGTGCATGACCTTGCATTTGGCTGCACTGAAATACGTAATGTTGGGACTGGGCCCAGCCTACCAAAGGGAGCCAGATGGCTCTGGAAATGCCCTGTCCTCATCATTATTTAAGAAGGCTCTTCTGTTTGTCTTAAGGGGTTGCAATGTTTGTGAAACCAGGCACCCTGACAGATTAATTAAAAAAAGAAATCTGCTCAGTTATACCTCACAGTTTCCTCTCGTCAATGTGCATTATTCATGGGTAATAAGGGAAAACAAACTACTTGATCTTCTTACGCCAAACACTTTATGGTGCTTGGCCTTTTGGAAAAGTGTAAATGCAACAGAGGTATAAGCAGCTTGCTGAGATGCTGTGGCAGAAGAAATGGAGAAGAAGCCAAGGCAAGGCACCTAAAGAAGCCTGAAAACAACAACGTGGGGGCACATGGAAGTTAGAAAAATAAGTCTATAAGACATAGGAAGGAATATGAGAAAGAGGCATTATTTTTATCATTTCTTGTATTTCTAATAAACACACACACACACACACACACACGTATGACCTAAGTTTGTGCACCAGTAGAAGAAGAAGAGTTTGGATTTGATATCCCGCTTTATCACTACCCGAAGGAGTCTCAAAGCGGCTAACAATCTCCTTTCCCTTCCTCCCCCATAACAAACACTCAGTGAGGTGAGTGGGGCTGAGAGACTTCAAATAAGTATGACTAGCCCAAGGTCACCCAGCAGCTGTATGTGGAGGAGCAGGGAAGCAAACCCAGTTCCCCAGATTACGAATCTACCGCTCTGAACCACTACACCACACTGGCTCTCAGTATGCACAAACTAGGTCACAAACTAGAGGTTCATTGATAAATGTAGAATCTCATGAGAAAGTATCAGATCTGGAGGGGAAGAACTCATCTTCAACACACCCACTTCCATTTTCCTCTCTGTGTTATAAGCCAACACCAGCCTTGCACTTCCCAGCTCCTCTCAGTGAGATAGGCGTTGAGCTGATGGCATGTTAAGGCAACCTTTCCCACTGCTGGAGTCTTAAACAAATATAAGGTCCTGGGACACAAACAGCTACATGAGTTGCTGGTTTTCAACTATAACCCAACATACATCACCAGGTGTGGTGGGGCCGCTGCATTCACTTGCAGGCAGGTGGGTCACTGTGGCTTGTCAAGTGGGAGAGAGGGGTGAGTGAGGCAGTGGGGAAGTCAGTGCTGTGCAAATGCAGCAGCAAAAGCACCAGGTCGGCTCCAGCAGTGCATTTGCACCACACAAACCTCTTGCCTCCCTCTCGTTCCTAAAAAGCAAAGGCAAACCACTGCAAGGGAGCTGGCAGAGAGGGGGGGGAGGGATGGAGACATTGGCTAACTAGTCTTTATCAACGAAAACATAGAAAACACAGAGATTTCAAACCTGTCTAAATGAAGCAGTTGCCCAAACTTTCTTGTAACCCCTCCCTCCCTCCCTAGCCCTCTGTGTCTAACTCCTCCCTCTGTGCTCTTCTGCTCCAAGAGACTCCCTCTGTGTCTTCCTGGCTCGCTGCTTGGCAAACATGCAATAAACACCTTGTTCTAGGAGGGGGGTGGTGGCAAGCTGTCAGCACAGAAGCTATTGAGTGGCTCTGAGAGAGAACTGCAGTGTCTACCTCTGCCACCGCTGTCAGTGCCTGCATCCAGACTGGAAACCTCCTCACCCTGTCCTGTCTCCTTGCTATCCTTCAAATGCCCTGCTTCTAGCAGTTCCCAGCTCATCCTCCCCTCATCCTCTCAGGTAGGGCCAGAGTTCCACCACCAGTCCCCAGACTCAAAGACCTCTTCTTCAGCACTTTCCCTGGGGCACTCTTGGGTCAAGCAGCTTCCACTACTTTTCCTCATCCAGCCAGTCCCTGACACCCACCTGCCCAGCAACTCCTGAAGCACCCCCTCCACACTTGGTGAGTCACTTCTGATAATTCTGCTGATCATTATCAATCTTCACCTGGCAGGTTACTTTCAGCAATCCACTTCTGGCTATCACCAATCTTCTTACTGCAAATTCTAGACTCATGCAATTTATAATACATGAAAGTGAACTCAACTCTGGGCATCTCTGATTAATTCAAATGTATGTGTTCAGCCTCAACCATGTATTTGGGTTGCTGAATGTTATCTTCCCACCACCACCAGGTACAAATAGTTTGCATGTAGCAAAGGTAGCTTTCTGATATTAATAAAAGAATGGCATTATGGGATAGAAGAAGGCTCAGGAGCCATCGATTTTGCAGAGTCAAATTGACAGCTGCTTAAACAGCCCAGCAAAATCTCCTGCAGCCATAACTTTTCCTGGAGTTCATGAGCATCACAACTTTTTTCTCTCTCTCCCTCAAGAAGAAAAGCAACAAAAGACATGGAGGTGATTCAGAAGACGTACTGCCAAAGGCACTTGCAGGCAAAAGAATATTGAAAAAGCTTTTTGTGCACAAAACTCTCTAACAGTAATACACGTATCAGAAGGAAAACAAGACAGAAAACATAAGGCCCTAAAAGGGGAGGGGAAATAAGACAATTCATTTGGAGGCTAGAATTCAGTGAAACAAGACTAAGGAATAGACCTTGTCCAGGAGATAAGATGATTTCAAGTCAGAGGCAGAATTCAATAATTCTAGAAGCCTGATCCAATTAGCTATACCAATGCAAACGCAAGTTGCATCATTCTGTCCTGTACTTGACCCATTCCGATGATCTCTTCTTCATAGATTTAGGCAAACACCATGAAAAACAAGTATATACAGTGGTACCTCTGGTTGCAAACGGGATCCGTTCCGGAGGCCCGTTTGCAACATGAAAAGAACGCAACCTACGTCTGTACATCTGTGCACGCGTGAGTTGTGATTTGCCACTTCTGCACATGCGTGTGATGTCATTTTGCGCATATGCGCATGCACGAGTGGCAAAACCTGGAAGTAACCCTTTCCGGTACTTCTGGGTCGCCGTGGGGCATATCCTGAAAGAACATAACATGAAGTGGATGTAACATGAGGTATGACTGTACTGGAACGTGCAAAGAATGAATGAAGGGGGGGGGGGGACTGGTCAGTGACCAACAAAGCAGTTCCATTAGCACAAGGATTTCTGGCTGTACAAGGTCATTTCCCTTCCCTCTGTTCTCCTCACACCTTCCCCAAGTTACCCCTGAAAGGTTGGGGGCAGGATGAGAAGTCTGCAGGGAGAGGAGAGGGAGAGGACATTCTGTGCTAACCATAAGCCCTCATGCTAACTGAACTACTTTACTGAATACCTCACAGTGCCTGCAAAATGAATAGCGGAGAACCATACTCGTCATCGACCGTGGCTCCCCTATTGAGTGAAAACATCTGTTGGGTGAAAATCTGAGTTTGCTACACATAGTATGGGAATTAAATCCTAGAAATGCTGTAAACACTAAGTGCTGCTGTGTTTTGGCTTTGGGTGATCTGCCACAATCAGTGCCGGATTTACGTATAAGCTAAACAAGCTATAGCTTAGGGCCCCACTTTCTTGGGGGGCCCCAAAAAAATTAAAGGAAAAAGTGTTTGCATTATTAAGTTTGTTATGAATACAAATCATTTTAAGTTAGAGCTTAATTATTATTTCACTATTAATATCCTTCTTCTTAATTGTACTTTAATTCAACAATTACTTTGATAAAATACATATTTTGTTATGTGCAAATGGCTTTAGAAACCTATTAGGTCCATAAAATACCATATAGCATATATTCAACACAAAAAAAGTGACAATATGTTGATGACAAAGGACAGCTGGACATATAAAGGGCCCCATTACCTTCAGTAGCTTAGAGCCTCAAAAAACCTAAATCCAGCCCTGGCCACTGAAATATACTCGGAGTCGAGAGTGGATTTCATGCTCTTTACTCAGCTCATAGTGGTGAGGAGGAATGAAAGTTCCCCCAAAATATCTGCTTTATATACATTATTTACACAATGGGCTGCACGTGATTGGCTAATTCCAGGATTCTCCTATAGGTCAGTCAGGTTGCGGATTCACTTCCATCTGGAGCTGGATTGGGTGGCCCCTGCGGACCAATCATACTGCTGCATTGTTGGACCAATCAGACTGCTGCATTTTGGATCCTATTCAACTCAGTACATAACAGCCACAATGATTTTAGACAGAATTGTCTGTACTCCTCTGTCCCTACCCTGTATCAATCTACCTAAAAACTCACTATATGCAGTGCTGCATGTCATCATGACAGTGTAATAGTTTATGGGATTTGCCCAGGGAAAGCAACATTGGAGGGCAGAACTAGAATATGTAATATTAAAAATGCTTAGAACTTTATGGTATAATAGTACTGTTTATTCTCTGGTAATGTGGGATGGTGGAAGAGAGAAATCCCTTAACTAAGAAGGTCTATCATATTTCTTTTTTGTTTGTAAAGCAGAATTTTTCTCCAACAACAACAAAATATCATTGTCTTGCTCTCATTATTGTCCTAAGATATCTCGGCCATCTGTAACGCAGCAATGGACTACAATACATCTAACATTGTTACTTGACACGATATGAAGATAATCTAAATTTGAATCAGGATTATTTACTGAACTCTGCCAAAGAAAGAAACTGTGCATTTCTGAGAAATGACTTTATTTCCCCATCTATTGGTCAGAGATTGTGTAAGTTTCTATTGATTGTGGACAGTTGGAAAAATTAAAAGGAGAAGAAAAAGAAGAGAGATGAATCTTGTAAACAAAAAAAGAAAACAAGGTCAATTACAATTATATATATAGGTAAAGGTAAAGGGACCCCTGACCATTAGGTCCAGTCGTGACCGACTCTGGGGTTGCGGTGCTCATCTCACGTTATTGGCCGAGGGAGCCGGCATACAGCTTCCAGGTCATGTGTCCAGCATGACTAAACCGCTTCTGGCGAACCAGAGCAGCGCACGGAAACGCCGTTTACCTTCCCGCCCGAGCGGTACCTATTTATCTTCTTATACTTTGACGTGCTTTTGAACTGCTAGGTTGGCAGGAGCAGGGACCAAGCAACGGGAGCTCACCCAGTTGCAGGGATTCAAACCGCCGACCTTCTGATCGGCAAGTCCTAGGCTCTGTGGTTTAACCCACAGCGCCACCCGCATCCCAAGAAAAGAAAACCAGGTCAATTACAAATATATATATATATCCAAACTGCGATATCATATATATAGATATATATAGATATATCTCCAAACTCCAAACTATATATCTGACCAAACTGTGGGAGGCAGTGGAAGACAGGAGTGCCTGGCGTGCTCTGGTCCATGGGGTCACGAAGAGTCGGACACGACTAAACGACTAAACAACAAAATATATCTCCAGCTGAAAAACTAATAAAGCATATACTTACTGCAGAATATGTCACATATAATATGATGCCTACAAGCTGTCAATATTGTAATACATTCATATAATTAATATGATAATATTCAAATCTCCATAATATGTGAATGGTTCCTGATGAGGACCTAACTTGCTCTTTGCCAGCTATCCATCAAACTGCTTATTCGTTTCATAATATTGATGTTGTTTCTGAAATTATTTTTTTCATCAATGATATTATCATATAAATTATTGTATGAATCCATCATTATTTTGTAATATTGATAACTTGGTTATGGTATATAACTATTTCAGTTAATTGCAATGGGCCTTCAGTTGTAGTTGTAGTTTTGGTGAATGAACACATGCAAAATTGACACAGACTAAAAATAGATGCATCCACCCTTTTCTTTGAGGTGAGCAATGTGAGTTCCTGAAATTTGTACCCAAACCAGGTTCACCAGTTTGTCAACTTTTGACAGGCAGAGGGCCTTCTCGGTAGGGGTGCCTGCCCTGTGGAACGGCCTCCCAACGAATGTCAAGGAAATAAGCAACTATCTGACTTTTAGAAGACATCTGAAGGCAGCCCTGTTTAGGGAAGTTTTTAATGTTGGATCTTTTATCGTGTTTTTAATATTCTATTGGGAGCCTCCCAGAGTGGCTGGGGAAACCCAGCCAGATGGACGGAGTATAATTAATAAATGATGATGATGATGATGACGACACACTACAGCATTTTGTATTGCCTGAGAATTCCTTCCAGGGCGGCTTTTCAGAAGCCAGAAGAGACAGTAGGATGAAAATGAGCCAGAAAAGCCCATTGCATGTCTGGAACTCCACTCATGGTCCTCTGGATCTAAGCCATTTCCCATGTTTATTATTACTTCCTTTTCAAGAAATTATTATTCAAGTAAATAATAGTGAAGCTAAGTGGAAACATCCACCTTCCTTTTCTGGCCCATGTAGTGAATTATTTGAAAAACCTTCCCTTTCCTATAATGCCACACTTTCGCTTTTCCTGTTTTCTGAATTGCTACCACTTTGTATCGTTCTGATGGAGCTAAACAAGTAAGGCAGACCTTGTGTTTTCTGATTTCTCATGTATTATCTTCATTTAAAAAGTGAGACAGAAAGGAAAGGCCCATCTAGCAAAAATGAATTTCAGATGTTGATAGTAAACCATAATGCTTTTTTTCTCCGCCCTCATAGATCTATGTTCTTCATAATTTAAATCTGGGGTGTCAAAAAAGCATCCATTTTGGAATTTCTTGAGCTCTCAAAACCATAAAACTACACTAAGATGCTGAAATTGTTTATTCCATTGGCCTCTAGGTATTTCCTAACAGCTTTAAGGAAGGCTTGGTTGTGGTTGTGGGTACCTGGAATATGGCATAGTAATAACCTTCAGTAAAATGCCTGCAGAGCTTAAATTTATAACTTCTAATAAATGAAGGCAGTGACTGTCCCTCTTAGCTGTTCTGTAATCTTCCTTCATAAATCCAGACCTTTCTGCCCCACTTAACGTTGGCCAAAGCAACAAATGTGAAAATAACTTCTTCTTCTTTTGTGCTGCAGTATTTGCCGTTTTAAGAATTATTAGCTATATTATGATGGCGCCTGGAGGTCTTCATGGGGATGAACACTGCAGTATTTTAGGGTATGCAGAAATGGGAAGCACACTGCTTTGAAGGATTTGGGATGAAACTTAATAAACTGCTAAAAATGAAACATGATTCCAACCCCTATTCCCAAAACTGGCGTCTCCAAGGTCATCAAAGAAGCAAGAACTGAACCCAGAACTCATGGATGCTGTTCCCATACCCTCCCTCGTGGTGAAGATTGATGTCAGTAGCTTTCTTGGTCCCTTTTAAATGTATAATTATACACACTTGCATGGAAGTAATTTGTATTGAAAACAGATTCTCAACCAAAGAATTAGAAAGGAGCACATCCCATATTATATACCAGACCTAATGCAATATTTTTGCACAAAATTCACTGATTTTTGCAGTTTTCCTGGACAATTCACACCAGGCCCCATAACTCGTGTGAGCAATAAGTTCCACGAAGTTCCCTAGATACATACAGGATTCACTCATTGAGAAAATAGGTCCCCCCCCCCCACTGGTGTAACATTGATGCATCTGAAAGCTAACATTTCAGATAGGATGCTTCAGAATCTGACAAACATCCCGCAGAGAATCGCTACGCTGAAGTGGATATGACTGTCAAAAATCCCTTCTGAGCCATGAAACTCTCTCACAGAGTTACATTGGGCAAGTTATTGCTCAGTCTATCCTATCTAACTAGGTAGTACTCAAATCCAGCACTGATCTGACCTCTTGGCAGGTGAGTCACTGCTGCTTATTGTGGGAATGTTCAGGGTGGCAGGAGAGGATATATTGTTTATTAATATCCTTCCTAACTTGCACAAGCAAGTTTCTTTATATAGCAGAGTTACATTCCCCTTTCTTACATGCACAGCAGGTAGAAGAAGAAGAAGAGTTTGGATTTGATATCCCGCCTTTCACTCCCTTTAAGGAGTCTCAAAGCGGCTAACATTCTCCTTTCCTTTCCTCCCCCACAACAAACACTCTGTGAGGCTGAGAGACTTCAAAGAAGCGTGACTGGCCCAAGGTCACCCAGCAGCTGCATGTGGAGGAGCAGAGACACGAACCCGGTTCCCCAGATTACGAGACTACTGCTCCTAACCACTACACCACACTGTCTCCACTACCTCCACACTAGGTAGCTAGTTGCAGGCTTGTGTAAGCCTCTCACTATTATACAATTCAGTCTGGGTAAGATTGAATTGTGTGTTCCTCATAATTTCCCTTTAATCCCTCTTAAAGGATAAAGACCTGGCAATCTTATTTAAAGTTGATGAAAGAAGGTTACTCACATCAGTTCACAGTTGCGTTCCTGAAGGCAGACTTAGTTAGAAATATGTATATGTGGATCTACCCCATATGGGGAAATAGAAGCTAGCAGAGCATTCCTAGCTAAAAAGCTGGTTCAACGAAGAAGGAAGTGAAAAAGAGGGGGAGAGTGCTGTGTGACTTATTCTTTTGTTATCTGGACAGGTAAGGTCACGCCCACCTCTAGTCACATGCAGGGGAAGGATGCTCCAGCCCAGGAGGAACAGGAAGTTTTGATTGGCTGGACCAACATCCCCTTGCATGTCCATTCTAGGAAAACAAGGAATGTTGTACGGTGGTACCTCAGGTTAAGAACTTAATTTGTTCTGGAGGTCTGTTCTTAACCTGAAACTGTTCTTAACCTGAAGCACCGCTTTAGCTAATGGGGCCTCCTGCTGCCGCTGCACCGCCACTGCATGATTTCTGTTCTCATCCTGAAGTTATTTAACTCCCATTGACATTCTTAACCCAAGGTAATATTTCTGGGTTAGTGGACTCTGTAACCTGAAGCATATGTAACCTGAAGCATATGTAACCTGAGGTATCACTGTATTTGACTGCTCCCCGTGGTTTACATCCCACACTTATCAGAAGGGAGAGGGCAAGGGCAAGGGGGCATGGAAGGTGGCATGGTGCAAATGCACCAACAGGAGCACTAGTGCAAATGCACTCAGCCAGTGCATTTCCAATCTCGCCTGGGCCTATCACCTCCTCTCCGCACTCCCAATAGGCAGCAGCAGCACCCTGCCATCTGCTGCTTACTGGAAGCAGCCATCTGCTCCTTCTTGAGTTTCCAGAGAGGCCCAGTTTGCTGAAACCCTTCCATTTCTTCCTGTGACTCCTTGAACGTTACGTTGGTTTGATCTATGTTTTAGAATCTTCCTGTAAACAAAAAGCAAGAAGGGAGAAGCTTGCCTGTGCTCAAAGATCGCGGGCTCATTTTCCTGTTGATTGTTATGAGGTAGATTAAATGGGTGGCATTACTAGAGTAGTTTGGGAAGATTCCCGGGAGAGGGGAAGAGTGAGATTGATTTTCTTTCCCCATTTCTTTTAAAATAAGCATTACTAAAGGAACAATGCAAACTTAGGGCATTCAGCACACCACCTGATCATATTTATCTCCCTCCTTCTTGGCAGAACTACTGCATTAGCGTTATTTGCTAATGTAATGTGTTTGGCTATTGGACTCTATATACACTATTGCCTCTTCTCTCTTCCACAAACAATTTCACCCCTTCCTCCTTTCCTCATGCGGTTTTCTTTGGTTAATAACACCCTCTAAGTAGTTAATGCAGTATTATGATTTGTTGCAGGGTGGAAGTCTGAACAATACTTGACCTCCCACAGATCACCAATGATTTAAAGTGGCAGTCTAAATTGTACGCATTAGCCGGGGCTACAACGTTTAATACACCCATAAAACAGAGTTACTTCAAAGCAGAACCAGCCTCAGAAGCAACATTCTGAATACAAATGTAAACGTGCCACAAGGAGGGGGGAAAAACATCATTGGCTAACAAATATGTTGCAACCCTAAATTGTTAGATACTAAGCGTTTTGATCTTATTTTATTTTTCAATCGGAGGAGGAAGAAAAAAAATCACTTGCTTGTCATCTATAAAACAGCATTATGAGTATAAAGAGTGTGCAGTGAATATTAAGAGCTTTATTTTCTTTATGCAAACAGTGCAATATTCTACAGCCAACCAAAAGCAGTTTGAAAGACTAACCCAACATTTTGAGAAAAATTAATAACAAATGCATCATCAGATCAAGGAAAATAATCATACTACTCCATTCTGCGTTGGGCAGACCACATCTGGAACACTGTGTCCAGTTCTGGGAGCCTCAATTTCAGAAGGATGTTGAAAAGCTGGAACCTGTGCAGAGGAGGACAACTAAGATGATCAAGAGTCTGGAAACCAAGCTTTATGAGGAACCGTTGAAGGAGCTGGGTATGTTTAGCCTGGAATAGAGGAGACTGAGAGGAGATATGATAGGCATCTTCAGATATCTCAAGGGCTGCCACATGGAAGATGGATCAAGTTTGTTTTCTCGTGCTCTGGAGAGTAGGACTCGAAACAATGGCTTCAAGGAGATTACAACTACCATATTTTTCGCTCTATAAGACGCACCAGACCACAAGACGCACCTAGTTTTTGGAGGAGGAAAACAAGAAAAAAAAATATTATGAATCTCAGAAGGCAGAACAGCAAGAGGGATTGCTGTGCAGTGATAGCAGCAATCCCTCTTGCTGTTCTGGCTTCTGTGATAGCTGCGCAGCCTGCATTCGCTCCATAAGACACACACACATTTCCCCTTACTTTTTAGGAGGGAAAAAGTGAGTCTTATAGAGCAAAAAATACCGTAAATACCAGGAAGGACTTTCTGACAGTAAGAGTTGCTCAACAGTGGATTGGTCTCCCTTAGGAGGTTGTGAACTCTCCTTCCTTGGAAGTTTTAAAGCAGAGCTTGGATGGCCATCTGTCATGGATGCTTTAGATGAGGTTCCTACATTGGACTAGATGACCCTTGGTGGTACCTTACAAATCTAAGATTGTTGTTGTTGTTGTTGTTGTTGTTGTTACATGTAGCACTAAATTGTGGGTGGTATCCAACTATATCATACACAGAGAAAACATTTGAATCAAAGGACTTAAGTTAGTCACTACTAGGCCCATTGATTTCAATGGTTCTATTCTGAATGTGACTTAGAGTGCAATCCTAACCCTGTACATAGCCCAACAGGGCTTAATTTAAGCTGAAGGATGGTCACTGTATCCGCAAGCACTGCCAAGCATGCAAGGGCCGAAGAAGATTGGGGCTGGCACAATGACCAGGCCTCAGTTGGGCCCAGTGCATCCACATGTGGAGCTAAATTGAGATTGAACGAATCCCATGCCAGCTCAGCCTGCCCCTCCACCTATGCCACCACCTATGACACTTCTTTCTGTCACCTGTTTACCAGGCAGAAGGGGGAGATCCATGTCAGCAGCATGACACTGGCATCAGATACCACCATCTAATTTAATATTGCATTCAAAATGGGCCAGTGGATAGGTGTTGTTGTTGTGCTGCTGTTGTTGTTGTTGTCAGGGCCGGATTTAGGTTTGATGTGGCCCTTGTGAAGGTAATGGGGCCCTTTATATGTCCAGCTGTTCTTTGTCAACAACAAATTGTTGCTGTTTTTGTGTTGAATATATGCTATATGGTAATTTATGGACCTAACAGGTATCTAAAGCCATTTGCACATAACAAAATATGTATTTTATCAAAGTAATTGATATAGAAATGAGCAAACCAGTGATATTTTAGGGAGCAGGCTAGCAGGCGGGGCCCATTACTTACATCATAAGAGCCTACACAACACAAAACACGGTTGCTGTATGTAGGTTTTATTTTATTTGTTTTTTAGCTTATATTTTGAAAATGTACATCCAGTTTTTTCCCCTTTAATTCCCCCCCCCCCCGAGAGTGAGGCCCTAAGCTATAGCTCAGGGGTCAGCAACCTAAGGCCCATGAGCCAGAAGAGGCCCACAGATGTCATTTGACTGGCCCACGAGCCGCCCCCGAACTGAGCTGCCCGCTTGCATGCTGCGCTAAACCGACACAATGCAGCACCTGTTGTGCTAAAAATCACATCTGCACAGACGCAGACACCGAAAATCTCTGGCCCATGCGTGGGACCAATCCAGCCCAGGCAAGATAAACCTTGCTGACACCTACTATAGCTTGTTTAGCTTATATGTAAATCGAGCACTGGTTGTTGTTGCTGCTGCAAGTTATTTAACTCCCACTGACATTGCTGCAGTTGTCATATAGCACAACCTGCAATATCATAGGGAGCCTTTGCCCATACAGCTAACGCAATGGGGAAACTTTTGATCCTACAATATTCCATGGACTGCGAGCATCCTTTTCTTCAACTAGATAGGAAAAATATCAAGGGTTTTCTGGTACTGATTGACTGAGTAGTCTCAAAGCTATTTGCTGACAGGGACATCCTTTCTTAGATGCTTATATAGTAGATTACTCCAGCAAGTGTCAGATGTCGGGCAGAATGATGGGTAGAATAAAGTGAGTTAGAAAACAAAATGCCATTGTTCAAATTAATGCATTCTGCCAAAAAAACATATTTAGGGGGTATCTTCCCCCTCCTAAATCTAAAATTATCTCTACCCACCCCAATTATAAAATTAACAGTTTGCAGGGCTTTATTTCAAGTCACAAATATTTTAACCAGAGCTCCCTTGGAGAGAGAAACAGCTTTTGCAACCAGCTGGTGCGAAGTTATATTTGGCTTTGACAGCCTGGCTGCAGTTATCAGCTTAGCAACTCATAAATACCACTAAAAAAGCAATGCTGTGTATGGCATGCATGACAAGGGAACCCCTAAAAGGGACCTTACTACCAAGGCCTGGTCTAATATTTTCCTGACTTGTTCCATGCTGGTACTTGTATGGCGCTAGCCTGGGACTAAGGCGCACATCACAGTGACAGTGGCCTTTAAAGACACTTTGCGTTATACAAGTCCCCATCTCTAAATAATCTAACATGGAACACTTCTTGCTATCTGAATCCTGTGATAATTCAGGAATTCCCTTTGTGTGTCTTAAAATGCTAAAACCAAAGGATTTCATTCTTATATGGATGTCAACAGCAGCTATTCTGAATTGATTTGGAATTTCATGGCTTCTGTGACCTCTATTTCCCTACCCCAGGGTCACTAAAGTTACTGTAAGAACTACAGCAGCAATTTCCATACGCTTACCATAGAATCCATTAGACTCATAGAAGTGTAGAGTTGGAAGGAACCCTGAGGGTCATCTAGTCCAACCCCCTTAAATTCAAGAATCTCTACACATGGTCCCCTCATCCAGTTTGAAACCACATCAGACCCTTCTTAGCTTTGCAAATGTGCTAGCTGTTTTATTGCTGCACTGACAGAGAATGGTGTACCTTTTTACATACTTTCATTAAATGAGGAGGGGGAGAAAGGGAACAACAACAACAAAAATCCAATCAGGAAGGCCTTTTCAGTTAAACACCAGGGTTTCTATTTTTTTTATTTTATTTTTTATAACTAGCTTTAAAATTGGCAGAGAGGTTGCACAGTGAAATAATGCAATATATTACATAATGTTTGATGTAAAATAGCTTTTGAAAGTTCTCATAAATCTATGCTGGGTAAGTGTGTCTGAATTATCATATACAGTGTAAAGAACTTCATTTATCTGCCACTGCATGTAAAATTGGTTTCCTGGGGAAATGAAGGTGGTTACTGTAGTAACACAGTGCTTGTAACAGAATATAACATGACATTTTTTAATACCGTATGAGCAAGGTTGGTTGGACAAGTACATTTGAAAAGAATGGTCCCAATCCACTTGTGAGTTTGTGCACTTGCCTGGGCTATGTGTGTGGCCCAGTTCGAAAAGCAGGAATTGAACTAATCAGCTGTTCTTTAAGACATGGGAGAATTACATTACATTACATTACATTACATTACATTACATTACATCAATACCTATTCCAAATAGCCTTTGGCGTCAAATATTCCTTTATTAAGAGGACAAGGTGAATGAAGTTCTGGCAGTTGAATCAGAGGGAGGAAGCATTCAACCTGTACCTTATTTGCACGTGAGTTACCTTATCCAGATGTTGATCTGTGCATGGAAGGCAGACAGCTTTTGAAGTAAAAAAAAACCCGCCAGCAGATTTCATGGTGGTACATTTGTTAGCAAATCCTAAATTCTCAGCTTCCTGCTTCCTGAAATGTACTTGTTGGAATATGTGGTCAGCTGTAGACTATCCTATAAAATATTCTCTCAAGAGTCAGGGAAGCTCTGAAGAGAGAACCTAATTTACAGTGCAATCCCAACCATGTTTATTCAGAAGTAGGACCAGCAGACATCAAAGCCTCAGGAGGACTACATGGGGAATGGCATTATTCCAGATATCCACATCTGAATATGACTGCACTGAGATTATTTTTCTGTAGTATTCTTACTCATGCAGAAAAACACCTCACAAAAAGAGTATTTATCCAGCTGTATCTAAAGTCATGCTGGGGTTGCTTTTGTCAACAGACAATGTCAACAGACATTGGAATAACACAAATAAATACATGATCTCATCAGGGTAGTGTTTTATCAATGAACATGTACACATCAGCACGCTTACAAGGAAACCACGTGAAAGAAGTGAAAGTACTGAAAATTATACATGCTTTCAACACTCCATACAAAAATGGGAAATGTAATGGATTCATAATGTGTTGGTCCCATTCTGGAAATGCAGTAATTCAGACCTTCAAAATCCCAGGGGAAATTTAGATGAGAATTTCAGAAGCATCTCTAATCCCTACATGAGGTAATAAATAAGAGAAAAATCAGACTGGGCAAAATAATGGTAACACCCAGGAGCCAGCTGGAAGGATCTCACTCTTTGGAATACAATGGTGGATTTGATTCTTTGAAACTTAAAACAGTTTGAAACAGTTAAGTCCACTCACGGACGACTCTGGGGTTGCGGCGCTCATCTTGCTTTACTGGCCGAGGGAGTTGACATTTGTCCACAGACAGTTATTCTGGGTCATGTGGCCAGCAAGACTAAGCTGCTTCTGGTGAAACCAGAGCAGTGCATGGAAATGCTTTTTACCTTCCCGCCGGAGCGGTACCTATTTATCTACTTGCACGGACGTGCTTTTGAACTGCTAGGGGGGCAGTAACTGGGACCGAGCAACGGGAGCTCACCCCGTCGTGGGGATTCGAACTGCTCACCTTCCAATTGGCAAGCCCTAGGCTCAATGTCTACCACAGCGCCACCTGGGATCGTGGATCTCACTGCTGAAAATACTTCTTTAGATGTCTTTTGACACTGTTGAAATGGATATGCCTATTAATCAGCAGTGGTAGCTAGTTGGGAGTGGTTCACACCCACACTTGGTTGCATCTTGGATTATATTAATTTGATTGGATTCTTCTCTCTGAATTTATGGAACATTATCTGCCTGCCTTGCAAGGTGACCATTTCATTCCTCTAACAAAATGGGCTCTCTGGCTCATGTAGATTTAAAGGTAAAGGTAAAGGGAACCCTGACCATTAGGTCCAGTTGTGGCCGACTCTCGGGTTGCGGCGCTCATCTTGCCTTATTGGCCGAGGGAGCCGGCGTACAGCTTCCGGGTCATGTGGCCAGCATGACTAAGCCACTTCTGGCGAACCAGAGCAGTGCACGGAAATGCCGTTTACCTTCCCGCCAGAGCGGTACCTATTTATCCACTGGCACTTTGATGTGCTTTTGAACTGCTAGGTTGGCAGGAGCAGGGAATGAACAACGGGAGCTCACCCCGTCACGGGGATTCGAACTGCCGACCTTCTGATTGGCAAGTCCTAGGCTCTGTGGTTTATCCCACAGCACCACCCACGTCCCTATTCCACCCGCGTATAGCATATTAAATCTGTTCTCCTTTAAGAAACCGAAATGGTCTTTGGTTTTACGTAAATAACTTGTTTAGATCAACAGCACCCATTCTTTTACTTTCTCGGTCATTTGGTGGAAACAATCAATGGGTTGTTTTGAATGAATGAATGAAACTTTATTTGCGTCAGCCATTGGCCATAGCAACAAAAAACATTGCAATATACACTGAACAAAATAAAAAGTCGATTATATAAAACACAGTTTAGGGTCCTGAATCAGCAGTCAAATAGTGGACCTTATTCTGATTGCCCCAGCTAGAAACCTTGCAACCTTTACAGTCATCTGCTCCTCTTGATGTGCGAGGAGAAACGACACTGTGGCAGTGGTTGGGTGACCCGGAACGGTCAATAAAAGGCGTGATAATCTCATTCCTAAAGTCTTTGTAAAGAGTGTAAGCCAGGAGGGCTTGTACAACTGATTTGGTGCTGCCATCTCCGCAGGAATATAAGCGCTTTTTGTATGGAATCTGTTGGAATCGTCCCTCAAGTACAGCCGAGGGCATTCAGGTACATTCAGTCTTGCAAGGGTGAAGGCATGTCTATATTTTGGAATTGCCAGATTATACAGATAGGGTGCCAGGGAGTCAAAATGGGAGGATGGAAAATGGCCATACCATGGGCAAAATTTCCTTAATGTGGCCAAGTTGTTCTGATGCTTGATACCATTTAGGCATTGGCAAATTAGACTGTTTGCTTTGCTATAATCCACGGTGAGTAGCTGTTGTGGGGATAAACCACAAGAGTGCAGTTTTTGATTGACAATTTTAGACCAGGCACACATAGGGCTGTTTCCTATGATCCAAGAGCTCATTTTTGCATCTGTTCTCAAGCGTATGCCTTCAGATGTACCAATTCAGTGGACTCACCTTTACATCTCTGTATGACTTACAGTATCTTTATTAAGGACTATTTATTGCATGCTACTGATGTCTTCTCTAGCCATAACAATATACAGTGGTACCTCGGGTTACAAACAGGGTTACAGACTCCGCTAACCCAGAAGTAGTACCTCGGGTTAAGAACTTTACCTGAGGATGGGAACAGAAGCTGCGCACTGGCGGCACGGCGGCAGCAGGAGGCCCCATTAGCTAAAGTGGTACCTCAGGTTAAGAACGGTTTCAGGTTGAGAATGGACCTCCGGAACGAATTGAGTTCATACCCCGAGGTACCACTGTATAGCATAAGATTACCTGTGAGAGAACTGAAGGATATATGGACCACTCTACATGTCACAAAAACACAAGGATCCTTGGGATGGATGCTATAAACTTTGTCCCTAGGAAAGCACTTAATATGATCAGGAAATTAAAAACTGTATATAAGAAGTTCCAATAACTTTTTAAGAGTAATGTTTTTCATGGGAGAAAAGATTTTTATTTCGGAAATGGAGGTATACCTCACACAAACCAAATAAATGCTCCAAATAATGTCTGTGACTTATTTAAACATGATTTCACATCTCAGCTAGAATAGTTCTTTTGGATCATGACTGCTTTTCTCTTGAAATGCCTCATTTAGCTACCCAAACACAGAACACTCTGTAATAAACATGATTTTTGTCTAATTTTATCACCACTTTCTTCACACTCTCTTCTAAAGTTCATTTTACCACCTGAGAATTTTTTTGCAAGAAGCTCACATTTAAATCACAAAGTGTAATAAATACGCATTTGCTTTTTTCACTGCATATATACATTCAGCACGGACACATGTTAGGAAGCTATGGGTGGTCATAGAGGCATGCGGCAAACATTGACATGTGATTCAAATGCATTGGATGAAATCCATCTGTGGCATTCTGCTGGCACAATGGGCTTCACTTGTAAAAACAGAACTTTCTCCTTTCTCCTCAACCTTCCACAGCCCTTGGATAACCTCTGCTCTTGGAAGATCATCTGGAGCAGATTAGGTTTGTGGGTTGCTTCACGGGGAAGGAGATGAATAGGAATTCCATTGTGTTTGCTGGCATGACACTGGAACTCACCAATCTACATGTGCAGGTTTATGGGAAATTCCTGTAAGAAACTGTCTTCCATGCAGGAATATGGTCCTAAGACCTACAATTTTCTCCTCCAGCCACTCCCATGCATCACAAACCAGTTGGGATCTATAGAGGACCAATTTAACTTTTCTAGAGTTCACCACCACAAGTTTCTATTTTCATGCACATGAGAGAACGAGATGTTACCTTGCAAATGAAAGTAGTTTACACCCTTACTTTATTTAATTTTAAAATAAAGACATCATTTTCAGGATTGAATTGAAAGTGGTAAGCAACAGTCTTGTTTAGAAAACAATCACTTTGGACCAATCCCTGCTATTTTTGGAATCCTGAATATGGTAATTTCTCCCTCCTTTAACTACCTCAGCCAGTCAATGCATGGAAGCTACTCCATCCTTCCCAGTTTGCCTCCCCAATTCTAGTCAATCATACCATTTTATGTTCACCCCAAAACAATCTGTGAGAATCTTTAAACCCCCTACCTCCTAGTGTCCCAACCAGGTAGCTTGTTTGATCCTCAATTGCTGCCTCTCATACAAGCCCATCTCCATAATAACTCACCACTAGATTGTGTTTGTTCAATAAGGTGGCTTCTTATAGAGTTCACTAATAAGACCAAAACAGCCTTCTATCCTGTTATAAGAAATTGCTGCTGTAGTTCTTGAATTTCTCTGTTTACTCCTCAACTGAGAACAACATTAAATTTTTTAATTAAGGTATATAAAGAAAACTACAAAACTTAATATCTCTTCCCTCACCCCCTCCTTTTTTAGCAAACCGAGACTTTTTATCCAAAAACAATAAAAACACAAATGGGGGGGGATAGAGAAGGGAAAAGAAATAAAAAAGATTAGAAAAGAGGTTAAAAGAGAAAGATAGAAAAATAAGATTCAGAAAGTAAAGAACTTCCGATTCTTCATCTGTCTGATATCTGAAAATAATATTCACTTCATCCACTCCAATATAACACCCAACAAAGCCACTAAACATAAACAAACATCATATTCAATTCTCAAATCCAGATATCATTATGGTTTAATTAGTGGGAAATATGTGCAAAAAGGACAAGAGGCTTCACAATAATGAGCAATGTTAAAAACAAAACACTCAAACATCAATATCAGTAGCTCTCGTTCCATAGCTTTCATCTGCTATCACTGTCTTCTTAACACTGGTGTGCTGTTTTCCTCCATTCAAGGGCAAGATGTGAAATATAAACCATGAACTCCAACTCATGAAGCCAATTTCTTGCCACATTTAATATGGTTTGATATCTCTGGTCCTATGGAATGCTTAGTGACTTGACAGAACTTGAAAATCACCCAGAAGAATAATTTGTAAGCACATACAGAAGCTTTTCAAAGTCTTCCAAAGGGAGATCAAAGAATTGTAAAAAAAAACATATTGACAGGTATCTTTCGCTTTCATTTAAAAGACTGTTGTTAAACTCAAGTTCTAACATAATAGTTACTCCTCAGGATAAACGGTAGAATGTTAATTAGAAAGAAAAGTGAATATAGTTGTGCATTTCACAAAGACATGAAAAAGCACATGTACTTTTAACAGTTCAATTAGCACCAGTAGTTATCATAGTTCTGTGGTGTATTTTGAAAGAATATGCCATAGAAGAATGATAAATATATGTGTTCATTAAACTTTTTTTTTAAGTAAAATAGCACATGTTCAGTCATATCACCTCAAGCAACCCCTACCAACATTTCATTCAGAAAACCAGCTACAAACTGCATGGCACAATGCATAGTACTAACCATTTTAAGTTGTTGTACAAGTTCATCCAATACATTGTATAAAACAGGTAGAAGTAGAGACTAAGATCAGAACCCCAATCAGATATTGGCTTGGATCTTGACTTTGGTGGAAATCTTCTCAAGGTATGCTCCCACCAGCAGAAGGAGGAAGTAAACTTCCATCTACTCCCCTTTCCACAAAAAAACCTGTTCTGGAAAGATGGATAACTCTCCAAAAGAGTGGGAAGCCCGGGAGGGAGAGAGGGAATTGATGTAAATTTCCTCTCCCTTCTGCTAGAGGGATCTTTAAGCTGTCTCAAAAGCCTCTGTGGACAGAAGGCACCTTTCTTATCTTGGCGGGATAGCTCAGTTGGTAGAGTATGAGACTCTTAATCTCAGAGTCATTGGTCTGAGCCCTACATTGGGCAAAAGATTCCTGCATTGTAGGGAGTTGTGTTAAATGACCCTCGTGGTCCCTTCCAACTATGATCCTATTTTTGAAAGACTAAACTTGAATCTAAGCCATCATACGTAGACTGGCTGATTCCCTGGTCTGTATTCATTCGCTATTTTATTTAAGATTATTGTTTAAGGAGAATCCATCATAAGTGGTCACTCGTGTAGACAATGCTTTGTGTACAGCTATACCAGACCTTACAAGTGTCCCTATTTTCCAGGGATCACACCAGTTTTGCAGAAGTTGTCCCTGTTTTTTATTTGATCCTGGAATGTCCTGCTTTTCCTTAGGATGCCCCTATTTTCATTGGAGAAATGTTGGAAGGTATGGAAGGATGTCCCTATTTTCATTAGAGAAATGTCAGAGGGTATGGAGTTATGTGACCCCCGATCCAAGGAGATACAGTGGTACCTTGGGTTACAAACGTTTCGGGTTACATGTTTTCAGGTTGTGGACCACGGGAAACCCGGAAGTACTGGAAAGGGTTACTTCTGGGTTTCGCCGCTCGTGCATGCACAAAAGCACTAAATCACGCTATGCACATGTTCAGAAGCACCAAATTGCATCACGCACATGCGCAGACGTGGTGCTGCAGGTTACGAACGCTGCAGATTGTGGACGTGCCTCCGTCACGGATTACGTCCGCAACCCAGGGTTCCACGGTAAGTAACTATACAACTTTTAGAAGAAGCCCTTTATATGGAAGTTGGTTAATGTTTAATGTTTTATTAAGATTTTATATATGTTGGAAGCCACCCAGAAGGCTGGAGCAACCCAGCCAATGGGTTGGGTATAAATAAGAAGAATAAGAATAAGAATGAAATAGGACATCCATATTTTTATCAGAGAAATGTTGGAGGGCTTGGTGTCCTCCTATAGCTGAGTACAGCTTTTCTTGCAGATGGCAGAGCATGGCACTCTGAAAGCATTCATCGGGATGAAACTGAATGATAAAGTCAGCATATGTTTCAGAACTTTGCACCATGAATACAAACACCAGTGATAGCTTGTGAACCCAAGTATGCCGTCAAGTTTCTCTGTGAAGAGCTGGCTTTGTAGGGTGAGAAGGATGGATTCTCCTTCCTTTTGCCCATGTGGGGTGCATTGCTTGCTAGAGTCAGTGGGCAAAGCCTGTCAGCAGCTTGTCTGTGGCTTCAAGAGAGAAAATCCAGTACTGACATGACTTTGTTTCCCGTCTTGTCACAGTAAGTCTTCATTAAATCCTGCTGCACCACCAGTTCCTGCTGTGAAGGCCCATTAGCAGCAGTGGCTGCAGTGTTAACATGGGGCTGAAATTAACCCACGTCACCCCTGCGAGCCTTCTGAAACATGCACCATGCAGGCACACGCCAGGATTTTGCAAACCTGCTGATTGTCTAGGAGATAATGAAAACACTCCTGTGTAAAGGAGAAACTGCTGGAAATGGGTCAGCGCTACATGCAAAGCAGCAGCTCAAAAAAAAAAAAATGCTTCTGGCAGCACAAAATATCTACAAAGAAATCTTGTTCTTCTTCGAAGCGTGGCAAATCTTCAAGGGAAAAGCATGTGTGCATCATATATCCATTGAGCTGGACAAAAATAAAGAAAAGGCTAAATAATGTTCTAAAGTATCTATAAAACAAGCAATTACGCTCGATATGCATTTGAACACACCATTATTTTTAATGGAAATTGGTGTAATTGGGGACATGATACTTAGCTGCCCCTCTTCCACACCACCTGTCACTGTCTTGTCAATGGCCCAACTTTGTTGGACCGTAATTTCCAGTACTCAGAAATGATGACAGATGCAGCCCTGTGCATTGCAGGTCATGCTCTTAGTTACAAAGAAAATTTTATTTGATCTTTTTGCAAAATATATTTTCTTTGAGTTTAGTGCAAAACAAGAATAAACAGAAACTTCCTCTCCCTCCCACCAGAGATGCATTTAGGGGTGTGTGACCAGCTTGGTGGCCCTGGGGGAGCCGCAGGAGACACTGCAATTAAGATTTAGAATGGATTGTGAGAGGGAGAGGGGTGCCAAATTTTGGTGTGACACACAACGCCGTCGAAATCTGAGACCCCAAGTTCCGCCTCTGCCCTCCACCATTGCAGATCATCATTCTTGTAAGGAAAACAACAACCAGAGATGGGCACACATAGCCGGTAGAAGCCAGTTTTCTGCATTAACAATAGAAGAGGCTATAAATGCATAACATATTTCAGTAAAATTGTCCAGTTCCTGGGTGTTGTTTCATGCCTTTATATCTGCAGTCAGCTTCTCCATCAGTGCTGTTTTCCAGAACTTTTTTCTCCACTGTGTGAGGTTGAAGTGGTCCAAACACTTTCAGAAACTTCCGTAAAGCCAATTGTGGAGAACTTTGCATTGCCTACTGCATAATGGGACTAATTTCTTTAAATATTGTAGTCCAAAATATCTGTATTCTGTCATAAGTCCGCCACATATGATACATAGCACCTTACACTGGCGCAACAAAGAGGAGAGGAGGATGAGCTAATACAATTACATTGCAGAAGCATAAGGTACCACCTATCTAACAACCTGAAAGTGCTGAAAGTGAGTGTTCATTGTCTAGGGTTGCCATATTTCATTTTAGCCACCCGGAATGGGAAAAATTATGGAAGACGGAACTAAAATTTACAGTATGTGTGGCAATTAAGGAAAATTATATGAAAATGATGTATAGATGGTATTTCACTCCAGTGAAATTAGCAAAGATATACAAAAATAAAGAAAGTAGATGCTGGAAATGTAAATCAGCAGAAGGGACATTTTTTCGTATGTGGTGGGATTGTAAAATTGTAAAGATATATTGGGAAATGATTTATAATTAAATGAAGAAGATGTTTAAAATTACCTTTATTAAAAAGCCAGAAGCCTTCCTACTAGGTATTATTGAAGGGGATGTACCAGGAGCAAAAAAGGTTTTATTTAAATATTCAATGACAGTAGCACAAATATTATTAGCTCAGGACTAGAAAGAAGGAGGTGCCCCAGTGAAAGAAGATTGGCATGTCAAATTAATGGAATATGCTGAAATGGCTAAATTGACATTAAAACTAAGAAGAAGAGACAACAATGGATTTAGAGTAGAATGGTAGAACTTTATTGCATATATATATATACAAAAGCATTGTACACAGGTCAATACATTGGCAGGATTTTAAAGTACTTGTAATGTGATTACGAATAAGATAATAAGTAAAAATAATGACTTTCAGACTACAGAGGACATGCAGTGTGAAGAAACACAATGTAACCAAGGAAACGGTTAGGGGGAAGTCAATTCTTTAAATATTTGGACATGAATATACATTGTTACTGTATAAGTTTGTAATTTTTGGGAAATTAATAAAATATTATAAAAAAAGAAAAGAAAATTCCACCCGGATGCCATTTTCGACAGCCGAATCCCCGTTATGTCTGGGAAATTCCAGACATATGGCAGCCCTATTATTGTTATTTAACCTCCCCACAAACAAATCAGAACAAAAGTTCAATAATGACCAGATGTTGTCTGGTGGCCTCATAAGCTTTGGTACAAGCAAATTGCAATGAACACTCAATAAATACATTGTCTGGAGGGCTCTCACTGTTCTCAGTTGGGCTTACTCCCACGGAATGTGTATAGGATTGCAGCCTAAGTGAAGAATGTGTGCATTCATGTTAATGCATATGCATTATAAGGTCCTTTCGTTGTTGGCATCCCTCTGTCTTCGGAGTCAACGGAGGAGTGCGCCTTTGGGGGTGAAGTCATGCAGTACATGAATTGACATTTCATACACTGCTGAGGTATAATTTGAACTGAGAATAATAACTATTCCGGGACACCATTTGAAAGAAGGTGGCAGGATGGATATTGATCTTTGTTGCGTGTTGAGGTCCCCCAAGCCACCCCTCAAAATAAATCACAATTCACACAGAATTTTTGTTTATGGTTTTTGGCATAATTTTGGCCACAACTTTATTAAAATACATAAATGTGATTGTTTGCTTAGGCATTGGTTACAACTATCTTTCCCCTCCCAGGGACAGAACTGACTTCCGCAACCCTGTGAAATCCAATAAGGGAAAACATTTGGGGGAGAAAATGGAGCTGGGCACCATACCCTCACCTCTCCCCAAATGCTCCCAGGAGTTTACACGGCCCAAGCCCCATGCCAGGGATTTGGACAAAAGCATGGCGAGCCCCTGGATTCCTTTAATGGAATACCCTTGCAGCAGCAGCATTGGAGGGGCAGGCACTGCCAACTACATCCCCTCCACCAACCAGTTTTAACCAATGCCTAACCGCAACCTTACCTTACAAGTTGTGACGATTTGCTACACAGTAGGCAAAAACCAAATGGCACCAGCCAATCAGCCAGATGGACAAAATTCCTACCAGGCACCTGCCCCAAAAGCAGATGACCGCATGACAGGCATAGCAAGGTCAGACACACAAGCCCTAACTTAGGGAGGGTGGGCGGGTGATCCGGTGCACGCAGCGAAAGAGAACGCAGAACGCTCAATGCTGTGGGCTCAGTATATAAAACCTTGGTCCATCCCACAAATCTGTAACATCAAAATTTCCCCAGCAACCCAAAACAGCCCAATCACTGCCGTGGGCATCTATACGATCCCGCCCAGCAACAGAGGGGTGGCCTGTCAGACCCCACCGCAACACGTGCTCTCCATGAAGGAGAACACGCTTTATGAGAACCGGGGTATTATAAGAATGTCCTTTTCTTTCTTTCTTTCTTTCTTTCTTTCTTTCTTTCTTTCTTTCTTTCCTTCTTTTTTTTGGCTTTCATTTTCCTGTGAAAACATTGGAAGCCATGGGAGCATGAGGTGGAGGGTGTGTCTGAAATGCACAGAGGAGCAAAAAGTAGGTCGACACGAGGTAAGTGCAGCCATAGTCATTGGGTTTATGGGACAGGCAGCCTTATAATTTATTTAGCCTGTAATAATTTATTTAGAAGAGCATTCGTGCATCAAAGGCTCTATGTAGACCAGCTGGAAAATAGATGGAGCAGCAGATCTGATGGCACTCGAGAAACAAGCCCATTCAGGAACCCTAATCATAGCAGAGGCAGCCCAATTTCAAACTGTGAAGGAAGGTGAATTGGCTTCAGAGCAACATGAGGAAAATTATGTGTATACTCACACATAGATGGAAAAAAAAAAATATTGGGAGAGTTGATTGCTGTTCCTGAACTGACCCTCTCTGATAGTTTACTCCATCTCTATCACCAGTTGTTAGTGGTGAGCTCTCCTGGGAACAAAAGCAGATAGGCTATGTATCAGCATTTTGCTGAACCTGTATATAACATTGTCACCTTCTCCTGACACAAGACACTGTATGTTGTGCCAGCCATAAATTCAGAAGGTGCCTGCTTTGTCTGCCTGTTAAGGCCTCTCCTCTTACAGAAGAAAGAGGGTGACTTAATGTAAGAACATGTCGGTTGGAATATGTGGCTACTTGTACTTCTGGCCACTTGAAGGCTACTCAGGGAACAAGGGCACTCCTAAGGCTTGGCTGGAGAGATGTAGCCTTCAGCTCTGCACCTACTCAGATCGGATGTATGATTCCATACCCTCCAACATTTCTCTGATGAAAATAGGGACATCCCATTCCACAATGGTAATTTTACTGTTTGTACCCCATACATCTTACTGGGTTGCCCCAGCTACTCTGGGCAGCTTCCAACATATAGAAAAAACTAACAAAACATTAAACATTATTTATTAAAATTCCCTATACAGGATAGTCTTCAGACAGTTCAGGGGTCAGGTAACTCCATACCCTCTAACATTTCTCCAATGAAAATAGGGACATCCTAAGGAAAAGTAGGACACTCCGGGATCAAATCAGAATCCGGAATGGCTTCTCTAAATCAGGGACGTTCCTAGAAAATAGGGACACTTGGAGGTTTGTGGTTCTGATATATGTGAAGGCCTGCATCACATAGCACATAGGGCTGTTTTTAAAGCAGTCCTGACTCATTCAGTATCTGCTATGTGCTGAACAGGCCTCATAACAAGAGATGTAGTACGAATATTTCAAGTGAAGCTGGATTTCAAGCAGTCCAATTGGTCACATGGTTTTTCTGCTTAGAAACACATGGGATAGACACTTTACTAAAGCTAAACATTGGATCAGGATCAGTTGAGGAGTGCAGAGAGCTAATTGGCCAGAGAATAGGAGATTGAAATGTTTGCAGAGCTTCCCTGAGTTCAGATGGAAGTATAAAATGTATGTAGGAGAGGAAAGTGTGTGTGGCTTTGAGACTCCCCCCCCCCTTTTGTACCGTATTTTTCGCTCTATAACACGCACCCGACCATAACACGCACGTAGTTTTTAGAGGAGGAAAATCCGTAGGCATGCCACCCGTAGGCATTCCCTCCATAACACGCACAGACATTTCCCCTTACTTTTTAGGAGGAAAAAAGTGAGTGTTATGGTGCAAAAAATACGGTAATTTTTATTGATGTGGCTTTGAAAATTTGAGGAGGAAATTTTAGAAATTGCTTTGCATCCTTACTGGGAGACCTGTGTCCCAGTAGATCTGGTGTACCAGTTTCGTTTGCATGCAGTGTTGTTTACTTTCAACCGTAGTTTACTATTGTGGTGCAAGATATTTCAGATAACATTAAATTGATCAGACAATAGAGCAGCATGGATGTATTTGGTATTTATTGTGCAGTGTTTTGCAAATGCTGTAAAAACTGTTTTCATATATATGTGACTAAGTGACTTGATTTTTTTTAATAGACAGTTTTGAGTTTGATTAATTTTATGTATTCTCATCTGTATTGTGTGTACATTCTGTTTTGTGTATTCCCCCCCCCCCCCCATAACAAGGAAGCAGAAAGCTCACATTTTGTACCTGGTATTAACTACCAGTGTTTTGGTCTCATCACATATGTCAGAACAGTCCTCCTGAGAGCTCTCTTTCCCATCTCACCATTCCCATTCTGTTCTGTTTTAACAGATCAACTCTTATGCTTATCTGTTGGCAACAGATGAAGGGGACAGATATCCTTTGAATTAGAGAAAAAGAATGACTTTTCTTTGCCCTTCTGTGTCCAAGTTTATTTTTTTGTAGCAGTGTGTGTGTGTGTGTGTGTGTGTGTGTGTAAACAACTTCAACTCCAAACATTTGCTATTGATATCTGAAGCTCTATATAAGACTGTTATCCTATGCATGCATTCCCAGAAGTAAGTCTCGCTGAAATGAGTGGAGTTTACTTTGGAGTAAACATGCATAGGATCAGGCTGTATGTTACAAATCCTGTTATTGTATCTGCTTGGCCTTTCACAATCTTTAATCTGTTTACCACCACCAAATTGGAAAGCAGCTCTTCAAAACAAACAAACAAACAAACAAACAAACAACACATTTTATAAATGAAGAAGTTATAGGGTGTGTGAGGGCACCATGAGATAGGCAGAGCTTATAGATGCTGATGGAATGGGCCCATATTATTTTCTCGTAATATGCTGTTCACCACTTAGAACACACAAACACACACACACACACAGAGAGAGAGAGAGAGAGAGAGAGAGAGAGAGAGAGAGAGAGAGAGAGAGAATTAGTAGGATTGCTATGCCAAGTAAAATTATATTGTGAGCTGAATTCACAATCTGGTCCTCCAGTTGATTGTATCTCAGAGAAGGAGAGGAACAACCTTCTTCTTCTTCCTCCTCCTCTGTGCTTCAGGCCTTTAGTCATCATGGCTTTTATTTACTTGATATGCGTATTGGATAAGCCAAAGGCAGCATTTTCACACTCTCTCACATTTTCCATCTTGCTATTACTGCCAATAATTTGTACTCCAGTGCCAATTTGTCTCCAATGTGGACTTCAGTAAATACATTTCTGTGAAATAATTGCTAAATAAGTGCTGATCCATTACAAAATATCCAATTAATTCATGTTATAATCCTTTCATTTTGTTTTTCCTCTAATCTTTTTTTCTTTTCTTATTTAAAGATGGCAACAGGTTGGTGATGACTAACTGCAACTAATTATTTCTTAGAAGGAACTGAAGAGGGAAAATATTTTAGAAATTGTAGAGTTACTGAGTAGGCTTGCTGTGGCCAAGCAACTGTGTTTCTAAGTTGGCTGAATACTTATGGTGAACATAAGCACTCTAAATGAAGACTCTTGCATTCTGAGTGCCAATCTGAGTGATTTCAAATTATTTTTGCTGTGGGAAGATTTCCAAGTACCTTTAGACAGAGCTGAGAATGACATCCGTCTGAAATCATAGTAATCTACTGCTAGTCATTGTATACAATAATGAACTAGCTGGATAAATGGTCTGACTCAATCAGAGGCATATTCTGATATTCCAATAGTTATTAATATGATAAATAAGAATTTATTGTTTATTTGTGTGCCTGTGTGTAGTATTGTTAGTTGTTTCTCTTCTGCTGTAAACTACGGTTAACACATTAATGACCGTGTGGCTTACTATGTCCCAAATAAATTCTTTCTCTGTGTTCCACTGGGTACCATATTTTTCTCTAAGCTGACCAGCAGTAAACAAGTTTTGCTGGGAAGTGACATCAGAGTTATAACTTGTCTGTGTCTATGAAAAATGTCCCCCAGAGTATGTTTAAAATAACTGAAAGAAATGAAGAAACAAATCACAGAATTTGGAGAGTGGAGTTAGGAGTTGAATGCAAATTCTTATCTTCAGCATTGAGCAATCTGCTAGGCCCTTCACAAAGCCCTGGACTTCAGAAAAGGTGGCAATCTTCTTCTGGAATGTGGCTGTGTTACTGGGCCTTCGGTTGAGAACATTTTGTATATGATGCCTCCCTCACTTTGCTTCAGACTTCTGTTAAAGATAGCCAATGAGGCCATGTATCCTTTAATATGGAAAAAGAAATATTTTGTAGCTGAAGAGCCAAAGATAGCTCCTGGAGTGAAGTTAGTTACAGATGCTAACTCTCTAGACAAATCACATCAGATATTATTCTGCACGGGGTTTTCAACTGATGTTTATTTTATCCCCCAATGGTCTGGCCCAACATCAAGAGCAGTGGTGGGCAGAAGGGAGGTGAAGATCTATTATTTGATCTTATGGTGATTTTAGTAGATTGGTGAGGGTCCCAGGAGCTTAACAGTAGAAACAACTACAGCGGTACCTCGGGTTAAGTACTTACTGGTAATTCGTTCCAGAGGTCTGTTCTTAACCTGAAACTGTTCTTAACCTGAAGCACCACTTTAGCTAATGGGGCCTCCTGCCGCCGCTGCGCCGCCAGAGCACGATTTATGTTCTCATCCTGAAGCAAAGTTCGTAACCCGAGGTACTATTTCTGGGTTAGCGGAGTCTGTAACCTGAAGCGTCTGTAACCTGAAGCGTATGTAACCCGAGGTACCACTGTACTAAGCAATGACTTATTAAGCAGCTGAAATGATGGAACCTAACCAGGAGTAGACTTTTGTGTGAGAGGACTGTAAGCCCAGTTCAGTTCTGACATTGAAAATAAACCTCTTGGCCCATATTGTGCCCAGAGGTGACCTGCTCAAGCATATCTGATCAACTGATGCCTGACCATCCTGATCTATGTGCACTGGCAGTTATGTAATATTCAATCCCTTAACAAAGAGAGATAGAGAGAGAAGGTGTCAGAGAGACAAAGAATTTAGGATCCAAGGTTATTGATATTTTTCCTGCCTTGTTTACTCAGTGGTGAAAGGCAGGCATTTTTCAAATGCCCAAATTAGAGATGGAGCAGACAATTTCCACTGTGTATCAATTTTGCATGTATTTATTACAAAGTCCATGCTGTCCCATGTCTGTTTTTTTAAATAAAAAACTCAACCCTATAAAATTGCATTTAAATGTATTTCCTCCCAAAATATGTATTTAAATGTATATTTCATCTAAACACATTTTATACAAAAATATACAATTCAATGCATTTGGGTTAGGGTGCCCACTGATCATAAATTCAGTTTAGATCCCAATGTGGTGATTCGAAAAGTGGCTGCATTTGATTCAGGCCACTTTGGAGGCTGCTGACTAAGCTTCGGTTCTGAATCAGAACCTTGATTCAAGACAGCTGTAGCTTTGTGTCTCCTTTTCACTGTTATGGAGAAGTAAAAACAACAGCTATAGCACCACTACCTTTGGGCAGAATTTGATGAAATTTGGTGAAATCTACAGGCACCTCAGAGGCCATTCTCTGAAAAGCTCTGAATCTTTCATAATCAGCTCAGTTCAGCGTGGGATTCAGGATTCATCCAAAGCGAATGCACACCCCTAATTGGGCACATTTTCGACCCCAAAATGGTATTGAAAAATTCAGAGAGATGCAAAATCCAAAGGATAATCTTGTTCCAATCCATAACTTAGTCTGGAAGACATGGATCAGGTTAGTTCACATTAGAATTCACAGAAATTAAGTTCCCATTTCACAATATTTATTCAGCATCACTTTGTGTGTTGCAGGCATAAGACCTGCCTCATATTCCTTGTTGGATTGATTCAAAATACCACACTAGGTTATGCATATCTGACGTGAACAGGCTGGAAAAGCCCAGTTTACCTTTAGACGGAAGAGTCAATGGGATGAGAAAAGTTCTTTGAACCAGTTCTTGCTTTCTCTCTGTAATACTGGTGATTAATTATTTGTGGCTCATGATCCATGATATTGCTGCTTAATTATTTTGTGCATTTCCACAACTGGTTATTGGAATTCTACTTTTTTCCCTTTGGGCCTAAAATTAAAGGACAAAGCTATTACTGGATCTGCATGACATTTTGGGGGATGTTTCTCTACAAGTAGCTGAGACACAGAGAAGGTGATTACACACTTCATAGACTCCCTATTAAAGCACCTTTAGCCTGTCTCAATCTCAAACCAGCGCTCCTTTGGGACTCCGAGAGGCAGTTATAATTCTTCTCTTGACTTAATTCCCCACATCCCAATTACTTGTACACCCAAGTGGTTAGCTCGAGATCAAGATTTCTGAATTTTTAGTTTAACCTCAAATTGGAATTACATTTTTATGATACTTCTCAGTGACAAATTAATTTGAATCCCAAGAATTTTCTGCCATGGCAATTTTTTTAATAAAACTTTTTAGAACAAGTGGATCCAGGCACTAACATTCTGAGTTATTCCTAATTATAAATATTCATAATAACCCACTTACATACCAGTTTTGGCTATTTATCTGTCACACATCAACATCTTGAACATTAAGAGAGAGAGAGAGAGAGAGAGAAACTAGAAGTGATATAAGCTTAGAATCATAGGATTGTACAGTTGGAAGGGACCCCAAGGGTGATCTAGTCCAAACTGATGCAATGTAGGAATCTCAGCTAAAGCATCCACGGCAGATGACCATCCAACCTCTGCTCAAAAACCTCCAAGGAAGGAGAGTCCATCACCTTCCAAAGGAGTCCATTTGACTGTCAAACAGTTCTTACCATCAGAAAGTTATGCCTGATGCTTAGTCAGAATCTCTTTCTTGTAACTTGAAGCCATTGCTTCGGGTCCTACAGTCTAGGGCAGGAGAAAACAAGCTTGTTCCATCTTCACTTTAGCAGCCCTTGGATATTTGAAAATGGTTACCATATCTCTTCTCAGTCTCCTCTTTTTCCAGGCTAAACATGTCACAGAATCGTAGGATTGGAAGGGACCCTGAAGATCAGCTAGTCAGTATGCAACTGGGATAGAACCTGCAACCTTGGCATTATCAATGCCATGCTCAAACCAACTGAGCTATCCAGCTGATTGATATGATTGATATGACAAAGTCAAAGTTGCCCTGAATTCTTTGAATAGGATAAATATGTGTGATACACTGGGGAAGTCCCTAAAGATAGAGATTTTCCTCGAAGACCATAATCAATTATTTGATTTTATGGACATGTAGGACATTGAAAGGATGCCCAGTTGCATTCTCCCCCCATTTTTTGATACAGCAAAATCCTTGTCTTTCACCACTCCTGTTGCCAACCCCCACCTTGAAGTACCATGGACCAATTCCGAACATTCCCTTAGCTATGTGCTTCACTGAATTGCAGGCCTGGTGTTTTTTTACCTTGACAGTTACCATATTTTGTAGATGTGAATAAAATCTCCCACACTAAAGAAGCCTATCTTATTACCTGCCTTAAAAAGGATCAAGTGGCCCATAAAGCCTTCCAGGAGCCCTGTGCATTTGGTTGAATTTCCCCCCCTTTAAACTTTTATAGGGTTGCCATTTCAGCATTATATATACGCAGTTAAATCAAATCTCTCTGTTCACTGTGAATTTGGGAAATGCAATCATCTTTGAATTCTGAGCTTCATCATATCCTTTAGAAGATAACTGAAGCTTAGTTATGTGTTACGGATACCACAAAGTTGATATCCTTCCCCCTCTGGACCCCTTATCCTTATTACTTGCCTATATATACAGTCATCCTAATGGCAGTCAAGGCATAAATGCAGTTCAGCTAACAATCCCATGAACAGCAACCCTTCAGAATCATATTGGTAATTCAGAAGAACATCAGAGAACACACTCTCTGTGTGAGTCATTCATGCACATTATAACCATGCATATCCAATCATGGGAATCGCTCCCAGGGGAGTTCTTGTGTCTGGCACTCACAATGTGTGACTCAGTTGTAAGTATGCCTGTGTGTCCTATGATTTGCTTTCTTCCATGCTTAATATGTGTCTTCGTTCCTTGCAGGCTGTGCTAAACATTCTGGCTCAGCTTTAATGCCCTTCCCAAGCTAGGTTTTTGTTTATGGATCTTCAGAAATTAATCACTGTCAATGAATTGTTTAGGAGAGAAAATAATGAGACGTTGATGAAGTGCCTATAATTTATGCACAGTGTATAAAAATCAGATTATGCAGAAGTGAATTGAGAACGTAAAAGATATTAGTGCAGTGAAGTCACTCCTTAAGTCACATTGCAAAGTGTGATCTTCAAGAATGGTGTGAAACAACTCATGATAATACAAAAGAGTGGGAATTATTTGAGAGCATTAGAACATAAGAAGAACTCTGCTGGATCAGGCCAAAGACCCATCTAGTACAGTATTCTGTTCTTACAGTGGCCAACCAGATGCCTACGGGAAGCCCAAGGCAGGATCAGAATGCGACACTGCACCTGTCACTTGTGATTCCCCAACAACTGGTATTCAGAGACATACTGTCTCCAACAGTGATAGCAGAAGTATAACTACCAGGACTAGCAACCATTCATGAATTTGTCTAATGGCAATCCAAGTTGGCTGTCTTCACTTTATCTTGTGTGAGTGAATTCCATAAGTCAACTATACACTGTGTAAAAAAGTATTCTTTTGTCTGTCCAGAACATTCAGCTTCATTGAATGGCCAGGACATTATGTGAGATAGAGAGAAACTTCTCTGTATGGTCTTTCTCTAGACCAGGCATAATATTTTTACACTTCTATCATTTCCTATTTCGTCATTTTGATTAATGTAAATACGAGGGATAGATTGCCCAAGGTGGAGTAGCAGCAGTGTCGTGGGCATGCCTTCCCACAGTTAAAACGAGCAGGATGAGTGGGGGGCAGTCAGTCAGAACAGGGAGAAAGAGACTTGCCCTTTTCTCAGGCAGCCAAAGGAGGAGAGACTGCACCTTATCAGTACACTGACAGCAGGCTGGACGGACGCCAAGTCTCTGAGGAACAGCCGTTAGTCACCTCACAGGGGAGGGGAGGGCCAGATTTCGGTTTGAGGAGGCCCTAAGCGACTGAAGGTAATGGGGCCCTTTATATGTCCAGCTGTCCTTTGTCAACAACAAATTGTCGCTGTTTTTGTGTTGAATATATGCTATATGGTAATTTATGGACCTAATAGGTATCTAAAGCCATTTGCAAATAACAAAAATATGTATTTTATCAAAGTAATTGTTGAACTTACCTTATATTTTGGAAATGTACATCCAGGGTTTTTTTTCTTTAATTTTTTTTGGGGCCCCCAAAAGAGTGGGGCCCTAAGCTATAGATCGTTTAGCTTATACGTAAATCCGGCACTGGGGGAGGGGAAACTCTTCATCAGAGGAAGGGGTGGGAGATGATCCCGAGAGTCCAAGGGCTCACAGATGAACAAAGGATAAGGAAATGTGTCAATCAAAGAAGAAGAGGTGGGGGTGTTTTTGTGTTTCTTGTTTGCGACATAATATGAGCTCAGATGCCTCAACTTCCTCGTGATATACAGTTGCTAGTGAAAGTGGCTCTGAGGTTAATTACTGTGTATAATAAATCTTCTTGAAAATACAACTACTGCTTGCTGATTACCTAAGACGGTGGCATGCCAGTTCCTGACAAGCAGTGACCCTTGGAATGCAGCCATGTGGAGGAAGTAACTTTGAACCTAGCAGATCCTTAGGCAAGGCTGCTCCTTTCTGGCAGAAATTCACAACAGAGTTTGGATTTTCAGTCATTGTGCTTGTATGCATCTCTCATAGAGAACATTATCTGTAAAATCGGATAAGCCATTGCCTCTTGTGCATGGCTGAATATCCTGTGATAGTTGGGTTTCTCCATCTTGAGTTTTTGCCCTGCTCCTGTCCATTTCAAAGGGCCTGCTTTAGGTAAGCATCCTGCAAAATGTGCCCATGAAGTACTCTAGAGTCTCTTTCAAGTCAATGGCTTTGTGCTCTCTGCGAGTGTGAGTGTGTGTAAATGTTATTAGGCAACTGTCATTGAAAATCCCAATGGGATTTTGAAATGCTGTCAAATATCTAGAGATTGTTGAGAAATTTCAAATTCCAATATAAACCGATCTTATCTGCAGTGCAACTGTGTGGCTCTGAAAAGTTATCCAATTAATTTTGCATTTCTTGAATATTCAAACACAGTCCTCTGGTGAAGAATATATCTCCCAAAATACACTTTGAAATAGGCATTTTTATTTTTATTTTTTGCAATAATTAATCATGATTTAAAATAAGTATTTAACTGCAGATTTTAAAATATGTGAACACAGGATGTACTAGACCCATGACTAAGAACGTACAAAGGTGACATGGAATGGCAATAGATCAGTTTGTCCCTCCTGAAAGAGATTCCTCAAACAACTTCTTTTCCTTATTGTAGAAACTCGAGTTTCAGTGACAACAGAAGCTGATAAGATCACACAGCTAGTCTGAGGTGCCCCGAGAAAGCACTAAGTAGAAAACCCAATGTTTTGATCAAGGTTAGGATATGGAGGGAAATCAATTATTGGTTCACTGACCCACCTGAAGAAATGAAGCAGTCACTGGTGGAGCCCAAGAATACCATGCGAAGTTGAGGCAGAGTTAGAGTGCTGAGGTCATATTGTTAATCTTCCATCTTTCTAGAGGCAGGTGAGAGAAGAATTTCCAGAGGAGAAGAAAATATTTTCTCTTTGAATCTGCATCTAGGGAACAGTTTGGAGGTTATGGATCATGCACGCAGGCTGCTGAAATGCCTTTGCTCACGGTGAGTTTGGAAATGGAAGCCAGAACAGTCAAACACTCAGGCTGCATGCATTGTCCAGTCACATAGAAGCAGTTGTGAGTATCTGTGCTGTCTGTCTGCGGTATAAATGAAGCTACCGGAGTGGTCTGAATGGTATCCATTTTGTACTAATAAATAAAATTTTAGCCATGTAACAAAATTTGAAATCCCAAAGAATATGGATCACTGGTAAAGACATCCATGTCAACAAAGCATGGACTGATGATGGGGGGTGCCCCCTTGTCATGGTTGAAATATTATGTAGTTAAGTTTGGACTGGCAGTGGCAATATTCCCTGTAATGGTGGATGGTCTTCCCTCAGAGACTTATGGAAACTGATGTGAACACTCTGGGGGATTTTCCACCAGAGAAAGCTGGCAATCCAGATTCAACCCAGGTCTCGCTATGGAGCAGAAAGATGAAATGGGTGGTTTACACAATCACTCCTATGTCCCCTCTCTCATACTGTGAAGCCCACGTGGCACCTTGGTATTCTAGGAAGCTGTAGGCCACGAAACCAGCTGGACACATGTTTTTAAATAGTTGTGTTTTTACTGATAATTTTTGTTGTTTTATTCTTTCCATAACCCCCTTTGTTATACCCCTGTGCAAATTAATTGGAACAAACAATGTGGTTTATTATACAAAACTCACATATACATGTACAAAACTCACCTATACGTACATTAGTAATGGATATGACCTCCGCTATTTTTAAGCAGCATTTGAACACGGTTTGGCATGGAGTCTACTAGTTTCAAATAGTCACTGTTGGTTTTCAGATTCCTGTACCACACTTGAATCAGGGCCTGAATGAGCTTCTCCATAGTCGTACAGTCTACAGCACGGAGGTGACTTTTGCATATAGTCCACAAATCCTCAATGGGATTTACATACGGGGAATTCCTTGGCCAATCAAGTACCTGTATTTGCTGCTCTGTCATGAATTTCTTTGCCACTTCCGATGTGTGACAGGGGGCTAGGTCCTGCTGCAATCTCCCAGTACTGTCAGGATACCTCTTTTCCAGCTCTGGAATAACTCTTTCATAGAACCTCTATACATTGTGGTGAGTGCATCGTTCCTTCTATTAGCTGCAGGCTTCAGACACCATAATGATCAACTGAATTTTCATGTTTGTTTTGAGTACAGGATTACAGGTAAGATAGAAAACATGCTTTGTTTCAATTAATTTGCACAAGGGTGTACAATCAAGTGGGGTATAAATATTGTGAAATAAATAAAGCAAACTTCCTCCATATGAAGGGTGAATTCTAATTCCTTAAGGAAAAGTTCACAATTAGATTTCAGCATGAATAATGAAGAGTCTTTTGCATTTATCTAGACTCGTGGTTCCCAACATGCGGCACATAACCCACAGGGTGGCAATTTGATTTTTGGGGGGGCAATTTGAGAATGAGTTAGACCAAGTTAATGGCCTTTTAGGCTTCCTCCACATGAATAGGAATTCACTTTTTGAATAATATGAATTATATGTCACAGGGGAGAGGCATCAGGATTTTAGAGAGCAAGGCTAAAAAAAAAAAAAAAAGGTTGGGAACCACTCGTCTAGACCCAGTGCCTAAACCAACCATCCAGGAAGGGAATTTGAAGAATGCAAGAGGCATGATCTCAGTTTTACAAATTACCTTTAAAAATAAAGAAAAGAAAAAGAAATCAAAGGAGAAATTGCTGACTTTCTAACAAGAATATGGAATTTGTCCCTAAAATCAGTTGCCATACCTGAGGATTAGAAAGCTCATCAATGTAATAACATTTTTTAAAAAGTGATCTGGAGAAGATCCAGGAAATCACAGGTTGGCTAGCTTCACATCTGTTCCAGGAAAGCTAGTGGAAAGCATGATTAAAAATAGCATTACCAAGCATCCAGAAGAACATGGTGTGGAGAGAATCTGAATCTGTTTGCAGCCAAAAAATGTGTTAGCAATTCACACACCAAAGACAACTTTCAACACCTTAATTCCTTGTGTATTTTGGCCTTAGAATATATCACCTAACAATGAACTGTGACAGCCATTTCGGGACTTTGAAAAGAGTAAAACACTAATGGCATACAGGCAGAGAGGTGAGTGCAGTCATGGACAACATTTTTCAGACTGAGAGCCATATCAACCCAGATTCAACCCTCTGACTTCTTCATGTCATAGTGGGTGTGCCTAATTTTATTTTTTTGAAAGAGAGAGATTTTGGGGATAGTTGAGGTTGGTGGAGTCACAATGCCTTTTGTTGTCATACAATCACAGCAGTAATGGGTCAGTAATGTGGAAAAGTTAAGGATAGTACTAAAGGATATATTGAATAAGTATTATCCTTCCTTCACTCATGCTAATAAGTGATATAGCAGAGCAGATTCCCCTCAATATCGCTGGAAGCCAGTTTGCAAATTCGTTTGACTCTCTTAGTTAAGATTATTTCCTGGTGTCCCCTTTGATCCCTCTTAAAAGAATATACAAGAGTCTTTCTGACTAAAGTAACAAAAAGTTTATTTGCATTTCAGTTCACGATATGATCCCTGAAGGTCAGGCTTTACTTAATAGTGACACAAAGAAACTGTGAGTTCATCTCCTAGGAGACTGAACACATGTGCTGCTGGCTTAGAACCAGCAGACAGCAAAATTACATTTAGATAACAAAATGGCTGCAAGGGAGCAGCATGGCAGCAAAAGAACAGCAACGAGAGAGAGAGAGAGAGAATAAGACGACTGAGAAAATGGCTGCATGACTTGGCTCTTTTATGGAGTCAGCCACAACCATGCCCATCTCCCAGGTCACATGCAGGGGGAGGATGCTCCAGACGAGAGAAACAGGAAGTTACACTGACTGGATGTCCCTCTGCTTGTGCCCACTCTAGGGAAATAAGGAATGTTGCATTTGACTGCACCAATGGATTACTTCCCACAAGTAAATTGTTGATGTTCATAGAATCATAGAATCATAGAGTTGGAAGAGACCACAAGGGCCATCGAGTCCAACCCCCTGCCAAGCAATGTTGTTAGTGGACAATTTGGGAGAGAGGCTTGAGGGGGTCAAGAAGCTTTTCAGCATCATAATATCACAGTGGGTTATCTATGGGAGCATCCAGTAACTTAAAAATAAAAAGTTTTATTTTTGAAATATTAAAATTGGGGAGCCTGAGAGGCAAAGGAAAAAAACACCTGTCGAAATCCTGGCATCACAGTGGGGAACCCAAGGGAGAAGTCATTTAAAAATGATTAAAGGAGTTTTAGCAGGGGTTACAAAAATCCTCTTAGTTGGCCAAATGTGGCCCATGGGCCATTGGTTTGAGGCAAGGAAATGGAAGATGAGGCCTCTATATCTGGTATCTGAAATGACTGTTTCAACTGATTTATGGTAAGGCTTGGCCTGCAATTTTTTGTATGCAAAGTATTAAATGGCATAACCCCTTGTTTCACATAAAAGCTGAAGAAGAAGAAGAAGAAGAAGAAGAAGAAGAAGAAGAAGAAGAAGAAGAGGAAGAAGAATTTATACCTCACCCCAGCCACATTCAATTAATTGTTTAGAAAAACACAAGCCAATCTGATCCAGTCAGAGGAAGGAAACAGCCGAATGTAACAATTCTGTCCTGAAAACTGCTTTCTTCTTCTTCTTGCTTTTGACTGATTCCCCTATTCCACCCATATAGACTGCTTCTTGTATAAACTGCAAGATTAGCTTAGGCTGCGAACATTTCTTCATGAATTTTCTTGCCTGCTAAGAAAAGATCACATTCTGCAATATATATATATATATATATATATATATATATATATATATATATCAAACGAGATATTATTTAAAAAGTACAAGATAAGCAATTTTGATAACAAGCAGACGTGTAAATGTTTAATGCTTTGCACTGTTGCCGGCTGCAGGAGAAACCCAGCCCGCAGAGTCTTTCATGGCAGTGCCCTAGATTCGCTTCCCTTTGTTCTAGCCATACATCTTTCAGAGATCTCGTGGGTGCTGCTTTAATTCGGGAGAGAAGGGGGTGGGAGTTCTACAATGCATTTCCATAGAAGAGTGGGATAATAACTCCATGCACCATGTGGTGCGCATCACCTTTTTATGATAAATGCACAGTGTGACACGTGTGCAAAGCTATATATACAAAATCCTAGCACAAAAGCATTTCTTAAAAAACAAAAACAGAAGCAAAAAAATTGTAGACTGTGGGATTCTTTGAAGAAAAAACAAAATATCCTCTTTTTTTGTGGGTGGGGGGAAGGTACACACAACCATCAACATTTTTTTCAAAGTTCTCTCTCTCGCCCTCTTTTTTTTATTTTTTTGGAGACAATTTTCTCAGAGGCATTCCTTCCCTGCACCATCTGACATACAGCTAGGAGGCTCACTTTTCTTTCGGAAATAGGTTCAGTAGCGTCCATAATTTGTTTATCTCTTTGCTGTACATCTCAAACACTTATCTTGCATAACTGCTTTGCAGACAGGATGCCTAGGAGACTGCAATTCTGTAGCATACTTAATATGATGTTGGCTAGAAGAAAGGTGTTTTCTTGAACGAAACAGAGTAACTCAGATCCCTACAGACTTGCTGGTGCAAGGTATTAATTATTAAGCGTTAATTAATGCAATAACACCTTTGAACATAGTAGTAGCTACCCACGAATTAATTCTTTGGATATATTATTAAACCCGTCTGTTGATTTTAACTGGAGGCACCCAGGAATTCAGTTCCCAGTAAATGCAAATTAATTTTGGAGTCTGATCATCCGACTCCACTTACACAACTGCCCACCTGAAGGCAAGGGTCCTTCCAAGATATTAAATCTATAACGAACCGTTCTATATACTGTGCTACAAGACGACACAGTGGGAACCAATCCTAGTATAATTGGCAGCACATTCCTGTGGGAAACTGTCCACTTAAAAAAAGAGAAATAAATACCAAAATCAAATCCAGAACTGTGCCTCTTCTCTTGAAGAACAAAAAGGTGTTATGTCTTAGGGGACTAATTAGGTGCATACTGCAACGTTAAAAGGCAGAGGGCACTCCTGTTGCATAAAATCATCAAGGAAGATGCTATAATAGCTTGCAAGATTATATGGAAACTGACAATATTCAAAGGGAAATGTCACGCAAGAGGATGTCTCCTTGCTTCTCTTTGGTGATCTCCCTCCCTCCCCTTTGGTCACTTGTTATCTTCTCCCTGGTTCTTTAATGTGACGGGGTGGGAGGAGAATCAATAAGCTGGTGCTTCCAACTTCACAAATTATCATACTTTGCTTGGGAAGCGTTTGTGCTCTAAAAGGCAGTGCATGGCCATCAGCTGAAGTGGGAATCGCTGTTCTTGAGTGTTGAAGGCAGAGGGCAGCTGTTAACGTTCTCTCTCCCTCTCTCTCTTTCTAACAAAAGGATTAGAAGTTACTAGGACAAAACCAGCACGGTGTGTACAAAATCAATTCCACCCTTTGAATACATCGTAAGATATCCATATTTAGAGAGATAATAAGATGTTACTTTGAAGAGAGACATTTCCCCCCTCCCAAAGCTCACTCCTTTGTGTCTGTGAGCATCCTTCATGTAGTTCTAATTCTAATATATTGCTGGGAAAATAGTCTAGGCAACCCACGGCAGCCAAAATATTGAAAGTGGCTTCCACTGTTTCACTATGGCATGAGCATCTATAGGCAACAGCAGCTTTCTTCAGATGTATGAAGACAGGAGCAGGCTGTTGACTATGAATGCTCAGGCCAACATGACACACTGTGCAGAATGAGATGGAAATGAGGAGGGCACAGGCTCGAAAGTGACCCATGTTAAACAAATGACATTCTCTCCTTGCACAGAGTAATTCAGTATGCGGTATAGAGGGCTCTGAGAATTATTATTTTTTAAACTGATGTGCCTACATGCAATGATCATATATATATATATATATATATATATATATATATATATATAATCATATCCCCCATATCATATTGCATAATGTGTAGAAGCACTCTTGGTTTACAATACAGTGGTACCTCTGGTTAAGAACTTAATTCGTTCTGGAGGTCCGTTCTTAACCTGAAACAGTTCTTAACCTGAGGCACCACTTTAGCTAATGGGGCCTCCCGCTGCTGCTGCACGATTTCTGTTCTCATCCTGAAGCAAAGTTCTTAACTCGGGGTACTATTTCTGTGTTAGCGGAGTCTGTAACCTGAAGTGTCTGTAACCTGAGGTACCACTGTACCAGAATGAGGTGGATCTTTTAAAGTTTATTGCCTTTCTATTTTTTTTTTTTAATATAGTTATGTTCTCACCTGGTTTAGGAAGGCTTTTATAAAGGCAGCCAAGAAACTGTTTGTAGTCCCATGATGTCTCTTTTAACTCACGTCACCAGAGGAGTCATTGATATATTGCTGCAACACTGTGAGTCCCTCTGTAGTGTAGAATTCCTACAGATTTGTAGAAACATATACCACCACGACCACTATGACGGCTTACCTACAGTTTGGTATGGAACTATCACCATATTGATTCCTTAAAGGCAAAGCTGCAGCACAGAATAATCCTCTGTTAGCACAGGACTTTCAGCTCAGTTCAATGTATGTTCAGCAAATAGCCTTGCTCAGACCAAAGGCTTACTCCCCAATAAGGATCACGTTGCATCCTTAATGCTGTGTTCAATGGAAGGTGATGACCGCTCACCCCTTCTCAGGTAGGCGGCAATTGCAGACCTTGCCTCCATCCACCATCTCCAGCAGCTAGGGCCCACGTGCTTTGCTGGTTGTTCAGGGAACTCCCCAGCCGGCAAAATTAAGGAGCAGGAATCCCTTGCCAAAATGCCAGCTCCAAATGGGCCATCAGTGGCCATGCCAATTTGTCAGAGCCTTGCTGGCTGGTCAGACATTGCAGGCCATGTCTGGTCACCTGGCAACACATAAAAGTAGGCTGTGCCTCCTCCGCAAAGCACAGTAAGTGGTTGGGCGGCAAGGCGTCATAAAAGCCACTTTGTGTGGTGGTTAAGACATTAGGTGGAATCCTAATAATAATAATAATAATAATAATAATAATAATTTTTTATTTATACCCTGCCCTCCCCAGCCAAGACAGGGCTCAGGTCGGCTAACAACCACTAATAAAAACAAGTTGATTAAAATACAATTTAAAAACAGATTAAAATACAACATTAAAACATTAGGATGCAGCCTCTTCACAGGAGGAGAAAGGAAAAAGAAAGAGGGGGAGGGAATCAAACTGATTCTAAGCCAAAGGCCAGATGGAACAACTCTGTCTTACAGGCCCTGCGGAAAGAAATCAGATCCCGCAGGGCCCTGGTCTCATGAGACAGAGCGTTCCACCAGGCCAGAGCCAGTGTTGAGAAGGCCCTGGCTCTGGTTGAGGCTAATCTAACTTCCTTAGGGCCCGGGACCCCTAGGGTGTTGCTATTTATGGACCTTAAGGTCCTCCGTGGGGCATACCAGGAGAGGCGGTCCTGTAGATACGAGGGTCCTAGGCCACGAAGGGCTTTAAAGGTCAAAACCAGCACCTTAAATCTGACCCTGTACTCCACCGGGAGCCAGTGCAGCTGGAAAAGCACTGAATGAATATGCTCCCATGGTAGAGACCCTGTGAGGAGCCTCGCTGCAGCATTCTGCACCCACTGGAGTTTCTGGGACAGCTTCAAGGGCAGCCCCGCGTAGAGCGAATTACAGTAGTCAAGCCTGGAGGTGACCGTCACATGGATCACTGTGGCCAGGTTGGGGCGGTAAAGGCAAGGGACCAACTGCTTGACGCGGCGAAGGTGGAAAAATGTCGCCTTGGCTGTTGCTGTAACCTGCGCCTCCATAGAAAGGGAGGCGTCAAGGATCCTAGTCTTCAAGCTTTGGGGTGAAATGGTGCATCATCCTGTCCTGAATGAGCAATGTAATCAGGTACCCTGTTATAGGGGTCTCGGTGGAAATCTCTGTCCAGAAGCCAAGTGTGGGACAGACAGGCCATATAGCAGGCACAGGCAAACGGCCCTCCAGCTGTTTTGGGACTACAACTCCCATCATCCCTAGCTAACAGGACCAGTGGTCAGGGATGATGGGAATTGTTGTCTCAAAACATCTGGAGGGCTGAGTTTGCCTATGGCTGCCATATAGCTACCAGTGGCAGCCTTAGGGTGGCCACTCGGCAGGTCAGTGTCTTGGGGGAGGCCCAAATTCCTTGGCACAACCCTATGTTGTTTCAGCCATCCAGCAGGAGGCTGAAATGGATATACACCTAATGCCTGAGCCAAAGTTCCACCCACACCTGTAATCAGTTGTGCCAATTTTTTAATCCAGACCATTGTCTGTTTGAGTTCATTCTACCACACCTGAGAAAATGAGCGGCCCAAGGTTACCCTGAGAACATCATGGCTGAGTGGAGAACATGGATCTCATCAATCTAAACAGTATATTCTATACATTAAAACACATCTCCAGTGCTTGACCTGCCTGATCTGGGCAGATCTTGGACAGCAACACTGCAGAGAAAGTAATTCTGTTAGTAATCACAGTTGGGGGCCTATAAGTGATTATTTTCCCAAAAATTGTGATAATTTTCACTTGATTCCCTGTTTATATACTCATATTTTCTAGTGTCCTGCCCTGGATCTGTTAATGAGCCGATAAATTTAGATTAGATATTTGTTCCCTTAAGTCATTATCTACAAAGTAGACTTCTGGCAGCGTTATCAGCATGAAAAACACAAAAATGAATCTTAAAAAGCCTGAATGGAAAACAATAACTTTTAGAGCTTTGATCTGCCATTCAGGTATACCATTGCTAAAGGCTCAGGATATCAGGATAATGGCAAACAGAGGAAGCAGATCTAAAAAGAGCAAACAGATATATTGGGTACTGGCAATTGCGTGGCGAGTTCCCGCCCCCCACCAGGATAAATAAAGACACAAGACACCATAATTTAAGGTTAAATGGGCAAATTAGGCCACAACTTTATTGAATTCAGGAATGGGAAGCAAAGGAGGGCCAGTTCTGTCATGAGACAGGGTGAGGAAGCAGTAGAAAGCAGAAGTGTGTGTGTGTGTGTGTGTGTGTGTGTGTGTGTGTGTGTTTTGGGGGGAGGTACCATGAAAAGGCAGCAAATGGTAAACTGTTTCGTTAATTATCATATTTGTGGTACTGGTGCCATTTGATTTTTTTTCATCTCAAGCACCAAAATGTGTTGGGCTGCCTATAGACCAATGATGGCCAGACTTGGCCCTCCAGCTGTTTTGGGACTACAATTCCTATCATCCCTGACCACTGGTCCTGTTAGCCACTGGTCCTGTTAGTCCCAAAACAGCTGGAGGGCCAGGTCTGGCCATCACTGCTATAGACCATCTATAGTAAGTGAAATGATCTCACAGTTATAGGACAAGGAACTCTAAATGTTTGCTCAGCTTGGTTGGATGTGAGGTTAAATCAGTAGCCAAGCATTAGAAGACAATGATTGATTGTTAGGAGCAAAAAGTAGAGGAGAAAAGGAGGGAGAGAGAGAGAGAGAGCACACTGCAAGGATGAAGGCAAATGCAAAAATCACAACTGATAACAAAAAGCACATAATAGGATTTCCACCATTCTATAATTGTAGCATGCTGAACTTGGGCTCTTAGAACCAGAATTTAAAGACTTGCCACAAAGAACATGATCAGTGATTAAGAACAGTATTAAACTGAAGTATGCCTCTTATATGCAAATGAAATGAAGCAATTTAACAACAATTAATAGTTAATCAGCATTCTGCACATCCCTATGTAAAGGAAATGCACATAAAGTCTGATTCTCAGAGCTCTGTGGCAGTACAGACTCTTTTGATATTGATACACTTGCGGTGGTAGAACGGTCTGGGAAGTTCAGCCTAAGGAAATAAACTCACTTGGTGATTTGCATAATCATAAATGTTATCACACAGAGAGAGCGTTAAATAAATGTTTAAATAACATAGGTTTGGCTCTAGGCAAAGTGGAACAGAAGAGGACACCATTTCTGCTGTATATTCAACACTCCTTTAAGAGTTGGAGCCATTTTGAACACTGGGAGAAGCCGTGAGAGAACATATACAAGTGACCGCCCCTCCACACTCTTCTGCTTCTGGGTATCATGCAAACAGAGGATGTGCTTATCTTTCCTGTAGGAAAATAAATGTATTCTTGTGGATGCATATGTGTGGATGCATATAATATAGGGATGAAAAATGTTCAAGTGATCTTCCGTAGCACAGAAAACTGGTCATTCTATTGTCTTCTTACTATGTGAATTAGCATTCAACTGATAGGCCCAATTAGCTTTGAAATATGAAGAAAGTTTGCACTATGGTCAAGAAACCAATGTATGTTGATCACTGGTAAGGAATGCACAGCTGCTTACATTCTTTTGCATTCTTTTCTATTTCCTTCTAGGTTTTATTTACTGGGATGCAGAATGATTCTCCAAATGATCTACATGCCTGATTTATGCATGTTTTTACTGGATCCTAGTGTAAATAATGGTCCAAGGGATGAGAATTACTGCCTAAGAGTTCCGCCAAGTTAAGCATTTTGTAGGAGAGAAGGTTCTCCTCAGAACTACAGATCTCCAGCCAGAAGGGCCACAGGTTCTCCATCCTAGGGTTGCCATACATCCTCTTTTCCCCAAACACATCATCTTTCTCAGCGGTAAAATCTCTGTCAATTCACCCAGAATGGGTGAAATTATTTTGCTGTTGACCATTAAGAACATTGCTACTAGCAATATATCACAGCTTCTATAGCCTACATAAAATGAGAGTTGTCATAACGATCCATAGTTAAAAGTAGTTGGCAGGTGTGTCCTCCTTTTTGCTCATTGAAATATGGCAACTCTACGAGTCCCTGGCCTTAAATTCCCACCAACATGCAGGAGATTCCTCAGTATACAAATCAACTTGGAAAATGTTTTCTGAAGAGACAGTTCAGTAAGTTCTGCTTCAACCTGTAAAAGAGGAGCTTTTGCCATGTTGTGCTCCAAGAACAGACCAGGAGTAACAACTGCTTTCTTCTACCTGCTTGGCATGGGTTTAAATGACAATGTTTAAATAATGGACACAGATTATCCCATTATTATCCAGTCATTGTCTTTTAAATAAATATTCATGATTTTGGACACCAAATTGTCCCTAGGCTATCATTTATATAGGCAAAAGGAAAGCAAGATGTTTGCCGATACTAACAGCTGTTTTCCAGATTCTCCAAACTTCATTCTCTTACCAGCTGTGAGAGGTGAGATGAACTCAATCTACTGAGACTATTGGCACAGTTCTGTTAGGCTTGGCATCTTCCTTTGTCGGTTCTCAGTGGGACACTGGATGCTGAGCAAGCAGTTTATAAACATTTGTGCTTCCAATTAAGCCATAACGCTATATGAGTTATTATGCTTTGCATTTTTGTCTTACACCACAGAAGATACTTTGTACCGTCATCCTGTATCGTTAATTCTTCTAATATTTCTCCTGAAGGAGTTTTGTTGTGCCTGCAATAAGTTTTGTATTTTGCTATAATGACTTATTTGAGCCTTCTCAGCCAGGCAGTGGTTGCTGGAACCAGAATAAGAGTGAAACCACAAATTTCAGCAAGGCGGCTTCACCAAGATATGTCAGGGCAAGAGCACCTTTTCCATGTCAAAACAAAAAAAAAATTCCAGACCAGGAGCTCCACTGATATATTAATCCAATAACGCAAATGCAACATACAAGTGCTATGCTATTATTGGAACACATCCAGAACAGTGAATATGTCGTATGAGTTTCTCACTTTTATAGGTGTTCCTACCTCAGCAGAACGGCACAATATTATCTTCACACCAACTGATACAAATGTATTACACAAAAGTAATTTCTCTTGCTGAATGATGATCAGTCGGGAGCTTCACCTCTTACTCATGATAACGTACCACAATTCTACAGCCCAGGATATGGCCTGAAGGCATACAAAAGAGGTCTGGGTGAAGCTAGTTGCTGCTTGAAGCTGCCTTGACTTTCATGAACATGTATCCTTGTATAATCCTGCCTGCGAGTTAAGATCTGCTGGGAGAGGTTTCTTAGCAGTTCATACTACTGGGAAAGTTCAGATATATCTGGTTAAAATGTGGCTTTTTGCACAGGCATTTGGAAACTGATGTTGATGCTCAGATGTGATAGGTTGCATTTTTTATATTCTCACAGGGTTTTTTATGGGTGATTGTACCTCACCCTGAGATCTTTGGGTTAAGGGCAAGGATATAAATATTTCAAATAAGTAAACAAGGACATGCACACTCTAAATAAAGAAGGGCAAGTTGTCTCATTGAGACTACAGGCTCACATAACTGAATGTTTCTCCAATAAAAATAATAATAATCTCCATGTGTAGAAAACTAGATGTGAGGCATAAGAATTATACTTAGCTTTCTCTTTGGCCGGCTTACTTTCTATGTGGAAGGATCATTCTCACCATCGTCATCATCTGAATTGAAAGTTTATTCAATCATAATACAATTTCCCCCCTGCAGTTGGAAGTGGTGCTTCTCAGATACAAGTTGACAATCTCCATTTGAAGGTGTCTTAAGGTTAGATGCTAGCAGTGAGAAATTTTTCCTTGTTCTTGTTAAAACAAGTGTTTCTTACAACGAATATAAAGTAAGGGAATCAACATTCTGATTCCCACATCTGCTAATCTGAGAGCTGGATGACTCATAGCATCAAGCTACCTACCAGCCAGACTGCATCTCAAAGCATTTCAGTCTGCTCCTTCCCTTCCCCTGCATTTTGCAACCTCTCTCTCTTTTTATGCAGTACATCTGCCATTAGGCTCCACTTGATCAGTACCATTTTGGTGGGGAGAGGTTTGCTCCTTCAGCTGGTGAAGCACAACCATTTCTGCTTTAGATGAACCTCCTTCCTATCCATTTCTACAGATAACTGCATTTGCTTATGCAAACCCAAGCCTTGCGCTGGAATTGCTCCTCTCTTCAGCACTGATGTGCTACTAGCAACTGAAACATGTTCGGCATCCCGCAGACCTTTCAAGAGCAGGCACAGTCCTCATTCATCATAGAGCTTGGATAATTGAGGCAGTCCACCTGCTCTGCATCCTTTCCTGTGATGCTTGCTGAGTTGTGCTTTTTTCGACTCTTCCCATGACCTCTGGCTTCCCAGATACTTGGGATATAAGCTGAAGTGGATGTGGAGACTCTCAGCATTTTTCACTGGGTGCTACAAAGACCTTTTCTTACATGCCAAACTTGTCCCTTTGCTTCAGACTGTCACAAACTGTACTAAACCTCTTGCCACTTTTGCACAATATATATAGTTCTTTGATCTCTGTGTGTGCATTGCACACAGATTGAACTGACCAAATGCCTATCCTTAACTACTTCTCAGACATTTTATTTTGGGCCATTTCATGGCTCTGTCCCCTTAAGTGTCTTCTAACAATTTTGGCTGGTGCCTCAGTTATATCTCTGCTTGGACCGTGGAAGCCTGGCTTCACTGATACTGTAATGCATTATATAAAAGGGATGCGGGTGGCGCTGTGGTCTAAACCACTGAGCCTCTTGGGCTTGCCAATCAGAAGGTCAGCAGTTTGACTCCCCGCAATGGAGTGAGCTCCCAGTGCTCTGTCCCAGCTCCTGCCAACCTAGCACTTCAAAAGCACGCCAGTGCAGATAGATAAATAGGTACTGCTGTGGCAGGAAGGTAAACAGTGTTTCCGTGTGCTCTGGTTTCTGTCATGGTGTTCCATTGCGCCAGAAGTGGTTTAGTCATGCTGGCCACATGATCCAGAAAGCTGTCTGTGGACAAACACCATCTCCCTCGGCCTGAAAGTGAGATGAGCGCCACAACCCCATAGTCGCCTTTGACTGGACTTCACCGTCCAGGGGTCCTTTACCTTTTTTACCTTTTACCTTAATGCATTATATACAGAGCTGCCATTGAAGACAGTTCTAAGCTGCAATTTCTAGAAAGCACAGCTGCAATGCTGTTACCTGTAAGTGGCATGATTATCACATGGGAGCCTCTGTCATCTGAGCTGTGGGGAGAGGCTGGAGGTGGTAGTCCTCTGACTGTACAATGCTCATCCTAGGGAGACTCACCTGGGACCTACTCTGACACCCTGTTGGCACCAATGTGTGTCTGTTCCCCAGGTGTTGTGATCTTCTGCACTTTGCTTTTGCGCTACTTGGTGGTGGTTCTTATTCTGCTGTGTTTCTGTTGCCCTTTTAGACTGTGGTGCTTTATTGTAAACTTAAATTTCTGAAAGCTGCCTTGCTGTGAAACAAATGAACACTGATTGGAAAGTATCTCCTATGAACTGCAGCAGGGGTTCCCAAATCTTTTGTCCCATGGACCACTTCAAAATTGCAAAGGGTCTTGGCAGATCATTTAATGAATTCTCTGCTTCTTGTAAGCAACTGCAAGGTGCTGTGCTAGATACTGTATGGTTTTTCATTCTGTTCTTGTGGCTTCTTTTATTCCTTATAGAATCACACAATTGTAGAGTTGCAAGGGGCCAGTGATGGCCAAACTCTGCCCTCCAGATGTTTTGGGACTACAATTCGCATCATCCCTGACCACTGGTCCTGTTAACTCATGATGATGGGAGTTGTAGTCCCAAAACAGCTGGAGGGCCAAGTTTGCCATCACTAATCTAGTCCAACCCCTTTCAAAGCAGGACTCTTTTGCTTAACGTGGGGCTCAAACCCACAACCCTGAGATTAAGCATTTTGTTTTCTACCAGTTGTCTTACAATTTAAATACAATTTAAAAAATGAAGGAACCAATAAAAATAGAATTTAATATCAGTATATAAATATTTGATGTGTCAGGATGCACCATGTCTAGTCTTCACCCACACATCCACAGACCTAGAGCACAGTTTGGAAACTAACAAACTCAAAGCAATCTCATAGCTCTGGATAAGCATGTTAAGAGTTTACACTTCTTTTTGCTTCAAAGTCCAGAGTGTGTTTGGGGGGGGGGGAACCATGATGCTGCAACTTTCTTGCAACCAAGCAGGTTGGTATGTGGTATGTGCTTGCTTAAAAGAGGATCTCAAATCCCTGGAAGAAACACAGGGCAGAAATAAAATAAGTAAGGCTGCAACACTATGAAGAGTTGCTGAGCTGTAAGACCCACTGAACACCAGGAGGACTTACTTCTGAGCAAATATGCATAGAAATCTACTGCTAGATTTTTAAATGTTTAAAACATAACCCCAGCTCTCCACCCCCCCCCCCAAAAAAGTTGTTTCTTACAAAAATCCAGCTCTGGACAAAGAACAGAAAATGCAACAGGAGGAGCACTTTAGCACGTTCTCAACTAAACATGAAGCAAAATTGCAGACAAATTCATGAAAGATGCACAAAATCCTCCTTGTTCTTCAACGATGATGAATATATTCTCTTCTGAAAGATTGATGCCATTGTTTTCATTCTCCGCTTATTTGGTGAAATTGTTCTAAATTTATATCCGTAGCTACACCAGCAGTTTACGTAAGGTCTATATATAGACGCTTAGGGCTCCAGTCCTTTACCTCCATACCTGGGAGTAGGCTCCATTTATCTCAATGAAACTTAGACTGTGTATACATCATATATTTAAACCATATTTCAAAATACATACTTTCCTTCAAAGAATTCTGGGCACTGTGGTTTGTTATGGGTTGCTGGGTATTATAACTCTGTGATAGGCAAATCAGGATGGGGGGAGAATGTGCTTTGGATGTTCTTTGAAGATAAAGTGTGTACACAGCCTTACTTCTGAATAGATGTGTATCAGATTACACTATAAGCCACTAAGAGTGATACAGGAGGTCCTTATCAGTATAAAGAAGTCCTCCCACATTTGATTAAATCCCATCTCTGTGGCTGTGGGCCAAGTGAGATGTGATGGCAAAGGGATTATTCATTTAAAGTCTCTCTCTCTCTCTCTCTCTCTCTCTCTCTCTCTCATAATCCAAATGGTAACTTTCCTTTCCTCCCAAGCTGCTTTCAATGGACATGATTTTAAAAAGCTGGTATAGCTCACTTGGTAGAGCATGAGACTCTTAATCTCAAGGTCATGGGTTCAAGCCCCACGTTGGGGGGGAGAGATTTTTGCTTTGCAGGGGGTTCGACTAGATCAGTGTTTCCCAACCTTGGATCTCCAGCTGTTTTCAGACTACAATTCCCATCATCCTTGACCACTGGTCTTGCCAGCTAGGGATGAAGGGAGTTGTAGTCCAAAACTAGCTGGAGACCCAAGGTTGGGAAACACTGGACTAGATGAAGAGATCTTCATGGTCCCTTCCCACTCTACAATTCTATGACTCTAATGCTGGATACAACCTATTAAATGAAATAATGCATCTAACAACACATTTTGTTGGGCCTTATGATCAGATCTGAAAACATTGTGCTAGTCTAGTGAAAAGCTTTCACGTTTTTCCTTGATCCCTTGCCATGCCCCCTCAGTTTCAAAAGCCATGAAGTGTGTGACTATGAGTCCTGGAAGACCTGTTCTCTGCCCTGCAGGCCTTTTCCAACTGGCTTGGAAGCATGGGGCCTTGACTGACTCCAGCTACAAAAGCTGAGGCTGCTGAATAGACCCTTGGTCTGAGGTGTTTGTGGTGTTTTGTTGAGGGGGAGTTTGTTACTATTGTATTTTTTTTGTATCTTTATTTTAGATGTGGACATTGTTCAGTTTGGTGGTGTATTTTTAATGTTTGGTTTAATTTTTATGACTACTTTTCGTATGACGTAGTTATGTATTCTTTTCATGCTGTAAGCAGCCTTGAGCCTGGTTTGAACTGTGGAAAGGTAGCATACAAATAAAATTGTGTGTGAGAGAGAGAGAGAGACAGAGAGGGGGAGGGGAGAAGAGAAAGAAATGATATTCCCCCAAAGAGCAAGCGGAAAGAACCAGTTTTCTGGTTAACGGGGTTGGTGATTATTGACATAAATTTCTGAAATACGCAAATATCCTGCATTTGAGAGTGAAAGAAAACCCGAGATGAACATATTGGGGCAGATATACTATTCCTGTGATCTACAGTTAGTGTTTTGTACATGCCTAAGTAAATTACACTGAAAGGTAAAACAGATTACAGGCACCCCCACTTATGTGCAATCCACTTGCTCACGACTACGTATATGTGCGGTGATGGGAAATAAATCAATAATGCAATTCTAACCTGAAATGGTGGGAGAGAGCGGGACAGTCCTTGCGGCTCATGAGGAGACTCTCCTCAAAGCCCAAAGAGAATACCAGTGAGCCAAAAGTCCAGAAAGAAAGACTCCAAGCTCCCCAAAATGGCACACTGGAGCGCTCATTGCTGCTGCGCTACCCCACTTGACAACTGTTGGGTGTGAAGCTGTATCTACTGTATTTCAAATCAGAGTGACTAATTATTTAGAGGATTTAGAGATATAAGAGTCACAAAGACTGAGGTCTGCATTTGATGCGAAGTTATCTTCCTGTGGGGCTGCAGTTTGCCTTGGAAGAGAGGAAAATCCTGCATCTTTCTCACTCTCTTGCACAAATCCACAGGATTTGGCATCTAGCTGTAAAGAAATGGGAGCTGGATCTGAAGTAACAAATGCAAAGAGATATTGGACAGGGAAAGAAAACCTCGGAATAAGCCGATCAACCCAGCAAAGTAAGGAACACGGGTCCTTTGCACCGTTTCATTTGCCTCCTGTCTCACATAGTACAATACTAAAGTGGGCTCCCTACTTACACACATTTCACTTGTGCATGCGGGGGCCCAGAACATAACCCCCACATAAGTGTGGAGTTGCCCGAATATCGGTTGTGCATCAATACACCAAATTAGCTGTGGTTCTTCATCTCATGATAGATATCTGATGTAGGATTTAGTGCCAACTCATTTGTCCATTACTGGGTGGACAGTTTTTCCTCGAAATGTTGCAGGAAGCAGGTCAGCAATCTAGTACGCAGCTTTTTCCTTCCTCTTTACGAAAGTTGTAGGTCACACAGGTAAAATGCCATTTTCACAGCACATAATTAATCTGGAGATGAGATCATGAGGAGCTATGGGTAGATGCTGGATAAGGCTACTATGGAAACTTTAACCTGTAAACCTCGTATAAATGTTGTAAATGTTTGCTTGCTGTTGTATGAAAAGTCGGGAACTGATGTCAAGAGCTGCCAAAAGGCTTTCGCAAAAGGAGCACACTGTCTGGGAAAATCTTTTTCTTTCTTACTGCAAGGGTATGAATATGATGGGATTTATTTCCCTGCTGAATTGTCTATGGGTCTTCCTACCCCAAAACTTTCTCGCTTCAGGCAGAAATATGCAGGTTATATGTCTTGTGCAGCCTTCCCAGCAGTTAAGGAAGCACAAACCTGTCAATACGTTGGTAATAAGGAAATAATAGGAAATAACAAGCTCTTTCCCTTCCTCAAGATTGTACAATGCAGGAATATAAATCAGACTATTGTTTCAGGTAACCCAGTATTTTCTACATCAGGGGTCTCTAATATGATGCTTATGAGCATCATGGTGTCTTCAGACATCTCCCTTGGTGCCTTCTAAGATCTTATTCGCCCCCCCCCCCCTTTGCCCCCTAATTTGTATTAGTTTTCAATTGCAATCCAATAACAGCCTCATTATAACAATACCAATTTATGATACAATTACTAATACCAATCGTTCAAATACCAAATTATATAATTTAAATAAGGTGCCCCCATGTGCTATAATTGATGGTTTGATGCTCTTCTTTATTTCTGCGTTCCAAAATCTTATTAATTCCTGTCATAATAATAATAATCCCTTATACAACAACTGCAATATCAATGACTTCTATTCGTGTTGACACATTAAACAATTTATAAAACTACAAGTGAGGCAGTCAAACTATATCCTTGTTCTTCCTGTGTGTGGAAATTATTCTTTCCGTGGTGTTTCTTCCTGTCTTTGGGAAATGTTATGCCAATCTTTTCCTGGTTCTTGCTGTTATGCATCATGCCTTGGGTGGAGTTGATATCACATTGTTGTTGCAGAAATTTCTCCCTCACTCTCTCCTATGTTTTGTTGTTTTAACAACAGCTGCAAAAGTCACTCTGCCTCCCTTTGTGTGTATGTAGGGGGGGGGGGTTATTATTTTATCCTTGGCAGACAAGGTACAGCTCCCAGCCATTTATTTATTTTTATTCTCAGAATGTACCCCACTTGGGCCCAGAGGAATCCTTAGGAAAGGAAAGAAGAGAGCAAGGCAGTTGTGCTTCATTTCCCAGCATCAGGAGGAAGAGGAAACTTCTTGGTAACTATCCGAAGGCCAGAGATGTAGTGGGGGGGGTGTCCAAGGTGGAAGCATTTTAGTGACTGCAGTAAAATGAGGGGTTCTGGAGTCGCCTGCTTTGTTCGGGTGTGTAGTTTGTATGTGTGCTGGTGTGTGCTGCCTGGCTGTATTAGTGTGGGGTTTGTTGTTGTTTTTCCTGTAGGGGTTGCCAGGGGTGCACAGGATTACTGAGTACTAGTGTTCTTTGTGGGAAATTGATAGTGCTCCTTAATTCTCCAGTCAGATTTGAAGCCATATTTAAAGTGATTTATGAACACCAATATGAATCTTCTTATAGTTACTTAGCATTGGCTGGAGCAGAAGGTCAGGTAAGGAAATGAGAAACACTGCAGTTGTGGAGATATTAATTCCAGAACTGTGGCCAGAAAAAGGAGAGGAAGAGCAGAGATTTGGTCTCTTGTTCAAAGCACTAAAATCCTAACAAACCCTGGGCTCCCAGGCCTGACAAATGTATTGACTGGTACACCACCTTTTCTCTGAGAAGATTGAGGTAGCATGTATGGTTCTCTGCCCTTCATTTTATTATCACAATGACCTTGTAAAGTAGGCTAGGTCAAATCACCGAGTGAGCTTTGTGGCTGATGGGGGATTTGAACCTAGGACCATCACTGTACACACTCTGCCCTGATGACTAAGTCAGCATTGTTGTTGTTATCCTGCCCATCACCCTAAGGTACAACAATTAAAACACACTTGCTTATGGTTGGTTTTGGTTTTCTGCAAGCCTCAATGGAGAGCATTTAACTCACAAAGAAAATCATTTTGGCAATTTTCCAGCGTCTTTTCGTCACAAAAAGGAGGAATGATAAGTGGTTTGCATGTTACGTCTATTGGCCTTATAATATCAAAGGCCCATGTAGCATTTGGATGTGGTAAGCAGAGCCGTCTTTCCAATTGGGCTTACTGGTGTGTTGCACCAGGAGGCTGGCCTCTCAGGGGCGCCCCAGAGAGTGGGGGAGCTGTGCGGCTTTGCCGGTAGTCTCCCTTTTCCCTGCACACTTCTCCTCTCTGAGGGAGGAGAGCGATCTCCGCAGAGGCTTGGGAAAAGGTCAACAACTCTGGGAAACTGGGGGGAGGGGGAGGGGTGTCGGAGGGATCTTTGCACCACGGCGCTAGATATGCTTAAGACGGCCCTGGTGGTAAGACCATGCATGCATGGTTGCTGGTTTGGCGACTTATTAGCATTTCTTTCTGCAAACAACTACTGTTGAAGCTACAATGAAGAAGAGCAAGACTGAATGGAGCAAAGCATTCGACCACTGGTTAATAATACATCACCAGGAAATTCAGTCTATTAAGCTTTTTCTATATGCAGTAACAGCAGCAAGAATATTATTGGCCCAAAAATGGAAGCAAGAAGAATTACCAACGATGGAAGAATGGAGGATGAAATTAATGGACCATGCGGAACTTGATAAACTAACAGGAAGGATCCGAAACCGGTGGGACCAGAAATTTACCAAAGACTGGAGTAAATTTACGGATTATTTGAAAAGTATTTGTGATGACCAGACGATGTTTGTAGGTTTACAAGAAGTTCTGTGAGGAATAAGATTAGAAATATTGTAAAAATGGAGAAGGAGAGATGATATGTTAAGAGATGTAAAGGCAATATTTAGTTAGGAAATGCATAAGAAGTGATTAAGACGGAGGATTATCAGAGGTGCTGATGGAAGTCCAATAAGATTGCATTTGTGATAAACTGTGTGGTATGTTTTATAATTTTGTATGATAAAAACCAATAAAAATATTTTTTTAAAAAGAAAATTCAGTCTATTATGGCAAATTATTAGTGGGCTTCAGCAATTTATAGTTTGTTTTCACTGTTACTTTTCTAGTTTAAACTCTCCCAATATTTCTAAATTAAGAAAGCAAGACACTTTTTACTTCTACTTTTTATCTGTAAATCCTGGCAACCCAGGAGCAACATGAAACGCATAAGGATAGGGAAACTGTTTTTCAACCCCACTTCTCTCTTTTCTTTTGTGTCTTCCTGCTTATCCTTTCTCGGGTGTGTGTGTGTGGGTGTGTGTGGGTGTGTGTGTGTGTGTGTTACCCTTTTTTAATGCTAATGCATGAATACTGGAGAAGCTCCCTGTTATAGATGTGATGTCACTGCTGTATAAATGCTATTATTCTTTGTCAGGATTTTAGACCCCAGGGATAAGAAGAGGAAAGGGAAAAAAGCCAAGCTGACCTCTAAATATGTCCTTCTCCTTGTGAAGAATATGGCAGGCTGGGGGACTAAAAAGAGTTGAATTTTATCTCAACTGGGAAACAATTTGCAAAATATATATACTGTATATATGAATCACTAGGGTTTTTTGTGTGCTGGCTCAAGGGGGTATCAAGGGAGCAGACTCTGCATGAGAAAGTGGCTGTCATGAGGTCATCAAGAGAAGGCGTAAGTCCAGAAATAATGTCCCAAAGCCTTGCTGAGAAAGAGCTGTTTGAACCGGCAAGCTGTAGAAGGGAGTGCAGCTTTATCACACGAGAGACTAATCAGTATAGGTAGTGACAAGTCAGCCAGCTATGACTCAGCATTTCTTTTTGACAGAGTCGCTGGTTGCTGAGGTTGGAGTTTTACGGTTGATGTTTCTGCCCTTAGTCACACAACCTGCTTGGAAGATCCATCAACAAGGAAATTGCCTGGTAAAGGAAATTGCCTGGTAATGTGAAAAAGCACGGTTTGAATACAGCGGTACCTGCTGGTAATATACACAGAGATAAAAATTTTAAAGAGGGAGCAAAGAGGAAAAGGACCCCCTAAATAAATAAATAAATAAATAAATAAATAAAACTGGTGAATGGGAGATGGTGCCTTCTCAGATGGTGCACTACCAGCACCCAATACTTATAGAGAAATTGTCCAAGAGCCTTCAGCCATGGAGATTACCCTTATGGGCCATCATTTGTGATCTGATCGTCTGGGGGTGGGGAATCTCCTTGATTTTGTTTTAATCATCATTTTTTTATGAGATCACAGCTGGGTTAGAAGCCTTTGGCAACTGGGGATTCCCAGTCATGCCAATTTGACCCATACCATAGGTATGGCTCACCTATTTCGAGATATGAGATGAGAATTACATTACTGAAACCCACCAAAACCCAACAGTCAGATGGAGGCAAAACCAATGCTATTAAACAAGTAAGCCATTATGAAAAGAACACAGCACCGTAGGGGACTTTGATGGCTCTTCCCTATGCAATATGCTGATTTTTATGACAAAAATCTCCCACAAAACACTCAGTAAGAAGCTTTTCAGAACCACACTATGGCTAGCAATTAGGCTCTTATTCAACGCTTTCCATGTTGTTTTCTCTTTCCACATTCTCGTTACGACTCCAGTGATGTTTATTGACATTATGGTGTTTTTAATTAATAGAATAGCTTTCTCCCAATGAAATGTTTTCAGTAACAGGAATGAGCTAAATGGATGCAGCAGCCCACATGAGAGGCAGAGCAAGCCAGGGGATGGATTTCAAATTTTTTTTAGGTGATCTCTCTTTCTGTTTATCATTGCAGTGACTGGAGATATTGTGGGTGGCTAAAAAATGCATTTGCAAGCATTGAATCTTTTGTTCTGTGTGCAATCAACTAATTTCCAGAGCCACCGTGTTCGCTCATCCTAAATGTGTTGTCAAATGGGATAAGAGAATGCGCTGATATGTGGCTATTTATGGCCTTCTTTTCAATTACTCGCAGAATCTCATTTCATTCTCTTCAGAGTCACATTCCCTGTTCCCTGTACACATCCATAGATGGGAGTAAATAGCTTCCACGGTGGCATTCATGGTTTTGAAGAGCCACCATCTGTTGCTTCATCTCTTGGGGTTGGCAGCTCTGTAGAATGCAAGCAAGCTTGGCAGGATTCCTTGCATAGGCTATAGATCCAGATGTAACACGCAGGGAAGGGTGAATTATTGAGATTACTGTTGCAAAAGTGACCAGAATGTCTCACTATACTCATGAAAATAAGTAAGTAAACATGTGCAGGCAAAAGAATAGACACTTTAATTCAGTATAATATGATAGCCTAGGCTGGATCATCAACACGGCTTACTGATCTTTAAATTACTAGTATTTATCACAGTGGGTTGGATCCAGAATGGGGCTGGTCTCTTCCAAGTGCTCCTTCTATTTGTGGAAAGAACTTTGAAGTCCAGGAAGCTCCAAGCAGAAGAAGGAAGGGGCAGTTTTCAACAATTCCCCCATAGCCTTACAGCTCCCTGGACTAACTCCTGTGCTGTTTGAGAGGTCTCTCCAACCATCCAGAAAAGGCTTTCAGGGTTGCTGGGGACACAGGAACAGGCAAGAATCACTCCCCACCTCTCTTTAGCTGGAGCATCCCATCAGCAGATTTCCACTCACAATAGCTCTGGATCCTGTTAATTATTATTGTTTAATTGCACACTGAAATTGAAAATGCCTATTTGAATGTTGCTAAGTGTCTAACATTGGAAAATTCCATTGGAGTATACTAAGCTAGAAAGAGCTTTCTGAGCTTCTAGCTGAGTTGATGTTAACTGCTGATGTTTTCTGCTAGCCTTCATGTGAGTGTTTAACTTTGATTGTGTGATCAAGGTATTCAATACCAAATCTCCATTCTGAAAGGGAGTTGTCTTTGCTCTTTTCTTTCTAGGCACAGTTGGAGAAGGATGTGATGCTTCTCCAGGAGCTGTATAGCTTTAAGCTGGATGCAGGTTAAAACAGGTGATGGGGTACCCCCAGCTTCTGCTGCCTGAGGCAATGACTTTAACCTGCCTAATGGCTGGGCCATCACTGGACAACAGGGTTCTCCTGGTCCTACTTAGATCCTCCTGCTGGATATTGCAAGGGAGAGGGGATTTTTATTTTTATTTTTTGCACTTGGCACAAACTACATGCTTAACGTAACGTGCAAGTTGACTCTGAGACATCTCTCTAGATGCATCTTCCCGAATTTCATCCATCATAGAGACAAAATTTGGATAAAGATCACAGTAGAGATAAAGTGGGGAAAATTCTTCCTCTCTGCAGATGCTGTAAGATAGGAGGCTTTATTATAGTAATTCTTTATTTTATTTATTTATTTATTTATTTATTTATTTATTTATTTATTTATTTTTATTATGAATGGGACTTCAGTCATTCCGCTTTATTTCATTCATTGTGTTCTGACAAATTTCTGTTAGGATTTCTGTGGCCTGATTGCAGATGGAATCCAATAAAGGCATGACTTTCAGTTAGCCTCATATCTTAGAAACTTGTCTGTACCCACCTATCGGTGTTTACAGTATTTACCAAAGCTAGATAAAATGTATTTCCGTCGGAAGTTCTAAACAGTAGACTGAGAGGCATCCCCTATCAGAATAGGCTTCGTTTATGTTCTCAGGACGTCAATTGCATGAACCATATCCTACTGCATTGTGGGCAGTACGAGCAAGCAAGGGATCAACTGATCAAACGCTTACTAGCAAATTTGCCTGGAAAATCTGAAGCCACCCATATTAAATACCTTCTGGAGGATAGATCAAATGATATTACACTGACCGTGGCAAAGTTTCTTTCAGAGGTCGCAAGAAACAAAGACCATCATGCTCTAGATATACATAACAAAATGATTAGCTCAGTCTCTTTCGCCTGTTGTTTGGTTGTCTTAACTGTATTTTGTTTTGTAGGTCTATGGACCGCAATACACACACACACACACACACACACACACACGCATGCACACACACTGTTGGGATTTGAAAGGGGAATGTTGAATAGTTCATAAAACACTGTCATTCCTTGTGGTTTAGTTTCTGCATTGCTTGGCTCTGAAAGGGAGTGGAGACTGGCTTGGGTTGACGTTGACTAGGGAAGTGTCATAGCATTTGCCACTTGCACAACTTCTTCCCCACTCTTGTATTAATAACAATCAATAGAAATGATGCTTTAGTTGCTGTGAATGTGTGAGCCTTTACCCTTAAAAGTTGTGTGTGTGTGTTTTGTCTAAGAGGAAATCATAGGAAATATATACCTGATCACATTCCCTTCATTTTATGGAAAGGCTGAAAACTAAATGAGGTTGGGGATATCATAATCGGGGGGGGGGGGGGGATTTCAATTCTTCACCAAAAATGAAATAAATAAGATCATTTGATGTGCGTTCAGCATAATAGGACAGTGAGTATAACCTACTCAAAGCCTCCAGATGTGAATTTAGTTCAAGGAAGACCCAATCCCATCAAAGTGGAATCAGTAGGATAGATAGAAAAGAGTAAGGCAGATGGCAGATTTTTCTACATGAAGCAGGGTGAGTGCAATTTTTCAAAACAATGTTTTGCAGCACATCTGGCAGGCAAACAAGAACTGGGACCTGTAGGAATAGTAAGAAAGATATTTCATGATTGATATTAATGGAAAATAAAATATAGGGCCTCACATGATGCTAAGTGGGGAACTTTACATATGAAGCTGAATATTCATTTAAACAAAATAGTAGTATCATTATACCCTTGGCTTTGTTTAACCTGAAGTGTTCTCACATATGCATTTATGAAACAATATACAGTGGTACCTCTGGATGCAAACAGGATCCATTGCGGAGCCCCGTTCACATCCTGAAGCGAGCACAACCCGTGTCCCCATGTCTGCGTGTGTGCGGGTCGCAATTCGCTGCTTCCGCACATGCGCGTGACGTCATTTTGACCATCTGCTCATGCACAAGCTGCGAAACCCAGAAGTAACCTGCTCCATTACTTCTGGGTCGCCGCACCGCGCAACCCGAAAATACTCATCCTGAAGCTACTTCAACCCGAGGTATGACTGTACATGAAAAGCTGTAGGTGCAGAAATCAACAATCTAAGAACAAGCTCATGTGAAATTCTTTGGTGCCTTACATCAAATTAAATGCTTGCTTTTCAAAGTTTATTTTTAATATGTACAAAAATCAATGTTTCTTCCTTACAAAGTCTAAATAATTTGAAATTTATTTTGCCCTGGATATTGAACATCTTGGTCCCCACCTAACACTAGTTAAAGGCAACCAGCTGCACATAAGAACTGCAGTTCAACAGATGTGGATATTCAGATGTCTACTTCACAAAATACACATCCTGCTATTTCTATGTGGCCTGGACAAGCAATGGGCCCCCTTATGCATATGAAAGCTTGCTTCTGTTTAGATATCTGGGGTGGCCAGTTGTGCACTGCAAAAAACAAAAACAAAACAAAACAAAAAACACTAAACCAAAGGGATTTGTATCGTCAAATAGGGGAATTAGTTCACGCAAAATTTGCATATGATGAGATAGGCATTAATCTGCAAATAAAGTAATATAAATATGATACATCTCACCAGATTGAGGAATACAGCCTATTGACTTGTGCACTGCTAACCAGGAGCTGCTAAGTTCAAGTTCAAGGTTCCTGCTCCCCCTCTTATTGGTTCAGTATCTTAAACCAGACACTGATTGTTCTGAAATAGTGGATACTTTCAAATGAAGGGCTGCCTTCTGCAGCCCTTATAAATAGAGAACTGTCTTCTGTCAACCCTATAGCTATCTCTTGTTCATTAATATATACCATCAGGGTTAGCTGAATAACTACCAAGAAGGACTTTGAATAAGTTCCCATTATATAATCAGCTGACCATGGTTAAGTTGGGAGTAAAATAGGGCATGCAACTGTATAGCTTCTTTCTTCGCACCTGAAGGCCATAAAAGCCTTTTAATATTAATGTCCATGCAAAGCAAATCAATGGGGTCATGAATGGTATTTTTATGGGTTTATAGCTAAGGAATGCATGCTCATGAATATTATTATACCCTCTCCAGCAAACACGACTCACTGTTTGTCTCCCAAGGTCAAGCCCACAGATCTGTAGACATTCCATTTCCCTTTCTTTGACGTGTGAACTAAGGAGACTTTTCTGCAGAAGTCTAATAATTAAAGATAAATGAATTAACTAACTATATCCCGGCTGTCGATCTCATAGAGCTATCCCATAGGGAGCAAAGATTAACCTTGCCCTGCTAATGCCTGCTAACACATTTCCAAAGGAACGTACAAAAGTAGGAATTGTCGTTTTCCTGCTTTGATGGCCTTACTTAATAATACGTGGTAATATAGCTTATCAAGATGGAGCCTAGATGTTTATCACCAGCTCAGAGAAATCATACCAATTTGGCCACAAAATTGAATAAACTTTCATCAGCTCTATGGGAGCTTTTAGACAGCTGGATTCTGTGACCCCTGTTCAACTTCCTGTACATTGGATTCAGAATGAAAATGCCAGGGAGCTAGATTTTAATCTATATAGTAACCATTTAAAAATGGAATGGCTGGTTCACTGTTGTGGGAATGTATAGGAGCATATCATTACCCTTGACTGTTCCTATTTGTGTTGCTCATAACAAGGATGAATTCAATCCCCCAGTAAGTGCAATTAGGTTCTCTTTGATTTCAAACAATCTGACCTTAAATGGCATTCCATTTTTCTCCTCCTGAAAATAATCATAAAGGAAAACATTACAAGAGTGGCGCAGAATGAAATCTTGCACAGCAGCAGGGAACTGTGGCATTAGAGCATGTTACTAACGATTGGTAAAATGAAAAGCATTCCCCATTCTGCGTGGTGGAAATATGGTTGCTAACTACTTGTAAACAAATAACTAATTTTCTAGCACAGCAGGCTTGTAGTGGTCGCACAACACATGCACAAATTTATCTGATTTTTGCAGGACATACCTCAAGAATTTATAAACAGTTCATTTTAATCCTGCAGCTTTAACCAACAGCATCGCTGCTTAGCAGGTTTTGCATGTGTATGTCTGTCAGATGATTGGCTGTTACTGGCAATCTTTCTGGACTGATATAAATGTGACAAGATCTACTACTATGAGCTATTGCCTGAGAGAGTTCAGTCCTGCTCGGTTTGGGTGTGCCAGCCAGTTCCCCATGGAGAGCTAACTGGCGCATCTGAACCTTGCGGGGGGGGGGGGAGAGAAGGATTGAGCTCTGCTTGGATTTTGCACAGGCTTGCTCTGGACCAGCATGGAGTCTTATTCCTCCTCCTAGTCATCATCCCTCTATACTTGCTCTCCATCTTCGTCTTCCTCAGATACAAACATGAGCAGGGTTCCTTCATGAGGGGTTCAATTTCTTGCAACTGTGGTCACAACCATGCTCAAACCACCTGCCACAGCTGAGTCTTCATTTAGTGTTGGACAGCTCCTTGACAGAAGGTGCTATGTGGAGGCAAAAGACAGTACGCTACATAATGGAGAACACGGTACGCTCGACCGAACTGTGTAATTTAGAAATATGCAATTAATTACATAAAATCTCCAGGGTTTTCTTAAAAGGTAAACAATACTAGCAGCAACTGCATGGACAGATTCCGTCTTCACCAGCAGATGAACATGCAAAAATGGAGAATTTCATATCTATGTTAAGTTACTGCAGATTTCTCTGACATCCCTACTTGTGATTTCCAACAACTTCTATTCAGAGACATATTGCCTCTGACACTCTTACATTAAACAATCACTGTTCATATTCATGAATGAATGCATTGAACATCCTCTAGGTTCAATTGCATGTTTAGGAGCAGGAGTACATGTGGCTTCTGCACATGTTTTACTAAACTTCTGCACATATTTTCCTCTTCATTTCAGTTGGAGGACTTGAGCTGTGTGTGCATAACTCTTCATCCACAGATTAGATCCCTCAGTCAAATGCATGGGAGCTTGTGCACATCAGAATGTGTCAGGGCACAGTGAACTCTTGGTGGAGAAAAAAGTGGCAGCATATCCATTTATGCGCTTGAAAAAGCTGAAAACCCTGTTCTACGCAGTCCATGTACATATCCTGCTTAACTAGCTTCAGCTTCCCAAGAAGGAAAGGAAGAATGGGCATACGCTGTGAGATCATTATTTTCTGACCTGCCCGTCATCCTCATTGTGTTATCTCAATCATCTCCCATCTCTTCTATTTTTCAGCTAGTGATTTGCTGTGAGCTCTTGCCTGAGTTTTGTAGAGCAATTCATCAATTGACTCAAGAGCAGATGTTCCCATATGTATTCCCATTGTCCCATTCTCCCACCCCTGTGCAGATATTTCTCATGGCTAGGAAAGCTAAGATTCACATCTAATATCATAATAACCTTGAGAAATGCAATTCTTTTAAACCTGTTGGTTCATCAGTACTGGGACCTATTTATACAATGGACACCTTCAATATAGATAATGCTACATTGGAGCAATGCAAGACTACAGCTGTGTGGCTACTGGGACTGGTATCTCCAGAATACATAGGCCCTTAGTGACTAGTTTATTTAAGACTCTTTTGTAATAGGAGAGCGGCATACTCAATTCAATCTTTCCTCTCTGCTTTCCCTATTAGCAGTACCTGCCAATGTATCCTTTGGGACTTTATTATTATTATTTTTCTTTTACAGAAAAGTATATTAGACTGTAGAATTGTTTCCCAAAGGATATGGTAGAAACTGGAACCATTAAAGCTAGACTTGAGAAAGTACTAGTGGATATACTGTAGAGAACCATCAATCCTGCACTGGGAGAGAAATGAACCAGTCACCCTAATATGTCTTTTCTATCTCTCATTTCAGTGTGCTATATGGTATACCCTTAAGCTGATGCATCTAATCCCCAGGGACACTGCAGGGGGAACCACTAAGAATGTAAGATGACTTTCAGATTCAAAGTGATAAAACGTAATATTGAGGCCTGTTTTCTGTTTTGGGGGGCACCAATTGGCTCAAGCCTTCTAACACTCGCTTCCTTTTCTTGCCCATGCCTTCTTTTGCGGTTCAAGTTTTACATTGCTTCCACTTGTAAGGATTAATTGTAGTTGTCAGATCAAACAGCTGCCTTCACAAACAGTTACATAAAAGGAGCCCTGTTGCATCGGACCAAAGGCCCATCCAGTCAAACATTCTGCTACCTATAATGACCAACCAGATGCCTATGGGAAGCTCGGGAAGCAGGGTATGGGGGGCAATAGCCTTCTTCTGCTCTCAGAAGAAGATTTAGGGGAGCATGACCAGTTTGGTTGCACCATGCTAATTAGAAGTTCCATGACTTGCCAGACTGAGTTGATAATGTCAGTTCTAACCTATTAGGAAAGTGTAGCAAAAACACAGCGTGTGTCATTTTTCATTTTTCCATTGTGGAAAATGAGACAATATATCAGTAATGGATAGAGGCATATGGGGCTTTAGAGGGGGAAACGACTGGCTTGCAGAAATAGATCCTTAAAATGAAAGGCTGGTACTATTCCAGGTATATTAGAAGACCTAAAAATGCATCAGTATCCGGTTACATATGCGATAGCCCTAGGCACACCTTATATTGTTTTATTACACATGAAGCAGAGAAGCAGATCATATCCTTTGAAAACATGGTTAGAGAGGGGATATAAATATTTTAAATTAATAAATAAAATAGTAAAATGCAGTTTTGCATGATGAGATGCAGGGCGTTAAGAAACCAAGCTCTCATATTTGCATACACCAGAGATAGAGAGAGTGTTCCAGAAATGTATTGAGGACATGCAGAAATTTCTAGTGCTTTGTCAAAGTCAGTCCTCCGATTTCTCAAAAGAATTGTTCCTACACAAAAGAGGCTTCTGTTCACCTGCTTCATTTGCAAGACAATTTGGAATTTCTTTAGGACTTCAGTAGGTGCAGGGTTGAAGTTAGAGGTGTATGTTGCATTTTGCCCCTTAGTGGAGAATGATATGGTATATATGTACATGGGAGATGCTGGTGTTTTGGATTTTAAGGCAACAATTGTATGCTCAGTTTTTTGAAAGTAGGTCATATCAAACACAGAGAGGTTCAATTCTGACTCGACGCACTGCTGGAAATTTTTCAGTTGTAGTCTGTTGCATCTGAACAGAAAAGATGCAACATCTTATAGTAATAAAATCTGGGGTTGATAGCAGTTCTTGCCTCTCCATAAAAGTTGCTCAGAAGCACCCTAGATTGTATTGTTTTTACCCAGCTAGCATATTTTGCCATGCGTCGGTGGACACATGGATTTTCCATTTAGGTGTGAGATCTTGATATGAACCTATTTTTCTAGCTGCTTGTAAGCATGGATAAGGCAAAGTATTTTTTGTGACTTTTTTTGACTGAGAATGAGAAGTATAGGAACAGGCGACTTTGGTGATGCCACAATCCATGTGACTAGCAGAGATATCCTTTATGTGGAATTATTTAATGTCCAAATGTATGATTCAAGCATTTTGTGCACATCATCCACATGAGGAGCAGCTGCCGAGACCACATAACACCGGTCTTGAAAGACCTACATTGGCTCCCAGTACGTTTCCAAGCACAATTCAAAGTGTTGGTGCTGACCTTTAAAGCCCTAAACAGACTCGGTCCAGTATACCTGAAGGAGCCTCTCCACCCCCATCGTTCAACCCAGATACTGAGGTCCAGCACCGAGGGCCTTCTGGTGATTCCCTCACTGCAAGAAGTGAAGTTACAGGGAACCAGTGAGAGGGCCTTCTCGGTAGTGGCGCCCACGCTGTGGAACGCCCTCCCATCAGATGTCAAAGAAATAAACAACTATCTGACATTATGAAGATATCTGAAGGCAGCCCTGTTTAGGGAAGTAAAAGGTCACTAAAAGGTCATGGTAGTTTGGGAGAGAGTGGAAATTTATGTACATTTTGGATTTAAGATCATCTGGATACTTTGCAATGATTTCACAATAACTGTTTGAAACAGCTTCTTCTCTTCTCATTTGGAGCAATCTCCTGCCACCCAGATGATTGTGACTACAGGAGATGATTGTGCACATGAGAGTTGAAGAGCACCAATCATGAGTGGCTTGTCCTTATATATTACAGCTCCGTAGCTGCATACCCTCCAACATTCTTCAGATGGAAATAGAGACATTTCTCTCTCACATACCCCAAAGTGACCCTCCTTCATCCCTGCTTTTTTGTCCTCCTGACCACAGAGCATTTCCTATCAGAAAAAGAGTGCATGCCAGCTGAGAAAACCCCTTAATCCCAGTTTTATTTTGTTTTATTCTTTGTTGGGTTTACAACAAGAAAAGCACACACCAATATATAAATTTTAGAAAGAGGCAAGATTATATGTGGACGCACAAAGCATTTGTTAAAAAATCAAGACTCCTTGTACCCCTCCTTCTCTCCTCCTTTCTTCCTCTGCCCTCTGCTTGCTCCTCAGAGCCTGAACAAAATAACACAACACAATGGCCAATAACAATGGCACGAAACGCTATTTATAGACTAATACAAATGATCAGAAATTGCAACCAAAGTCTCTAAATCTTCTTCACCAGTCACGGTAGAATAACGCAAAAGTTTGATATATACATAATCTGTCACCAAATATCACCAGAACATAGTTTCCGGATAACCAATCTGTTTCGTTCAATGCTTCATCAGGCAATCTTTATCAACTCTTCATCAGCCAGACTTGTAAGAATTAATATGAGAAGGCTGCAGTTCAATTTCTTAACAAGCCAATCTTACATGTAAGTAAATATAAACGCTGTAGAAGATATGCTCTGGATCAGTGCTCATATGATACTGTAGTCACTGATCAGATCGGTTACCGCGAGTGGTGAAGAAGATTTAGAGACTTTGGCTGCAATTTCTGATCATTTGTATTAGTCTATAAAGAGTGTTTGGTGCCATTGTTATTGGCCATAGTGTTGTGTTATTTTGTTCAGCTTGTCTCTATTGCGACACAGGAGTCTGCCCCTCAGAGCCAGCACATCACATGGGGCTGGGCCTCAGCAGCCACAGTCTCCTCTTCCTCACCTGCTCTCCAGAAGCTGCTACGAGCTGCCTGAGGGAGGAGGCCAGCAGCGGTGACAACGGGATGCTCATTTGAAGCCAGCATAGCTGCACCTGCCATCTCTCGGGACAAGCGCTGGCTCATCCTCCCTGAGCTCAGAAGCGGTGGCATTAGTGGTGGAAATAGGGATATTCCAGGATCAAATCAGAAGCTGGAGGGTGTGTGTGCCTTTCATAATTCCAAGCCTGTCCCTGGAAAATAGGGACCAGGGCCAAATATTCAATCTTGCTATGCCACACTTTCCTTAACCCCTCCCTCGTATTTTATTGCATACCACCCTTTGAAATTAACAGGATTGCTACAGGAAAATAAGGCAAGGCCTTGTTGGATATCAGCCTACACACACACACACACACACACACACACACACACACACTTGCTCCAAGTGAAATGGGGTTCACATGCGGGTGAGTGTCTCATTCTCTGAGCCATTGGTTCATTATATTTAGTGCTATTTGGCAAGGACACATCTTCAGCAGGAGGTCTTTGTACAGGAAACCAAACATGGGCAAAGGCGGACTAGCGTTGCTTAGCAACAGCTTTGACTTTGGTCAGGTACTATGAGGAAGCAAGATCCCTAAGTTCCATAGAATTGAGTCCATTCAAAGAATTTATTGTCATTTCTCAGAAGTGATCTTTCCCTTTTGTAAACTCTTTTATGTGCTTAGCTCGTGCAGCATTCACAAGGTATTAAAAACATAATGCCCTACAAACTCGAGTGAATTGCTGGGTAAGGTGAACTTCATCTAGGTAATACACTGTAATAGCCGTTATATATCCCGTATCCTTTGTATCCTAAAATTATGCTCCAGCTTTTCTATCATATTTTTTCTTTCTTTACTTCTGCTCTTTACCTGTCAGGGGGTTTGATTGTCATGGCTGCTGCTGTATCGGTAGCCCTTAGTCCTAATTGAAATATATTTTGCAATAAGCATAGTCTAATGCTATTACATTGGCTTAACACCTTCTGCACTCTGTCTTAAAACTGTTACATAGAACTTAGAATCATGGAGTTGGAAGGGACTCTGAGGGTCATTTAGTCCAACCCCCTGCAATGCAGGAATATGCAGCTGTCCTTTAGAAGGATCAAACCTGCAACCTTGGCATTATCAGCACCATGCTCTAACCAACTGGGCTATACACAGATGGATTTTCAGGTGAGGTTTATTGTGCTAGTTTTACTGATTATAATGGAAGTGCTTCTGTTTCTGACATCCCTTTCACACTGTTGTACCTGGGAGGTTGTTGTTGTTGTGTTGTTTTACTGCTATAACACTAGAGAGGTTCATGGTTAATCTCTATTCTCTTTAACAATGAGCTGTAGTCAAGAAGCTCAAACATTAGTCTGGATTTGGACAACATTCTTAGTGCAGTGTTGTGTGGGAGCAAACAACAACAACTCAAGAGGAGCAAAGCTGCTCCAAGCTCTTTCTGGAAACCCACATTTTTGCTCATCAAGACACAGTTTGGCATACTGCATCATGTGAACCATTTACATATGGGCCAAACTACACATGATGAGCAGTTACTCAATTCTTCCTACCAATTTTCTGGTCTTTGGTTTTGTTTAAAATGAAATGCAGCTGTGGGAGACTGAAATTGAGAATAGTAAACTGCTGCTTAATCCTTCCTTTCCCTGTCATTTTTCAAAACTATTTTTTTACTGATGCTTTCATTAGAAAGATACACCAAAGCATTAAATTTAAAACAAAAACAAAAACACCCAACAACCTTTAATCCAAGTGCTCAATAATTAATTGATCTCATCAGGGAATTTAATCCAAAAAATATTCCACTCAACAGGTGAATATTTGATAGAACTGAATCTCCTACCATCCTTCTGCATCTTAAGTGGCATTTTCTTGCTGATAATTATATATTCACAAATTATGTTTGGGGGGTTTCCAATAACCCTGGTATGGAAGAGAGACACTCAGAATTAAGAATTATGCATTTAGTGCATCATTAATCAATTTGAATGTGGATTTTGAAGATCATTAATGTTTTTTCTCCTTTCAGCTCATGTAGAAATCTAAGACAAACACATCTGTTCCACAGGTAAAATAAAACATCATTATTATGTAAACAGAAGTTTGAAAGCTGCATCTCTCCCCTTCCCTAAGGTTACACCCATTCTTTTGCTTTTTGTCAACTGGTTGTGGTGGTTATTAGAAACAGTAAACTCCAAGCTTGAAACTAATTAGCTGACACCCCAGCAGATGTAACTTAAGGAGACAGTGCAAGCCATTCGTTTATGTTAAATGATTTCAGATGATAACTTCTGGGGATTGCTACGAGAAGATGGAACATTAAGATGATACGTGAGCAGGTGCTGCCTAGGAAACAGTGTCAGCGTGGATCTGAACAGATTGTGTGGGACAAAAAATGCTCAAGGGGGTTTCTAACATTGCCATCCTGTTTCGTTTCCTCGCTCCGCATAGCTTGGCTACAATAACTGTGCTGTTCGACAGCACAGTGACAGAGGTGGACCATATGAAATAGATCTACACCTGGAGGCTCAGTGAATGGTTCCAGAGAAATTACACACTTCATTACACTTAAGCACAGAGAGATGGGGAATAATGAAATTCTAATAGGAGGCAGCCATAGGGTACAGATTATTGACATAAATGGCAGCTCAGGAAAATGCTTAGATTTTAAGGACAGTGGGTGGATAACTACCAAAAACAACAGCAGCAACAGTCAGCGTTGAGAGCTGTTGTTTGGCATCCAGGAGAAAAAAGAGAGGAAATAATGCAATCTGAGGGTAATAAAATATGTGACACGGGAAATGCATCTTACAGATTCATCAGAGTGCTGATAACAGGTAAGGCCAATCCTTCGCATGCAGAAAGTGACAGGTATAAGGCACCTTCCTGACCATAGGTGTCAACTCCCTGGGTCCCTGGGTACCCAAGCACCCACAAAATTCCCCATGAAAGGCCCAGGCACTCACAAATTTTGGTACCAGGGCCATGCAGGCTGCATAGCCCCACGGTGTTGGGCCCCTCACAGTCGCAGGGCCAAGCTGGCACTCCTGTTCCTGTCTCCCTAATGGGCATGATTAGGCAATGGCAGAATGTCTTAACTAGCTTAGCTAAAGCATTGGTAAGGTAAAGGTCAAGATACCCCTGACCGTTAGGTCCAGTCACAGATTACTCTGGGTTGCACACTCATCTCATTCTATAGGCCGAGGGAGCTGGCATTTGTCTGCAGACAGCTTCTGGGTCATGTGGCCAGCATGACTAAGCCGCTTCTGGCAAACCAGAGCAGTGCATGGAAATGCTGTTTACCTTCCTGCCAGAGTGGTACCTATTTATCTACTTGCATTTTGGCGTGCTTTCAAACTGCTAGGTGGGTAGGAGCTGGGACCGAACAACAGGCGTTCACCCTGCCACGGGGATTCGAACCGCCAACCTTCTGATCGGCAAGCCCTAGGCTCTGTGGTTTAGACCACAGTGTCACCCGTGTCCCTAAAGCATTGGTAAGTCAAGTTAAAGATGCTATTAACTCTAAGTCTGCTGTGATCCTCAAGTCAGCAGCTACACAATCCTCAGATCTTCTAGGAGGACTAGCTGTATTTTACTGTAACCATGGGTGATATGGTGGGCCCTATTTTGTTGGGTGCTTGATTTCTGTATGTGGAAAGGTTTCTAGCGGGCTGGCTGTGTCTCTCTTTGAAAAACAGGAACTGCTTTTGCAAAAGAACCTCAATGGCGAATACACCTATGATCTTTCTTTAAAGGAAGAAGTGACACAGGAGGCACAGAGGGAGAGAGAATCTCACAATGTAGAATTCCACCCCCTCTGCAGAAGCTGGATAGTGATTTGTCACAGATCATATGAGAAGAAATGGCAAGAGAGCCATCAACCTTCGAGGCAGGATTGTCATGGTGCTGCTGTAGAAAAGTAAGCTTGAAGCTGCTGAAGGGCCTTGATGTGGAAGCATGCAACTGATACCGCATGGTACTGCAACTATGCAGTCTGTAACCACACATTTTCATGGCACCGGCTGCAGCACCCTCTGTCCACTGCCTCCTTCTGAGGCTTGAGGGTACAAATGGGCATTCTTTTTCTCCCTGAATCACCATGCTGTAGCTCTTCGTTGCTTTGCTATTGGCTCCCTACATATGGAACTGTGAGGACCTGAAAACACAGATTTTGCAAAGAAAAAGACAAATTTGACTCCTTTGTCTTTTCGCTTTTTCAGTCTTAAAGTTCAGTCCATATTTCTGTACTCCTTTGTGGTTTTTGTTACGTCCCCGTGAAAATTTGTCAGCCTTTTAGTGCAAATTTCTCCTAGGATACATATTTCATCTATGTAATTCCCCCTAATATAATGCTTTTGTCTATTCAACAATATATGGATTGTTATGCAAACTTGAGCCAAGAATATGCATGTTTGTACACATTGCTTGGATAGAGAACTGAACTGCAAAATTCAGAGAAGTGCAAATTTCAAAGGATGTCAGTGTTTCAGTTTACATATCGTTTTGCAAAGTGTGGATTAGGTAAGTTCACATTTAAGTGTGAACTGAATTTCATTTCTCCTCTGTTTCTAACTGGAAGTATAGTACCTGTCAATTGCTTCCCCAAACATCAATATATGTGCTTTTCAGAAGTTACCAATGACTGCTGGCCCCTTTGCTGTGTGAAGAAACAAAATATACATGCTTTTCAATTGTCCAGAAAACATCACAAACACAAATAATGGAGGTCAACCAGGTTGCAGAAGTGAAGCTAAGGGTGAGGTTATAGAGCATCTCCTGTTTTTCATAAGACCTGGATCCAACTCTGGACTGCAAAGTGGCCATTGCAGCTTCCTATAAGCTTCTGAGACTTTCAGATTACATTTTGTGTGGTCAGAATGAGATGTGAATGCTGACCTATTTAGCAATCAAGGGAATGAGATGATCTGTGGCCTTTAAGAAACCAGCAATGTTGCAACCCTTCCTAGCGTTACCACACTTACTCTTAATGCAGCAATATATATGATCACATTGGGGGCAGGGGGACTCTAAAGAGTAACAAATCCAGATATCAGTTCCAACATAGTCAAAAGGCCAGGGATCATACAACATCTTGAAATTGCTTATTCTAAATTTTGATATTTTTTTTTAAAAAATACAATCTTTACCTATAGCTCATTAAGCTTCCTCAGTAATTAAGACAATTATTCATTGTCCATTTTCTAATGTACCATTCCAAACTGAAAAGAACTTTGAAGTTTCCTTAGTTGTTTGAGATAGATAAGTTTATAGTTGTCAGAAGATAAATTATAATTCCTAGGCCTGTTTTAAGTGCAATTCCCTTAAAGCAACACAACAAAATTACCCTGGCATCTTTAGGTAATAAATAACCTTCTGTTTCATTAGAGGTAATAGTTTTCCGAAATCCTTGAACGATTGAACATGTCCAAAAAAATGATAGAAATCCACACAGATGGTTGCACATCACCAGCGCAGACCTTGTGGTAGGCTATAAATTCTATAGCTTAGAACCACTAAACTGGATTCAGACCAGAAGTGTCTTGGACAAAGAAACCTCTGCCACTCCCTCCTGTTTGCTCCATCACTTGCCTCCCCAGATGGCCTCTTATCACTCAAGAATGGCTTTTTGGGGGCTGGAGATGGCTGTAAAGGGGTGCAGGGAGTCAGAAAAGTTCCATCCATGCATCTCTGTATCCAACCCACTATATTTTTCATATCCCCCCCCCCCCCGCTTTTAAATCAGATGAGGTTACACCAACAAAGATGTTTTTACAAATCTATTCCCACATTTAAGCTGTGTACACATTAACATTTATTCTGGCTCCAGTGTGCTCCCACTCCTGGTATTTGAAGCTAGCCACAGACCATAAGACACTATCCTGTAGTTTCTTGATAAATATTGCTGTTTGATGTGTTCCCCCACAAATCAGCTTCCATTTGATTGGAACATGTAAGCTATAGAATTTTGGGGACAACCCATTAGACTATTATTCTAATCCAATAGTGAAGACCATGCATAGCTGTCACCTTTTCCCTTTACTTGCGAGGAATCCTATTTGGAATAAAGGAATTTCCCTTTAAGAAAGGGAAACATTGACAGCAATGAAACCATGTTAACATTATGGTCACCTTGGGGAAAATGTAGAAAGGCCCAAAACACATGCCAGTTTTGACTCCCCTTCTTCCGAGTTGCAGGAATCAACATGCACTGTGTATTACTATTTGACATCATCTTTTACACCTGGATTGACTGAAACATCCAATCAATACTAAATTAATCTGAAATCACCAAATGGAAAAGGATTACTTGCAATTTTAATGCCGTTAAAAGGGTTGTGTGTGTGTGCTTGTGAGTGCAGGCATGCGGTGCTTGCTTTCCTTTTGATCAGTTTGAGTGTCTCCTTGAGTCTTTTATATGAGCTTTGGTATCTCATTGCTGGAAAATCAATTTCTATTCAATTAGGAGATGAAGATTTCCCTGCTGGAAACCAAAACCAATCAGTTGCAGTTTGCAGGCTTTTAGATTATGGATCCCTAGTGTGTACAACAGAATTATTATATGATCACTATGGATATCAGATTGTGGGCGATAATGACCAAGGGTTATCTTTATATATGTTGATGAAGAGTTATATTATAACCTCAGGTATACCTTTCTAATGTTCTTCAGCATTAGGTAGATTTGACAACATCCATTTTGTCATTTTTAACTTTGGGATTTTCTTAATATAGCTCACACAAGTGAACCATGGCTTACAATCATAACCAGAAAGGAAAATTTCAAGAAATTTCATCGTGCCCATTTGGTTCATGATGGACGACTACTTTTGCCACCCATTTCTTACAAAAAAGTGTTTGTGTAGCCATCATCTGAAGAATGTACATTGGTTAAATTTCCTGCTTTTTTATAATATACTGGAGAAAAACATCATTTATAGAGATATGACTGTGGAAGTAAGTAATGTGCTTAATCAAAAAGCATTTTGAATTGTTATAAATCCAGAAAAGTTGATTTTCAAGGATACCGCCCTATAATTCTGTATTAAAATTGCATTACCATAGGATTTAGAAATACTTTAATGCACATACAGCTGCAGTGTAATGAAGAGAAGATTAGGTCATCCTGTGATTAAAACATCCTGTCCTTTCATGCGCTGTAGATTCTTAACAAAATAAAATTATGCAAATAGGAGCAGGATATTTATTTTGAGAAAGGTAAAGTTTTAAACCGTAATCAAGCTGAAATACTGTAAAATGAGATGTACCGCAACAATAATTTAAAGTAATAGCCTAGATGTCATTTAAGCAATTTGCAAACCGTATATTTCCCTGCTGTGTTTGCAAGATTACCTTGTGAATCATCAGGAGCCATAACTCAAAAAAGTCTCTTGATTTACATTTGCCTGAGTACTAAAGGCAAGAAAGGACAAATAACCCAGTGATCTTGTAGCTACATTACAATAAAGCAAAGGGTACTTTTTCCACCCACACTCCCAACTTCCATGCCTCCTGCTATATTCTGGGAACTTGTAGTCAAGATGTGCTATATGGCTGTCTGCCACTGTTTATAAAAGGTTTTACGGAGGTGTGTATATTTAATTTTATGATCAGTATTATAAGACATTATAAGACTATAAAAGTGCAACTCTCAGCACTTTTGAAATGCAGGTCCTAATTTGTGAGATTTGTTTTAAAGCTGCAGTCTACAGACAAAGCTTCACTAAGGCCCTCACCATCGTGCCACACAGGCCAGTTCTATCCCCAGTTAGATCCATGTTTTGGCTTGCCTATTTGCTTATGCCACTCCAGCACCTTGCATAAGAAGTAATTATGTGGTGGGTTGACCAATGAGGTTACACCCACACGTTGGGGCCACACTGATACAGACCAAGTGCCCTTCTCAGTCAGCCTTGTCATGTGATCACTTGCTATATGTGACAGGGTAAGCGGGTGGTGCTGTGGTCTAAACCACTGAGCCTCTTGGGCTTGCCGATTGGAAGGTCAGTGGTTCAAATCCCTGCGGCAGGGTGAGCTTCCGTTGCTCTGTCCCAGCTCCTGCCAACCTAGCAGTTCAAAAGCTTGCCAGAGCAACTAGATGAATAGGTTCTACTGCAGTGGGAAGGTAAATGGCGTTTCCGTGCGCTCTGGTTTCCGTCATGGTGTTCCATTGTGCCAGAAGTGGTTTAGTAATGCTGGCCACATGACCTGGAAAGCTATCTGTGGATAAACACCAGCTCCCTCAGCCTGAAAGCGAGATGAGCACCGCAACCCCATAGTCGCCTTCGACTGGACTTAACCATCCAGGGCTCCTTTACCTTTACCTTTACCTGAAATGTGTTCCATGCTGTTCGAATAGAGAACAGGTCTATGGGGGAAATGGGACCAAAGAGCTGGGAAGTAAGGCTCATGAATGGTTTGGGAAAGGTTTACCATTACAACATCACGAGAGCTTTGCCATAATATATGTGAAGGTCAAAAAATTCTGTGTGGTCTCAGGTAGTGGAAAATGCCAACATGTAAATGTGGATACCTCCTGGATGTGTCTATTTCCCCCAATCCCATTCCATCATATTGTTAACATAGTCAGGCTCCAGTCATTGCAGCTACCACAACCTTTTCTCATTCAGTTCCCTACAGTTTTTATGATAATCTGAATAATATATACATATTAGCCAACCATACTCCTAGTAAAACACTCCTATCCTGCTGGTCCCTGCTGTGAGGCTTACGCTCATCCAGATTTATAGAATCCAACAATGAAATTATATATCCAACCAGCGACCAACACCAGTAAAAGCAAAGTTTTGCTGTAATAAAACAGGGCTTTATGCAGCAGGTTGTATCTTTCCTCACCTCAGGAAATTTATTTCCAACTTAAAAATAAATAAAATCAAAACATTTATTCAAAAGCTACAATACAGCTTTGTCCACTGCCATAATATCATGGAATGATCACTCCCATCCTCAATCCTAGTCTATACCCCCTATATTGCTGCCCTTCACTCCAAGAAACTGAAAAACATTGAAGGGTGGAAGGAAGACAGGGGAGAAGAGAGAGAAGCTCACATGCACCAAAAGACAGGTCCAGATGTTTTCAATTACAACCCCATCATCCTGACCATTGGCCATGCTGGCCAAGACATCTCGAAAACACTAGGTTGAGGCAGACTGGAATATGTCATGGGGGGGGGGTCTTTCTTCCATGCTTTCCCTCATTCCTTCCATTTCAGGTTGCCTGAAAGGCGGTGAAGGGGCTACTTACTTTCGTGCTTTGTTAATCACTTCCTAAAAGTGCCACACTGATGAACCTGCTGTTGGCCAGACTTTGATCTTGGAAGCTTTTTGTGTCTCCTAGATAACAGCTGAGTAAATGTTTGATATGCATGGAGCAAAGCTAAGCCTGATCCTGTAGGGCTATTCTCAAATGGGGTGGGGGACTTATGTGATCAAAGACAAATGAAATATATGTGATTTATAGTGCCAACTTTCATGTAACCTCAGCACCTTACATTGCTTCTCACTTTCTGAATTAGCAAGATCACATGGTGTAGTTCCTTTGAGATGACTATGAAGAGAAAGATATGTTTTGAGGTCAATGAGGAATATAGGAAAATAAAAGGGAGGTCGTTGCAGGTGCTGTTCCAATAGCTTGGGGAAGAGAAAGGAGAGCATGATGCTATGAAGTGAGGCCTTCTGGGAAGCTGTTTTCTCACAGGCTTTTTTTTGACAGACCCTTGCCACCCAGCAAAGAAGATTTCCGTTGCCTAGTCCCCATAGCCTAAGCCAAAAACAGCTGAAACCGTTTATTTTTAAACCTTGTGCATCAAGTCTTTGGATTCCTTGAGAACTGCAATGGAAGACTGTAGCACAAAGAAATTGGTTGACAGTTGAGCTAAATTGGGAGCCCACATTTTGCAAAACCCTTTGCCCTGTGCAAATAGCTTTCCTCCACTACTATTGCCCTTATCAGCTATGCTCCATACAAGCAGGGATGAAAATGTTCTGCAAAGTGATTCCTCCCCTCTCTTGAAAAGTTTCATCATGAGGTGTGGATTGCACCACAGAGACTAATCATGGCAATCCAAAGCACTTAAGAAGTGTTCTGTTAATTTCTTCGGTGTTAATCTTCATTGTTTAAACTCATGTTTGACCTTAATATATGCAAAAGCTAAAGAGATTTTCCAATAAATTATTAGAAAGGCATCAAAGGCCTCCTGCATTCTCCCTGGGTTATATATATATGTATATGTATATCATAAACTGATCTTATAAAACGGTACTGTGAAGTTTTCAGTGATCAGGGAAAAGAGAAAGCCAAACATTATTTTGAAGAGAAGTGCCTAGTTTTGAACCCTGTTAGGTGTTTTTATTATTATTATTTTGTGCAAAGCTGTTCCTAAAGTTCTGCTCTGTTTGCTTTATTTTTCATCACTGTGATGAGTTACGCCCCTCGCGCCATTACTCACTACCCAGTCACCATTTTATAGGGGTGCCATCCATTAGATGAAACCCTACTTGATAAAAGAAATAAACCTGTTCAAGGAATAGATTTACTGCACGCCAGGGCCATGAATTAAGAACCCTCCTAACTCTCCCGTGTGTTCTATATTTCCTTGCCATTTAGCACATCTCTTAAAAACAAACAAGAAATATCACCTCTCCTCTTCCCTGCTCCCTCTCTGTGAAGGCAAATTGAATCTAAAATAAAAATGGAATGCATAGATTAAAAAGATGCTGAAGTAACTTTTTTCTTTCTCCCTGCGCTTTGCTTTTCCATTGCAACTTTCACACCTCTCAACAGTGTGTGACATGCAAGCTCTGTTTGTTCTTTTGCTGTTCTCTGGCATCCCACACTGCAACAAATGAGACCTGAACATTAACTGTTTGCCGAGGATGTAATCTGGGGCCCTGCTGCCGCACGCCCCCAAACTTACTCTACTGGTGGCCTGCTTCTTCGCAGGTATCCTGTCTGGTACTTTAATCAAAAGGATGCTTCTTTCACTAGACATAGCCTGCTCTCAGTTACTGCCTAAAAAGAGTTTCAGAATGAGAAGTGGGGTGGTTAGAACCAAACCAAAGAAAGAAGAAAAGCACAGCCAGTTTTGCATATTCAATACGCAATGCAGCGCTGCTCAGATGATCCACGTGGTATCAAATTGTTTTCAAAAACATGCAGCTTGTATTTGGCTTCTCTTAAAATGTTGAGGTTATTATCTGAAGCCATCCCTGTACAGGGAAGATTTTAATGTTTGATGTTTTATTGTGTTTCATGTTTTAATTTGTTGGAAGCTGCCGAGAGTGGCTGGGACAACCCAGTCAGATGGGTAGCATGATCATAGAATAATATAATCTTAGAGCTGGAAGGGACCCAAGGGTCATCTAGTCCAACCCTCTGCAATGCAGGAATCTCATCTTAGTAATCATCATCATCATCATCATCTAGAACAGTGGTTCTAAACCTGTGAGTCCCCAGATGTTCTTGGACTACAACTCCCATCATCCCTGACCTCTGGCCTTGCTAGCTAGGGGTGATGGGAGTTATAGTTCATCAACATCTGGGGACCCACAGGTTGAGAAAGGCTGATCTAGAAGGTTCTAATTCACTGAAGTAAGCCTAACTTGTTTTGGAATTTCATACAACAACTCCACCTTCAATATCTTTGCTTCTGGAATTGTCTGCATTGCACAAACCATATCCAATATTACTCTTCAAGGTAAACTGACACAATACGTGTTCTGTTCCCTGTTGCTGGTCCATTATCTATTGTTGTTCAGTGCCTGTTGTTTGAGACCGGGGCTCTCTCTGACTTGCTCGCTCGTCTAAGCACACTGTGATATGTCATCCTGATCCTACAGTCCACCAGATGGCTGAGAAGCCCATCTCAACGTGAGCTTTTGACCTTGAAATTCTTCACTCTCCTGAAAATGAAATGCACAAGAAAAATTGCTCTCTCTCTCCCCCAGAGTATGTCGCCATAAACCATGTGGACTTGTAGTGATATAGCAATACATTCTTTGTTCAATGCAGGTCTTTTGGCTTTAATTTATATACAAGTCCAAACCTACTTAGCTGATATTTTGATTCACTTCAATGGGTCTGGCAGGTGGGCAAACTGCCCAGTTTTCTTTTTCCTTCTCCGAAAGATATTACGAAGTATTCGGAGAGCTAATTTGCAATGGTGTGGGAAAAGTTTGCAAGCTACCCAAGTCCTTTGCTCACTCCCACATGCTGGGTAGGACCACAAATTAGAATTTCAGAACTAAAAGAGAGGTGGTGATGTGTGGTAGGAGGAACTGTGGTGGTCTGAGGGTTGTATTTCCTTATAGAGACCTATCAAGGGTTGCATGCCAGTGGTGGATGCGGACAGAAGCAAATGTAGGTGAAGCAACAAATGTTATTTTATTCACATAACCTTCTATATCCTCTGTCCAGGCAAGCAGGAAGCATGACCAGAATTCAAGAACACATTGTCTCCAGGAAAACCACACACTCAAGGAGGGTACAAGGTAAGGCCAGTGAAGGGTATGGTCTGAGGAGAATTCTGAGGACCAAATAGAGAGGTCTGGATGGCTGCATTTTGGATTGAGACCTGAGTTTCCCCATTCCCAGTGTCTCTCTCTTTAAGAACCTATAAGAAACACAGGGCAAGTCTTTGCTACTGTCATTCTCAGACTACTGGGAGCGACTATCAAAGAAATGCTATATGGCTGTGTTATAGAGTTCTATAACACAGGTGGCGCTGTGGTCTAAACCACTCAGCCTCTTAGGCTTGCTGATCAGAAGGTCGGTGGTTCGAATCCCTGTGACAGGGTGAGCTCCCGTTGCTCTGTCCCAGCTTCTGCCAACCTAGCAGTTTGAAAGCATACCAGTGCAAGTAGATAAATAGGTACCGCTGTGACAGGAAGGTAAATGGTGTTTCCGTGTGCTCTGGCTTCAGTCACTGTGTTCTGTTGCATCGAAAGCGGTTTAGTCCTGCTGGCCACGTGACCTGGAAAGCTGTCTGTGGACAAATGCCGGCTCCCTCGGCCTGAAGCAAGATGAGCACCACACCCCATAATTGCCTTTGACAGGACTTAACCATCCAGGGGTCCTGTACCTTTAACTTTCTTAGAGCTCTTAGCTAGAATTTTAAACTCCTTAGCTTTGGAGTGCAGAGCCTACAGTCATCTGGGCTAATCCAAAATACAGATTATAAAGTTTACTGAAGAACCCTATACACGCCTAGTCAGAAGTAAATTTGGAGCTGGATTTAGGGGAGCACAACCAGTTTGGTCACAGTGGGTGTGGAGCCTCAAGGTTCCATTGGGGGCTCTGCAACTATGATTTAAAACTATAATGAAGCATGAGAGGTGCCGAATTTTGGCATTGCACATGCGCCGCTGGAACTTGAGACCCCAAGTTCCACCATTGGTAAGTTCTATTGAGTTTGATAGGGCTTACTCCTAGGTAATTGGGTATAGCAGGGTTCTCCAATATGGCACTCTTAAGATCTTCCCCCAGTGTCCACAAAACCCCACTAACCTCATGGACATGAGGTGGGGAGGGTGAATGCCTTTCCCCCCATTGAGAAGTGCATAGAGCTGAAGGGGGAAGTTGGAAAACTGATGCTCTTTCCCACTTCCCTTTTCAGCTCTATGGCCTTTCCAAGGCTCTGATTAATTCTACCTGTTCCAACTTTTACCCTGAACACTGGTAAAAGCAAAGTGTATGCTGGCACCCAGGATACTGATTGGTACCTATAGCTGTTCTCCTATATCTAGGAGCTCAATGGGACTTAACTTCTGAGTAATCTAACTGCAAATTGCATGGTAAATAGATTATTCCTGTAACTGATTGACTGTATCTCTTGCATTCAGACATACTTCTCCTGAGGGCAAGTATCTTGATACAAGTCTGTATCTCACTATATGCTTCCGTATCGTGGAATATTCCTCAAAGCTCTCTCTTTCCCCCCTTCTCTGTTATGCTCTGTTCACATTCGAGATAGGAGAAAAAAACAATTGTTTTGTTAGTAGGCAAGACAGCTTTTGCTGTATTCATTAAATATATATATGCCCACTTACATTTTCCAATAGAGTAAAAGTCTTGTTAAAATAAAAAATAAAACTATCTCTGCCCCAGAACTCGTATGTTTAAAAGGTCTTCTTTATAATGACTTGGGGTCTCAGACATTTAATCCTTCCAATGTAGCAAACCATTCTTTCACCATTTAGAACTGATGTCTAGAAGTGTAGTGAAGCGATAGCGTCCTTGAATTATTTAAAACAAAAATTGCAAAAGAGCAAAAGGACAAGCTTGAAAAGTCTTCTGCCGCCTTTAAAGAGGAATGCCTGTTGTAGACTAATGCTGCTTAAATACAATTTTAATTCTGCATGCTGTCTGCAGGATTCTCTCTGTATTACTGTGTGGTTCTTTGGTTTTAGGATTATTCTCTCTCTCTCTCTCTCTCTCACACACACACACACACACACACACACACACACACACATATATATATGTACCCACACACCCACAAAACAGTTACAAAACAAGATACAGTTAAGACAACCAAACAACAGGCGAAAGAGATCGAGGTAGTCATTTTGTTATGTCTAGAGCACGATGGTCTTTTTTTTCTTGTGACCTCTGAAAGAAACTTTGCCACGGACAGTGTAATATCATTTGACCTATCCTCCAGCAGGTATTTAATATGGGAGGCTTTGGATTTTCCCAGGATATGGTTCATGCAATCGACGTCCTGAGAACATGAACAAAGCCTATTCTGATAGGGGACGCCTCTCAGTCTACCATTTAGAACGTCTGATGGAAAAATAATTAATCTAGCTTTGGTAAATAAACGGCAATAGGTAGGTACGGAGAAATTCCTAAGATATGAGGCTAACTCAAAGTTGTGCCCGTATTGGATTCCAGCTGCAATCAGGCCACAGATTACATTGGATCTGGATCGCAGGTCACTATTTGAGATGTCCCAAAGCCTTTGCCTCAGGGATACAAGGGTGGTATCGTAGCCGGTTGATACGAAAGGGATGGTGACAGCCCCCTCCCCCAAAAAGAAACCTGTTACAGGAGACTTTATTTCACAGCATATTTTGAAAGGAAAAATATGTTATTTTCCATAATTATGATAACATAATTATATGTAAAACAGAATATGACTCATACATTTAAGAAGGGTGTAGAGTATCTTTCATCTAACTGATTGTATCATGGTAGGCAAGATTTCATCCTTCAAATGTGGTTGGACTACCACTGCCATCCTGCCTGACCAGAAATCATGTTGGCTGGAACTGATGGGAATTGCTGTCCAAGAAAAACAGTGAAGCAACACATTGGCCCACCCATGGATTATATGAATACGTGAATTAAAAGATGGTAGAAGCTATTTTTATTCAGTGCTTAAGGAATGTGGTCTTTGCAAATTTCTGTATATAATGACTCTAATAGTGAGCCCATACATATATTAGTCTAAGAGTAACCTATGGATTGGAACAGCTATCACCTATACACTTCTCTGAATGTTGTGATTTGGTTCTTGGTTTAAATATTTCAAAATATGAAATGAAATATGAAAATCAAATGCTAAAATAAAAATTAAAATACATTGTGTTGGTACTTCCCCTTCTCGTTCCTTCTGCCACTGAGATGCCACTGATGTCCCACTGCCTCTGCCCCCTTTTGTCCCCAAACTGCACAGTTCTTTATTTGTCTGAGCCCCACAGATAGCTCAGTCCTCTGCAACACTACCAAGACGATCTTTTGTTTCCTTTATAGCAGCTGTACAATTTGACACCACGGCGTGATTAACTTTTCACCCTCAGTTGTTGGAATGTTTGTTGACATTCCAGGAGTACATGGCAGCTAAGTGAACAACTAGAGGACATTGACTCATCATCATGTGACTTCCAGTTTTTTATATGCCTGTTACAGATGGTGAAGTTGCAGTGGGAAGATAAGTGGAAGGAGAAAGTTTCTAGACAGCTGAGAGAACCTGCAAATTGATATATGGATGAGATTGGGCTTCTTAAAATGTTTCAGTAGGAAAAGTAAGACCTATTTCAACCAAAATCTGGGAGCTTTTATCTGTGTAAACCAGACTCCATGTGAGTTCTGTATCCTGTGACAGAAGCACAATCCTGTCCTTGCCTCTCTGAATGTTGCATTTTTAAAAAACTCAAAACTAATCCCTTTCATCCAGAGAAATATTCCTTTCAGGTGACAGCTGAATGGAGGCATCAATCAGCTTCTAAATAAATGACAAGTGGACACCTTAACGGAGACGATGCATTATACTAAGGCTGACCAATTCCATACGTTTTGTGCCATCTGTGATAATTAGATGTTACAGCTCAGTGGTGAGCTTTATTGTTCATCTCCTGAAGGCATTTTCTCCTGTGAAAAATATCCAGATGTCTATCTCTCAGGTGGTCAACCCATTGTCCTTGCTTGTCCCAATTGAAAAGGGGAAGGGATGGAACAAACAGACAAGGAAAGCAGCAGCGCACAAGGAGGGCATTTTGCATTACAATAAGATATTTAATAGCACAGAAATTTCCTCCTGAGCTGCTACGATTCCTCGATTCCATCACACTACAGTACACTGTGTGTCATGAAGCATATGTTTGAGTGGGTTTCTTCTCTGTCTAGAAAGTGCAATCTACCCTTGAATGAAATGAAATACACATGCAGTGCAACTTGACAAAACAATGCTTGTTCGAGGGGCTGGCTGTATTGTTGAGATGTGCTGCTTTTTTTTTTTTAACATTACAGTCCAATAAATGGACCACTTTAAGTTATACAATTGCTAGCAGAATTTCTGTCAGCAGCTTTTTCTGTGATGGATATACAGTGGACGCTCGGGTTGCGAACATGATCCGTGCGGGATGCATATTCGCAACCCACAGCGTTCGCAACCCACCGCTGCATGTCTGCACACACGCGTGTTGCGATTCGGCGCTTCTGCGCATGTGCGACTGCCAAAACCCAGAAGTAACCGGTTCCAGTACTTCTGGGTTTTGGGTTCCATAACCCGAAAAAACGCAACCTGAAGCGTCTGTAACCCAAGGTATGACTGTACCAGAAATGGAAGAGGCTTAATATTAGGTGTGTGTATTCATTCTACTTTGGGACCAAATAACTGTTGGGTTGAGTCCTGTGTCAAACTGAGGCATCTCAATTTAGATCAGCACCCAGAAAGCTTTTGTGACACTCTGCCACTCTATTTTTCTGTATGCTCTGCTTGTCAGTATATCTCTATATTATTTTTGAGCTCTCTATTCTAGGTCCATGGTCTAGGGAGAGAGTGAGATTCTCTAAATGCTGCCTGAAGGACACTGTAGTCTAAGGATCATAGAACTGTAGAGCTGGGAGGTACCCCAAGGGTGATCTTGCAATGCAAGAATCACAGCTAAAGAATCCCTAACAGATGGCCATCCAGCCTATTTAAAAACCTCCAGTGAAGGAGAGTCCAAACCCCTCATAGGTAGTCAATTGCCCTTTCAAACAGCTCTTACCAGCATTTATTATTATTATTTATTGAATTTATATACCGCCCTATACCCGGAGGTCTCAGGGTGGTTCAACATGAAAACCACAATATATATATATATATAATCAAAATAAAAACAACAACCCAATAACACCCTCCCTCCCCCAAAAGAGCCACATTTTAAAAGGGCCTAGGATGTCAATCAGATTAACTAAAGGCCTAGTTAAGAAGGAACCTTTTTCCATGGTGCCAAAAGGTGTATAATGAACGTGCCAGGCAAACTTCCCTGGGGAGAGCATTCCACAGATGGGGAGCCACTGCAGAGAAGGCCTTGTTCTCATGTTGCCACCCTTCAGACCTCTCGAGGAGGAGGCACACCAAGAAGGGTCTCAGAATATGATCTCAGGGTCCGGGTAGTTTCATATAGAAAGAGGCAGTCCTTGAGGTATTTCATAAAGTTCTTCCTAATGTTTAGTCAGAATCTCCTTTCTTCAGGAGATTTGAATTCATTTACTGTAGCTAGCTGTTCCCTTACCACCTCTTTTCCTATCTTGGGCTGCACCTCCCTCTCTGTATCATTTATTCCATTATCACCAGACCATCTCTTGATGTTGCAAAACAGAACACGACATTTTTCAGTCATAGCTGATCCATGGCTATTTGATGTACCTTTGGGGACTATTAATTTGCTGATGAAGATTTATCATTGAAACAGTTCATTATCCTGGAATAACTGTACTGTCTGCTGCTGTGCTCAGAGCACCCTATTGCAATGTTTGGAGTGCCCATCATCTCACATTTGTAGTGGTGTGCCTATAGCACCACCACCGTGCAACTCACTTCTGACTATATTTTAGAGAGGATATTGACTGTGGAAAGGCATTCTGCCTCCATTTCAGTGATCCTTGACAGTGACTTACCACTCTTACCATTCCTGTTCATGGAACATTTATTTGATTCTTATTAGTTTGTGTCTCCATGCACATATTATATATATTTTTTTTAAATCATATTTATTAGAATTTCCAATAATATAGAAAAATAACAGAAAAGAAAAGATAGAATACATTTAGAGCCTTACTTTCATTATCTTCTTTCTGGGACTCCCTCCCCCCCCCCCGACTGTATTCCCCTTTCATTAATTTGGTTCCACAAGCTCTCACTCCCAGTTTAAAACTTAATATGTTTAACCCATTAACCAATTTAAATTATACAATTTTATCATCATCCCTCATCATTAACAGAAAAAGAAAAAAGATTTTTCCCCAAGATCAACCCCAATTTCCTTCCACGAATTCCCTTTTTTTTTAAACATGCCAAATCAAAATACCATGATATACAAAAGTTATATAAAGAAATAAAAGATAAAAAGTATAAGAAGGTTCAGATAGATGGTTACATTAGCCTTTGGATTCCAAAACTCCCCCTTCCCTTCCCCGGTTTGAATTCCACATGTCCATCAGTCTATATGTTGTCAGCCTGGAGATCTCAAGTCCATAGCCAGATTTTTCCCATTCCACCTTGCCGGTTTTCTTTTAATTTGTTTATTTTAATAATGTTTAACTTCAAAAATCCAGTCTAATAGATGCCTTCAATTTCCTTGGTCTTTGCTACTCCTCCCATTATTCTTTCCGTGTCGTAGTTAGTCCTTTGTTCTTTTTATTCCTTACTTTCTCAGGTTTCTTGTCTTGTTCAGCTGCTAAAACTTTCTTATTCCAAAATCTGGTATCTCTACAGAGGTTTGTTGTTCAGGAACAAAAACTTACGTCCAGTCCCTTCCTTTCTTCAATAGAAAATTCTATTGTCTCCTTTTAATATAAACACCTCTGTAGACAAAATACTATGTCAGTTTTGCAGCTTTCCCAGAAGATAAGTCCTGTGCAAATCCCAGAGTGATTTTCCACATACGACCACTTGTAATGTCCCGAAACCCCTCTAGGGGGATTGTAGTAACTTTATATCCTCTGATCCAAAAGTCAAATTGTTGTTCCTTATTTTCCGACAGTTTATATCCATATTGTGTCAAATTGTAACAGAATTAGCCAGCAAAGTCCTTGTAACAAAGTCCTCTTTATATTCTCCAGCTTTGACAGCTACTTTGACAGCTGTCAAAGTCTCCGTCTCTCTTCGCCAGGTTCTACGAATCGCCCCGGTTCCCAGGGGGGGTTGCATTTTCCCTCTCACCCTCCACTCTTCTCCTCCAGCACAATTCTTGTAATTTCCCTTCGTGGAATTAATGATTTTTGTCAGCAATAAACTTCTCTTTCGATCTTGGTTACCCAGTCCTTGTTTTAGAATGTTTACAATCGGGGGGGGGGACTGACTTCCTTTTTAGATCCCCCCCGCTCGTGCCGAATCCGAAAAAAATTTCTTTTTTTCTCCTTTTGTACCCGGTTTCCCAATTACTCACGGGTTGTTGTTGATAGTCCGAATTTCCAATGGAAGAAGTCAGCGCTCTCCGTCGAATGGCATGCGGCTGCGCTCGGCAGGGGAAGCAATGGACTCAAAGCACCACGCCACTCCCCGGCACCCGATCCGAAGCCTTTAAAAAGGCTCCTTCACGAGTCGGGAGGGCGCTAGCGGTGCCAGCCGAGTCCCCATGTCCACGGGCTCCGTGCCCGTGGTTTTTAAGGGTCCCCGCGTCGCCGGCGCGGTAGGACCCAGCCCCTGCCGAGCAGACTCCCTCCGGAGCTCGGAGGGAGTCCGCCATTCGGCGATGGCGCCAACCCGGAAGTCCTCCATGCACATATTATATGTCTTCTGTTCATGAATTTTCAATCAGTGTAGTGTTATAAAAATATTGCCAGTATATTATTAGCTGACGTGTTGCTTGTTGTTGTTCAGAGCATCTCTTGATGTTATCAGGGCTGATTTGGGTCCAGTCACTGTGGGAGCTCTGCACTGGCATGCCCTGGAGCAGATTTTGGCCCGATCCCCGCCTTCTGCCCCGGCAAGCATGATCAATGTGTCTATAGATACGGCAAGAGGCTCTGCTCCTCAATCTCATTCCACTGCTGCCCGGCTGGGCTTCAGATTCCTCTGCCGGTGCCTGCAAAAACTTTCCACCAGATGTCAAGCAAGCTGATGTTTATGCTGCACAAAATGCGATGTCATCATTCATAGCATTTAGAAAAATAGCAAGATAGCAACTGATGGTCCATGGCCAAATCTGGCTGTCAAAATCATTTTATCTGGCCCATAATCTCTTTACCAGCTTTTAGACAACATGTAATAATACGTCTGTCCACAATTTCACTTCAAAGGAAAAGAGAAACATGGCATACAGATTGCAAGGAATGACGATAGTGTGCCATTTAATATCACATTTTTTTCTTGGGATTTTATATGTCATATTCAGGATCTGCCTGAGCACACCTGCCCCACAGTGCTCTAGCCCTAATTGTTAGATGACACTGCATTTATACTGAAGCATAACAATAGCTCTGGAGGTGAAATTGTGCAGCAGAATACGTTTCAGGCTCCCATATTGTGCCTGGGGAATCTTATGGTCCCCGGGAATACGGAAATTGGCAGTTCCTATCCCTGCTTTAGAAGGTTCTAAACTTTTTACATACAACTTCAGGGGTGGCTGCATGGATTCAGCAGCTGGGTTTTTCCGTGCTCAGTATTAAAATAAGAGCAGACTGGGAGGAAAGGAAAGGAATAATTTTTGTGGTGCAACTCCACTTGTAACAAATTTGTCTGTCAAGGCCTCTGACCTTTCTGACCTTGCTATCACAAATTCTACAAGCCGAATTTTGTATGCTGCATCTGTGCCCAGCTGAAAACACAGCTATCTCTTTTCTAAAAATGATGTTTGCCTTGAACAGACAGCTTCTTGAATTGTATCATGATGTACTTACTTTTTTTCCCTTTTTGGTGAAGTGAACCAAGATTATTCTTGACTTCAATAAGCTGATCAGAATTAGTGCCAGCCAATGCTATAGATACTGGTGTCCTCATCTGTCTACCTGCTTGCTAGTTTTACAGACCACGATTCCTGCAGAATTCTCTGTAGTACGGCGGTTAGACATCTGAGTCTCAGTACAAATCCAGACGAGTACAGCAATGTGAGTGCATCCAGAAAGCACTGGTTAATATTGTAAAAGACATAAGATATGTACACTTCATCCACATTATGTAGTACATATGACAAACACATCAGTTGTCTTATACAGTGGTACTTTGGTTCTCAAACGCCTTGGTTCCCAAACGCCAAAAACCTGGAAGTAAGTGCACTGGCGGAGCAAGAGGATGCACGATCCCAGCAGCGTGATCCTGGTGGGGTGCCATCACGGCTGCCCACCCCACCCCCCACGCTGGGCACCATGCCTCCCCAGGCAGCGTGCCACGCCCCCGGGATGTGCGCCAACACCGCCCCTGCCTGCGCTCCACCATTGAGTAAGTGTTCCAGTTTTCGAAGTTTTTTCAGAAGCCAAAAGTCCAATGCGGCTGTCGGCTATTGTTTCCAGGGCACCTACACCAATCAGAAGCTGCACCTTGGTTATCTAACATTTTGGAAATCAAACAGACTGGAATCTGGAATGGATTAAGTTTGGTGCTTTTGTTTTTGCTATTTATTTTGCATTTTTGTTTTTGAGGCTTTTTCGGTTAATTTGTTTCTGTGACTGTGTCGAATCCAGTTCAGCTACTGATTGATTGATTGTGTGACTGCAGAAATGGATAAAATCTCCCCCCCCCCCCATCCAAACAATGACTATCATCAGTGCAGGTAAGAAAAAAATAATAATTTTCATTTTTATCATCTACAATACTGTCTTATTTATTTTATAGTGAAGTACATTGATTATTGCTTTCATTTTATGGATGAAGGGTCTCGTTAGTAAAATTTGCATTCAATTGCTGTTTTAGGGGTTGTTTTTAAAAGTCTGGAATGGATAAATCCATTTTGCATTACTTTCTATGGGAAAGCAAGCCTTGGTTTTGGAATGCTTTGATTTTGGAACAAACTTCCAGAATAGATTAAGTTTGAGGACCAAGGTACCACTGTATCTGAATACATAAATATCACAATGCAGAAGTTGCATTTAGTAGAAGCTACTTCTATGTTATCTTCTTTTTAGATTCACGATATTGATGATGATGAGTTCAAAATAAACTTCCCTATGGATGCCATACCTTTCTTTTGGACAAAAAGTATCAGCAATTGCACTTTTAAAAGAATGCATTTTATGCTAATTTCTTCACTTTTTCTATAGGAATAGTATTTGCATCTGCAAAAGTTTCAGGATAGTCATGTTCCTTCCTTTCTAATTAGTGAATATACCGTAACTGCTTGCTGAAATCCCATAGCTTTTTACACCACAAATGTTCTGGTTTATTTTTGTCCTGCTTGTGTTGCACTATGGACAGCAATAACATAGCAGCATTTGGGAAGCATCACAGAGCATCTAATGAAGCAGAGAACATCCACCACTAATGCACCATTGTTGGGTCAATATCATGTTGCAGAATACTCCCATAATAAAGCACTTGTCTGGAGGGGCCTTAAATAACTTCTGCCAGTGGTGTATCTCATGCTTGATCAAACCCAGGTAGACCAGGGTTTGAGAGCTGTTTTGGACATCCACATAGTTCCCATGAACTTTTACCAAAAATACCAATTGGTGGATTTTTGTACCTATGTCTGAGCTATCATTCATCTTCAGAACTTGGGAAAGAACTACCGTATTTTTCACTCTGTAAGACGCACTTTTCCGCTCCTAAAAAGTAAGGGGAAATGTGTGTGTGTGTTATGGAGCTAATGCAGACTGCGCAGCTATCGCTGAAGCCAGGAGAGCAAGAGGGATCGGTGCGCACCGATCCCTCTTGCTCTCCTGGCTTCAGGGATAGCCATGCGAATCCTCTTCAGGGCAACGGGAGGAACACTCTCCCTGCCCTGCAGAGGCTTGGCATGGCTATCCCAGAAGCCAGAACAGCAAGAGGGATCACTGCTTTCACTGCGCAGCGATCCCTTTTGCTGTTCTGACTTCGCTTCGCTGGAGAGGTGCTGTGCAGCTTTCCCTCTCTGTGCAGTGAGAGGGAAAGCTGCACAGTGCCCCTTCAGCAAAGCGGGAGGAGAAACAGAGCCCCTTCCATTTCTCTTCTCGCTTTGCTGGAGAGGCGCTGCGCAGAGAGGGAGAGAATTTTTTTTTTCTTGTTCTCCTCTAAAACTAGGTTCATCTTATGGTCGGGTGTGTCTTATAGAGCGAAAAATACGGTAGATAGATAGCTAAGAAGCACTTCATTGGTTATGGGGGATTCTAGGCTGTAGATGGCATAGATACAACTGGCTGATAGGAGGTAGAGTAACAGACAAACATACACCCGTTGCTGCTTCCATAGGAGCCAACTTCTAGGGGCCGAAGGGGATTGGCTCCTCCACAAAATATTTGAGAGGGCCGCCCCCCAGTTGATGGGCATTGCCATTCAAATGGGGTGATTGCACCACATCACGGGATCAATTACGCAGGGCGGGGCTTATCTGGGGCCCACAATATTTTATTCAATTTGGCACCCCTGTTGGCTTCTGATACCTCTGCTTCTTTTCCTCAACTTTCATTCCACCACACCATACATGTCTTCAGACCCCAACCACTTGTCCCTCTTTCTGTTCCCCATTCAATCTCTGGTCTTGGATTTGAGTCTAACTTGTCCCCAAACAGTATATTATGCTACTGCATAGACATAGAAGGATGTGGGTTCTCTGAATAAAATTAAGTATATATGGGATAGCTCGGTCAGTAGAGCATGAGACTCTTAATCACAGGGTCACTGGTTCAAGCCCCACATTGGGCAAAAGATTCCTGAGTTGCAGGGAGTTGGATTACATAGCCGGCGTGGTATCTTCCAATTCTACAAGTCTACGATTCTATGGTTTGAACTATAGGGTCCAAATTCTATAACTCTTTGACTCTATGATTCTATAATTGGAATTCCCCTGCTCCTTTCTAACTAGCACCTCTGTGGAATGGAGGATGTGTCATATTCAGAGTTTATGTCACTGCTGGTCTATTTCTCTTACTATTAGTCTGTATTGGCCAATGAAGCTCAAAATGTGCAAAATAGCCCTTTAACTTCAATACACTTGTATAAACTGCAATCTCTCTCTCTCTCTCTCTCTCTCTCTCTCTCTCTCCCCTCTCCCCCCTCTCTCTTTAATTATTTGTTTTTGTTTGCTTTCCCAAAACGACTGTTTGATTGAATTCTGGGCTGTAATTGAAGAGAGAGAATGAAGAACAAACATTTTTTACTGTGAATAATGATTTTCCATTATCAAATTTGCCACGAACAACAAGAACAAGCCAAGCAATTGTATTTGAGATGGGAAGTATTTACGGATTAATGTATGATGAAATAAATGCATGCAGTAAAAGTCTAAATTCCAAAAAGATGCATATTTTCCAAAAGGGCAGAGATGTAGGCATATTATATATTTAGACTTTTACTGCATGCATTTATTTCATCATACATTAATCCGTAAATACTTCCCATCTCAAATACAATATATATATATATATATATATATATATATATATATATATATAAATATATTCCGTAATGAAGAAAAAATAATATGGAAGGACTCCTTGTTTTATATTAATTAAAACGCTTATAAACCATCCTGACTCCTAAGGCAGCTAACCACGTAGAAACGTGAAATCGTCAATATAAACACAACACGTTTAAACAAATAAAAGAGCCTACAAATCAATACAGCAGCAGCACCATGCACTGGATCGTACTAAAAATTGAAGAAAAGAGCAATATTTTCCCCTGAGGGAGCAAATTTAAGGAGTGGGGGAGCTGAGTATCCCAAACCGCTCTCTCCATTTGTGAAGAGAAAGGTCTGCTGTAGGACTGGGCAAAATCTGGTTTTCAGCATCTTGATATATCACCAGCATTGCAATATACTGATATATCACGATGTTTGAAATAACAATGGAGCAATGTAGAGGCCTTGGCTGGCTCCACGGTTTTCCCCGCATTGTGATTTTTGCCAGCACCTGCTCTTGTGATTTGTTGCCCCCTGCAGAAGGCTAGGGAGAACTGAGCTGGCAGAGTTAACAAGGGCTGTTGGAAGCAAGTGACACATTGCCTGGCTTCATGGTTCCCCCCACATTGCAATTTTTTGCATAGCACATCATGGTTTACGATATATTGCCAGGTGAAAAAATTATGAAACTGGCATCACAATATGGACCTCAAACTGGTTTTAGTTGATATGTTGATATATTGCACAACCCTAGTTTGCAAGCGTCAGAAGACCTGCTATCAAGATAGCTCAGAGCTGCAGCTGCAAATTCTGCTGCTTTCATTTTCCTGCTATGGCTTTTCCGAGAGCTGTAGGGGTAGAAAAGGGACAAGTTGTGGGCATGTCAGGGGAGATCTTGAATCCATCGGATTCAAAGCCCGTCTGCTCTCCCAACATGCTCTTGACAAGGGAGGAAATCTACACCATCCCAGCTTGATGAAGTCTGTCCAGTGATTGATAAAGACCATTTGTGGGGGAAAATGTATCTTTTTGTGATACAAATGCTTCATTGTGCTTGCCAGTCTATTTATAGGAGTTTGGCTGAAAGGTGCTGGACTGTTTATCCCCTTACACTGCTGAATGAATGCTTCCCCTCATAACATTATATATCCATTCTGCAGTCTAAACATACAAGTTATTGTGGAGATTGTAGTAAATGTTACTTTTGAATTAGAGTATTCAAAAAACAAGCACTTAGCTTCCTTTATATTTAAGATGCATAAGAAACCTACCCTATGTCACTAAGGATCTGTTAAAGAAGGAGAAGGAGAAGAAATTTCTTTCCGACTGTATTAATTCACCACTTGGCCTGGGGAAATTACAAAACACCAGCTGGAGCCTTAAGAGCACCATAGCGGGGATTATTGACTAAGAGAATTTACCTAGAGAAAAAGTCCCATCTACAATTGAGCTCTTAGGTGAAGGAGGATCATTATATGGTAATTTTACATGTCCCTGCTCAAGAGGGAAAAGGTCACTAAGTGCAGCCTGAAGGTTGGGGTTCTCTGCTACAGAGGGGGTAGAGAGCAAAGAGCCAGAAAATGCTCTCCGTTCCAATAGTATTCCACATTTTCTTAGCCATTTTAGAATAAACCTCTCTCCCCCACCCAGTTTCAATTTAAACTATCAAAGTTAAATTTACAACCACAGGAACGTTGTGTCTTTCCTACCTCATTTACTCCTTGGCTGTTCGGGGGCTGATTCTCTACACAAGGCCTTTGGGGGTCTCCTCGCTTTCTTCTTCATCATCTACTTCCACCTCCAGGCAGAATTTCTATCCTTGATTCTATAGTCCCTTTGCTTCTATAGTCACAGACCGAGCAGCTGATAACTCAGTTTGTGTAATGATATCAGGGCCCTATATATGCAATGACAATTGTCTTTGGACCCTACTTCTGCACACCACTCAGGTTTTACAACTTGGTAAGCTGTAGAAATAAATACAATGTTCTGAACTTGGTGTTTTCCCCCACAATCCAGAAGCTGCAGTAAAAAAAAGTGTGATTCATGACTAAACTAACAAAAACTGGTAATCTGTCAAAAAGGCTGTCCTGACCAGGATACACAGCTAGGGCCAATTATAAAAACAAGAGGAGAAAAATGCATGTCTTAAATAGGCAAAATAATAGCTAAAGCGTTCTTTCAACTTACAGAACAAAAAGGCCCAAAATTGCTAGGTAACCCTACATTCCTACAATGGAAGCAGACAGCTTCAAAGTCCTCTCTCTCTGTCTCTCTTTTAAGAAGCTGGGGTATGTCATGCATTTAAGGTACTGGGTCCAAAGAATCCCAGCAGGGGTTAAAAATGTTTATTTTCAACTGTAAAGGAAGCAGCAAAAATCACCAGAGAGGTAATAAGAGAGAAAAGGGACAGACTCAGGAGAGGTCAAAGTCAGAGAAACAATTGAGAGTCAAAGGAGTATAGTTTCACAGAGGAAGAAATAGAGGCTATGAATACGAAGGCTCAATTTGAAATAGGTTCAAAAGATATACCCAAGAAAAAGGACAATGAGGGGAAATAGAGGGAAATATTAAGCTGAACCTGAGTTAATAGATGTAAGGGGGAAATAAACATACAGAATAACAGAGAGAAAGGGGAGCTTCCAAAATAGAATACAGTAGGTATGAAAACTATACACAAAAGGACAAAAATGTCCCTTTCTCCAATTATGGTACTTCAGTAACAAACCAGCCATTCAGAAGACCTCCCTGGGGTGATGGGGAATCACGAATCATGATGGGTGTTACAACTGAGTGATATACAACTGAGTGGTACCTTGGTTTTCGAACAGCTTTGTTCACAAACAACTTGGAACCCGAATGCTGCAAAATCGCAAGTAGGTGTTCTGGCTTTCAAACTTTTTTTCGGAAGCTGAATGTGCTCTGTTTTGAGTCCCCCTGTATTTCCTGTTGCACTGCTAATTTGCATCCTCCCATTGTAATTCAAGTCTTCCATTTCCGATTGCAGTGTTCTAAGGTGATATTTGGAGCTTATACTGCATTTGGTGCTTTTGGTTTTGCTATTTATTTTGCATTTTTTGTTTTGAGGCTTTTTGGGTTAATTTGTTTTTGTGACTGTGTGGATCCCAGTTCGGCCACTGATTGATTGATTGATTGATTGATTGTGTGACTGCAGAAATGGATAAAAGTCCCCCCCCCCATCGAAACAATGACTATCATCAGTCCAGGTAAGGGGGGGGGATTAAAAATTTTATCATCTACAATACTGTCTTATTTATTTTATAGTACAGTACAATGATTATTGTTTTCATTTTATGGATCAATGGTCTCGTTAGATAGTAAAATTCACATTAAATTGCTGTTTTCGGGGTTGTTTTTAAAAGTCTGGAACGGATTAATCCATTTTGCATTACTTTCTATGGGAAAGTGGGACTTGGTTCTGGAACACTTTGGTTTTGGAACAGACTTCTGGAACAGATTAAGTTTGAGAAACAAGGTACCACTGTATAGTCCAAAACTATTTTGAAATCCATGTTGTGGTATCAGTTTCATATTTTTTGACTTGGCAATATATTGCAAATCATGATGTGTGTGTGTGTGTGTGTGTGTGTGTGTGTGTATGCACTATGCAAAAATCCCAATATGGAAGAAACTGTGAAGACATCCAATGTGTCACTCGCTTCCTGCAGCCAGTGTTAACTCTGCCAACTCAGCTCTCCCATACCTCACGCAAGGCGCAGCAAATCACAAGAGCAGGTGCTAGCAAAAATCCTGATGCAGGAAAAACCATGAAGCCAGCCAATGCCTTTACATGGCTCCATCCTTATTCCAGACACAGTAGTATATGGGTATATTGCAATGTTTAGCTGGTGATGTATCACAATGTTGAAAAGCAGATACTGCCCAGCCCTAGTGACCATCACTGCCTCTCCCCATGCCTCTCTCTTTCTCTCTGGACTGGACACCTTCTCTGACCTGTTTTGCACGCCAAATGTTTTTGCCTGACTAGACTGTGTCCTTGAAGTCTGATAAGACTTCTTGCCAAAATCTGGATGGAGGATAGAGAGGGGTGTGCAAAAGCGTGTAGAAACTAGCTCGCTTGCATCATACGGATTTGCCTGTGGCTCTACGGACCACTGGCACATCCCTTTTTCCAAGGATCACCGAATAAATTCTCTGTACCCTACAGGGCCTCCTGTGAATTTTTTTTATCTTTGCTGCAATAATATTACCCTCAAATTGTTGAAAGGCAATTCATATTCACAACAGTCAAACCAAGTGGCGAAACCTTTTGCTTCATCCGTTAATTACTTAATAGCATAGCTTTGCCATCCATTAAATAATCTCAATAGACAAACATTTTGAGGCTTCTTTCATTGCTGTTTTCTCCAATGATTTATCCGGCAACTTGAACTTGCAACCTCTCAATGACTTTATAGATTTGAGAAGCTATTATTATTGACTTTTCTTCATCAAGGAGGTAAATAATTACTGTATTCAAGCCATTAATGTCAGGTTAACAGGAGTTAGTAGTTGATATGGCTGAATTTGGTGGCGTAAATGAATGGCGAGGAGGGGAAACCAACAATCCTGGAAATGTCACACAGTTTGTATTTTAAAATTGCAACATCAGTTTAAAAGTAATGCACTCAGAATAATTTTTGGGGGAGGGGAATCTGTTGGATTTCCTTCTGCAAGAAGTCAGAAGGCTTAGCGTTGTCATTTACTTATATAATTACATTTATATCCCATCTTTCCTACAAGGAGTTCCAAGCAAACATACATGGTGTTAAAAAATTCCTTCCTGTAGCACCTTAAAGACCAACTAAGTTAGTTCTTGGTATAAGCTTTCGTGTGCATGCACACGAAAGCTTATACCAAGAACTAACTTAGTTGGTCTTTAAGGTGCTACAGGAAGGAATTTTTTTACTTCGACTATGGCAGACCAACACGGCTACCCATCTGTAACTGGATACATGGTGTTGTCTACTTCATCCTTACTGTGAGGTAGCTATGACTGACAGCATTTCCCTGATCCACTGAGTTTGCAATTCCATCAAAAAAAGAAATCAGATAGGCCTGGCATGACTTCTTTTTGTGAAATCCCTGCTGGGTCTTAGTAATCACAGCATCCTTTTCTAAATGCTCACAAACCAACTGTTGAATTATCTGTTCTAGGACCTTCCCTGTACCAATGTCAAGCTCACTGGTCAGTAGTTACCAGGGTCTTCCTCCCCACCCCCACCTTTTGAAGATGGGGACATTTGCCTGCCTCCAGTCTGTACGGACCTTATCTGTCCTCCAAGAATTTTCAAAGATAATAGACAAAGGCTCTGAAATTACATCCACAAGCTCCTTTAGTACACTTGGATACAGCTCATCAGGCCCTGGAGATTTAAATTCATTTAAAATAGCTCAGTGTTCCCTTACTACCCCTTTTCCTATCTTGGGCTGAAGCTCCCTCCTTACATCATTTATTCTGTTATCACCAGGTTGGGCATCACTTTCCTTTTGGGTGAAGACAGAGGCAAAGTAGGTGTTGAGTAGTTCCGTCTTTTCTCTGTCACCCAATAGCATTTCTCCATGTTCCCCACACAAAGGACCTACCACTTGCTTGTTCTTCCTCTTGCTTCAAACATAGCTCAAGAAACCTTTATTATTATTTTTAACCACTCTTGCAAGCCTGAGCTCATTCTGAGCTTTAGCCAGCCTGACTTTCCCCCTGCAACTGTTGGCAACTCGTGTATACTCCTCCTCTGTGATTTCCCCTTTCTTCCATTTCTTATACATGCCCTTCGAAACTCTCAGCTCATCTGTAAGCTCCTTATGCAGCCACACTGGTTTCCTTAGATGCCTCCCACTTTTCTTTCTTGTTGGTATTTTGGGTGCAGGATTCAAAGAGTCATGTACATTGATGACATAGGATAAGCTATACATGAACAACTCTTCCAGAAGAAAAGGTCTTGTAGCATATCTAGAAAATAATGAATTATGGATTTTGGCAAGTTTTCAAAGCAGTGAAAGACCCAGTTGTTCCTCGATGCCAATGGATTTGAACTTCTGAGCATGCCTAGAACTTCAAAGTTCTAGACCTTTGCACACATTCCATGAGTGGAAATGCCGGTGATGGGAAAGAAATTTGATTCAGTTTGCATGTGGTGAACATACCAAATTGGCACTTTGCAAAACACTGCACAGGCCTAGGGCCAGCCTAATACATTTTGGTACCTCCCTCTCTTCCAGGGAAGAAGGGGTGAAGGAAGATCTACATCAGGAACAAGAGGGAGAACAGATATTGATATCCGGATCTGCTGTCCCAGTAAATCCTGCCACGCCACCTGAGGCAGTCGCCTTACCTTACCTGTTGGCTGGGTCAGCCCTGCACAGACCAAAATGCAATCATCCTTCAAAATTCCCACTTACCCAGATTTTGCAATGCAGTTCTCCAGCCAAGCAATCTGTACAAAAAGTGTGCCTATAAATGCATCTATAAGGGGAAATAATATAAAAATGTGCTACAGAGGGAGAATTGCTTTGTGAAGATTCTGGGCCAAAAAATTGCATAGAATAATCAGGAGAAATTTGCATGAAAACACGGATGCGTTTTCATGAGGTTGCTTTTTCAAAAGAATGCAAACTGATGTGGAAATGTGGAAGACTGAAGTTAAGACTGTCAAAATGAGAAAAACAAAGAAACCCAAACTGACATATTCATCCCTCCCTAGGAAAGGAAGTAGAATGTGTATGTTATGATGGGTCTCTCCCCCCCCCCCCCCATTGAATTGCTGACAAAAATATATGCCTTGGAAGACTGGCTTTGTATTAGCTAGCCATTTGGAACTTTCATTGCCCCATCTTTGATCCAGCAACACAATTAAATGGAATAAATATAACCTAGTAGAAACAAGAGAGTATAGAGAGTCATTAGAATCTAGGTTTCAGCTCCGGGTGGCCTAGAAATCTTTCACCCATCAGATCTCTCCTGAGTTGCTTGTGTTTTCACATTTATTAGGAACAAGAAGATCAATGTTTCAAATTCAGCCTGATGAAAACACAAACATTGCTTGGGGTTTTTGTTTGAAGCTGCTGTGATATCAGCAAAGCATGCTGTCCTCCAATGTACTGTGAATTCCATAATTAGTTATCATTCATCCCAAGCCAAAGCAACTGTAGAACACACTCACAGTCCCAAAGGACCAAATTGTTAACACAGGCTAAGGTTGTTTTATGATTCCAATAACTAAAGTCTATTGACTGTGATTTTATTATAGTTCATAAGGAAAGAAATTGAGTGCCTTCCCATTTCCCCCCTTTCTAGCCTCAAGCACTTCTTATTTTTCTTATTTCTCTGGCTCCATTCAAATGGGGAAACAGAGAGGTTCAGGTTAGTGGTCTCCTTTCCACCAGGTAGCTGATGAAAATGTGCAGGCAAGCAATCAGTGGCAATAAATTAATACATTTAATCTGTTTAATTTACCAAGCAGCAGGGTGTTTTTTCAATAATGTCCTTTTAAGCATATGGTGATTTTTCTTTGGGGTGCTGGTATGGTTGGACGCACAACACTTAGGCACGGCATAAGACACTGACATTGATTCTTAAAAGGTCTTTATTCACACTTGAGCCAGAGCAGCTGGTGGGGGGTTAGAGCGCACTCAAGTCACTCAGATCTTTGGATATTGCTTTCCATTTCGCCATCTGTGTCCCGTTAAATATTCCTGATTTTTGCCAAGTTTGGCCCAATTTATATGTTAAATCAGTTACTGAAAACAGGTTCCAAGAAGCTGGTGGGGGATACCATTAAAGTGCACAGATCTTATGCATTAATCATTCATTTTGGAACAAGAAGTACAGGTTCTTCCATTCAGATAATCACATTGATATGTCAGCTTTTTGGATCCCGTAGAGACAATGGAGAGGATGATAGTTTGCCCCTGGAGAAGGCACTGTTTTGAATCAAGGAGGGTATAGCTTGAAAACTTCAAACTTGCAAAGCATTTCCTGAATCTCTTGTGATTATGAACATTTTTTACTAAATCTAATATGCAGTCTGCAGCAGAGCAAGTTGCAACATAAAGGCTAATGACATGAGCATGGTAACATTTCCCTCCCTGCTTCTACCTGGCAGCCTCTTTTATTATCTAAGGCAGGGATTACTGAAGGGACATTTGTGGGTGCACAAGTGCCCACAGAAGCCTTCCAGAAGTGGAAGAAAGACAAAACACATGCTCAGATTCAGGCCATCTGTGTCAATACAATGTTAGGTCCCTTCTTTGCTTCCATCTCGAGAGAAAGGTCTCAGTGCTTGAAGTGTGATCTTCTCCATTACAATCTGAGAAATATTGGTCATATCTGAGCCAAGTATTATTGGGTCAATTTTACATTTCAAAAGGTCTAACTGGATGAATTCTAAAGACACACATACACAACACTTTAGCAGGCATGTATGGTACTTTGTTGTGGCTATAACCTGTCTGGAGTCCACACTTCCTTGGTTAACATTTGGATGATGGAATCAGAAGCTGACTTAGGGCAGGGCGACTGGTTCTGCCACACTGGATGCCACAGGGCACCACAACGATAACATGAGCAGAAGAGATTAGTAGTATTTATACCCTACCTTTTTCTGATGGGACTCCAAGTGGCTTACAGATAAAAACCACTCACTGGTCAGTCATCTGATAAAGAAATCATCTGACTTCTAAAATCATGATAAAGTACAGTGTTTGTATACAATCAGCTGTATAAGGGACTTTGCAGACACTACCAATCAACCCCCTTCAGCCAATCACTGTCCCTACCTGCCCCACCCTTGACATCATATATGACATCAGGTGCATGCAGGTGGGCCTGGCTTAACCAAAACAGACTCATTGACCAAATGAGAAGGCCTCATGGGTCAAATTTGACCAGCAGACTCTTTCCTTTGTGCCCCTTGGGATAGAGGGAAGAGTAAGTGGGGATGAATTATATGTTTAGTTCACTTACCTGTGCATAGGCTTAATGTCAGTGAGAAAGAGATACCCTATGATATACTGAATGCTAGCCCCATATGGCATAAAGAAAGCTGAAAATGTTTGTTCACAACCAACATATTCATGAGGTAAACTACACTTATAAAAACCAGATGGCTCAACAAACTCAACAAGTTACCTCATGTTACTCAATCGTGTCTTTGATTATTCTCCTACAGCATAACCCAACCACAAGAAAACCTTTTAAATTGTGACCCTATGCTTGCTTAATTGGGAGTAAGTTCTCACAGATATCAGTCAGTTTTATTGCAACAGACCAACTGGTCATTATCCACCAAATGATTCACAAGATGAACAATGGGGAGACAAAAACAGCAGGCAACGACCAATGCTTCTGGCATCAGTAAACATGCAAACTATCATTGTGCCTAATTGATTTCAAGGGGAGAGCTAAGCATTTGCTGAACTCACTCTAGCTGGACCCAATGTACTATAGCAGCACCAATGGCTGGAGCTACACATTATGCATGAAAAAGGGAAACCGCCAAGAGCAGCATCTCCTCTCCCATAAAACATAGGCACACTTATCTTGTGAGACGATATTATTGTGCTGTGAGTTCTCCTGTTCTTACTCAACTTGATTGATGGCCTTTGGCATAGTGAGGGAGTTCAAAATGATGGACCTTAGGATCTCAAATTTTAGCGGCACCCCACACACCTCTTACTTTCCACTCTACATCATAGTTTGGGTGGCATCTTGTGCCATGTTCAGAGAAGAACCAAAGGTTAGTGGCAGAGCACCCACCCTGGAAAGCCACTGCCAATCATTGTAGATGGACATTATCTGACATGAAATAAGGCACTTTCCTACGTTGGCTCACCCTAACTTTGACAATATTGTGTCCTTATTCCACCCCCAACCTCAAATTAATAATTTACACAACATTAAACCATAACTCCTACCGAGTTCATAAATATTTAGAAAGCCCTTAACCTTACCATTCACGGTTTGATTGCGCTATAGTTGCTAAAATAAAAATCTTCTTAGACGCTGATTAGTGTGTTGAAAATCAGATGGATAAAAGAAAAGGATGTGCTGAGCTACTCAGATTGCTTTCCAACAGGCAAATAGGCTTGTCATGAGTAGCGCCAACACTATAAGTCAAGCGTTTTTATAAGAATTCAGTAGGATGAAACCACTACTTCATCACTGGAACTCAAGTACCCAAATTAAATTTAATGTGTCAGAAGCTGTGATTGGGTGGTGATGGCTAAGTGCTCTCTCACTCACTCACTCACTCACACACACACACCAACAAAACAAAACAAAACCCTGTTCATAACCCATTTGGTATTTACAGAAGAATTAGGATAAAGTGTGAATGCCATCTCTGAAATAAAATCGTGCTGCATGACCTTCACTCTCACCTTTGCTGCTTGGATTTGCTCTATTTAGGTGCATTCTTCTAGATGAATATTTTCTCAGAGACATGTACAGAAACAAAACATTCTAAAACTAGACACAGATGAAATTGGACCTCGGAAAGGACTTTGTATCAAGGAAGCTATTAACAGCTTTAACAAACAAAATCCAATATAAGTGTTGTTGTTTTAAAAAAATCTGCTAGAACAATAGCTATTTAGCATCCTGGGTGATAGAAGGTGGGAGAGTTGTTACCTTTATGTAAGGATGCCCAAGGTTGTCATTTTAAGTAATTGATTCACAATTCCTGCACTAATATTTGGATTGAAATGCATGGGGGGGGGGTCAATTGTCACACTTTTACCAATTTCCACAATACTGGTCTCTCATACAAAAATGCATGTGAAAATGAACATTTTAAGTTGAAATGTGTGCAAAAATGAAGATTTTATTTATTTTATTTTAAGATGGATAAACTGCCCCTTCATAGAAAAAAAAAAATAACAGAATGGCGTACAGAACAAAATAATAATATTACAATAGCAATGCCAGTAAAAGACATTACTAGCACATCAATCAAAACTGGTTGGTAAAAATGTTCAAGTTGCAAAGGCATGTCTGAAAGGTATCATTTTTAGAAGACAGCTAAAAGAAAGCAGAGATGCTAGACTTCTGTAGGAAATGAGTTTCAAAGCTCAAGCCCTGGTAAAGACCAACCAAACCTCAGGGGCACCCAAAGTTCTCCAACAGAAATAATCAAGATGGAGTATAAGGAACCAGGCAATATTGATGGTACTTTGGACCAAAAATTAAGAGCATTGTGAATTAACATAATAAAAGTGAGGATAAAATGCATTAGGCTAGCAATTTAGGATAAAACGTATACCCAAATGTGTATTTTGCAAACAAACCCAACCCCAAAAGGTATAAATATTCATTTCTTTAAATTTAAAAATGCAAATTAATACTGAAATGAGATGGAATGAGGTTCTGAACGAATATAACACATAAACTATGGAACTCACTTATACAGGAGGCAATGACGGCTACCAACTCTTAAAAGAGTATTGGGCAAACTCATGGAGGAGAGGGTATCAAGGGGAACTCTCAGAGGCAGCAATGAATGAATCTTTATTTGCGTCAGCCATCGGCCATGGCAATAAAACAACACCATATACAGAGAATAGAAATAAAAAGTCAATTATATAAAATACCTTTTAGGGTTTTGAATTAACAGTCAAATAGTGGATCTTATTCTGCCCCGGCTAAAAACCTTGCAAACTTTGCTATCACCTGCTCATCTTGAACTGCCAAGAGAAAGGGCACTGTGGCAGTGGTTGGGCAACCTGGAATGGACAATAAAAGAGGGGTGATAATCTCATTCCTCAAGTCTTTATAAAGAGTGCAAGCCAGAAGGGCATGTGCCACCGATTTGGTACTGCCATCTCCACAGAGGCAGTAATGCTTTTGAATACCAGTTGCTGGAAGCCATAGGAGGATAGAGTGTTCATGTGCTTGAGGTTTTCCCACAAACGTCTAGTTGGCCACTGTGAGAACAGGACATCGGACTGGATGGGCCATTGGTCTGATCCAGCAGGCTCTTCTTATGTTTTTACAAACAAAAGTGACCCATTTCAGAAATACAGTGGTACCTTGGGTCACAGACACTTCAGGTTACAGACTCTGCTAACCCATAAATATTACCTCGTGTTAATAACTTTGCTTCAGGATGAGAACAGAAATCGCATGACGGTGGCACGGCAGCAGCAGGAGGCCCCATTAGTTAAAGTGCTGCTTCAGGTTAAGAACAGTTTCAGGTTAAGAACAGACCTCCGGAACAAATTAAGTTCTTAACCTGAGGTACCACTGTAGACTGAATTCTCCATCCATCTCTTGCTTGTGAGGCTCTCAGAGAGCTCTGGCTGAACATCTACATATCTCATGGGCTTAAGGAAATAGGTGCCACTGATTCTTCTATTCACTGGTCCCCAATGTACTTTTAAATGGGGGGTTATGATGTCTTATTTTTTTGGTATTCATTTCCATAGCAGAGACACTGGATTTTTACAGGCCCAAGCTAGGCTTTCTTTCTTTTTCTTTTTTTTAACCTGAACTGCTAAGCTCGTGTTTTCTCTGAAAATCAAGCCCCATTCTTTCTGTTTTGTACCTTAGCCTTAACATTAAAGAGCTGAGAATTTGGATTTTGCTGGATGCTTTTCATAATGCATGAAAGAGAATAAAATACCAGCAAGCTATTTCTTGGCTCTAGTTTCTTTTTTCTGCCGATGGTAATAAAACCTGTTCTTTGTTAGTAGACTAAACAGGCATGACCCAGAATGCATTAGGAAGTAGTTAGAGAGAATACATACAATGTGAAATATTTTTATACTTTTCTCCCTGACTCTATAAACTTGCTTTAAAGAAAGAGAGAGAAAAACCAGTAGCACAACTTCTGCCTCTGAAGTTGTTGATAGAAAATATTGGACCCAGATTTGAGGATTTCATATTCTTCTATAGCATTGCTATAAGTAAATAAATCATCATTAGGATTTCACAACCTTTTGTGCAATTTAGCGGGCTTGTTCAAGGTCAACTGCTGCTGTTTCATTGCGTTTTATTTCTGTTTGTGAGGGTTTTATGATTCCAGTTGTATCTTGTGGATTGTTTCATTCATGTCATCACCCTGGGATCTATTTCGACAAAGGATGCTTTAAAGGTTCCACAACTCCTCCCTGGTGTAGAAAGTACAGTGTGTGTGTGTGTGTGTGTGTGTGTGTGTTTGCCAACAACAGGCACATAGTAACACAGCAACAATTTTGAAAATGATGGATACAATTTTATTCACATTTGGTTGAACACCTGCTTTTTCATCCAAATCAAGGTATGTGTGCTTAGCATGCGGTACAAATTCTCAGTACATGTCTACTATGATTATGGACTTTGTGTGCCCATTATTTGGAATTTACTCCCTATAAAGGTCTGCCAAGACCCAATCTCATGTTCTTTAGCAGCCAAGTTAAGACTGGAGCCTTCAAGATGTTCTCTGAGTAGCACCTGATTTAGGGCGGTGTGAGCAATTCCTCCACATAAGGCACCGAGCTGAGGCAGTGCAAAATGTGCCACAACTATGACGTAGTGTAGTTGAGAACATGTGGAGTAGGGAAGGTGAGGAGAAGGACATACCCTCCAACAATTTCTCTGATGAAAATAGGGACATTCTTATTCTTATTACCTTGTTCATCTGACAGGGTTGCCCCAGCCATCCTGGGCAGCTTCTGACATATATAAAAGCACAATAAAGCATTAAACATTTTTTTAAAAAAACACCTTCTGAATAAGTGCTTCCTTCAGATGCCTTCTAAAGTTTGTACTGTATAGTTATTTAACTCCTTGGCTCAGGGGTCACAACACTCCACACCCTCCAACATTTCTCCAATGAAAATAGGGACGTCCCAAGGAAAAGTGGAACATTATGGGTGTAAATCCAGGATTGTCCCTGGAAAATAGGGACAGTTGGAGGGTCTGGGAGAAGGACATGAAAATAAGAAATATTTAAAGGGGGAGTGCCAAATTTTGTCCTCTTTCAGGGTACCATATTACCAAAGTCCACCTCTGCTCTGGGTTTGTCTTACATTTTCTAGGAAACAATCTAATTTAATCTGAATATTATTTATTTCATTTTTAGTCTTAGTGTTTGGGTTTTTTTCTGGTTGTGAGTTGCTTTGCTGCGGTTCTTTTTTTTTTGCAAAAGCAGAATAAAAAGTTTTCAAAATAAACAAGTAAATAAAAACTGCTATGACAGCGTTACTTGAAAATTTCATTCTGCTGAGGCATTTCAAGAGAACAAATGGTGAGAAATGCTTGTGGAATAAACACCAACGTGAGCTGATTTTGTAACTACAGTGAATAAATGTCTCTCTATGCAGCAGAGTTCTTTGTTTTTCTGTCAGATGAAGGATGTATCAATAGCTATGACGTGAGCTTTATGTGAAGTGTCACCATTACTGGTGAGAAAGAAAAGGTGATATTCACATGGTGTAAATACTGAATTTAGGTTTATTGGTGCATGTGTTTATTTGAATATAGTACTGTTTATAAAGAAACAGAAAAAGATTAATACTATGGGAAATGACATTTAAATCTCTCAGAACACTCTGGATTCACAAAATGACCATCAATGTTTTGCCTCTACTTGCAAACATATCCTCTTTGCTCTTGATGAATGCTATGACAATGTAAAGTTGGTGTTTTTGTCAGATGGGCTGGTGAAAATACAGCAGGAATTGAGGAATGATAAGGTCTGCATCAACAAGTTTCAATCACAAGGTCATATGACATTTTTGAAAAACAGACTGTGTTGAAGAAAATATGTTGATGGTTAAAATTGGATATTGTGTGAGTTAAGTGCACTTAGGCTGGATCTATACAGGTAAAAAAAGGCTACAGAAAAAAGTGTGCTATGAAAGTTCTTAACGGAAAATCCCATGGGTGGCTGATCACTGCTTTACAGCGCCATCTTTATAACACAGTTATAATGATATAATTGACGAGTCCTTAGTATATAATCCCAAACCCAAGCGATCTATTTCACTGAACTCAGTAGTACTTCTGAGTAAACAAGGGCCCCATCTACACTATACATTTAAAGCAGTATCATACGACTTTGAACAGTCATGGCTTCCCAAAAAAACTATGGGAATTGTAGTTTGTTAAGGGTGCTGAGAGTTGTTAGGAGACATCCATTCCCCTTCCAGAGCTATGATTTCCAGAGTGCCCTAAGAAGGTAAAGAGGAATTGTTTGATAAACAACAGTGGGAATTGTAGCTTTCTGCAGAGAATAAGGGCTTCCTAACAGCTCACTTCATTAACTACAGTTCCCAGGATTCTTTGGGGAAAACCATGATTTTAAAGTGGCATGATACTGCTTTAAATGTACAGTGCAAATGTGACCAAGTTAAGACTGTACTGGCTATTCCACATATAATATCATATAATTGGAAAGTCCCATTGTACTGTGGAAGTCAACTAATCTAACCTTGGCTCAGTTCAGGATCTACAAGACAGGATTCCTATGACTGAAATAGACGCTAGGATGCACATTGTACCTATTTACATGAAGACTGACTCTGACTCTTTCTCTCTCTTGAGTATAAGGAAATAAGCTAGTTATAATTTATGGCAACACAAATACTCAAAGGTAAATTAAAGGACAGATAAACATTTGCAGTCCCAGACATCAACAGCCTATTATCAGCACACAAAGAGGAAAGATTGCTGTAATTGTACAACTCCTGAACAATAAACTCTAATTAGATTTCTCTCCACATCAGAGATTTATTTATTTCTTTTTCTTTTTAAAATGTTTTCCAGTTTTCATGAAAGGTTTAGGGGGGAAATGATGAAGCAGATAATGATAAGGAAGAAAGAAAAAATGAAAACAAAACAAAAACCTGAAGGGCAGCAGGGAACAGACAAAACATTTTGCGCTAAGCTTTCAGTAATGACCTTGTTTTAGCATTTTCTCACAATAGAAAAATGATGACTCACAACTCTATGATGCTGCAATTAAGCATCCTGGGTATAATCAAGTATCAACAGCATCGTTCCCCTAGATGCCTCAGAGTAATTTATGTTGATTTGTCAGTCAGTCCTGTGTATCTATTTATCTATGACCTGTTGATGATTACTATAGCTCTATTCAATTGTTTGCTGAGTAGCTCCATCCCTTAGGTAATGTGATGTGTATCCTTCTCCACCTTCCCAACCTTTACACATGCAGCAGAAACATCTGCAGAAAGAGAGTGTGTGGATGCATAGGTGTACATGCAAAGGCTCCTAGGTGAATCTGGGCCCCTATTGCACAGGGTTTTTGACTGTGGTAACCTTAGCACATCGTCATCATCATAATTTTATTATTTGTAATTCACCCATCTGACTGGGTTACCCCACCCACTCTGGGCAGCTTCCAACAAATATAAAAGCATAATCAAATATCAAGCATTAAAAATTTCCCTAAACAGGGCTGCTTTCAGATATCTTCTAAAAGTCAGATAGTTGTTTATTTCCTTGACATCTGATGGGAGGGTTTTCCACAGGGTGGGTGCCACTACCGAGAAGGCCTCCTGCCTGGTTCCCTGTAGCCTCACTTCTCACAATGAGGGAACCACCAGAAGGCCCTCGTAGCTGGACCTCAGTGTCCAGGCTGAACAATGTGGATGGAGGCACAGGTATACAGGGCCAAGGCTGTTTAGGGCTTCAAAGGTCAGCACCAAGGCATGCAGATGTGTGCCAGATGGGCTCCTCCAGTGCTCTTGCATCATGCCAACTTCCCTGCCACTTTCCCCCCCTCCCCTCCCCAGTGAACAATTTTTTGTTTGGACGTTAGTATAGTGACTCTGCTCCACCCAGTTCTGGTTTCTTAACATGGGGCAATAACTACTGGATGGGCTTTTATCAGTGACTTTAAAGGGGGGGAGGGGACCCAGAGACAACATTCAGCCAGAATATTTATTTAAAAAATTAATGAATCTTCGTTTTGGTACATGTTCTCATTCCATATCAAATTAAACAACCAATTTCTCCCTAAGAATTGAAGCAGAGACCTACTTAGGAAGCATTTGCAGGCGATGACTCCCAAAACTAGTCCCTTGTCCCTGTCAATGGGTATCTGGAAAGTGAGACTTCATAAGGCTTAGTATGGAGACTTACAGCAGAAAATTCAAATGAAAGTGCCCCTTGCCCTCAAAAGTGAAAGTTCTGTAGGAATTATCTTGCTACTGCAAAGAGCTTGGGTTAGAGAGTGAGTGTGTGTGTGTGTGTTTGTGTGTGTGTGTCAGGCAGATGAAAGCCTTGTGTGAAAAGGACAAGACTATCATCTCCTCTGGCAACCACTTCATCTTCTTCAACACTGCTTGTTGATTCCCTGCTCCCATTCCCACCCCCATCACTTTAGCTTTCACGTCTCCCGCTTTGACACAGATTCCTTCCTCTCCCTTCATTATTTCAGCGGTTGACTTTCTCTGCTCTTTGTCTTTACTTGTCTCCTTTAATTTTCTTTTTCTGGCAGAAGCCCTTAGCTCAATTTGTAAACTTGGGTTGTAGAACCAAAGCAGTGCATTGCATGTGTCTAGAACTAAATATGCATTATGAATTGACTTGCCGATATATTCATTCAGAAAATATAGCCACAAATTGACTACAGGGAGCATGTGCTGTTTTGTCTCAATAAACTCCCTCCACCTAAGCTTGTTTTCCTTCTGTTATTCCTGCAATCATTCCACACACACACACACACACACACAGAGAGAGAGAGAGAGAGAGAGAGAGAGAAAGGGCACTCTGGGACCTTCACTCCACTGTTTGAGCAAATGAATTTAAAGAGGTGACCAGAGCACTGTCTAGTCCTGTTGTATTGGATGATTCTCACTTAGTGAGGCTCGGGGACATGGATAAGCTGTTCAGTTTGATCTGGGTGACCACCTGTGCTCTTGCCCTTTATGGCTAATAAAAGTAGCAGGGAGGGCATAACCAACTGGGCCAGGAAGGAAATTAATGCTTCTTTTACCAGAAGAGGGCGTGGTCACTGTCTGCTTAAAGGAGGGAGCAGTAAAGCCACTCCTCCAGAGACCCTACCTGGAATTAGAAAATCTAAATAATTATTGATCGGTCCCCTTGGGGAAGGTTCTTGGGGAAGCTTCTTGAGTGGGTGGCCATGGGCCACATCTGGGTTTTCTTGGATGGAACTGGTTTTCTACATCTATTTCAATTGAGATTTAGGCCTGTCAGGAGTTCAGCCTACACTCGTGTAGGACCCTGGCAGAGACACATGCCCTCCCGGTTGATCATTCTGGAGCTTCATAAGCTTTCTTCAGCCCAAACATTACAGTGACTGATGCCAACCGACAGCGGCACACTTCGGGATCCACAGAGTTTGCGCATCATGCAAGCGATAGACCTCAGCAACTCAGTATTTTGGCTAATCTACTTTATTTACATATAGACACACACAGAGCACTGCAACATGGCTCCCTCTCTCTCTAGCATCAGACAGCAAAGAGAAAAAGAACAAAGGACAATAGTCCCACTTCACAGAACACAGTAACACAAACAACCTGTCTTCGTCACTTCCCACTCTGTGGAGTCATAACATACACCTTCATATGAAAGACAACAATCCCATGACTGCAATCATGGAGCAGGAATTCTAACACTTGAGTGGGTGGCCATGGGCCACATCTGGGTTCTCTTGGATGGAACTGGTTTTCTACATCTATTTCAACTGAGATTTAGGCCTGGTTTAGGCATATAAAGTGCCTGGGTCATCCTGTATGATGACATTTGTCAGGAGAGAGGTGGGGCAGGAGAGAGGTGCCTGTCAATTCCCCTTGATCTCTCAGAAGCTTTCAGTACCATTTACCACGGTATTTTTCCGGAGTGGCTGTCCAAGTTGGAGGTGTTCAGCACCACTCTGGAGTGCTTCTGACCCTAAGGTCCTTTATAGAGGGTGGTGCTTGGGGAGCGCTGTTTGATGCCATGGAGCCTGCAGTGTAGACTTCTGCAGATTTCTATTTTATCCTCCATGCTATTTAACATCTATGTGAAACCACTGAGTGGGGTCACCCAGGGTTTTAGAGCTTACATTGTCAGCAGTATACTGATGGCAAGCAGCTCTACTTCTCCTTTGAATCCTTAGGTGTTTGTGTCAGTGGTAGAGCAATGTTTTGCCTTGATAATGGAATTTATGAGAGACAGTAAACTGAAGTTTAATCCAGAAGAGACTCGGGCACTGTTAGTGGGTGGTTCTGTATACAGGATGGAAGTGATGTGGATGGGATCACACTTTCTCAAAAGGATGAGGTAGATAGTTTGGAGGTCTTCTAGATTTATTACAGTTGCCTGAGGCTCAAGTGGCACTGGTGGTGCAGAATGTATTTTGCCAGGTTTGATTGGTACTCCAACTATGCCCCTATCCGGACAGGGACAGTCTAACTTCTGATGTCTATCCTCTGGTAACCTCCAGGCTAGAATACAGCAGTATATTGTTGAAGACGGTTCCAAAACTCTAGCTGGTGCAGCAGCCAGATCACTGAACTGGGTAAGGCAATCTGGGCATGTAAAACAAATTCTGACATGACTGCACTGTCTACCAATTCATTTAAGGGATCAATTTAAGGTGCTGGTTTTGACAGAGAAAGCCTTTTGTGGCTGAGGACTCAAATACATCAAGGACCACCTCTCCCCCACATGAATGGCCTGTGTTTGAGGCCCTTCTCCATGAGGGTGGTGTGGAGGGCGGTGACACAAGAACAGGCCTTTTCAGTGGTGGCTCCCTGCTTATGTAATGCTCTCCCTAAAGACATATGCCTAGTGCCATTGCTATCTATTTTGAGGCTCAGACAAAGGTGTTTCTTTTTATCCAGGCTTTTGGCTCTTAATTTGGAGGGGTGTAGCTATCTGTGATCTCTTTTAGTGTGTGAGATCTCTCATGTTACCGCTCATCATACCTTGGATGTTGATGAGACCTAGAGGAGGTGCTCACCTGAGGATCTTAGCACCTGGGCAGGTTTGTATAGGTAGATATGATCTTTCATATGGCCTGGGCTCAAGCCAGGGCTTTGTAAGTCATAAACAGCACTTTGAATAGAGAAGCCTGGAGGCTCACATTTGGCTGGCAATTCTGAAGTTCCTTTTCCCTAGTCTGATCTGACATGACATTCTGAAGCTACTTGGGAATTAGATTTGATTCGGATTGAGCCTTATGTTTGCAATGCACTTGTAGCCCAGGTGGGCCACTATGTTGGAAAAAAATATATCTGGGCTTTCAAGGAATAGAATGAGCAGTTGCCTCAGCCAAACCAGCCTTACAGACTCATAATATGGCATGAACTGTTTGGCTGAGAGTGTCATAGTTTACCCTGTGAGATACTGATGAGGCTAGCAGGGATAGAATCCATTGCTCCGCACTGATTTCAATGAGTTTCCTACATGTAGCTCAGTGTTGGTTGCCTAACGGATCAATACAGTATGCACAGCGACCTGCTTCTTAGCTTGAATACTGCTGCTCCTGTAAAATTACTTCTAAGGATGATCTCTGCACGGCAGCGGTAGCTATTACACAGATGTGCCATGTGGGGAATGTAGTATAGAAACATTGTGGTTGCATCTTCCCAAATTCTCAATTTTTCTCCTTTCTTCTTTTCAGTGTTGATGTGTATTAGTTGCACTAATCATTCCCCACCCACCTAGTAGTGGAAAGTGCATATTTCTATAAACAGGAATCATCTGTTGCCACAAACAATGGCAACCTTTGTTTGAAAGAGGAAGTGAAATTTTGCCTGTTCAGCTGCATATGAATAGAACAGATTGCCTGCTTTTCCAGAGATTGCTTACAGACTGACAGGCATTTAAATCAAAATTGTTTACCTATTCTTTATCTTCTCCTTTGTCTTCTTTTTTTTTAAGGAATAATGCCAATACACTGCAGATTGATTCTTTTTAGGGGCAAATAGGAGGTAAAGCATGGGGGATGGTTCTGATTGTTTAGTGTCCATATAGTCCATCTTAGCACATAATTTTGTTACTTTTTTGTTACTTTGATTGCACTAATAATTTGCAGAATGTGTGAATTATGTATGTAGAAGCCAGTTGGCTTCTTTCCTACCGGGCAATGGGACCAAGAGATTAGCCATTTCAGCAGTTTACTTGAATGCTAATGAACCTTAACCATGTTGCTGAAGCTTTATTGAGTCTTTCCTCCCCACATTACTGCTGATGTAGTTCATGCAATGTGTGTGAAGCCTACATGGGCCATCCTCCTGACATATGGTCCATGGCAACCTTTGTGAGGCCATATGGCACAAGCATCCAAGCCATTTCAGCTGGATTCGTTCCAAATTTCACACAGCTATAAAGTCAAAGAGTGAAAGTCATCATGTCACAGGACTGAGAAGTGGACCAGGACAAAGAATCTCTCTGAGGACAGGTCCATACCATTGATATGCATGCCATAATCTACAGTTTACCATGACCTACAGTTTCTGTGTGTATATTCCTCCTTACCTTGTCACCTTGTTGTATATCAACGATGCAAGATTGAAATATAGATCAAAATAAGCCAAAGGTTTAGTACTGCATTTAAAACATTAAAAGAATCAATAAAAAGCTATGTTAAATGAAAATTACAAATGAGAAATGAGAGAGATGCATATAAGGTCACCAACTGGCCACTAAGCGTGCTTAAACACTGCTCTTCAGCAACTGCCTTCTTATAGACCGACAGAGAAGGCCTCATCCTCTGTAGATTACCTGGGTAGGAACAAATAGGAAACAATTATAATCAGTGTTGCTTGCTGGCTTCTGCAGGCAACAATTTTCTCTTATATAAACAGAGCAGACAGGTAAATCTCTACATTCTGCAGCTCAGGTGGGCAGGAACAAGCATTCTTTACTATTCTTGCTAAAGCAATACCACTTTTTATAGGTTTCTTCACTCAGCGTTGATAAGAATGATCAACAGTGGCAGATCCATGGTAACCACGGTGCTATTAGAATTTGGTGTCTCTACAATACTATCACCTACATTGTGTATGTTTTTAAACTTTTTTTATTTTTTTAACCATACAACTTAACCATTAATAGAAATGTTTATTTGAAAATTAATGTGTGTGCTAATATTGCCACTATCTTCCTTCATTTATGTTGGAGGGACACATCTCCATCTGTCTCTGGAGACAATAGAAGATTGCACCCTTAGGGGAAAAGTAAAAACCATTGGAAAGTTACAGCGCCTGCTGTGGTTGTAGAGACTTATACAGGAGAGGCATGTTTTCTTGCAGCTGGGGCAGATGAAGGCATCCAGTTGTGCTGGATGGGGTTTCTTCTCTCTGCACTCTTCACCGTGGTCATTCCTCCTCTGGTCACTTCTATGAATGCACAATCTGTCATGTCTCCAGGAACTGCGATTGTCTGCAGTCTGCAAGGGATTCTCTCAAGGTGGGGTTAATGTTGTCAGCTTCCCTGTCATATTTGCAGAGATCTTTGTAGTGCAGAGTGGGTCTGCCAGCTCCCTGTAGAACACATCCTTGGGGATCCTGCCATCTTCCATTCTGTGGACATGACCAAGCCAGCAAAGATGTCACTGAGACAGGATTGTGAACAGACTGGAAATGTGGGCTTGGGAGAGCACATATTTGTTTGAGACACTGTCCTACCATTATATACTGCCACTATACTCCTTAGTTTATGCTGGGAGGGCAGACCTCATAGTTACGAATGATCAAATGATAGTATTACAGCTTGGTGTGATGCCATCTGTTCAGCAAAAGAAATGAAAAAAAGTCACTCATGTTTCCTCTTTCACTGCTTTGGAGAATGTCCAAAGTAGTCCTAAGAGATAATGGGCTTATCCATACAACCCCAGAGTCGTCTGCGACTGGACTTAACTGTCAGGGGTCCTTTACCTTTACCTTCCCCCCAGGAAAGGTGCGTGTGAAACAGCACCCACCGATTGTCTTATCCACTCAACAAAAACCAGAATTCATTCTACTCAAAGTGTATATTTTCTTTTCCTTTTTTTTATTTCTTCCTGAACCAGTTTATCTGAATCCTTCCTTATGTCCCTTTGAACTTCAAACGCCTGTTTAAAGTTCTGCACATCTGCACATGTCAGTTCAAACATCTGCACATTTGTTTAAACGTGCTATGGCTGTCCAGAACTTTCTGCAAATCATGTTCTGCTCTTCTCCCCTCTTGCCATTACCCAGAGGTGCAACTTGTTGACAACGAATCTCACCCAAATCTACTTAACAAGTCCTAATTCTAAACACACAAAGGAAGTGAAACTTCAAGAATCTGTTCCTTCTCACAACGAGAAATTTCTATTAAAAACGCATCTTGTAAACGGAATCAACATGGCATCAGAGCATAAAAGAATCTAAATTGGATTTTGCATTTAAAAGAGGCTGAAGTGTTTATTGAGTTCTGAGGACAGAGTTTGTTGTTTTCAGGCTTGCACAGACATTTTAATTATCACCTGAGATATATCCACATTTTAGTTCTTAATTGACAACACACAATTATCCATTTCCCCCCAAACATCTGACTTTGCTGGTACTACAAGGCAATGAAAGCAGAGCGTGTCTAAGAGAAGATGTTAAGATGGAAGGGAATTCAGTAAGAATAATACGACAGTTGTACACATGTCGTTCTACTTCCAGCTCATTCGTTTTTCAAAACAAAACAAAACAAAAAGTTGTTGTTTTTTTGTTGGCCACGCCTGAGCATTTCCTCTGTTTTTAAAAGGTAAGCTGGAAAATGTGCTGATATAAAAGGTATTTTTTGACCTTGTTTGTCACATTTTGCTATACATTGTATCAGTCACTCATGGTATTGGGTAATGAGAGCAGGAGAATCACGAGCTAAGCAAGGAACTGTGGAGGAAAGGGAGAGAATTGCTCAATAGTTCTGCAACAAAATATAAGCAAGGGCAAAAGAGCTAATGTATCAAACCATACTTGAAACTTGAGCAATAAGAGAATACACACACACACACACACACACACACACACAGCCTGAAAATTAGCAGTGAAGGCTGCATGTGGTAGCTTATAGTTAAATCAGCTTTGTAAATCTTTCTAATAAAAGTAACAGCTCTCTTCCTATATATATATATAAAATTATATCCCTTTGCTTCCCCCTCCTTCTGTACATGAAATGCACAACTTATTTAAGCCAACACAAGGAGCGGGGCGGAGTCCCTACCAGCAAAATATAATAAGCTTGGTCCTGACACATAGTACGTAGAGCAGGAATTGCTTCTCATTTGCAGAAACATCATGTTTCACTGTTTAGAAAGGAGGCCATAAGATACTTTTAGGATAATGCCTATCCTGCGGAGCAGTGGGAGGAAATCAACAAAGGTCTCTTTTCTTTCACAAAGCTCATGAGATGAGGGACAGAGAGGAGGATTGTTGCTATCAGAACTCCATTTAATCCTGGGTGCTGATTTGACTGTCACAAGGTACTAAGATGAAGGCAAGGGGATCTCTTTCAGCCAGACTGTCACACCCCAATTTTGAAGAAGCCGGAGCCAATGATTTTGAAAATTAAAGGCTGCCTGCTGTTTCCTGCCCTCCTGGCAAAATTGTGCAACACATTCAATATACAGGCAAAGTATAAAAGCCACATTTGCACTCCTGTTGAGATTGCATGAGGTTTTGTTTTTTTAAAAGAAACATATTTCCCTCCCCCCCCCCCCATAAGAGAGAATGTGTTGGTGGTTTCTGGATTGCATTCAGGTAAAAGGTGATGAGCCCTCAATATCTTGTGGGAAGCTGGCTGCTCAAATGTTCCCTGTGTGGACCTGGCACTAAAAGATAAATAGGAAAAGAAAAACTAGCCTGGGTGGGCATGCTGGGGGTCATTTTGGACTCACAGCTGTTCACAGCTGTTCATGGAGGCACAAGTTAATTCTCTGTCCAGGGCAGCTGTCTACCAGCTCAATCTGGTACTCCAGCTGAGACCCTACCTCCCTGTGCACTGTCTTTCCAGAACGGTACATGCCCTGGTTATCTCCCGCTTGGACTACTGCAACACGTTTTACGTGGGACAACCTTTGAAGGTGGCTCCAAAACTACAACTAATCCAGAATGTGGCAGCTAGACTGGTGACTGGGAGCAGCCTCCAGGGCCATATAACACCAGTCCTGCAAGACCAATGTTGGCTCCCAGCACATTTCCGAGCACAATTCCAAGTGTTGGTGCTGACCTTTAAAGCCCTAAATGGCTTTGGCCTTGTGTACCTGAAGGAGTGTCTCCACCCCCATCGTTCAGCCTGGACACTGAGTTCCAGCTCTGAGGGCCTTTGGGCAGTTCCCTCACTGCAAGAAGTGAGGTTACAGGGAACCAGATCACCACACATCCTTTGATCAACTGCTATTAAAGTTAGGGATAGCTGGAATTATTGGATTATGTGGTGTGTGTGTTTGTTTGTTTGTTTTAAAAAAATAGACATCTTGCTCTGTCCTTTGGGGAACTGAAAATCCTGCATTTGTAATAAAAAGTAACACTGAAATACCAGTTTTAAATAACCCTCAGTTAGCATTCAACTTTATGAAGTCCATCAGGAGCACACTTAAGTCATGGCACATCAGAAATAACTGGAAGTGGCAGCACAATTATGGAGTGAAAAAGCTGTGTTTTTATCTACCTGTGTTTCCTGTACTGGCATGTCCCTTTAAGCTCTTTGATGCACTTTGATAAGCATATCCATTTGCTGCATTATTCCTGCCCCCCACCAAATATACCCATCAATTTATTCTTGTACCCAGCCGAAGTGCCATAAATCTTGTTACTTCAGTGCAAAAATAAAAATGCTAAATCAATTTGAAAATATATGCCAAGTCTTGATTTACATCAGCTGTCACCAAACCAGTTGCTCTATTGAAAGCTGATCAGCTTCACTTCCATCTCAAATAGATGACTAATAAGAATGCAGCAGATAAATGAATACAGATAATGACAACATGGAAACCTTTGCTTTTGCAACCTACTTGTGGCACAATAGAACCATGGTGTTATGTTTCATAAAGTAGCAGGAGGGATGTGACGGAGCATATGCATTTCAGGAAGAAACCCAAGGTTTAGTTGTTAGCACCTTCAGTTAGAAGGATCTAGTAGTGGTTGATGGAAAAAAATGATTAAATTAAGTATAGAAATATGAAAAGCAGAACCTCCAAGGTAACTTTCTCTGAAACAGTACCAGGGCCGGCCAGCCAGCCAGGTGCAACTTTGTGGTCTCAGTGCATAGATGAGATGATGGCTTCAGGAGGAGAGACTTGGATTTGTTAGGCATGGGACAAGCTGGGCTTGTATGAAAGGGATAGAAGTGGACATGGACTTGGTGCTTAAAATAATAATAATAATAATAATAATAATAATAATAATAATAATAATAATTTATTTATACCCTGCCCATCTGGCTGGGCTTCCCCAGCCACTCTGGGCGGCTTCCAACAAAATATTAAAATACAATAGTCCATCAAACATTAAAAGCTTCCCTAAACAGGGCTGCCTTCAGATGTCTTCTAAAAGTAGGGTAGTTGTTTTTCTCTTTGACATCTGGTGGGAGGGTGTTCCACAGGGCGGGTGCCACTATCAAGAAGACCCTCTGCCTGGTTCCCTGTAACTTTGCTTCTAGCAGCAAGGGAACCACCAGAAGGCCCTTGGCAGTGGACCTCAGTTTCTGGACAGAGCAGCTTTTAAGCTGATTGCAGTGGGGAAGCCAGCAGGAGCTAAAAGGGATCTGGTATGGAATGAACCTTCCACCTGGAATGATGAGTCTAACATTAGTTAAATTTTAAATGTTGGAGGTGTAGAACTAGGCGGGGGCACAGAATAGCCAGGGTGGGAGGAAAACAGATAAAGCACTCATGCACATTCAACTGCCTAACAGTGTCTGCATCACTCATGAGATTGCAGCCACAGAGATAAGAAAAGATGTTCCATCGTCTGGAGAAGCTGTTTTCAGTGGAGCCCAGCAACGGAAGAGTGCAGCTGTATTGAGGCAGCACCAGGTGTTGAAATCTTGCACCCCTAACAATTTTGCACCTGGGGCAATCACTCCTGTGCCCCCCATGTGACACCACTGCAATGCACTGCTGGTCAAAATGCAAGTGTCAATGATACTTTCTGTCCCACAAACTTATTATAGTTCTTCGAGCATGTCAGGAAACATATAGACAGAGGTGATCCAATTTAAATACCGTGCCTGAATTTTTGAAAGCTTCTGATAAGGTACCTCAACAAAGACTCCTGAGTAAGCTTAGCAGCCATGGAATAGGAGGTGAGGTCCTGGTTAAGAAGCCTGAAGTAGACAGTAGGGATAAATGGACAGTTTTCCCAATGGAGGGGGTGTAAAAAGTAGAGTCCCCCAAGGAACAGTATTGGGACTTGTGCTTTTAACTTGTTCATACACAATTTACAGTTAGAGGTGAGCAGTGCAGTCACCAAGTTTGATGATAGTATTATTCAGCGTCATTAAAACAAAAAGGATTTCAAAGAGCTCCAAAAGTACCTCTCCAGACTGAGTGAATGGGCAGTAAAATGGTGAATGCAATTCAGAGTAAACAGGTGTAAAGCTATGCACACAGAGGCAAAAAATCTTAATCTTGTGTAGACAGTGATGGGATCTGAACTGGCAGTGACTGACCAGGAGCAAGACTTGAGGGCTGCAGCAGATAGCTTGCTGAAGATGTCAACCCATTTTATGACATGGGAAAAAGAATTACGCTCATTGGGGAAATAATTGAAAATAAAACTGCCAGTATCATAATGCCATTATATGAATCTATGGTGTGACTGCATTTGGAATACTGCATGCAGTTCTGGTTGCCTCAGCTCAAAAAGGATCTTGCAGAGTAGAGAAATGTTCAAGAAAAGGACAACCAAAATGATCAAGGGGATGGAGAAAGCATTGTGAAAATATTTGAGGCTTTTTAGTTTAGAGAAAAGTGATAGAGGTGTATAAAATTATGTGTGGCATGAGGAAAGTGGATAGAAAAACGGGGTTTATCACTCTCTGGCTATATTAGAAGTCCAATGAAGCTGAATGTCAGAAGATTCAGGACCAACCAAAGAGAGTGTTAAAACACTGCATAGTAAAATGATGCTTCCACAGTTATGGCCACCAAGGTGCACAGCTTTCAACAAGGTTTAGATAAGTTCTTGGAGAATAAAGCTGGTTCAACTAGACATGATGGCTATATTTTGCCTCTGTTGCCAGAGGCAGGATGCTTCTCAGTTCCAATTGCTGCAAATGGCAGGAGGCAAGAGTGCTGCTGTGCTCATGTCCTGCTGGCGATCCTCCCATGGTCATCTGGTTGGCCATGGTGAGACCTAGACTAAAGCGGACTATATAGGCCGGACTGTATAGGGCTGTTCTAACAACAGCAGCTACAACAGTGCTTTTTTCAGCGGGAGCATGCTGGAGTGCAGTTCCAGCCCCCCTTGGGTGGGTACCATTGGAAACCAGCACTTCCCCCTTCCGCTTCTTGCATTTACACACTTCCGTGAAGCCCAAAATAAACATTTCAAGTCAAGAGAGAAACTGGCCAGTGTGTGAGTGTCTACACTTTTTTGAGATGTATGATATCACCTAGCTCCCAGCCACAATTGGTCAAGCTATGGGATGGGGCCAATTTGTATTTCCTGTTCTTCAATCTGTCTCCTGTGTAGCAGTGGCAGTCTTTAAGCTTTCCAGCCAGACCTCTACCATTGCACAGAGACAAGTTTGTGTGAGGGCCCTTCTGAGCTGTCCTAGTCATCCGCCTGAATCTAAGAGAATGAGGGAGGCAGGGGCACATTTATTTGACCTGCACCAGAACCAGAGGTGACCCCTCCCCCCAAAAAAAACACAGCTAGGGAGACAGCTTGCCGTAGCTTTTAGTATCTCCATGAGTGGTTAATGTGGCTGTTGTCAAACCAGCATCTGTTCAAGGCTGCCCCAAGTCGCCCAGCAACTTACTGTAACTAGTTCGTTGTGAGTTCTGGAACCTATTTTTCTTGGAAAAAAGCACTTGATGATGATGGTGATGGTGATGGTGATGATGGTGATAGAAACCCTGGACAGTCACTACCAGTCTGAACAGATAATACTTCTGATCGATCCACAACTTCTGCTCACTGGGCAGGGCTGGGACCACTCCTTATGTGCTGATGGACAAAGACAAATGCTAGATGGGTAAAAAGGAATCTATACTTTCATGCCACTGCAACTGCAATGTTTCAGTGCACGGGGAAAGGTGAGCAGACTTGGGGAGCAGTGGGATCCTTACTGAAGCATTCATTCCTACCTGATGATGGCATAATTGGAAAAAGAGGAGGGTAAATAAATACACAATAGCCACAGGCTGCTGGAGCATCCAAAACAACTGCCCCCCATTTTCTCCCCTTCTCCCACACAGCTGCAGCAGAATAATATGAATAAGAATAAGAATTTATTATTTATACCCCACCCATCAGGCTAGGTTTCCCCAGCCACTCTGGGGGCTTCCAACAAAATATTAAAATACAGAAGATAGAAATCTCAATGAAGATTCATTAGTGACATAGCATTAGTACACAATTGCTCCACCTAGAGAACAGAGAACACATATATCCCAGTTTGTGATAGGAGGCCACAGATTTGTGACAAGAGGCACTATGTGTTCCCTACCTAGTGGGGCACTTTGTGCAAAGGGATCATTTTGGATAATCTCCAAATACACACTAGCTATGTAAAACATAAACAAAAAGAATGAAGGGCACATCAATAACATTCCTTAGAACCTTTAAGGATGCTCTGCCTCAGGACTTCAGACACTCCCACTGACCCACCAGGGAGTTCGATCAAAAAAGAGTACCTTTGATTTGATTTCAGCAAGCGCTTAAATCCCTTCCATTGAAATCAGTGAGAATTTAACTTTTGCTGGATTTTGCACTAAGCTAAAGTTACAGTCTTACACAGCCCTATACCTGGTAATAAATCTGATTGAGCTCAACGAGGTTTCCTTCTGAACATACATTATACAGAGATGCTATAAGTGCCTTTTCTTTTCCTGAAAAAAAAATACCCCTCTACCCCACTGAAATGCCTACCTTCTAGCTGAAACCGATGAATATTTGGTGCCATTCTAATTTTTATTATATATTGCAATGGGCTTGTCCTCTCTTTGTGATGTAAAATAATTTCTATCCAAGGGGAGTTGTCAGCATCCTCAAAATCACAAGAGATTCAATTCTTCCCTGTCAAGTAAGAACAATGTGATTGGAGTCCTTTGAAGGGAGCTCTCGCTACAGCAAGGAGACCCTGGGAAATGTTACTTAACTGTTATGCAAGCCCACTGGGGAAAACAGACCTGCTAAGAATAATTCTTGCCATAGCTATCCTTTCTTCCATCCCACAGACTGTTGAGGAATGAGGGAGAGAGAGAGAGAGAGAGAGAGAGAGAGAGAGAGAGAGAGAAAGAAAGAAAGAAAGAAAGAAAGAAAGAAAGAAAGAAAGAAAGAAAGAAAGAAAGAAAAGCTTGAAAACAATGTGATTTAGGCATATTGTTTGACACCAGGCATTTTTCATTCACCCAAATAAGTAATGAAGTACCCTGTGGCAGACTTTTCCATACTATATTTTGCTACACTGAGATTGCTGTAATCCTGTTTCTTGCTTTCCTCGCATAGGAGAGCCTGCCAAAATTATAAGAAAACAGAAGAGTCCACCCCGTCAGTCGTTAGAAGTGAGATGCGACGCCCGACATGTGCTTCTCATGCAGAAGCAAAAAGTCTCGTCTTGATTATTAATACTGAACTTCCTTTCATATGGAGCCCAAACTATTAATTATACTGACAGCCATTTGCCTCCCATTGGATTCCGCATAATTAATAATAAAATACAGGAAGCAGAGCAACTAAAAGAAAAACAGAATCATTGGCAGTCAAAACATATCATATCAGAGACACAAGAAAGACGCTGTGTGATCGTTCACCCACCCCCACATATATTCTTCCCTCTTTAGGTCTAGTAGATCCTGCTAATCCTTTAAGGCACAATATCTCATCCAAGGACTGAAATTTAAGTCCATCCTTTTTCTTTTTCTTTTTTTTACGATACCTTACAAGTTGACACTTGGTTTGATAAATGGCTAGCAGTATTTAGAAAGCATATTCCAATGGGAGAGCCCAGAGGTAATCACGGGAATGTGGATCTATGTGGTCTTATTTTAGCTGATCTGTCAATACAGAAATCCTCAATGATTAAAACATTTAGGCTGTGGTCCAGCTAAGCTGTATGTGGGATAGAGAGGAAAACCATTGACAGTGGGAGTTTTCTTTGAATTTTCCATTGCAGGTGTGTGTGTGTGTGCGCGCGCACACACACACACACACACACACACAAACACACCAGGCTAGTTAAATTACCCTGTGGTATAATCATTTGGTATAACCCACTTTCCTAGGAATGCACCACGAAGGACAAAGCCTTTTTTTAAAAAAGCAATTGTCCATTTATAACAGCCCATTCCAAATTTCATATCTGAAAGATTACAGAGCACAATGGTTCCCAAACCTCTTTTTTTCCTGATGAAAATTGGGTCTTGGCAGACCACTTAATGGCTTTTCTGCCTGTTGCAGCAATTGTAATATGTTGTGGTAGATGCTGCATGATTTTTGATTCTATTTTTATTGCTTCCTTTATTTCTTACATATTATGTTTCCTATAAATTTCAAATTGTAATACAATAAAATGCAAGAAAAGAAAGGAAAGAAGCAATAAAATGCAGTTAAAGACCAATATGCCTATTTAATGCAATGGATGTGTCTTCAGCCACAAATCCACAGATGCTACAAAGCTCCCAGTCCATTAGTGATCCATGGGCCACAGTTTGGGAACCCCTGGTATAATACTTCCATGTATTGGACTTTGGAATTCCCTGCCTATTGACATTAGGCATGACCCCTTGCTGTATTGTTTTGGACACCTAGTGAGACATGTTTTATTTCAGCAATCCTACCCAAACATAGTAACTTAGTTGCCTATATTGTTTTTTTAAAAAAAAGTTTTCCTGCTTTTATCCGTATTTTTAAATTATTATAGCTTTATGTATATTAGCTTTTGAATTGTTTTGTGGGTTTTAGCTGTGTTTTATCTGCAATTTTATTTGTATGCTACTTGGAGAGCTCTTTGAGTAAGCATTCTATAAATCTTCTAAGTAAATAAATAAATCACCCTGCTCTTAACCATTACAGCTTCTGCTGTATTGGCTTCACTAGTGATGGGTCAAGTTTCTTGTTGGCTCAGTTAGGAACTTGGCTGGTGTTTTATGAGATTCTCCTGGTGAAACAGAGATGAAAAGGACCTCTGTGGTTGTCCTTTTGGAGTCTTCAGCAGGGGAACTGATGGCAAGCAAAGCCTTTTTAAATCCCTTAAACTTTTCTTGGATAGAAGCTCATGGGAGGGAAAGCAGGCTCTGCATTTCCCTGGAGCCCTGAGTAAGTCAAGTACAAAATAAGAAAGATGGAAGTGGGGAAGAAAAAGCTTCTTTCTTTTTTCTTTTTTCTTTTTGCAGTGAGGAGGAAGGAGCAGGGCTGAAGTTAAGTAACCAAAATTCACTTCCAATGGGCTGTACTAGACTGAACTGCACCTTAAAAAGCAGAGACATCACCTTGCCAACAAAGGTCCGTATAGTTAAAGCCATGGTTTTCCCAGTAGTGATGTATGGAAGTGAGAGCTGGACCATAAAGAAGGCTGATCACCAAATAATTGATGCTTTTGAATTATGGTGCTGGAGGAGACTCTTGAGAGTCCCATGGACTGCAAGAAGATCAAACCTATCCATTCTTAAGGAAATCAGCCCTGAGTGCTCACTGGAAGGACAGATCCTGAAGCTGAGACTCCAATACTTTGGCTACCTCATGAGAAGAGAAGACTCCCTGGAAAAGACCCTGATGTTGGGAAAGATGGAGGGCACAAGGAGAAGGGGACGACAGAGGACGAGATGGTTGGATAGTGTTCTCAAAGCTACCAACATGAGTTTGAGCAAAGCTACCAGCATGAGTTTGACCAAACTGCGGGAGGCAGTGGAAGACAGAAGTGCCTGGCGTGCTCTGGTCCATGGGGTCACGATGAGTCGGACACTACTAAACGACTAAACAACAACAAAACTGAACTGATGCCAAGAGAACCCTGAGTGCTAGCTGCTTATTTCTCTTATAGATTTGGTTATATGATGCAGGAGTTTTCCTAGATGGTACCTAGAATACTAGCAGAATGTGAATTTACCTGCCATGGCTGATGAGTGAAAATGTATGTGGAGTTGCTTATAAACTTCATTCGTCTACCCAGTTCAAGTTAAGGTTTCTGACCTTGGTAGATGCTAATGGATGATAATGTATTGGCTGGTGGCTGCAGTGCCCCAAGGCTTGGTTTTATTCACTGGGGCCCTGAGATGGCTTATTAGTGGGTGTGTATTGGATTACTTGATTGAATCATGAACTAGGCAGGGAGGAAGCAATCCTAATTCTGTGCATTAGGAGCAAGAATTATTCCTGCTATAGATGCTAAGGATGGAAAGCACAGCTGGTTCCCTAAACCTCAGCTTAGTTTTCCATCCCAAATATCCCTGTTTCCTGGAGTCAAGCTGTTGAGATATACATAAAATGAGCCAAGTAAGTAAAACTCAGCTGTCTGCCTTTTTCTGTCTTTGCGCCCCAATAGGCAAATAAAGAGACAGACGCGTAAGCTGAGCCCCTTTTATTTAGACCTTAAATTAGAATCAGCAGAGGAGGGTGACTATGGGACTATACTTAACTGTGTAACTATAGCCATTGTGTGGCATTGCTTAAGGAATTAGGGTGTGGCTCCCTAGCCTGCCCTGATTCCCAGGCCACACCCTGAGGGTGAGAAGGGAGGCCTTACCTTGTCACCACCCCTCAGGACCCCAGGAAGTGAGCCTTGGAGCTGACCCATCACTTGAAAGGAGCCTAAAGGTACCAGGATAACTATTTTGTTTCCCACATCTAAACTGCCCAAAGGGACCAAATCCAGAAGATTAACCTATTTAAACAACACAGCAGACTATCTAGCATTCTGTCCCGCTATCCAGGATGAAGAGGCCCCAAACCCCATCTGCTATCCAGATTGCGGATTGGGAAAAAATCCTACATGACCCCCAAGTGGTGACTCCGAAGCACGCTGGACACCAGGGAGGTTGGATGGTGCTGCTAATGGAGACGCTAGAGGGAAGGCAACTTGTGCCTTAAATAGGGCTCAAGCCCTACCCCCCGTCTCCTCAAACCACCTTAGGAATGCACCAATCTGCGCCAAGGAGTTTCAGTCACTGCCTCTCTTGCCCAACAGCTCAAGAATGCACCCAGCCTTCTATGCACTCTCTAGGCCTTTGAGCGGAATGTTCTTTTTTGTGTTTGACTTTGATCAGCAAAGCATGGACTTCTGCATGCTACAATGTTTTGCTGTTGTTGTGAAGAAACCCAGCAGCAAAACATTGTATCAAGCTGGTCCTAATGAGCTCTTGAAAGAGACATGTTAGGACAAGGAAGACTAACTGGTGGAGTCTTTTTGCATCTCTGCTTTGTGGTCTTTCCCTTATCTGGTTTTGGTCAGAGGTGGACACTGGGCCAGTATAATGATCTCTGGCAGGCAAGCAAGCCCTGATAAGAAAGAAACAATGACTCTCCAGCAGTTTTATATACATTTATTTACAAAACAAAACAAAACAACAACACATCCAGAGCACGGCTTCTTGCCTGCTCTCATTGACAATAGTTGGTCAGTCTGAATCTTCGCCCCTCCCACAACAGGAAGGACACGAAACTCCCACTTTTCCCCTCTTGCCCTTCCGTTGCCCCCTGATCTTATCCATTCTCCTAGAACGGGGACTGAGAGGCTGGCCTCCACCCTCCCTACTTCCACTTGACACAGTCTCAGACCTCTGCTTATCTGCTGATTGCCTAGCTACACTCTGGCTGCCTTCCAACTCTTCCTCTTCTTGAGAGATAACAGTGTCTTCTTCCGGAAGGGGCGGGGGTTAAACTGCCCTTTCTCGACTCTGTCAGCCAGCTCTCATCTGCAGAGTCGGTCCCTCATTCACTTAGCTCAATTTCTGAGTCTGACTCTTCCCCTGCGCTCTGGGGGGGCTACGTTCCTGACAGCCAGGGTGGTATTTTAGTACTGTAGATTTAAAATAATTTTACATTAGTATGTTTGTAGTCTTTGTATCCAGTATGTTAAGGCTGTTAGATACTAAAATATAAGGATACTTTTTCTTTTTCTTCTTGTGTCCTTGTCAGTATCGTGTGTAGGAAAAGAAACAGTTCGGCTTGGGCTCTCTTATGCTGCTGCCACAACTCAAACCAGATTGTCAAGTCTATGAAGATGGGATTTGAGGTTTGAAGTTGTTGTGTGTTGTTGGGGGGGGGGTGACCCTGCACGGCAAATTTAACTGGAAAATAATTGTTTTCTGCATGGATGGAATCGCTTGATAATCTTTTGCAGGGTCTGAATGGATTGCGAAGCTAAATGCCTTTCAGCTCGCTCCAAATGGTGCCCCAAATACTCTTTTGACACCACGACATTGCAGCATTCATGCAGGCTATGACTAAACCTCCAGCTCCTGAGAGATGTGAAAATAATTATATGTTCTGCCTGAGCTGCTAAGCAGTGAAACAGTCTGTCTTGGACTTCTGTAAAGCATGTCAATCTCTTGTTTGCATCCCCCACACTCTCTTTGCCATGTGCAGTCTGCTTCGGGAAACAAAAACAAAAGGCATTGTGACAAGAACTAGGAAGCCTGAATGTTAGGCAGACGTTGTACTTCCCAATGGATAGGCTATAAATAGAAGCAAAGTCCCATCCATGTTCTTACACATCATGGCACATCCCTCTGGAAGTAAAAAGATCTAGGATTAGTCTCCTCCTCCATGAATTTGTCTGTAAGTGGCTACCAGTCATGGTGGCAATGTTCTACTTCTGCAGTCAAAGGCAGTATACTCTTGAATACCAGTTGTTAGGAATAACAAGTGAGTAATGCGCTCTTGCATTCAGAGCCTGCTTTTTGGCTTCCCCACAAGTATCTAGTTGGCCATTGTGATAACAGGATGCTGGACTGGCCATTGGCCTAATCCAACAGACTCTTCTTGTGTTAATGGGCCTATGACTCAGCAACAGGGACTGAATTCACTGCTCCGTCTATCTCTAGTGTCAAGTCTAATTCTAGAGTATGCTTATTAGCTTGTTCAAAGGGACATCTAGGTGAAAAGCAGATTGCACCAACTTGATAAACAACCTGCATTAATGTTTTCCCTGAGTCCAGGCAGGATGCACAAACCCCTGTAACTGGAGAAAAATTGTAAAATTGTGAAAACCATTTGGGTTTTCCTCTAAATACTTTAAAAGTTTTCCCTAACCAGGAACATAATCTTTACTGTAAAATTTCACTGGAGGCTTGGGTTTGCTTCCTAAATTTCACCCCCTATTCTAGGTTTCCAGTTACCTGGTATTGTTTCTGAAACTGTTAGAATGCATTAATAATCTTCCATCATTAATAAAAAAAAATCTGATTTATTTTTTTTGCACTATGTTGTTCACCAGCATGTAGCCTGGTCAAATATCTCTGCTACTTTTGGAATGTACATCTCTGATAAAAGAGATATCTTCCTTAGGATCCTAGAAAGTTGGTCCATCTAGCATAATATTGTCTTAACAGGCTGGCAGCTGCTCTCTGGGGTTTCAGACTGGGACCTCTCCTGGTCCTGCCGGGAGATGCTGGGGATTGAACCAGCGGCCTTCTGCCTGCAAAGTGAGTGCTCTGCCACTGAGCTGTGGTCCTTTCCTCAGAAGCAGATGAAAAGCTTCCTTATACGCAGTCAAGACTGTAAGGAAAGCAAACTGTATACAACCATTGCATGTAAATAGTAGGTCACAGACCTGGCTTCCCCAAATCTGGTTAGTTGACCTGAGGCTATAAAATCCAAGGACATCCCAGACAAACAAGATTCTTCCCACACCATTGGCACATTGGTATAATTCATCCCCAAGTCACTCCTTGCACTCCTACTTAGAGAACTGCAGAAAGGTGTCTCATCTCTTTGTCAGCATTTAAAATAGTACACTCAAATGCAAAGGCAGTGCCAGCCACCCACCTCTCAAGCTTCAGAATCTCCTCCATTCTATTACTTATCCAAACTCTGACATTAAGAGTCTCATGCAACTAATCTGACTACAACTAATCCATAATGTGGCAGCTAGACTGGTGACTGGGAGCGGCTTCTGGGATGATATAACACCAGTCCTGAAAGACCTACACTGGCTCCCAGTATGTTTCTGAACATGATTCAAAGTGTTGGTACTGACCTTCAAACCTCTAAACAGCCTTGGCCCTCTGAGCATTTCCACCCCTGTCATTCAGCCCAGACACTGAGGTCCAGCACTGAGGGCCTTTTGGTAGTTCCTTCACTGTGAAAAGTGAAGCTACAGAGAACCAGGCAGAGGAATTTCTCAGCAGTGGCGCTCACCCTGTGGAACGCCCTCCAATCAGATGTCAAGGAGATGCAGCCATTAGAAGACATCTGAAGGTAGCCCTGCCTATGGAAGTTTTTAAATGTTTAATGTTTTATTATGTTTTTGTATATGTTGAAAGCTGCCCAGAGTGGCTAGGGCAGCCCAGTCAGAAGGGTGAGGTACACTGTTGGTGGATTATTGTCATTGTCTTGTTGGGCTGTGTATGTGATAAAGGGGAGCCATACCGGGGTGAAGGCATCTTCTTCTGTTTGTCCCCATTTCAGTTTATTGGTTATTTTTTCTAGTAGGGCTGTTTCCCATACTATTTGATCCAAAACATCCACCCACCCCACTCACACACGAAAACAAAGATCACCACAGCTAATTACAAACAAACAACCACACCCTAGGCCTCTCTCACCACCAAAGAAACACAAATAAACAGCAGAGAACCTGCACGAGCAACGCTGACACCAAACCCTACATACATTAAGCATAACAGAAATATCGCCACCTGACTCCACCCCCATCCCCACCCATCTTCCCCCCCTCCACCCCTTTTTTCTCCCCCTAATGTCTCAACAAATGAAATGGATTTGTAAAAATGTTACATGGAAAAAATACGAGACATTACGCATACTTCTGTAAAACAAGAAAATCTTTAATAATAAAAAAGACTGGAAAAAAGAAGGATGAGGTACAATTATTATTATTATTATTATTATTATTATTATTATTATTATCACCTACCAACTGAGCTAGATTGCTATAGTAAGATTGAAAGCAAAGAAGCAGCTTCAATGCTGAAGGAGCAGCCTCAATGCTGGCATTTCACTCGAGAAGGACAAACCCACCGACAACAAAACCCTCACGATAAAACGAAAGTTTCCCTAGCTCTGTTTAATGTTTCTGCCTTCCTCCTTGGAGGCTGGCATGATAGGGGCATGCAATCATCCATCCATTTGCTCGCCATAATTAACCCTCCTATCACTACTTCACAGGGGTCCCAAGCCTTTGCACTTATCACTCCACAACAGAACTAATACATATTTACTGAATTCCCAAAAGGCACACCCCCACCCTGCTTCATTAATGATGATGGTGTGCAGCAAATCTATTCCTTAGGCAGGTTTTATGATATTAACATCCCTTAATGCGACAGTTTCATCATGTACAACAATTGATGCTTATTGGTGTCACACGGTATATTTAACAACATGCTTTCATTTGAACAACTCTAATAATAATTATACATGCACGGCTCTGCTCCATTATGACAGTTAAGTGTGCATTTTGTTCCCTTAGCATACCTTTCCCAAGTGGATCTGAATTTAGGTTTCTTTTTTATTTGTTTGTTTGCCTATGGACAATTTTCAGAGACTGGGATGAAAACATTATTTCATTCTTCTGTCAAATATTCCATCACTTCAGGTACTTTACAGTACTGTTTGTTTGTTTGTTTTTCATCTGACAGGGAGAAAATAGTGCTGGTGGTCCGGACAGCTGACAGTTACTCTCCCATCGGCATATAATAATTTTCATTTCTTCTCTGCTTCATCTGTGCCAATGTGGAAATAATCAATAACAACAACAGCTGCGTGTCCGGTTCTTTTAAGCTAACTGTACAATGGTCAGAGGAGAGATAGTTTGATCTATGCAATACTTGTTGCTTCTAAAAGATAAGATGTTATTCTCTGTAAATGCCCAGATGATTTCAATCATCTTTATTCAGAATATGCTAACATGGCAGACCCACTCAGAAATAAACCCAAATGAATCCGATCTACTCCCAGGTAAGTTAGTTTAGGACTGCAACCTGGTAGATACTGGTTGACAGGATTTCCCTGTAAAATGGCCTTGGACCAGTGCTATTTTTTCTAGAAAAAAATGGTGCTGGAACTCACCACGAACACCTCCCTTGTTCTCTTAGAATGGCAATAGCGCACACCTCAAAGATGCAGGACTTGAGTTCTAGTGAATTCTGCTTGTGGAATACTGCCTGGAACACATACTTAAACTTCAAAGTTCAAGAACTCAGGTCTCTTGTTGCATCACAAGAAGTGGACGTCCCTAAAGTGGTTGTTTGACATTGAGGGGGCAATTGAGATGCCCGGGCATATTCATTATTTTAAATTTTAATCTCCGGTGTGTCAGCCTGCATAGCTGTGCTTGCTCCTCTACAAACACCATCATAACAATGCAATTGGTGACTGACAAAACTAATAAATTAAAGAGAAATGTACACCTGGGTATAATTAAATTAAACATGAGGAGAGTAGTAGAGATTAATGCCGGTAATCAAAGCATGTGCTTTAATCATCTCTACTGTCATGGTAATTTATGGGCAGAGCTCTTCAACAATCTCTTTTACCTAACTTTTAAGGGATATATATGAAGAAGATAATGTTACTGTACTGGTGGTAGGATCTGAGTGCATGGTAATCAATATCTTCTTGATCTCCTTGGGCATTTAGACACTCTGCTAAGCTTATTTAATAAGTCTACCCATATAAGATCCTACAATGCATACATGAAATCACTCAGAATTATCTGAATTATTTGAAAAAATGGCTGCTATTCTGGTTTACTCTAGGACAGAAGAGGTTTATAAACCTCTTTTATTGTAAATACACAATAAAATATGATGTGATCTTCTTCTTCTTCTTCTTCTTCTTCTTCTTCTTCTTCTTCTTCTTCTTCTTCGCCCATCTGACTGGTATGTCCCAGCCACTCTGGGCAGCTTCCAAAACTTATAAGCACACTTCTGGGATGCAATGGAGGTGAGGCACGATGGCAGTGAGGTTGCAGTGGTGCAGACTCACTGGCAGAACCAGTCTGGTGCTTCCACCTCTGCACCTACATTGCTCCAATCTGGTTGCCGCCTTCTCCCTCCCCCAGCCTTGTAAGCATAAACAATGCCACTGTCAAGAGCCCAGTTTCGTAGTACAGCATCACTGGCTGCTACACCCAAGGCATTACTGAGTTTTCTGAAGTAGTCCGTGGGCTTCAAAAATAGGTAAACCTGGGAAGAGAAAGGTATACATTTCTGGAACTAAATGGAGTGCTGTCACATATAACAACAACAACAAAAACAACATCTTATGCTCTGGGTGGAAAGCTTTCTACCAACATTCAGTCCGACACAGTTTGGACCCCCTGAAAATAGGAGCATTTAAGAAACACACACTTTTGTGTATAGTTCTAAGACACTGGTGTTGTTTTTAACAACAACAACAACATCCATATCCATCTGACTCCACTGAGTCTTCTCTTCTCTGTGGCTCAATTGTTCTCCCACAAAGGCTAAGAGCTATTTCACACATTATACAGCAAGCAATTTGGGATTGTTGTCATGTTTTCTCAACACGAGCTTCAGCCACTCCTGTTTTTCGGGGGGGGGGGGACATAACAGCATGGTGCACAGGTGTTCACACACCTGTTTGTCATATTCACACTTTACTTTTTTGGGCACCTAAATGTATTAAATGTGAAAAGACTGTAAGGCACGGCCACAAAAATAATTCTGATTTGAGCAGTTGCCCTGGGGGGTCAGAGTCCAACAATGATGCAAGGTCCCGTGTGCGAGATGGCTTGGTCAGTCAAACCATCATGCCTAGTTTATTCCCCATAAATATTGGATACAGGAAATAATTATACAGGAAATCAGACTTAGTTGTTTCATATTAGCCAGTGCTATTTTTACAGAAAAAGAGGTGCCGGAACTCACAGTGAACACCTCCCTCGTTCTGTTTAGAATGGCAATGGTGCCCACCTGAGAGGTGCCAGAGCTGAGTTTTGGTGAGTTCCGACTGAAACATTAGAAGATTTAGGCTGTGTACATGTTGCCATTTACTCTGGTTCTGTGGCATCCCCACAGCTGGAATTGGAAGCTGAGTGCCCATGACGTTAGCCCCAATCCATATGTAATCCTGTAGCAAGTTTGTGGGTGCTTGAGTCCAAGTAAGACCAACTGATCAATGTTTGAGTAAATCCATTGGACTGTTTGTTTGTTTGTTTGTTTGTTTGTTTGTTTGTTTGTTTAATTTTTTGATTGATTGTTTTAAAGGCAGGATGAATTAAATGAATCACAACACAGAATATTTATTTGGGCAACTGTGCATGTACTCACCTATTGCTTCAAGGACTGTCTCTAGCTGTCACAGTACATGGCTTATTTGAGATAAATGACTTAGTAGCAACAGCTACAGAGCCATACAAAATAACAGATTATAATACACACACACACACACACACACACACACACACATTCATATGCTTCTTCCTAGCTATCTCTGATAGCCTGCAAGGTGTTAGAAATGGGTGGGGTTGTGTGTCTCTCCACCTCCTGAGAAGCTCACAGCAGTCTGGGTTTTAAATATATTGAGTTAGTATTGTGAATAGATTATTATCCTACTAGCCCAATTCTACACATGCTTATTTGGAAGTAAGACTCACTGAATTCAGAGGAACTTAATCTCCCCCTCCATTCATTCATTCATTCATTCATTCATTCATTCATTAGCTGTGCATAGGAGAGGTAGTAGGACTGTGTTGCTGGCTTATCTCCAAAATAATGTGGCTTAGCAAGCATGTGTTGATCATGGACATCCAAAGAGGAAGCCTACACATGCACCAGGTGCACCAATGCTAGGGGGCAAAGGTATCATCAGCCCCCCTCAATATTCCTTAGCAGGGGGTTTAGCCCCATAGATATTGAGGGGACTGAGGAGGCTGAACTGCCAAGCTGAGTGCTGTGGCTGTGTGGCATCAAAGGCAGGCTCCTCTGGACAATGCCCCTTCTCCCGATGACATATCTTTGTGATGTCACAGGCACACACCGCACCACTGCCCTCAATCTTTGGCCCAAGGCAGTGCCTCTGACATGTATACCTCCAAACCTAAAAGCTCCCCCCCCCCTTCAGATGCCCATACTCAATGCATGCTGGCCTCTGCAAAACTGAAAGCATTGTTTCACTCTCCACAGCCAGGACATGCCTCACGTTGAACAAAATACTCCAGGCATGCCACGATGAAATCCCACACCATTATTTTCCTAACCTTATCGAGAGCTAAGAGGACTGGGCTTTCACTTCCATGTCTTCTGTGTCAATATCCCACAAGATCTGGGAATCCTGGATCCTGTGAGGGCTTGGGGGAAGGTGCTTTAGTCCTTTAGCCATCATGAAAGCTCATGGAGCTGCACTGCAAAAAAGGAGACCCTAAGTTATCTTCCCCCTCCCCAAAAACATCCCCACATACCATGGGACAGCTGGAAATCAGCTGAGTCTTTACAATAGCTTTCACACTCCTGTGAAAGAGTAGGGGTGGGGAACCTTATTCAGTGCAAGTGACCAGGGTCAGCTCATCCATGAGTTGAGGTAAGGCAACTGGCTCAGGTGGCGGGAACCACTGGGGCAGCCGAGTCCAAAGTTGAATTTTCTTTCTCCCCCATTCGGGTTCCTGGTGTAGATCTTCCCTGATCCCTTTCTTCCCTGGTGGGCAGGGAAGCCATTTTGAGTTCCGTCTTTGGTGTTGAAATGTCTTGGGCAAGGGACATATCATCTTCAAAGCAACCTCCAAGAGGCTACATGATGGATGGGGCAAAAATGCAAAAGTGGGTGGAACAACGACAGCAAAAGTATGTTAATGTACTCGCTTATACTTCTCTATCTTCCACTCAGGCAAGCAAGAAACATTATTTTTGAGTTTCAGGATTTACCATATTCCAGCCAAAAAGGGTTCAAAGTAGGGCTGGTGGGGTATGTGGCCTGTGGAGAAGAGGTGTCATGTAGGGAGAGTCATGGGGGCTAAAATAGAAAGGTTTGGAGAGTTGCATCTGACTCAAGGCCTGAGATTTCACATTTCTGTGTTAGAATAACAAGCAAGCAAACAAACAAACAACTGTTTGCCCACTCTGATTAAAAATAAATAAATAAATACATACATACATACATACATACATACTTTGGGTTCACGTTTTAAGCTCACTTACGGTAAATCACAGCATCACAGGACTAAAATGCCTCCTGCTGCCCCGATGCTAAGCACATTTACTTGAGAATAAACACCATTTGGCCGCAAGGAAAGGATAATAAAGTAAAGCCAATAAAAAGGAGCATCTGGAACAATGTAGCTGCCCGTCTGGCTACCCCCTGACTATAGATTGTGTTCGGGGGGGGGGGGAGAGGAAGAAAAGATGTTGCAATGACCTGTGCCTGCACTAGTGGGCTCCAGGATGCCAGCTTTTGGTCAGGTACTGCTGATCCAGTTTGCTACTGCCCTCATCTTCTGCCCCTCTCTGAGTCATTATCTGGGGTCCCTGGACTTCAGACCTCCTGAGTTCCAGCCCTAGCTGTACCCCTGCCCACTACAAGCACCTTCCTGCCTCAGCAGCTCATCCTGGTGTTGAATTATAAACAGCTCTTTGACGTAAAAGTCCAGAAGAAAGTGGATTTGATGCTCTTCATTAAGCCTTTTATTGCTGGACTGAGAGAAGTAAAATAAAACGAGAACCATTCAAATGAGAACCATATACATTAAATAGCAGCATTATCCCGTGGCCTAACAAGCAAAACAAAACACTAACGTATTTGTTCAGCTAGAGATTGATCTCCGAGCCTATCGCCAAAGGAGATTATGCTTTTCGTAATAAACAAAGTAAACAGATATATGGAAGTGGTTGTAATGCAAAGCTGTATTTTATTTCATGTAATCTTGCTCCTTGCAATCTCATTTGGAGAAAATGGTTCCGTTTTCTACGATACCAAAAGGTAGGCTTCCAGGCATCATGGATTCAGCTTAGTGCCCTCACCCTGTGGTGGGAAAATGCAGAGGAGAGAACAGGAGTAATACAAAAGCACACAATGAGGAAAGATGAAACTGGCTGTTTCGTTAAGCTGGTTGTTTCAGCTGTTCCTGAAAACAGGAACTTGGTCTGGCAGGCTGGGTCAAAAGGTGTTATTCTGGGATGATCATTTTTTGTTAAAAGAACACATCTGTTCTCAACAGGTCACAGCTCAGTGGTAGAGTACATGTTTCGCATTAAGAATGGCCAGGTTCAATCCTGGGCATCGCCAAGTTAAAAGGAACAGGTATTAGGTGAGACCTTGGAGAGCTGCAGCCAGTCAGAATAGATAATGTTGCTCAAGATGTCTTGTTTATAAGGCAGCTTCCCCTGTTCAATGTAGTGTTTCTAAGTAGTACCTTGTATGGAAATGCTGCAATGCTTTTCACCCAGACAACTTTTGTTGTTGTTTAGTCGTTTAGTCGTGTCTGACTCTTTGTGACCCTATGGACCAGAGCACGCCAGGCACTTCTGTCCTCCACTGCCTCCCACAGTTTGGTCAAACTCATGTTGGTAGCTTCGAGAACACTGTCCCACCATCTCGTCCTCTGCCGTCCCCTTCTCCCTGTGCCCTCCATCTTTCCCAACATCGGGGTCTTTTCCAGGGAGTCTTCTCTTCTCATGAGGTGGCCAAAGTATTGGAGTCTCAGCTTCAGGATCTGTCCTTCCAGTGAGCACTCAGGGCTGATTTCTTTCAGAATGGAGAGGCTTGATCTTCTTGCAGTCCATGGGACTCTCAAGAGTCTCCTCCAGCACCATAATTCAAAAGCATAAAAATCACCTTCATGGATCACTGCCTTGCCGTGGCGAAGGGGTTTGAATAACTCAGAGAAGCTATGAACTATGCCGAGCAGGGCACCCAAGATGAACAGGTCATAGTGGAGAGTTCTGACCAAATGTGATCCACCTGGAGGAGGAACCGGCAAGCCACTCCAGTATCCCTGCCAAGAAAACTCAATGGACAAAGACAACAGGCCCAGACAACTAGAGGGAAGTTTATGAGGGGTAGGAGTCGGTCTTGCTTAGCTGCTTGTGATGCATGCATTACAATAAGAAATATATTTTCATAGAATAAGGTGTTGCTGTGATACACATAAGTTTGATTAGCTAAAGAAAGATACAGTAAAAAGAGGGCGCTGGAGGCTGATACTGCATTACCTGGAACAATGCAAATGTTGCACCCATCACACACCTGCCTTAAAAACTATCCAACAAAAACCTGTCTCTTATCCATAGGGATTTTGTCAACAATTACTTCACTTTTTATCATTTTTTGAATGCAGTTTATTTGATCATCAATTGTTGGAGATTTGTGGGGTTGGGAGGAAGATTGGGGGAGGGGGTTCCACAGCAGAATATTTTTGGTGAGTATGATCAACAATGCAAGTTCTAGGACATGGTTGTTGATTACTGGCAGAGATTTCTGCACTTTAGACTGCAGATAACTCTGAAAGGTATGCTTCTTCTTCATTTCAGACCTAATGACCCCCAGGTGCCTGCAAAAAGACCTTCTTGAGCAATTGTATATAGCAGCAAAACTGTGAATTGCACATCAATGGAGGAAGCCTCCCAAACTTTGATAAAGTTTGGGAGATGGTAGGCAGCAAGTACAGTAAGCAGGGAATTTCAATTCTCCAGTTCTGAAAACTCACTTTTAACAAGCTAGTATTAATCAGTCACTCTTGGCTATCCATAATTGTTTAAGCTGTTTTGTTTTAAATGTTGTGGCTTTAAGAATTAAACCCAAATGCCATGCACATTTTTCTCATGGGAAAAAAAGCTTGGACGAGAGCAATGGATTTGCACTTTGTTTGTTTTAGATATGGGGAATCTTGAAGGACCAAAAGAAAGTAATGCATACAGTAAAGGTAAAGGTAAAGGGACCCCTGACCATTAGGTCCCAATTAGCCCACACAGTACGTAATTGTTCATGCATTTCTATGATGGTTATTTTGAAATTATTCCAGTGACGAGAGTTTTAGCCATTCTACAAATAACTCTATGGGTGCTGTGTTTCGGAAGCCAAAGTAAATCAGGCAGAGTAATTGCCCTTGCTAGGATTTTTGGACTGTGGGAATGCCCCCCCCCCCGGCAATCTTAAAAATGTACAATTCTTTTTAAAATTAAAATGTCAGGGGGGGAAATGAATGGAACAACCCTTTCAAGTAAATCCACCCCTCTCTTTTCTGAAACTCATTGTCTCTCTTTCAGTTTCTCATTATTGCAAAACACCTTTGAAGTCAATAGAGAGCTTCACACAATTGTCTTTGGAAGCATTGCTTTTTGGAATATTCAGCAGAGGGCAGTAAAAGACAACATTGCCCAGCTGTTTGAATAGGCCAGGTCATGCAGATGGCAGCATGTGCAATGATGCAATGCTTATCTCCTAGGGTTGAGGGTTGAGAATTTCCACTGCACTGCACCATCTACAGCTTGCAAGAAGAGCTACCCTAAGCCCTGTTCTCTCTTTGCTACTTTGTTCTACCAAGTAACATCCACCCCCATTTTGATCCATTCACTCTCTCACTGGGTACCTATGACTTGCAGGTCTGCCTTCAACTCCTTCCTGACCAACGAGGTTGCTTAATTCTGTGGTTTTGGTTTTGGTTTTGGTTTTCTGCTTCTGAAACCTCTCTCCTTCCTGCTGTCTTGGGACCCTGCCCCTGTTTCCTTTGCATTCCGAGTTCCTTCAGTCTATCTGCTCAAGCAATTGAACATGTCCTCTGGCTACAAGATGCCAACCAATGCCTAGCAGGGCTGGGTGATGTCTGGTTTTCAACATCATATCCCCAGCTAAACATCGTGATATACCAGTATATCACAATGTATGAAATAAGGATGGAGCTATGTAGAGGCGTTGGCTGGCTTCATGGTTTTCCCTGCATTGTGGTTTTTGCATAGCTAACACACACAAACATTGCCAGGTCAAAGAATATGGACATCAAACTGGTTTTGGATGATATATCACCCAGCCCTAATGCCCAGTGAGCTTATTTTTAGGTATGCCTACAGTTCTACTTGTTTATTTAAAGCATCTCATATACATCACCTCAGCAATTCTTATTAGCCAACCTTAAAGGGTTTTTTAGTTAATGTATCTGTAGATGCAGATTTGGAGTAGGAGGGATGAACTAAAGCATACTTTTTCCTGGGGTATGTGTGTACCCCACCCCAAATTAAGGCTCGGTTTTAAATACTTTTATATCAAGGATGCTATAATTTCTTTGGCTATCTTATTCACATTGGGGACGGCCATGACTTAGTGCTAGAACATTTGTTTCACATGCAGGTTCAGTTCCAGGCTCAGTCTCAGCACTTCCAGGTAGGGCTGGGGCAGAACCTCGCCTGAAACTGTGGAGAGCTGGTGCTGGCAATGTTTCCAACACTGAGCTAGGTGGATCATTGGTCTGACGTGATCTAAGGCGTGTGTGTGTGTGTGTGTGTGTGTGTGATATCCATGCTGAAAGGGTCCTAAGGCTGCAATCCTTTAATTCTTTACACAGGAGTAAACCCTACTGAGTTCAGTGATATCTACTTCTGAGTAGACCTGTATAGGATTTGTGCTGTGAGAAGCTCAATGTTTTTTCTGCTTGGATTTTTATGACCATTGTTTCTAGTACTATGATCAGTCAACCATATAAGCAATTCTTCTCCTTCCTGACATCCTTTAAGACATTTGAAAACTATCTAATCTGAGCTGACTTCCAAAAGGAAGATCTCTTGTGTAAGTACTAGCATGTTCAACTTTATGAATATTTTACCATTTACTCTTGTTTAAACTGAACTTAGATGATGTACTTCTGACACTGACAGACTCAGAAATTCATTTGACTAACAAATGCCCACGGCGGCCAGGTACCATGGCACAGGGATACTTTTGAAATGGAAAACTTATTAGTGAATATATCTGCATCTATACAAGATTACTTTTAAAAAACATTGGGGTGGGTTGCAATTTGACTTGCACACCTCCCAAAAGTCTTTTGTCTAAGGTTTTTGAACTAATAAAAATAATATTTCTAACATCTCCTTTTGAAATAATAAATGATATTCCAAACATTTTCATTTGTTACACTATATTGATACTGTGAGAGGATTGCAATATGGTGCTATGGGAATAGTTCCGCCAGAGCAAGCATTTTAAATTGCAAGACGAAATTATGCCCCCTCTTCTTCCCCTGTGCACTTTCCTGGGGGCTCCCCCAATTTCCCCAAGAGCCAATTTAAAGGGGTAAAGGGGCATGTGTGGGGGAAGGAGATACAGGGAAAGCCCCATTGCACTAGCAGAAGTCCTTGAGTGGGCTTCCACTAGTTAGCAGAATCTGGCCTTATAACCTCTGCCTCCTCAAGGCATGGTTTATGATTTTCAACAATTCCCCTTATCTGCTGCAGCCTTTGTACCACAAAAAACGACATATTCCACCTGCTGCTCATCCCCAACATCTCATGCTCTGAGGTTTACAATCTCTAAATATGGAGCTTCCATTCTGAGCTTTTCTAACTACTGGCTACTGAGAGACCTATCATTCATGAAGAACATTTTTCTCAGTAGATCCAGAATCTAAGGCCTTTTGTGTTGAACTTACTCAGTTTTTGCTAACCTGTTCCCTTGAGCCGTGAGGCTAACTGGGAAAGAAAACATCACAGTCCCCTACTACATACTTCTGAAAGAAAAATTATCTAGCCTATTATTGCAACTGAGCCGTTCCTAACTTTCATTACTTTGGAAAATGTTATTTGTATTCCATTGTTCTCGAGGATTAAAAAAAAAAAAAAGTGATGTCATGCTAAGCTGAAACCTGAACAGCATCTGATTCTTTGCCAAATACTTGGAGAGAGAATGCTGACTCTTAAGAATATCTATCATTCATGAACACTTTGCTTGACAGTAGGGGAGAAGGGAAAACTAATGACTAGATGTATCTTTCTACGTAAAACTGGAGAAAACCATATCTTTTCTCCACTTTTGCTTTGCAATTTGTGTTTAACAAATGCCATTCTAACTTACTAACATTGGTAGGGAGGTGACTTTGTTAGAATTCAGCAAACAATAGTGCCATCCCCCCCCCCCAATGTTAAATCCATAAATAGATAAGCTTAAAATGTAGTGCAGAGAGAAAGAGAGAGAGAGAGAGAGAGAGAGAGGAGAGAGAGAGAGAGAGAGAGAGAAGATAGTTGCCTAGATAGATAGGAAAAGGCACACACATTCATGCACACCCCAAACACAGAGAAATAAACCACAGAAATGTTAACAAAATACATTGCACTGAAATGACTAATTCCACAGTACAGACTTGAAAGCATATTCTTTCCATCACATTAGAAGCGTATTCTGCCCTTGAAAACTCTTTTGAAACTTGGCCAAGGAAATAAAAAAGATGCTTTCTTCATAACCTTTGTCTTATTGTTCAGATTTTCTTTCTTCCTTATGTTGCAGTTACAGATCTAGAGGTGTTTTAAGTTTCCAAAGAACCATTTAGCAATTTTACTATATGGCACACCAAGGGAATCATTAATTTAAAAGTTATTCATTCCAGGTTGCTTTTTTTATGAACATATCCCATAGGGCATTCCCAGTGTTCTGGGTGTGTAAAGGAGGTTTCTGATGTTCCTTTATGCCACTCTGCTCACATTATGAGGAGCAGCCAGAAAACAGACACAGGTGGACATCTTTGTAGCAAGAGAATTGAAACCTGCATTTGTAATTGGCTTTCCTTACCACCTTACTCTGTGCTATTGAAATGATATCTCTGAGCATGTTAAGTGCTGTACTAGGCATTTAATGGAGTGCTCCAATTACCACTTCATCAATCCACATCATTTCAGGGGGACAAAAAGAGTGCACATCGACCAAAAATTAGCCTAAGCTGCAAGAGTGAGCAGATGCACTTTGGTGCGGCAATTTGCATATTTGCACTTATTTATTTATTGCAAAGAACAGCACCATGACTAATGTCTAAGGATCAGTGTTGGGAACTAACTATAGCTGCTACACAGTAATCAAAGGGAAATGACCACAATTCAATGGTAGATTGAATTGTGTCCAGGGTAAATCTCCACTTGGGGCTGGGAATGGCCAACTGTCTGATAACCTAGACAGCCACTGTTAGTGAGTGTAGACCAGTGTTTCCCAGCCTTGGGTCTCCAGCTGTTTTTGGACAACAACTCCCATCATCCCTAGTTAGCAAGGTCAGGGATGATGGGAATTGTAGTCTGAAAACAGCTGGAGACCCAAGGTTGGGAAACACTGGTGTAGACAATGCTAAGCTAGATGGACCTTATACTGTATCAATATGAGGCACATTCTGTGTTTCTAATGTGAGAAGGGGGAACTCTGTCTTACTGGTAACCATCAGGAACTAGGAATTGAGTCAGGGGACAGCTCAAGTCACTAGCATGTAAGTGCATTGCTATCAATTGGCTAGGAGCTCATGACATGAGTGTAGAATGCTGATGTCATGGAGACTGCCAGCCAATGACCTACCACTTGCCTGGTGCCTGCATGATGCTGACCGAGCCATTTGCATCACTATATCCTTGTGGATGCTGGTGAGGACATGCTTTCTTCCTCTTCCTCAATCACTCCATGTTAGTTGAGGTGATTTCAAACAGCAAAACAGTCACAAACGCATAGCCGGATTTGTTTAGCTTCGTAGTGCACCATATAGCAGGCATGCCTCTGCTATGTGAATGTCATTTTATTTATTCCCTAAGAAATTTAAAATCCATTGCAGCACCTATAGCTCTGTCACTAGAGAGGAAATGTTTGCTTACTTCAGTACCCTGCAAGCATGACTTTTGCTGGTCCTTGAGCTTGATGGTAGAGCACATAAGTCTTCTGAAAGTGACTCTGATACATTGATTTATGAAAATGTTGCAGAAATAAAACAAGTAAGAAGAACAATGGGGTGACTAAAGGGATGATGCACAGCTGTGCAAACATAGGAAGACAAGCCAAATATCTGCACCATGTGCTGAAGCTAACAATCTTTCAAGTTCTTTTTTAAAAAAGAAAGAAATGAAAATATACAAGGCTTCATTGCCCGAGTTTCATTCAAGGCTGTTGAGCACCAAAGTAAGGACAAATGTGGCTGAATTCTTGAAAAGATAGAGATAGCCATTATCTTTTCACCGGCTTCAACTTAACTCTTAAAATCAAATTTTTATGTAGTGGCACTTATGTAGCCATGATTTTATACAAAGAGCATGAAATGCCAACATTTTAAGACACACTTAGGCTTTGCTTTATTTTTTTTAACAAAAAACATAGGGATGTTGACATAAAATTTAGATGTAATTGACACCATCCAAAGAAAACCCTAAGACTGATTGAAATCAATGGAACTTAAAGCATAATTCTATGCATGTATACAGGGACACTAACTTCAAAGGGAGTTGCTTCTACTTTGGCATGCACATAATTTTGGCCATTAATGCCACCATTGGTGTACACACCAAGCTCAATACACAAACATCTCATTTTTTTTTATTATAGTGATTTATTAATGCTCTGCGCTTTTTACACAGTATTCCTTCAGTCAGCAACACAACAGCAAGCTCCACATGAGAAGTGAAGCTCCCTGAGACCCTCCATAATCATGATTTGCCAGTGGAACTTCAGGAAATCGTGCATTGGATTTCAGCCCAAATAATGAATGAAGTGAATATTCGTGTACATCAGTGCCATGAGAAGACCTGTCTTCTTGTTTCATAGTGATAATTCCTGTTTTATAAATGGAATGAGGATAATAAATGTTTGGGAAAGAAGAATTATTATCTTTTACCGCTGACAACTTGCAAAACAGAAAGATTGTTGCTTATGTTTGACAACATTCACATGAAAACATTTCTTTAAAACTGAATTACTCAAACCTCCACTTCTAGGTCACGCTCAGAGGGCTCGGTGTTGGGTGCTGCTTCAAATTGGTCATCTTCCTTCATTGGTGAACTTCAAAGTCTCAGACTGATCATGTGGGTTCGTCTGTCCGCTACAAATAGTGTGTCAGCTGCGTTCCATTGCTGACAGAGGGGGCGAGTGTGGAGACGGGTGGAGGTAATTAGGCAGTAATGTGGAAGGGGGGGAAGGAGCGACTTCCGGGGTGGCGCCATCGGTAATGGCGGACTCCCTCTGATCTGGAGGGACTGGCTCTACGGAAATCAGGTCTGTTCCGCTACGGCGAAGCGGGGACCCTTTAAAAAATCACAGGTGGGTGAAGCCTGTGACCGTGGGACTCGGCGGGCACCTTTCGCGCGCCCCCAATTTGTAAAGGAACCCAATTACGGGCTCCGGAGCGAAGCGGGGCAAGCGGCGCGGTGCTGAGAGTCAACTGCTTCTTCCGTGGAGCGAAGCCGCACAGCCGTTACCGGAGAGCGCTACCTTTTTCCTGTGACAATCTGGCTACAAAAACAACTACCCGTGAGTAAGTTAAATTTGGACAATTGGACTCTAAACAACAACCCGTGAGTAGAACGGAAAATTGGACTAAGAAATTCCTTTTAATTTGGCACTGAAGCGGGAAGGTCTAAACAGGAAGTCAGCCTTCCGCTTTTTGTAGAAAGATTAAAGCAAAGACATGGCAAGCTAGAGTTTAGAAAACCGTTTGTAAAGGATCAACTTTCATCATCTAAAATTACTGAACCCCCTTTGGAAGCAGAAGAAGAGGAGGGATTTTTTCTGGACTGTTTAAACCTGCAGAAGAGTGTGTAAAGAAAAGCAATTTTTCCACCGTCTTGAACCTGGGAGCGGGGTGTCAGGACAGACGTTTTCGGAGTTCATTGACTATAGACAAACGTTTTTGACAGACAGTTAAAAGAAGAGAAACATAGTGATTCCATTGTTCTCCTTTGCAGTTAAAAGGAACAAAATATTGACAAAATATCTGAAAAGGGAAACTTTGTTGTTAGATCTGCTTTAAAAAAAAGAGAGAGAGAGAAAGAGAGATGGATACAAATAGAAGTTCTTCCCCTAGAGGAGCTTGTGAAACTGTTATTAAATTTGAACTGGGGAGCTTTGCAGCTGCAATAGATTAAGATCGTGGGATCGGACTTTGACCTTGCACAACAATGTACTCGGAGGCTCTGGTGCATGCTTTCTGCAAGACAAGTGCTTTATTGGAACAGTTACATGAGAAGACGGATTTGATGACTGTTGCGATCAGAAATTTTGGACAGGTAGTGGGTATCTATATAGAACCCACTCAGGAATCAATTCAGGAGTGTGCTCTGACAGATCAGATGAGGGAGGAGGTTGTGGCTGGACCCCGGCAGGCAGAGATGGAGGGAACTGTGGCCCAGCAGGAACATGAGTTGTTGGATCTGACGAATGAACCTGGAAAAAGCCAGATTTGGAGAGATAGAGTCTTGTTTGGCTTGGAGATGGGGGGCTGGATAGACCCCCCTATGCAGGGATGTTTTGACTTTTCAAGTCTGGCGTTGGGCCGGGAGGAGTTTGGAGTTGTGGGGGTCCTCAACTTTGGAGGGACCTTAAAACATGGAGTTCAGTGTGGACTATGGAAAGGGGGCTGATCTGTCGAGAAGGGACAAAAATATTGTCAAGCTGGAGTCTCCACAAGTGAAAGGAGCAGAAGACAAAGTAAAGTACAGGTATAAATATGAAGAAGATCTGCGGAAGGGACATGGAAGAGACTTAAGGGCCTCGGACATAAGGTTACCAGGTTAATGAACTAGATGGATGGGATAGAAAGGACTGACAAAACCCGAGACCAGGAGGAAGAGACGTTGGATGAAGATCGGAAGAAAGTTTTTAAAATTCTACTTAGGAATGTTTTCTAAAATTAATGAGTATTAGAAAAATGTTGGAACAAAATTATTTGGCTTTAGCAGAAATGTTAAAAAGAACTATGTAAGAATATGCTATGGTTATGAGAAATTGGTATAAATAAGATTTAACTTTTAAGTTTTAGGGTTTTTTATGGTAAGATAAGGTTAAAATAGATTAAGGTAATTTAATGACAGAATATTATGAAAAATGGAAAGGATTTGCTGTGACAATCAACAACTAGAATACAAAAAAGGGAGGTGTGAGGAGGTCGATGAAATAAGGTAATGACAGTTAAGGATTTGGGAATATTGGATCTGTTTTTAAATCTTTGTGGTTTATTTTTGATTTTTGATTTTGATGTGCTATGTGTTTTGTTTTTGCTTTTTGCTTTTGACTTTTATTGATTTGTATTGTTTAATTGCTATTTGTTTCTTTCTTGTTTTTTCCTTCTTTTTCTCTTTGTTCTTTCTGTAATTTTAAAACTCTCAATAAACATCATTTTTTTTTAAAAAAAGGAAGGGGGGAGGAGCAGCCAATTTGCAGTAGAGGCCTGGAGTGCCAAGAACAAGGAGAAGGGAGGGGGGAGTTCAAGGGAGAAGATGCAGACTGACAGCTGTAGCTCATACTCAGAAGGAGAGCTACCGGGAATTGCCCATCCCCAGGTGCGTAGGCTCGCAAAGATTAATGAAAGGTGTGAACAGGAAAGGAAGTGTAAGTGGGGCTTTAAAAGTGGGAGGAGGAAGGGGCATACCTCAGACTCGGCAACAACAGACTGGGAAGCCGACACTGAGTGACTGAGCTCCAGAGTGATTTGTGAGTTTTGAGCAATAAAACCTGAGTTAATTGCTGCCAGAGTTGTCTTACTTCTGTGGGAGAGACCCAACCATAACGGAGTGTGATGGGAACAGCTTTGTGTGTGTCCTGATGGGAGGTGAGGCATGGATCATGGGTGTGTGCCCTAGATGGAAGCATCCGCTATGTCTGACCTAACATGTTGACACATGTTTTGCCAACAATGCCAGGGGGGTGGAGTTTGGAAAGCTATTTAAGCCCACGTTTTCCCAAACCAGACCCTTTCACATTATGTGGCAGCTGGTTTCTTAAGAAAGGTTATCTTAAATATTTTTTTCAACTCATTATATATCATTTCCCAGTAGGCTTTTGCCTTCTTACAGGCCCACCACATATGGAAAAAGGAACCTTCTTTCTCTTGGGGATAATGGGATTAGAGATATCCCCTGTGTGAGTGCCTGAGGACTCCCCTGTGTGAGTGCCTGAGGGCCCTGCTCTTGCCACTTACCATCTGGCCTGGGGCGGGGCCTGAAGCCTCAAAAGGACTGCTCTGCTGCCCAGGAGGACTCCCCTGTGTGAGTGTCTGAGGGCCCTGCTCTTGCCACTTACCATCTGGCCTGGGGCGGGGCCTGAAGCCTCAAAAGGACTGCTCTGCTGCCCAGGAGGACTCCCCTGTGTGAGTGTCTGAGGGCCCTGCTCCTTCCTGCCACTTACCACCTGGCCCAGGGTGGGGCCTGACAGGCCTCACAAGGACTGCTCCTGCCACCTACTATCTGGCCCAGGGTGGGTCCTCACAAGGACAGTTGTTGCCACTGATGCTGCTACTGCCCAGGAGGACCCAGAGGGGTGCAGAGTTCTTTTTAACATGTTTTAAAATCTCCCTTTCCCTTTAGATTTTTTATATATGGGGGTGGGAGGGATGTTTGGGTGGGCTTGGGAATTTGTTAGATTTTGATGAATTTGTAATTTTTGCAGTTTTTATTTGTATTGTTTTATTGTTTTCTGGGTTGTTTTTGTTTTTTGTTTTTATTGTTTTAAGGTTTTATTGTTTTAGGCTGCGAAAGAATAACATTAATTGCCATCAATGGAGGCTACTATGAGGCCTGGGATTGCTACCATGGAGGGGCGAGGGAGGTATGGCGGTGGGGGCAGATGTTATAGGCGAAGGGGATCGAGATATGGATATGCTCGTACCCCTTCCAATCTGCACCTCATCCCGAGGGACGAGGGTAGGGTGAGCAAGGATTACTCACGTCTGTCGCTGGTGCTGTGCAATGCCAGGTCTATAGGCAACAAAACCGCCACCCTGTGAGATTTCTTTATCTCGCAGGGGGTCGACCTGGCTTGTGTGATGGAGACCTGGGTGCGCAAAGGGGCAACAGTTACCTTACGAGAGATGGCGCCCCCGGGTTTCTCCGTCCTCCACCAGTCGCGGACTGTGGGCCGGGGGGGAGGGGTGGCATTATTAATCCGGGAAGATTGTCCTTTCAGGGCTCTACCATTGCCATTGATCCCCGGCATTGAATGTGTTGGCCTAGTGTGGGGCTCAGAGGAGAGCTTGGCTGTCTGGCTGGTGTACCGGCCACCTAGTGCACCAGCAGCCACCCTGTCAGGCCTATTGGAGGCGGTGGCCGGCTGGGCCTTGGAGTTCCCTAACCTATTGGTATTGGGGGACTTCAACATCCATGCTGATGCCACTCCCTCCTCACAGGCTCTGGACCTGGTTTCTTCCATGGCGACACTAGGGCTCTCCCAGTTTGTTTCGGGCCCCACACATCAAGCAGGCCACACGCTGGATTTGATCTTTGGCGTAGGTATAGATGTGATCATGTCTCCTTCGATGAAGGTGCCATGGTCTGATCACTACGCTCTGAAAGCCAGGATTGACTTTCCACCCCCCCCCCCCCGCTTAGGTGGCGAGCCGATTTGGGCTCGCCCGCAGAGGCTGATGGACCCTGATAGATTCCGCCAAGCCTTGCGGGACCTTCCTCCCCCTGGCGACTCATTGACTGAGCTTGTTGAGGGCTGGAATATCCAGCTCCTGGCAGCCATCAATGAGATCGCACCTAAGCGCCCTCTGTGACCCCGCAGAAACCGGGCTCCCTGGTTTACCGAGGAGCTCCGGAAAATGAAGCGGGACCTCAGACGGCTAGAGCGAGTATGGCGGGGTGCCCATGACGGAGCCTCAAGAACATCTTATAGGGCTTTTATGAAAACCTACGAGATGGCGCTTGAAGGCTGCTAAGTCTTACTTCTCAGCCTCCATTGCATCCGCTAGCTCTCGCCCGGCGCAATTATTTAGTATAATCAGGTCTTTAACGTCCCTTGAGGGACAGCCAAATTTAAATAACAATTTGACACACAGCTGTGAGGCATTTGCGAGCTTTTTTGCGGAGAAGGTCTTGTTGCTCCGCCATGACCTCCCTCCCAATTTGGATACAATAAAGGAACTGGAGGCCCCTCGACTGTCCTCGGGTCCAGTATTGGACCACTTTGACCGGATATCCCCAGCCGATGTGGACAGACTCCTCCGAGCTGGAAAGCCCACCACCTGTCCTCTCGACCCGTGCCCGTCTTGGCTGATTAGAGCATGTCCAGACGAGGTGTGGGCCCTCCTGGGGGATATCATCAATTTGTCCCTTGGCACGGGGGACATTCCCAGGGGAACTGAAGGAGGCAGTGGTGCGCCCGCTCTTAAAGAAAACATCATTAGATCCTTTAGATCTATCCAATTACCGCCCAGTTTCGAATCTACTGTTCCTGGGTAAGGTGATTGAGAGAGTGGTTGCTGAACAGCTTGGTGGGTTTCTGGATGAAACATCGGCTCTGGATCCATTCCAGTCCAGCTTCCGCACTGGTCATGGGACCGAGACGGCTCTGGTTGCCCTAACAGATGATCTTCGTAGACAGCTGGATCGAGGTGGGTCGGGGCTGCTGATTCTTCTAGATCTGTCAGCACCTTTCGACATGATCAATCACGAACTTCTGGACCACCGCCTTGCCGACGTGGGGATCCAGGGCACAGTTCTTCAATGGCTGCGCTCGTTTCTCTCTGGTTGGGGACAGAGGGTGGCACTTAGGGGGGAATTGTCATCGCGCCACTCCTTGGTGTGTGGAGTACCTCAGGGTGCGATACTCTCCCCGATGCTTTTCAACATCTTTATGCGCCCCCTTGCCCAGCTTGTCCGGAGTTTTGGGCTGGGTTGCCATCAGTATGCTGATGACACCCAACTCTATCTGTTGATGGATGGCCATCCTGACTCGGCCCCAGACACACTGACCAGATGTTTGGAAGCTGTGGCTGGATGGTTACGTGGGAGCCAGTTGAAGCTAAATCCTTCAAAGACAGAGGTCCTGTGACTGGGACGGGACGATATGGGATTGGGGGGGCAACTCCCATCTCTTGTGGGGGCGCAATTAGTGCCAGCACCGTCCGTTAAGAGTTTGGGTGTAATCTTTGACACCTCCCTTTCCATGGAGGCGCAGATTGCAGCTACAACAAAGGCGGCATTTTTCCATCTCCGCCAAGCTAAGCAGTTGGCTCCTTACCTCTCTCGCCCTGACCTAGCCACTGTGATCCACGCGACGGTCACCTCCAGACTGGATTATTGTAACTCGCTCTACGTGGGGCTGCCTTTGAGACTGACCCAGAAACTCCAGCGGGTGCAGAATGCTGCAGCGAGACTCCTTACGGGGTCTTCGCTGCGAGATCACATTCACCCAGTGCTATACCAGCTGCACTGGCTCCCGGTGGAGTACAGGATCAGGTTTAAGGTGCTGGTTTTAACCTTTAAAGCCCTATACAGCCTAGGACCCTCGTACCTACGGGACCGCCTCTCCTGGTATGCCCCACAGAGAAACTTACGGTCTTCAAATAAAAACATCTTGAAGGTCCCAGGCCACAGAGAAGTTAGGCTGGCCTCAACTAGAGCCAGGGCTTTTTCGGCCGTGGCTCCGATCTGGTGGAACACTCTGTCACAAGAGACCAGGGCCCTGAGGGACTTGACATCTTTCCGCAGGGCCTGCAAGACAGAGCTGTTCCACCAGGCCTTTGGCCAGGGCACAGCCTGACTCCCTCCCTCGGCAATCGTCGTGGAGCTCTGGCCCAATGGTTGCCAGTGGCTTGAATTAATTAATTTTATAAAGAATGATTTTAGAGTGTTGTTTGTGCTGTACTTTTGTACTGTTTTATTGTTGTTAGCCGCCCTGAGCCCGGCTTCGGCTGGGGAGGGCGGGATATAAATTAAAATTTTTATTATTATTATTATTAAATAGCATAAAAGATGGAAAGAAGGCAACACCACGACCAAAGAAGAATGGCAACAAAAACTATTTTGAAATATGCAGAAATGGCGAAACTTGCTGGAAGAATAAGAAATCAAGATGACAAAGTCTTTAATACAGAGTGGAAATCATTTATTGTATACTTTCAAAATCACTGTAAATCATTAGCAGGATTGATATAAAGATGTGCAGTGACATAACAAATATTGAACTATATGGGATGAATAATAATTAGGTTTAAATTGGAAATGCAGTAAAAGTATTATAAATATAAGCAACCACAGAAAGAGGGGAAAGAGGTTGAAATAAGATGTGGAAAATGTTTTTCTTTTTTTCATTTGTTTGTTGTAAAATGCAGAACTATTAAAAAAAAATATGTGGCAGCTGGTCACCCTCTCTCCATAACAATGTAAGAGAGCTGGATCAGGCCAAGGGCCCATGCTATTCTCATAGTGGCCAATAAGATGCCTGTGTGGTTAGGGCACAGTGTAAGATAAGCTAGTCATGTAAGTGTTGCATGGAAACAAATCACCTTTTGAGTAGATTGGCTGAAATATGGTTCCGACTACTCTACAAAGTGGCTTTTCTTAGTGTTAGCAGTTAGTGTTGGGATGTGTCCAGGGAGACGGGGGTATTTGGCAGGCCCCCAGCTAACTCCAGCCACTGGCCGGCAGCCGGGTGAACTCCAGTTCTCGGAACAGCATCAATCGTTCAGAAGCTGAGCACGCTCGTATCAGCAGAGTGAATAAATCTTCACAACAGAAGTGTCGGACAGAGACATGTGTAACCATTATTATTTACAGGCGTTTATTCAGCATAGTTTAGGAACAAAGGAAAAACATGTCTGCTTCCCTTCGTGTCCAAGCAAAACGGCAATAATAGCAAAAGCAATATTCAAACGGAAGTTCACAGCAAGCTTTTGCTGGAAGTAAACAGGCATGTGACACACAACAGTCATGCCTGTTCCTTTTAAGGTGGAACAGAACTATATCCTAACAGTTAGTACTAGAAGACCCATGTAGAAAAGGAGTTATGTTTGTCCCTTTGGAGGTTGTGGACTCTCCTTCCTTGGAGGTTTCTAGGCAGAGGTTGGATGGCCATCTGTCATGGATGGTTTAGCTGAGATCCCTTCATTGCATTGGACTAGATGATCCTTATGGTCCCTTCCATCTCTATGTTTCTATGATTCTAGTCACAACTATGTGTCAAAAGACATAGTTAGGAATTTGATGAGCACTTGGAGGCATCTTGGAGGTGATTCTCACATACCTCTCCAGCTGTGAGACCTAGGGATAAGATATAGCTTCCCTTTGGGGTCAACCTGAGCCCTGATTTTCACCTAGCCAGAGCCATGGGGCTTAAGGTGGTAGCCACTGAAAAATGTCTTTCTCAACACCTGAAGATGTGCAACAGCATGACAACCCTGCCTTTAAACCATATAAAGGTAAAGGGACCCCTGACCATTAGGTCCAGTTGTGACCGACTCTAGGGTTGCGGCGCTCATCTCGCTTTATTGGCTGAGGGAGCCGGCGTACAGCTTCCGGGTCATGTGGCCAGCATGACTAATCCGCTTCTGGCAAACCAAAGCAGCGCACGGAAACGCCGTTTACCTTCCCGCCGGAGCGGTACCTATTTATCTTTTGCACTTTGACGTGCTTTCAAACTGCTAGGATGGCAGGAGCAGGGACCGAACAATGGGAGCTCACCCCGTTGCGGGGATTCGAACCACCAACCTTCTGATCGGCAAGTCCTAGGCTCTGTGGTTTAACCCACAGCGCCACCCGCGTCCCTTAAACCATATAGTCTCACCTTATTTTCAGGCAAGTTTAAGTCACCAGGCAGCTCTAGCATTTGGTAATAAAGCATGTTAGTGATGCAGATCTAAGAAGATAAGAATATCCTTTTGGAGAGTGAGCCAAATACCCATCTAGGCTAGGCAGGTGCTTATAGGAAGCCCACAAGCAGGTCATAAGCATTGCAGCACTGTGCCCAATTCAGATCCCAGCAACTGGTATTCAGAGTTGTTGGGAAACCCTTATGCCCCTCACGGAGCCACAGTTCCCAGAGCTCCCTGGGAAGAAGGACTGATAGTTAAACCACTCTGGGGTTGGTAGCTCTGTGAGGGGAATAGGGGTCTCCTCACAACTTTCAGCACCCTGAACAGCTCCCAGAATTTGAAGGAAGACGTGGCTGTTCAAATTGTTATCATAGCACTTTAAATGTACATGTGAATGTGGCCATAGGCAGCACTAGTACAGTGGTATCACAAGGCATAACAGCTGTGCAAAGGCTCTCCTTTCTCCATCTGATTGCTACTGTGTGCAGAGAAATGCCTGAAGAGGGCTAAATAAGTCACCCTATCCAGGAAAGAAAGGTTTGCCTGACCAGGGACACTATTCAAGAATGCTGCAAGTCATGTTGAGTAGTTGTTGTGATTGCTGGTAGTTATGAAGTGTTTCCAGTAAGTGAAAAGGCATATGAGACATTGTTGTTTCTTTATTTCCCAAGTACTACCCAGGAACCCCTTGAAAGTTGCTGCAAAGTGGTGAGCAGAGAATTGGTTAAACTGAACTTGCTGAGTGAGGGAACGAGGCTGCCACAGAAGCCTTTCCATCTCTTACGCAAGAGATGACTTATGATATATATCTTTCAGAGTGAGACCCTGTGATGGAATTCATGATTCAAAGCAAAACACTCAGCAGACAGTATGCACACTATTTACTGGAGGTAATGAGATTGAGCAGGAGTATATGTGAGCACAGTGTCAGTCTGTATAACACTGAAAAAAGGTTGTTCGGTGTTTTATTACTATCTAGGATGTGTGTGTGGTGTTTTGTTTTGTTTTTGTTTTTTAAAAAAGCAGAAATTGCAATCTCTGTAAAGAGCCCTTCTGGACAAAGAGTCATCCTTTATTTTTCCTGGAGAAGAAGTACCGTACTTTTCCTTCTATAGGACGCCCCCATGTATAAGATGACCCCTATTTTGGGGGCCTCAAAATTTAGAAAATAGGGGGGATTGAATTTTGGGGGAGGATTATTGGGGGGGGATGAAGAAGAAGAGAAGAAGAAGAGTTTGGATTTGATATCCCGCCTTTCACTCCCCTTCAGGAGTCTCAAAGCGGCTAACATTCTCCTTTCCCTTCCTCCCCCACAACAAACACTCTGTGAGGTGAGTGGGGCTGAGAGACTTCAAAGAAGTGTGACTGGCCCAAGGTCACCCAGCAGCTGCATGTGGAGGAGCGGGGACGCGAACCCGGTTCCCCAGATTACGAGACTACCGCTCTTAACCACTACACCACACAGGCTCGAATGCCGAACATCGCTCACTTGCCAGAACGCAGCACACAACTGCTCACATCGCCACTTCCAGTCTCGGGCTTGTGCTTCATTCCAGCAGGTGAGCGAATTTCGGCATTTGCTGCTTGATTGGGGGGGGGGATGCCAAAAATTGCTCACCTGCCGGAACATAGCACACAACTGCTCGTGTCGCAGCTACCCAATCACCGCCATTAGCCCTCTCGATTCCGCTGCAGCAGCCAAGAGACAGCTGCCCTTGCCACAGCAAGCAGGAGCGTAATTGGCAACCACTGGTGGTGATCGAGCAGCTGATAGGTGGTTTCCGTCTTATACATGGGGAAATATGGTAATTTAGTTTGATGTTAAAAAAAAAAAATGTTGTGGGATGCCATGGACTTGAATTTATGTCTCGTGGTTTGTGGCTGGGACCTAATCTCAATTCAATGAGGTTGTTATCACTTTCAAGGCCTACATAGACTGAGACAACAGGCAGAAATTAGGGCAGAAATCATGGACCATCATAGTAATGTAACTGCAGCATATCATTTAGTAAGCATTGTGGCGTTTGCCCTCCTAGGTGTGTGATATCATATTGGGTCATAAGGAAAGGGTTAACTAAGTGTAAAATGATTAACGGATAGGAACCCAAGGGGAGGAGTTAGAGTTGTTAAGAAGTCAGTCTGGAGTTAGAGAAGAGAGAGGGAGGATAAATCTGTGGGTTGGGCTAGTTTGATGTGAGAGAGTGAGAGAATCTGTTAAGAGGAGTCAGTTAAACAGTTGGGATAATCAGTCAGAAGGTATTAGGAAGGTATAGGTCGGTAAAGAAACTAAGGTTAAGAAACTGACAAGAAAAATTATCTGAAACCATAAACTTGTTAATGCTTATGAAATAAACTTGTTTATTTGGTTTAATGTTAACAACTGTCTGGACTCAGTGTGTACCCGAGAGAAACGGGTTGGTGGCAGTGGGGAAGCGATCACAGTGATGGCACAGGGACCAATAGACCTTCAAACGTCTGGGGACCCTGTGTGATCGCCACAAGCATATTGCTGGTTTCATTTGTAGGCTTGCAGTAAAAAGTTAAACAGCAAGTTACTTTTAACCTTTCTAATTTAAAGAAAGCAGTTAATCAATTCATTAATTGCTTCCCTTATCATTTCCATTTTTTTTAAAGGCTACTTGAAAAGCTTACATTCGTCAGCTCCCTAATTGTCTCCTATGCTGTTCTTTAGCAGTGCTTATTCATTTCCAACCTTAACTAAATATTGCCCCCATTATTTTAATATGAATAATAAATCACAACTATCATTTATTTAGAGTAAGTTAAAGTGGTCAACATGTTTTGGCTGAGTTTTATTGTGCATAAGTGTATTTACCAATGATCCAAGCTGTGTCAAACAGATTTCATTTCCCTATAAAAAGCAAAAGGAACGCAAAAATAAATTATATGTGTGATTTCTCCCTCCCCCTACTGGCACTGTTAAATCTAATATTGACTTTTTAAAAGTGGTTTATCTAGCAGGTTGGGTGGTGGTAGTGTCTAATGCACCTAAGCTGGACAAGGACAGGGTTTAGAGCAATTCCTCTTGTGTTATTGTTAAGCTTTTAAATTACAATCCTACAAAATAACCTATCTCAAGAAAACACAAAAAGGGAACAGTGGGGTTGAACTGCTAGCATTAGCACTGCCCCCTTTCCCCCCCATCCCCATGCCCCTCCAACTTGTGGAAGGTTTACCACACATTGTAGAATAGGCATGTGTACCAACCGCACAATTTAGTTTCGAACTCTGATTTAACACTTCAGAAAACAGTTTAATTTGGTCCTAAGTACTTTGGAGAATGTCTAATGCATACATACATACATAATTTTTATTTGTATGCTGTCTTTCCACAGTTTAAACCATGCTCAAAATGGCTTAACAACATGAAAAAATACATAACTGCAACATAACAAAATTAGTCTTCAACAATAAATAGAACATAAAAAAATACACAATCAAACCGAACCATTTCACATACTCACAAGATCTAAAATAAAGATATAAAAAATCAGCAGCAACAAACCCTCCAAAAAACCCACCAGTCCAAGATTCTGTTCAGCAGCCTCCCAGGCCACTTCAAAAAAGGACTGCAAGGCCAGGAGCAGGTCTTCCAAGACTCACAGCCAAGATGGTCTTTGGCTTCTTCAATGTCCTGCTCCCCTAGGTTCTTCTGGGAGGAGAGGTAGTGCACAAATTGAATGAATGAATGACTGAATGACTGAATGACTGAATGAATGAATGAAATAGTGTCTGATACCACATCCCAGTTCAGAAAGGCAAAACTTAGTGCCTCTCCTATTCATGGGGAAATGCAAAGCAAAGCAAAAATGCAGTTGTAGCTATTTTTTTCTTTTATTGCAAAAGCACATGAAATTTGCAGGCTTGCTAACCCCTTCTAAGATGATAAGTTCTGCCCAATTTTAGAAGGATAGATGCAGTGATTTTCCTGCAAGGTAGGCTTTACAGTTTGGGTGTGGTTACAAAAAGGGATCTTCACTATTGTTTTGTGAGCAATTCATGTGAAAATATTATATATATGAGAGGAAACACTACATAAGAAACCTGCAAAATTTCAGAAGGATGAATGCAAAAGGTTTTTAAATGCTAGGTGCATTAGTTTATCTGTTGGAGAGAGAGAAAAAACCTTGGGGGGGGGGAGAATTAAAATATATTTACTTCCATTCCTGGGGTTTTGATTTCTGGGAACCATCATGAAGAGAAAAGGTTGCAGCAGCAGTTACAAACTGTGTGATAATGGCAGTCCTGGGTCTAGTGGATGAGCAAGAGGGGGTACATGCCCTGGGTGGCAGGTTAGAGGGGCAACAAACAATGTTCCCCACCCAACACCACCAAAAAAGTCTTCCTCTCCTTCATATTCCCTAACACTGCAAGACGGAAGCCTCTGCAGCGTTCCTTTTTTGAGAGGTGTGGGATGCATGAATCTCTAGGCTTCCTCCTCTTCCTCTTCCTCCTGGTGGTGGCTGTAGTAGTGGTGGTGGAATTAAGAGAAGACAGTCCTTACCTCCCCTTCACCATCTATTCACCACTGGTGGAGCTGCTACCTGGGCCATGGAGCCTTGCCACAGCAGATAGCTCTTCCGGGCCAAATGGAGTTGGCTGGCTGCCTAAAATGGGATTTGCTGAAAGCACATCGAGTTCACTGCAGAGGTGACCTGGAGGAGGGAAAAGAGAGAGGAGGTGCTTACGCAAACCAGAGAACCGCCTTCTTCTTCTACCTTGTCCGGTTGGTAGGCTCTCCCACACAAGAAACAGTCTCCGACAGTTTTATTATTCAGTTGCCGGATCTAGCCAAGGGCGTACAAAGGGGGGGTGGTACGCCCCGGGTGCCACCTGGGGGGGGTTGACAAAATGGCCCTCTGCCTCCCCCCCAACTGTTGAGTGGTCGAGGGATCTAGCCTCTTTTTCCGGTGGAACCAAGGCACTCTCCACCTCTTCTTCCTCCCCTTTCCTATCATGCGCTTTTCCTCTAAGCAGCTCAAACTTCGGGTTTTGGAAGACCCTTTTTCTATTAGCCCTTCCCCCTCCTCTTCTACATCCTGTTCTCTCTTACTTTCAGAATCGCCAGGCTGCATTCCTGAGCGAGTAAGTTTACCTCACTTTCACTGTGTAAAGGAGTCAGATTCCTACTAATTTCTGGTTCTCCCCCCTCTCCTTCGGATTCCGCTCCGTCTGTCAGAAAGGGAACATCTCTGACATACTTGGTGTGTGTGTGTGTGGCAGGGGAGAGAGACTGACTAGCTGGTCTGCACATGGCCACGGGGTGCACTGCACCATTCCCACCTCCTCAGGGGGCACTGGGAAGGCAGGAGAGGAAAAGGAATTTTGTTATTATTCATTGAACTGGGGGGCAGCTAAGCCTTGAGTCTTGTGGATGACTTCTTCACTCACAGTTGTTGCCTCCTTCCTTCTCTCTCTCTCTCCCTTGTTCCCTAGCACACCCACTAGAGAATGTAAGTCCCCGGAGGTGCAGCAGGGGATTTCTGTGTATTTTTCTTAGTCCTTCACAATGTACATCAATCAAGAAGGTGAGAAATATTTCCTTTCCTTTGCACACACTCCTGCACTGTCGGGGGGGGGGGCACAAACATGCATCAGAGGGGGGCACTGGACGGTGGCTAAAGATGTGGCCCCTATAGTCTCTGTATCGGAAGATCCGCTCGGCCAAGCTGATGAAGCTCATTTTTTCTCCGAGCCTTCAGAATTGCCTCCCGAGGTGTTTAACGAACTCGAGCCATTGATGAGGCTCCAAGGCACATTTTTATCCAGCAGAGTTCCCAGCACAGGGAAGAGACGAGAGGTCTGGGCTGCATTGTAAAGAGTTTTATTTCTAAGCTACACAGACAGAAAAGACATCCTCTCTCTATGAAAGCATAGAGCAACGGAACAAAGGAACAAAGGAAACAGGAAACCACTAACGTCACATCCCGTCTCCCGACTCCCGTGAGACTTCCAATATTATGGAATTCCAGGAATGTAAACAGAGTTCTGTGACTCCAAGCAGCTGCACAGTGATAAGAACAGAAACTAACACTCTGCTCCTGTTGTCCCTTCATAGCTGTAACACCTGTAAAGGACTCCTGTCCCTTAGTCTTGATCTGGCAACAGGATGACTCCCATTTAGTTTCTTCTAGAACCAGAAATTCTTAATCTGGATGGAGCCACCACTAGGCCAGCAACTCTAGCTTGAGTTTGGGCTTCTAAAATTTGCTGAAGATCCTGAGAATGAAATGAAACACCTGTGCAAGATTTCTTATTCAACGTAGGCTTTAAATGTTCCTAGGTTTCACACACTCGCTTCCCACCCAGCTCTTTTCAGCAGCTTCAGTTGTGGTGGGCAGAAAGATATGCCCTTTTTACCTTTACTCAGATGAGAGCACAAAGAATCAATTTATCCCAGAATCCTCTAGGCCTTTTGGAATCATTCCCAGCCTACCCTGGAATGAGATTATAGCACGTCGTCTCTGGAGGTGTTGGAGCTAAAACTGTGGTTAGTCAGAGGAAACATGCTGTTCCAACTAGACTATTTTTGAAGAGGGGAAAAAAAATAGAAACCACAGTGAGAAACTGTTAAAACAAGAGCTGTGCTTTTTAAAAAAGGACTGTCAGGTTTATTTGTCACGCAAATATATATTAAATATAGACTCCAGACTATCATATAGTACATTGGAAATAAGGAAATTGATTCAAGCTGCTCTGCTTGTTCCCTGTGGTAGATACTGTTCAATATCCACTTACAAGTGTTAAATTTCACCCTGGGTGGGATGCCAGATGAATTTATAGTCTATATAAACCAAAACGTACATTTAATAGAAAAGTCCAGGTCAACATATCGACATTTCAGAAACATTATGAAGATGCAGACTGCTTGCCGTTGTGTTTGCAAATGAAAAAAAAAAAAATCCTGAGATTAAGTACTGTTGTGAATATATCTCTCATTTAAATTTGATTAGGGAGACTGTTGTGGAAGGCTGTTTTTAAAATTACTGACCCTGGAATGACACTTACAGTTATTTGCTCAGTTTCAGATGTTAACCTGATGTTCAACTGAAGCTGACAGCTGTGTGCAGTCTTATTGATTTCCAGTTTGATCTTCCATTCCAGGCGGTCCACTGGCATGCTAAGGAAATGAGTGGGAACTACCAGCTAGAATAACTTTGTTCAGAGACATACCTATGAATTGTAAACAGGTTTGCGGGGTTTTTCGGTCTCTTCTTCAGCATGACAGAGAGATAAATGTGTACTAATTGTTGTGTAATAATAGTACCATACTGCACAATAGCTATAACCAGGATTTTTTTCCCCCAGCTGGAACTCAGTTCCAGCACCTCTCAGGTGGGCTCCATTGTCATTATAAGACAACAAGGGAAATGATCTTGGTGAGTTTCAGCACCTCTTTTTCTAGAAAAATAGCACTGGCTATAACACATATTTATTAACCCCCCACCACAACCCAATAGATGTTGTCAACTAAATCTATTCAGGCCTCAGGTGCAAAATGGTTTGAGAAGTTTACTTCTGGATGACTACTCTCTATGTTATCCTAGAGGGAGGCCAAAAATAAAATAAAAAGGATATGCAGATCTCCCATTTTTCAGATATTGCAAAGATGGTTTGTCCTTGCCTATTATCCCATCGATGCAGATAAATGTTATCCCATCAACACAGATTGATGGGCCTTCAAGCCTATCTCAAGGCTGCCTGCCCAGCAATGGACCAAATTGTTGACAAGCTGCCTCAGATCCCTCATGCAAATGAGAACCTAGATAAACAGCTAATAGCTGATCTAAGCTGTTGGTTGAACACTTAAATCCACTAGGCTGGGTAACTTCCTTTAATGATGTGAGGTGTGGGATAATTGTTTTGCCACCCATCCTGAGAAGGCAATAGTAGCATGAAGATAGACATAATTTACAACTTTGGAGAGGCATGCCACGCAACTGTCCCATTTTAAATGGAACATTCCAGATTGATAGAAGCTGCCCTGGTTTCTGATCTTAATCTCGGATGTCCCATTTTGGCTCCCATACTCTGGCTGTACCAAAAGACAGATGTTTTCTTTTCTGCCCTGCCCTGTGCTTTGAGTCAGTTGGCTCACACCAGAGTGCGTCATCACAATTCTTCCTCCTTCCGTCGCAGCTTCCAGAATATTTATTCATTTATCTATTTATTTTGGGCACCAGAGGATGTGGTAGAGGCCGAACAGGGTGGCACAGCTTCTCCTAAGGTGGTGGAGGAGGAGGCGGCCATGGGTGAATGTACAAGTGGGGCAGGGAGTGGGGAGATGAAAGTGGAAGTGAACAAGCAAGGGGGAGAGAGAGGGATATGGTAGTGGCAAGGGGGCAAGGGAGCAGGCGAACAATGGGGACAGTGGGATAGTGGGGGGGTGCCTCAATTTGTCCTCCCAAAATGTTGGGGGATATGGAGATGAGGTGTTCATTAGGGACAAGTAGATGCAAGGTTAATCAGACTTGAAGCCACTAGTCAGGAGATGAAAGGATCCCAGCCACATTACCTTATTACACAAACCATTCTTGCCTTTGCAAAAGCATTTCTGTTGCAGTTGTTTAACCTGTCAACCATTCAGAAATTCTTGTGGGACTGTGGCAGGCGATGTGGATGGATATCCTGTCAAGTAAACTTGTGTAACTGCCTGGGAAGAAACCTATTTATAGGAAGTCTTTTTCAGAAGTGAAACTGGGTTGCAGCAGTCCAGAAAAATACACCTGGGTGTCACACTGAACACAGCTTGTTGAATCCGTCCCCAATATTTCACCCAGTCCAGCAGCAATGAGCAAGACATCTTGGGAAACAGAAGAAGAGATGAATATATTCCCAAATCTGCTTGTATATTAGATTATGATTGGGGGAACACCCTGAGGAATGTTGTAATTTGCATAGAAAGTTTCTGATGCCATTTTTTTCATGATCTCCTGCCCTCTCAAAGGGTTATCATGGAGATATTTCAGAAGTGAATGAGCATCTGGGGTTTGGTCAGAGATAATGGGCATAATCCTGACAGGCACATATGAATCCATTGATAATATTGAAAATCACCTCAGCTAAAATCAACGGAGATTGCAATGGGCTGACTTTGGCAAAGTAAAGTTGACAGGCCTCTTCAGCAGTTTATACTTGTAAGATGAGCCAGTTGTTGTTGTTTTTAGTGGTCTTTTATCTCTTAAATCATTTTTGTTGTACATGGTTGCAGAACCAGGCATTGGGTTCCCATACCCCAACTCATGAAAATTAGAGACCAGTGAGGCTGGTTTTTTGGGGTCAAAACAGGCCACAACTTTATTGAATACAGATGAAAGAGGTTTGGCTTGGGCATGGAGCAATCAAAATACTTCCGGCCCGCCCACTGGAACTGATGTATGGTCAATCCAGACCGGGGTTCCTAAGACTTACATCCAATAGGGTGACCCCCGCAGGGAACACCATCTGGGAGAGTGCCTTCAGCTTTGGCCCTCACTGGGCATGGACAAGGCCACTCCCCCCAGATCCCTTTAATGGGACACCCCAGCGTTTGGAGGGGCAGGCGGGGACCACTTCCTCCCCTCTATCCAAAACAATGGATTGCCCCAATGCCCAACCCCAGTTGTGATGATTGCTATGAGGTAGGCAAAACCACCGGGTCAGTGCCAATTAGCCCGGTGGGCAAATTCCTACATGGCCCCTTAAAGAACGGCAACCACCGTAGCCACAGCAAAGTCATTGACTATCAGCTTAAACTGATGGTGGGTGGGCAGGGGGAAAACCCAGCGAAGGAACAAACAGGTAGTGCCCCAGGCGTGGGCTGCTTAAATGGGCAAGGGCCGGATCCTAGGGAAGCCTACTTGATCCATCCGCTCCACCCCCTGGCACAAGCCAGGTCCCCAGCCTGCATCCCCATTAGCCAAAGCCGGGGGCAGGCTAGGATCCAATTCCTGATAGGCGGAGGGGGCTTAAGCCCCCCCCCCATCAAGAAGTGCACCACTGTTCCAGTTCCCTCGTCGGGGCCATAGGGAAGTCTCTGCCGTCCTGCAACGCTGCGACACCAAGAGGGGTGAGCAGACTTGTGGGGCAGTATAAGTATTTTTAAAGGAGGAGAAGGAGAAGAATGTCATTGGCTAGGAAAACAATTCTCATGAACATCTGTCACTGGGAATTCAATTTCGCAATAACTAAAATATTTTCTCCATAAATTGAAAAGTCAAAAGTCAAAGAAAGAAGCTTGAGAGATTTGTCTGCCACAGCAACCCCTAACATCAATCCACATAATGTTTTACACAGATGTCATTTAAAATTAAACTTCAGTAGGAAATTCCATTGTGTTATAAATGATACAAAACCTTGTCACTTTGTCCAGGCTCTTTGAGTTTGTATAGAATTTTGAACCCTTATCTACTGCTGAGCCCTGAGATAAATCATTTTTACTTACACTGAAATGAAAGAGGGGCCAGTCAGGAACTGATAGTCATCTAATTAGCCAGAGTTTCTTTCTGTTCCTTTCAACTTGGTTTAGCCTGTAATTAACACCTTCACCATATTAATAATAGGTTTGATCTGAACTTCCAGGTTTGAAGTTCAGATCAAAATGTGACATTTTAGTTAAAAAGAATGACTCCCCCCCCCCGTTGTTGAAAAAATCACCATATTTCAAAAATGTACCCTATCTAAAACTTTTTTATTCTTTTTATAAAATATAATTCTACTTTGTAGGCTCTATGTGCTTTGGTTTCCTCCTTGATTCGGAATCCTGCATTATCAATGCTCTAAACCGCAGAGGAAGCCTATCTGCAAGGTCTGTCTTCTCCCTGTCAATATGTGGGGGTGGGGGGGTGGATCTGGCAGAGATGCCTCAGTGGGGTGAGAGCTAGAAGGTACAACTGTGCCCTCAGGTGAAGGTGAATGTTTTCAGGTGAGGGGGGGGCAGAGAGAAACATGCATGCTTCTTGTCATTCTACTTCACTGAAACAAAAACAAAAAAACATGACACTAACATGGGGGTATAGATACACTGTTGTTGTTTAGTCGTTTAATCGTGTCCAGCTTTTTGTGACCCCATGGACCAGAGCACGCCAGGCACTCCTGTCTTCCACTGCCTCCTGAAGCTTGATCAAACTCATGTTGGTAGCTTTGAGAACACTGTCCAACTATCTCATCCTCTGTCGTCCCCTTCTCCTTGTGCCTTCAATCTTTCCCAACATTAGGGTCTTTTCCAGGGAGTCTTCTCTTCTCATGAGGTGGCCAAAGTATTGGAGTCTCAGCTTCAGGATCTGTCCTTCCAGTGAGCACTCAGGGCTGATTTCCTTCAGAATGGATAGGTTTGATCTTCTTGCAGTCCATGGGACTCTCAAGAGTCTTCTCCAGCACCATAATTCAAAAGCATCAATTCTTCAGCGATTAGCCTGCTTTATGGCCCAGCTCTCACTTCCATACATCACTACTGGGAAAACCATGGCTTTAACTATACGGACCTAATAATGTGCAAATAACTGTAAAGAGGAGCAGGCCATATTGAACCTAGTGGGTCTCCTCTGGGGATGAATTCTGCCCATTTGTGGGGTAATTTGTGACCCACTGTGCTGTATATGACAACTTCTTCTTCTTCTTCTTCTTCTTCTTCTTCTTCTTCTTCTTCTTCTTCTGTCTTCTTCTTAGTGTTCCAACATGGTGTTATTTCTTGTATCAAATATTCTGGTCAAGCAACTTGTACCAGGTTAGAAACCTCAAGCAACATCACCCTTGCTTGTAGCTGATTAGGGAAATGCTACTATTCTAATCTCAGTTTATTTTTATTTCACTGCCCTACTTATAGGTAGTATTCAACGATAAATTATATTTTCCGCAGGGAGAGAGAGGTTTGGGAAAACTGAAATTAGAACTGCTGCATGTTTAAATAAGCTCTTTCTTCCTTTCTTGCCTTCACAAATAATTATTCCAACATAAGTGTTTCCTGTCTCTCCAAGGATTCTCTCCCCTCCCCAATAGGTTATGACCTGAGATAGTTATCCTGAGTTTACTTTAGTCTCCTATTTGTTTCCTGAAATGGCTGGATTCAATGGCACTTGCCCTCCATTGTCCAGGAAAGGCATTAGGATCAGCAGACAGAACTTAGGACTCAGCTACAAGAAAAAGTATTTTATATGCATTATAACACTGTGACACCAGATGGCACTGTGGAGTTCCATCTTTCACCAACGTGATTTCCCCCTTTGAGGTTTACAATGCGGTTTCCTGAAGCATTTTTTTTTTTTTTAATGTGTCTAGATCCAGCCCTAGTTAGTCTTCCCATGGCCTAGTGACCATCAGCTTGTGGTGATATGCAAGTGGGTTGTTTCATTGATGGGCATAGTATTATGTGGGACTGTGGGCAATTCCAGCTCCCCCCCCCCCCGCTTATCTGCTCTGTGATGCCAGTTTGTGGCTCCTGCATAGCAACTCCCAAGGCTAGAGAACTGTCCCAAATTGTGTTGTTTGGGGTAGCTCAGGGACTAGAAACTTCTCTGGGGGCTTAAAACTGGAGGAGCTTCCCCCCCCCCAACACTGTTCTCCTGAACCAGTGATTGGTGTGCCCAAGACTTGAGAGAAGGAGGAGACAATCTCAATCAATAGTGAATCAAAAAACTAAACAGCTTTAGACTCTACAGAACACCAAAAAGGGAGCCAACATTTAGAAAGTAGAAGAATGGATATTCCTTCCAAGTCTGAAATCTATAGGCGACATTATGGTGAGCTGGCTTTTGAACTCTCCAGAATTCTTATCTGGGTGTTTGGTGTTGCAGGGCCTATATCAGGCTTCCTCAAGCTTGGCCCTCCAGATGTTTTTGGCCTACAACTCCCATGATCCCTAGCTAGCAGGACCAGTGATCAGGGATGATGGGAATTCTCGCCTTAAAACATCTGGAGGGCCAAGTTTGAGGAAGCCTGGTCTCTATTAATGGTCAGTCAGTTAAATTGCATCTGACCATTGCAGTGAGAAACGAGTGGACAGAAGACAGTAAGTTTTATGGCTCGTATTTAAAAAATGGTTCAAAGGACTGATTTGAAACTTGACAGTGTGTGTGAGTTAAGCTTGAGGATGGTACTTCTGGAATGGTAATAATAATAATAATAATAATAATAATAATAATAGAAAACCCAAGATCTACCCACACTGGAAGAATGGCAGATACAACTGATAGACTACATGGAACTGGCTGAAATGACCGGCAGAATCCGTGACCTGGGAGAAGAGAGGATTGAGGAGGACTGGAAGAAATTTAAGAACTATTTACAAAAGTATTGTAATTTGAGTGAATGCTAAATAAGATGCTAGACTAAAACAACTGAGCACCACTAAATTTAGAAGCTTTTTTAAGAAAATAAGTAAGACTGTGAAAAATTAGCTCCTTTTGAGAATTATATGATTATGAAATATAGAAGGGATATAAGAATTTAAACAAGATGATAAATTGCTGACAAAATGTTTTAACGATGAAAATGGGAGCGGGAGGTGTGAGGAAGTCCAAAGAAAATGTGAAAATATGTTAAGATCGATGTTACATTGTTTATTATGTCTATTTTTATTGTAAAATTTAATAAATTGCTTTAAAAAAATAATAATAATAATAATAATAATAATAGTAGTAGTAGTAGTAGTAGTAGCAGCAGTAGTAGTATTTGTACCCTGCCTATCTAACTGAGTTGCCCCAACCACTCTGGGTGGCTTCCAACACATATAAAAACATAATAAAACGTCAAACATAAAAAACTTACCAATACAGGGCTGCCTTCAGATGTCTTCTAAAGGTTTTATAGTCAATTATCTCCTTGACATCTGATGGAAGGGTGTTCCACAGGGTAGGTGCCACTCCTGGGAAGACCCTCTGCCTGCTTCCCTGTAACTTTACTTCTCACAGTGAGAGAACCACCAGGAAGCCCTCAGAACTATAACTTAGTGGCCAGGCTGAACGCTGGGGATAGAGCTACTCCTTCAGATATATAGGTCTGAGGCCATTTAGGTAGTTCCGGTTGCATGATAGCTAGCGGCTTATATACCCAAGGAGTCTATACCAGTGAACAAACAAATCTGGCATTCAGGTCTATTTCTCTGCCACTAACAGTCCTCCAGCTCCAACATAGTGGTGAACCTGGAACCACTCACAGGATAGGATATTGCCTAAAGAGTGTCATTATTAAAGTGGTAGCCCTTAATAGCTGCAATTTTGCGGCATGTTCAAGCTTGAATGAACATGGAACGCCCTTAACATGACATGAGAAATATAAAGGTTTTTTTTAGTTAATTGAATATGTCTTAAGATAAGAGTGTGGGAAAAGGTCACCAATTTAATAGATTAGGCAGCTATAGAGGTTGGTTTGCTTTAGAGCTACAGGCCCTTTTCCCATCAGCATCCCATAGGGAGAAGCTTTATACAGAGCGAGACTATTAGTTCTCTCTATATAACTCTCTCTATACAGCGTTAGACTATTAGTTCATGTAGCTCTGTATTGTCACCAAATGGTAAAAGGGATGTGGGTGGCACTCTGGTCTAAACCACTGAGCCTCTTGGGCTTGCTGATCAAAAGGTTGGTGGTTCGAATCCCCGTGACAGGGTGAGCTCCTTTTGTTCTGTCCCAGCTCCTGCCAACCTAGCAGTTCGAAAGCCCATCACTGCGAGTAGATAAATAGGTACCGCTGCGGTGGGAAGGTAAACAGCATTTCTGTGCGCTCTGGTTTCCATCAGTTTGTTCCATTGCACCAGGAGCGGTTTAGTCCTGCTGGCCACATGACCCGGAAAGTTGTCTGTGGACAAACGCTGGCTCCCTCGGCCTGAAAGTGAGATGAGCACCACAACCCCATAGTCACCTTTGACCCCGCAACCCCATTCACCTTTTACCCTTTTACTGTTACACCAGCTGGTAGCAGCTGTCCAGCGTTTTGTCAAAATTATTTTCCACTTGTACCTGGTGATGCCACAAACTAAAGCTGGGGTACTTTTGCATTCAAAGCATGCGCTCCTCCAATAAACTATGGCCTCTCCCCATCCTCATCACAATATGACAGAGTTGAGGAATCTGTGGTCTTCCAGATTGTGCAGGACTCCAAGTCTAGCACTCTGGCCTATGCTCAGGGATGATAGATTTATTCCAGCAACATCAGGAGGAGCAAAGGTTTCCCACCCCTGCAATATGAGCTGACATAAGACTTAGGAATGTGGTAGCCAACAATGCTGATTCCCCACTCTGATAATCTGATGGGGGAGTCTGCTTTGTGCAGGAATGGGTGTGCCTCCCCATGCCCTCTTACCACTTGGATGATGTCATATGTGAGTGGAAAGATCCCATGAGTGCTGCTCATGTGTTTGCTGCTTTGCTATATGCTTTGGGCATGAATTGGAAAAGTGGCTTATAAATAAACTTGATGATGATACAGATAGGTAGCCGCGTTGGTCAGCCGTAGTTAAAACAAAATTTAAAAAATTCCTTCCAGTAGCACCTTAGAGACCAACTAAGTTTGTTATTGGTATGAGCTTTTGTGTGCATGCACACTTCTTCAGGAGCACTCACATCACCTCTGAAATTACTTTAAGAGGAGATGCCCAGTTTGCTTTACTGGACAAAGCTAGGCCTCAGAACCAGGCCTTAAATCAAGACTAACTCCTGGAAGTCATGGATGAAATGTTTGGTGAGCAGTCCTGTCTTTAATAAGATATATAGGCTTCAAGAAAGAGAAAGACATTAAGCTCTGTTTTGCTGAAATGCAAAATATATTTCAAATGACCATGCAGAAATCCTTTCCCCTTTTAACATTCTGTAGATGGGTGACAGGTTATTTCGTCTTCTCTTTTGCTTCTCTGGCAATCACTCAGCCAAGTAAGATTGCCTTCCATGAACACGGTCTTAACAGTGACTCCGTAAGTGACTGTGTAGGCCAGGTGACAGGTTATTTAGACATTTGTAGTGAGTAGCATAAGGTATAGGTTGCAAAGAGTATAGAATTATAGAATCTTAGAGTTGGAAGGGATCCCAAGGTCATCTAGTCCAACCCCCTGCAATGCCAGAATCTCATCTAAAGCATCCATGACACAAGGCCATCCAACCTCTGCTTAAAAACCTCCAAGGAAGGAGAGTCCACCACCTCTGGTGGGAGTCTGTTCCACTGCTGAACAGCTCTTACTGTCAGAAAGTTTTTGCAAATGTTTAGTCGGAATCTCCTTTCTTGCAACGTGAATCCATTGGTTTGAGTCCTACCCTACAGAGCAGGACAAAACAAGTGTGTTCCCTCCTCCATCAGTTCTCCTGAACATATTCTCAAGACTCTTGGCAAACACACTCTTACCAACTGCTGTGAGGTGCAGCCCATCTCTCTCCAGAAGTCCTACCTCAAGGAAGAGTTGACCATGATCCAAGAAGTCAAATCTTTCCTGATGACCCCAACCTGTGCAGTCAGTGGTTTACCTCAAGTATTTTCCTCTCTCTTCTTGGGCCACAACCTTCAACAGGAAGGAGTGATGAAAAGACTACCTGTGCCCTAAGTCTCTTCAGCTCCCTGTCCAGTGTTTTATAGTCCCTTTATATGTCTGGCAGCATTATTTGTAATTTTTTTTTAGTGCTTGACCTGATGTTTTTTGCAGTTGCTATAGTGATGGCCCATCTGTTTATAATATTTGAAAAGTAGTGATTCATTGTTCTTAAGAGAGAGTCTATATCTAACACACAAATAGAAAATTAATTTGCTTCCTCCTCAACCCCCATTCCTTGTTTTATAACTTGGATGGATTCGTATAATTTTTAAGAAGAAAAACATGTTTTTTTCCTCCTAATTAGAATGACACACACACAAAAATCCCTTCTCCCTTGACTTCTTCCATTCTTTTGTTTTCTCAGATGTTTTTACTAGCAAGTATTATTAGGGAAAAAAATAGGAGAAAAACCTATGAACTGTGTGCAGTGCAGTTATTAATAATGTGAAGGGATGGAATGATAGATGCCGTTGATTCATATGCACTAGCTCTTTTCTACCTGTTACATTGGGATGCAAAAACTGAATAGCTGCAGGCTTCATGGTTTCAGAACTGGGGATGGAATCCATTTCCAGCCCATGTTATTTCCCCCACCCCATGTAAATTCCCTTGTAACCCTGGCCTCATTGAAACTTCCCTTTGTGCTGAATTTCTAGGCACAGGTTCATGCTTCAAAGTTTTGTGTCAGTGGTGGTAGTGGTGTTTTTCTGCCCCAGCAACCCACTCTTTACCACTGAAAACAATTCCACAGAAAACCCAAATTGCTGTTTGTTCTGATTCAGCGTTTAAAAAGGAGTTTTCCTATTTTGGGGACCCTACCAATGACACAAGGGATGTGGGTGGCGCTGTGGGTTAAACCACATAGCCTAGGACTTGCTGATCAGAAGGTCGGCAGTTTGAATCCCCGCGACGGCTTGAGCTCCTGTTGCTCGGTCCCTGCTCCTGCCAACCTAGCAGTTTGAAAGCACGTCAAAGTGCAAGTAGATAAATAGGTACCGCTGCAATGGGAAGGTAAACAGCGTTTCCATGTGCTGCTCTGGTTCGCCAGAAGCAGCTTTGTCATGCTGGCCACATGACCTGGAAGCTGTATGCCGGCTCCTTCGGCCAATAAAGCGAGATGAGTGCCGCAACCCCAGAGTCGGCCATGACTGGACCTAATGGTCAGGGGTCCCTTTACCTTTACCTTACCAATGACGCAGCTCCAATGTCAGCAGTGGAAAGACTGCAGAAGTTTCCACAGCAGTGGGAGGAGGCATCTGATACTGGACTTCTCTCTCTCCAAAGCTGGAGATCCATAGCTTCCGCCAGCCTATAGGACACTTTCCCAGGGACCACAGAATTGCTGAAGGGCAAACAGGGTGCTCCTCCTCCTACAGAACTTTGAACAGTGGCTGGCAAATGGTAGTGGAATGCTGAAGAACAGGAAGAAGGAAATGCTCAGGGGAGAGTCTTCACAACCTTTCATAAGCAACCTATTCCCCCAAGCCTATTGGGCAACCTCATCCATGTGAACTGAACCCTCACGCACTACCCTTCAAATGAAATCACACAAGGCTTCCTACTTCATTGAAATGCATCAAGAATGCTCCCAGCTTATGGCTCAGAAGGATAATATCTCATATCAGTTAAAACTTGCCACTTGGCAGGCTGCAGATTCAGGTGAGGTCCTAGGCAGTTCCCAGTAGGCCCTATTGGCTGGGTTATAAAATACGTTGTCTCAAGCAAGGATGATCATCTGAAGGCTAAGAAAGCTGCCAGGACCTCAGGTTCCAGCGACTTTGCCCCCACTTGGTAGAACTGTCTGCAGCCTTTAAAGGGTCCACAGCTGATTCAGCAGCTTCATGCTCCTTCATGGCTGTGGAGAAGGAAAAGCTATGGTGAACCTAAGACTCAGGCTGGTGAATTGTTGAGGAACATAATGCTGCAGAGGCTCTTGGATCAGGCCAATGGCGCATTCAGTCCAGCATCCTGTTCTCACAGTGGCAAGCCTGTGGGAAATCATCAAGCGGGACCTGAGGACAACAGAACTATCCCCTTCTGTTGTTTCCAGCAACTGGTAGGGCAGATGCAAATGCTGAAGGCTACCAATGGAGTGGTGCTGGTGGCATGTCACCTGAAACCTAGTTCTCCTCAGTCTGACACTGAGACCCTTGTCCTCATCCATAAGGCCAAAAGTGAGCCTTTGTAAGTAGTTTGCTGCAGGGATACCAGAGTGGTCAGGTCTAGTGCTTTACTATAAAAAAAGGCCTGCAAAGCCCCACTGCCATTACAGACTCGGGATGGACCAAACCAAAGCAGTGGGAGGTCTTCATGACTGGTCCACACACCCAAGCAAACTTTGGCCAGAACCTCCCATCACTCTGCCTGGCTGATGAGTGCATAGGTGGCAAATACCCAAGTCTTACAAATAGCTCCCTGCTCTGGGCCCAGAGCCAAGCACACACACACACACACACACACAGAGAGAGAGAGAGAGAGAGAGAGAGAGAGAGAGAGAGATAAGCATAGCATCAAAGTAAGCCAATTAGCATGTATCGAAGCAAGTGTGAATAAACTTAGATGAGCTCATTGCCGCAACAACAACCAATTAATTTTGAGGTTATCATGGCTACTAAAATGGTGTTTGCAAGTCTTCTGGGTCAGTCTCATCTTTGGCTCAACGCAGACCCTGCAGCAGGAGACATGGCAGAAGCCATGGTATCCAAGGCCCAAATAAACATGCCTAGGTTTGCCACCTTAAGAAAACAAAACATACCGCCTGAGATTTCTATCAAGCTGTTAAAAATATCCCACTTCCATGTGAGAAGCGCGGAGATATCTCATGCTGTGAGATGGAAGGGTATATATTTTTTACAAGTTCTACCCAATGCGGCAGGAGCGGGAAGAAGTCATCACATGAATTTGTTTTTCTGAGATGAATGTAAGCTGTAAACCAGCTCCCAGACCGTTCCAAGGGTGGAAGCAGACATACCTGTGCAGCTTTTGATGGATATGGATCTGATTACTCCTTCAGCCTGAATGAGGCAGCCTGGGTAAGAGATTTCCTGACCAACCAAGTGCACATGGGTCAACGGATCGGAGCAACTGTGTCTTGCAAAGATTTTGCTTTCATTACTGTAGCTTAGATTTCACAGGCAACGTATTTGGAATAGAAAGCACACTTTTCAAATAGGAAACATACATTTGGGCCCTTCAATTTCAGTGGGATAGTAATTTACCTTGGTACTACTTCCCAGGTAATTTGCTGCAAGCACTTTATTAAGCAGGGGCAAAGATCATTATCCCCATTTTTCTAGCATTAATCCCAAAGAGTGCATCATCTGTCACTAACTGTGCCATATAGAACTGCTCATTTTGTTTCCTTTCACTCACTCTGAAAGCAGAGCACAGAACACTCCCTTAGGCATGTTCATCAAAAACTGTGATCTGGCTGATTAAAATGCAGAGATACCAACATTTGTCTTTTATCTGGAGTCCATCATATCTGTATTGTTTGAATCTCATTAACACTGTGATTCCAGCCTTCCTTTAGTGTTGCTTTCCACTTTTCAGGCAGTGAATTCAATCACCACATCTTGTAATTTAGCATGTAGATTTCTCGTGTTAATTCCCGAGATAGCGTTAGAAACAAGTAGACAGGTTTTCAAACGTTATCTTCTTCTTGGGGAGAAAAATATTGAGGGCATAGTGTGCAATAAAATGTCACTGAAAATGCATACCATTGCATGAGACTCATCACATCTTAACTATTTCTGAAACATACCTATGGCTCATCATCATCATCTTATTTTTATGCCATGTTCCCATGGTTAAAGCTATGCTCAAGGTGGCTTACAACATAAAAATATTTACATAATTACAACCATGGCAAAAGTAGTCACAAACAATAAACACCGTCAAAAAGTACACAACAGAAATGAATAATTTCCATATAAATCATAAGATCTAAAAGTAAAGATTACAAAAAATAATATCAGCAACAGCGACAAGCACCCCTAAACAATACATCAGCCTCAGCTTTTGTAGCTAGAATCAGTCAGGTCCCTACCCTCTCAGGCCAAGTGAAAAAAACCTATGGTTGCTATTTGAACATCTCTTCCATGCTCTATTCCGGCATCATTGTTTGGATCATTTTTCTTTTGCACTTGACATGTTTTGTTCTCTGAGTTTCCCTGCTTAATCCCTACCTGGACTTCACCACTCTTCAATTTTCATTCTGCTTTTAAATTTTAGGGATTTGCACCTGCAGGATGCTTTTGCTATGTTGATTCACAAAAATCCTCCCTACTTTAGTTCACTCCTTAGTTTTCCACTGGAATTTGTCATTCAAAAATAAATATTAACTTTTGTGAGTATTTCAGTCATATCATCATAACATCAATAAATATGTTCTAGCTCTGGGAGCTCTTAATAATTGATAAGATATTAATTAAGTAAATATCTTCAACTTGGATTTTCCTTAATTGCTCCCTCTGCAGACAATTCTCCTTTTTCCTAAAGAAGTAGAGTACCACTTTCATATTACCATGATAACCTTTCCCTATGTGGGTTCTCCTCTGATGTTGCCTCATTTGTCAGCTCAGAAACATACAGATAAGAAGTCCAATCACCCAACAATTTTTATTTTTATTTTAGCTTAGATCTAGATATTTTTCTGATGGTAGATTTGCATAAGCATAACATGTACCCATAGTGAAAGGGGTTTTGTGCATAACCAGCTAGGAAACTTCTATTGTGGGACAGTGCATAAGAATTACAAATGTCTAGAAATAACAATGGAAGTTCTTAGGAAAATGTAACTTTTTCATTATAAATGGGCACCACCATGTTGCTGGAGGAGATTCTTGAGAGTCATGGACTGCAAGAAGATCAAACCTCTCCATTCTGAAGGAAATCAGCCCTGAGTGCTCACTGGAAGGACAGATCCTGAAGCTGAGACTCCAATACTTTGGCCACCTCACGAGAAGAGAAGACTCGCTGGAAAAGACCCTGATGTTGGGAAAGATGGAGGGCACAAGGAGAAGGGGACGACAGAGGACGAGATGGTTGGATAGTGTTCTCGAAGCTACCAGTATGAGTTTGACCAAACTGCGGGAGGCAGTGGAAGACAGGAGTGCCTGGCATGCTCTGGTCCATGGGGTCACGAAGAGTCGGAGACGGCTAAATGGCCACATGACCCAGAAAAGCTGTCTGAAGACAAACATCAGCTCCCTCAGCCTGAAAGTGAGATGAGTGCCACACCCCATTGTTGAATTTGACTAGACTTAACCATCCAGGAGTCTTTTACCTTTACCGTACAACATTGTGATTCTACTTGAACACAACACTTAATATTAATGGATTAAAGCATTAAGCCCAAAAAAAGTAAAGTGTAATCCTTACCATGTCTACTCAGAAGCAAGTCTACTGAATTCAGTGGAGCTTACTCCCTGTTAAGTGGGGCTAGGATTGCAACGTAAGTCATGATTAACTCCCCATAAAATAAGTAACTGACGTTCCATTTTCCTTTCTTCTTAAAATAATTTTATTAATGTCATATTATTACAATTCATTGCAAAGTACCATTTTCAACCAGCTTACCTCTATTGACATCCTCTGGATAGAGTAACCGATTTCAAAACTTCTGCTAGGCACTGTGACCATTCATTTACTGACTTCCCATGGATCAGCCTGTGAATGCCAGACCACAATGAGTCATAATCAGGCATATTCTAAGGAAGAAGAAAAAGCTGTTTAGCTTTCAAGAAGCTCCAATTAACCGCAGCAAGCAAAAAAAGAATGTCCAATGTTACAGAAAAAGGAAATCAAAACCTAGGGTTTGAACTTTGGCGTCTGGCTCCAGTTGCAATGGTTCAATCAGCATCTACTTTACAGTGAATGCGTTAAGTTGTGGTTTGTATATCTGAATTTGGCAGCAGGCTTTCCCTAAGAATTCTTGAAAGCTCAGAAAGACCCTCATCTGCCCATTTTCCTTTTTTGAAACTTAGTAAATTGAGAGTAGAATGCAGCTTCTGAACATAGCAGAAATTCCATTCTCAGTGTCTGGTGGGGCAGTATTCCACCAGGTTTTACTTAGAGTAGACCTATTAAAATGTATGGACCTCACTTAAGCATGTAAGTTATTTCAATGGCTGAGATTCACCTAATGAACCTTGTCAGTGGAAGCCCTGCACAAGGGCTCCTCCTTGCACAAAGGTGTCTTTTATTCCCTCACACCTGCTGAGATTGGGTCTGAAGGGGGTCCAGAGAACCCCCAGAGCAGCATGTGGGGAAGGGGATGGGATTGTTCCATGTGACAATCTACAATGCTTGCACAAGCAGAACAATCGGAAGACTGCAAGGTTGAATGCCATCCACAGCGTTTTACTAATTACAGCCACCTTGGGATGGATTTATTTTTTGGGGGGGGGGGGGGGAAACAGAGCAGAGAACCCCAAGCCTGGATCTACCTGCCTGAAATTTGGCATGGGTAATCCTCTGAGAACTAGGGGCACAGGTGGTGCTGTGGGTTAAACCACGGAGCCTAGGACTTGCCGATCAGAAGGTCAGCGGTTCGAATCCCTGCAACGGGGTGAGCTCCCGTTGCTCGGTCCCTGCCCCTGCCAACCTAGCAGTTCGAAAGCATGTCAAAGTGCAAGTAGATAAATAGGTACCACTGCAGTGGGAAGGTAAATGGCATATCCGTGCGCTGCTCTGGTTTTCCAGAAGCAGCTTATTCATGCTGGCCACATGACCCGGAAGCTGTACGCCGGCTCCCTCGGCCAATAAAGTGAGATGAGTGCCGTAACCCCAAAGTCGGTCATGACTGGACCTAATGGTCGGGGGTCCCTTTACCTTTACCTTTAATCCTCTGAGAAGTTGGGGAGGCCTGCTATATCTGCAAAGCTTCATGCACCTATGGAATGAAACTAAAAACTCATGGCCATTATATGTTACAAAGGTGTTTTGGGGGGAAAGCAAATTTCAAAGAAACCCCTCTGCCTACCTGTCTGGAATGTGGCAGTTTTGATCTCCATTTGGGGGGCTGCTACACCAGCAGGTTTCATGCACCTTTGTGGGAAAAACCAAAAGTTACAGCTATTTTGGTTTCCCAATGCAAGTCAGTGGAAGGACAAAATCTTCAGTTTTGCAATTATTGCTTTGGATTCAGGGTGTAAGGTGAGCTCTCCTGCAAGTGTTCCTGTAAGTGAATAAGGGCCTAATCCAAATCACTGGATCAGACCCTGAAGCAAAGCTGGACGACCTCATACAGCCATAACTAGCAGCCCTTTACTTCACACATGTCCTGATCTGAAAAGGCCTTATGGAAGATGTTATTGCAATATATCTTCCTCTGGACTTTGATTTCAAACCCTCCAACATTTTTCCGATGAAAATAGTGACGTCCCATTCCATAATGATAATTTTACTATTTATACCCCACATATCTTACTGGTTTGCCCCAGCCACTCTGAACAGCTTCCAGCATATATAGAAACATAATAACATTTTTAAAAATTTAAAAATCAGATCACTCAGGGTTCGTATAACTTCATACCCTCCAACATTTCTCCTATGAAAATAGGGACATCCTAAGGAAATTTGGGACATTCTGGGATCAAACCAGAAACCAGGACAGCTTCTCTAAATCAAGGACACCACTGGAATATAGGGACACTTGGAAGGTCTGTGATTTCTACATGGGCACCCTGGAAGGGTGCAGAGTAAATGTGCCTGATGAGACAGGTTGCCGAATTAAAGAAAGGCCATTCACAAACACCCTCTCCTTGACTTCAAAAGTAAAGTTAGTGCAAATTTTTTTTTTTAAAAAAAAATCCCCCTTTGATAATTTTTTTATGCAATATCTTTTCTCCTCAGTTGATGGTGAATAGTCAAGAGACAAACACAGGAGAAATTCCCAGCCCAGCCTAAGAGAGAATTCTGAGTTCTGAACAATAAAACTAACGCAAAGACGCTGGGGGACAAGAAGGGGAAATTAAAAAGGATCTGAAGTCATGATATGTATGCCTGTGTGTAAATAGACTTAGAAATTAATGTCTGAAATAAATGAAAAAATATTTTTAATGCAGGGAATTGGTCACGTGAACTGAGTTAGGCTCAAGTTATGAGGGGAGGTGTGTGGGTCAATGAAATTTACAAGCCTCATCTCTAAATCCCTGATTTTAGTTATATTGTGATTTCAAAAACAGTAGGGGGAGGCAGCAAAAAACATTAAAAAAATAGGAACGCTTATGAGCTCCTTTCAGAAAATGTTTAGCTCCTGAATTGCTTCTTTATGACTTGATACCAGTTAATAATGCTCGCAATGCTGTTCTATAAAATGATAGCAATATATGAACCTAGTCAAATTCATTTTTTTGCATGAAAGGGCTGAGCTTCTATGTGACAAAAAAGCTAGTATGTTGTAGGACTTGAATATGACAGAAAAATAACACAGAGTAGTGATAAATGAAGCAATTAAGTATCTTGTGCAAAGTGAAGGCAAAGATATAAAGAAAGAAATATCAGATCAAAAGCCTATCACCAGGAACAACAAATGTAAGATTTAGGAAACCATCTCATATCGTCTGCATTCAGCAAAAATTAGGAGGAGGGTGTCCTGGAACACAATAAGGAAATGGTAGCATATATAGAATGGCAGAAGGGAGAATTTACAGTGAAACAGTGAAAATTACATGATGGCAAATGGTTTCAGTCACCCATCTAGTCCACCAAGAAATATTAGGGTCCTCCCCACCTGTGTCCCCGCTCATATATTTGAAGCCTTATGTATTGTACTGGATAAAAACTTTTGATTCATATATTACCACCCATAATTATGTGGTAGAACACTGGCCTACCGCAAAACGACCCAGCTTGAAGCCCTGGTATTTACAGGATGAACTGGGCATGTCCACTGTTGGAAACCCTGGAGAATTGCTACTAGTCAGTGTAGACTATATAATACACAATACAGTCGTATCTTGGAAGTCAAACGGAATCCATTCTGGAAGCCTGTTCAACTTCCAAAATGTTTGAAAACCAAACCCCGGCTTCTGGTTGGCTCCAGGAAGCTCCTGCAGCCAATCAGAAGCCGTGGAAGCCCCGTCAGATGTTCGGGTTCCTAAAGAACGTTCACAAACCTTAACAATTACTTCTGGGTTTGCGGCATTCGGGAGCCAAAACGTCCGAGTTCCAGTGCGTTTGACCAACCAAAGTACAACTGTACAATAGATGGACCATTGGTCTGACTTGGTATAAGGTAGCTTCCTGTGTTCTGATACCTTTCTAGATTGTTCACTTCTGCAGTTTTTAATTGGGGATTTAGACATGAATTAAAACAGGAGAGGTGAATCTGTGGTTATTCAAATGTTGTGGGACTCCACCTTGGAACAATAACCTTCCTTGCCCTTACTTTGCTGGCAGGTGGGCATAACAGAGTACTGGCCGGAGAGGTGGGGAACATGGGGCATTGGGGTTTCCCTGGCCTTCCAACACTCTAGGGCACTGAGAGGGGGGAGGTGGAGGCTCAGGGAGCTTGGCCTGGTGTGCTCTGTGATGGTGGGAGCATCATGTTGTCTCTGCTGCCATGCACCACACGCCAAGCCCCTCTCCTGTCCCTCTCAGTAAGTTATGTAGAGGGGTAGGCCTTTATTCTTGAAGCTTTGGGTCACATACCTCGCCCCAGCCCCCAGTACAAGCATGTTGATTTTTGTTAGCAAGAAGACGAAGCCTTGTTCATCTGAAAGTTAGAAGACTACATCATTTTCTTCCCCATAAAATTAACTTATAAAAGACATTTGATTATGTAAAACAGGTTAAGCTCTTAATGCAAATTTAAGACTGTCTAATCTCCATTCAAATCTCTCTGTAAGATTTGGTTGTTCCTTGCTGTCAAAAGAGCCAATAGTTCTGAAAAGATGCTTGAAAGTTGCTGTGTCTGGAATGAGAGCTAAAAAGGCAGAGATAACTGCAGTAGATAAAGGAAGTAGATTATTAAGTAACTTCTTAAAGCTCAGAAGAACAGGGTTTTTAAAGAGAGAGAGAGAGAAAGGGAGAGAGACAAAATCAGGAACTAATCAATCGCAGAGACATAATGGATCCATATTTCTCTGCTCATTTATGTGAACTTTCAGCTTTGATTCAGAAGTACAGTGTGCAGCCAAGAATTCTCAAAGGTAGCAACAGGGAAATGAAAATGACAGATCATTAAGATTTTTGCACAAGTCTAAGCCCCGCACAAAAACCTGAAGTATCACAGAGAACATGCTTAAGTACTGTGCGTAACCAGATCATTTACGCAGAAAGTATATCATTGCTATTATGATTTCATCCTTTGTAGCTTGACCAATGCATTCCCTTCTCTTGTTTTTATTTTAAACAATTATACCCCACCTAATTTTCCAAGGAAAGGGAAGGCAGCTAAAAAATCAGGCAACAATCCTCAAATGAAACCAAATCGCACAATCAATGCATTGATACAAAACTAAAAACAAATTAAGCAGTTCCATATCAGCCACCAAATAAAGACAAACTATGTCAGTGAAGAAATTGCCTAGTGAACCAAAGGCATTTTTAAAAAGCTGTTATCATCAGCCGCCTTAAGCAGTATAATGATGTAGACTGACATGCACTTCGTTGGAATTGTAATGGGCTAGTAATAGAGCTGAACCATTGAGTTTACAATTATGAATCCCCTTCCTCTGTGAACTTTGTCATCCAAACTCTGGCAGTATTAGTAGTGCGGACTTCACAACAGCAGCACAGAGCTTTGTTTTGAATGCAAGACAGAACCAGGTGAAAACTAAGTAACAATGGGTTATAAAATTGCTATTCTAAGCTTTGTAGGCTTGGGTGCTTTCTTGCAATGTTGCACATCACTTTATCAATGGTCTTGAAATATACCGTATTGGCCCCAATATAAGCCGCACCTGAATATAAGCCGCACCTTTAAAACTGGGGGGGGGGGGAATATCTGAATATAAGCCGCTCCATTCCTCGCTGCTCCTTGCTTCATACTGGGGTGGGGGGAGAGGTAGAGCTCCACTTCATTGCCAGTGGCCTTTCCCCTTCCTTGTTCTCTCCCTTCCCAGCCTTGGGGGAGAGGACGGGGATTTGCCACGCTTCTGGCTCTGTTTGCCCAGTGCTCCTGGCTACATACCGTAAAGTCATGAATATAAGCCGCACTTTAACTTTTCACAATCAGAATTTGGGGGAAAAGAGGGAGGCTTATATTCAGGCCAATACGGTAAGTGCTGGAAAAAGCATAGACTGATCAAGTGATGAAGGCAGGATGTACCACAGGAAGTAATGTTTGCTGATGGGACAGTTGTTCCTGCTGCTGTCAGCAGCCTATGCCGTGGTGACTGTCTTATCTGTCTCCTCCCCTGGCATTTCCCAACACTTAACAGGGGGAGGGGGCAGGAATTCCATTTCCCCCTATTGGTTACGTAGCAGCTTCAAACCACCTCACCAGTGGTCTTTGGCTGTAAATAATAAAAGTATCTGTCCATAACCATAGGTGCCAACTCATGTACTTTGAGGGTCACTACACTCACAAGCCATCGCTCTTGTTGTGTACATGACACTTCAATTATTGGTTGTATCGTTGTTGCAATTCTTTGACAGTGTGCAATAGAAACAGTTAAAAAATATATTAAGTGAGAATTCAGGCATCTCTCTCCCCTCCCCCCCCCCCAATTATCCATCACCTCCTGTTCATTTTAACATCACGCATAAGCAGAAGGATCCACAAATGCAACATGATTTCAAACACAATTATGATAACAGAGAGCTCTAAATTTGTTGGGTGGTGGTATTCCATATCCCCCCCCCCCAAAAAAAAAAAACCTGCTTGTATAATTGTCTCTCTCAATCCTTTCCACCAAACCTCATTTTCGAATGGAAACCAAATATAACAAAAGCAGATCCAAATTAAAGAGGATTTGTCAGGTTCTGGTGAGAACATGATTAATGGGTTGCTTATCCTGACCCTAAGGCTTGATGAGAGGGTTAGAATGTGGGATAGGAATAAGGATTACACTAACACTGCCATAATGATAAACTAGGGGGTGATGGGCAAAAACAATAGGGGCTGATAAAGTATTTTATGCACACACTTCTGAGGAGAAAAGGATTGAGATCCCTACGTACTTGAAAAATTGCTCCTCGGCGCCTTATTAAATATCAGCAGATAGCTTGAGCTAATTTGCCTACATAATATGATAAAGGCATAAAGGGGTGGGGGTGAGATTGTCTGGAGTAGAAGAGTCTAAATTTGAAGAGGGGTTGCCTGGCTATGGCAAGGATGCATTCACTGATACGGTAAGTACCTTGTAATCCCCAAATAATAGCAGGCAAAAGCAATTCAGGGGGAGAGGCAGCAGGAAGCACTGTGGGAGGTGGGGGAAAACCTTAGACTGCCCTAGCAGCCAAAATAAGGCGGTATGGTTAAGGCCCACTCAGACCGAGCCTCAGAGTAATGGATATAAATGGCTAAGCAGCTAGCAGCACTTCTTCCCGTCGGTTTGAGTGTAAGGGAAACATATAATTTATTACATCTGAAACCTGGAGAAAAGAACAATTAGTAAAAGAGCTACGCAGAGCTGTGTCATGTGGTGCACAAATTGGTATGCATGGCAGAAAGAGAGAAAAAGAGACAGAGATCTATGCACGTCTTCTTCTTTTCATATCAAGGAGACAGACAGATCGGGATTCTGCGGACGTCAGAAACAGACTGGCTGGCTCAACTAGAAGCCATAATCACAGGACCCATCTCACTCAAAATGTAGAGAAAGAGAGAGGGAGAGGGACAGAGGGAAGGAGGGAGACCATGATCCCAGGAAGCCTCCTTCCCAGGTTTTGCAATCAGATCCACCATCCCTGTCAAAATAGAGCAATATTACGTACTTCAATTGGATTGGGAGTGGCTTCCAGCAGGCAGTCATGCACAAAAGGGATCCTTCACTCTGATAGCACTAAGTACCGTATGTGTCACATCCAGAGGGTAGTAGAGAAGGAAAAATGAATTTAACACCACCAGTATTATGTGTCTACAGGCAGGCAGCCACTCTGCTGGGTGGGGGCTACTTGGACAGAGGTGGAACGGCTCTGAAGGGGGATCATTCATGCATCAGGAAGAATCCAAGAAGCACTGCAGATGTGCTTATTTTATCTTGTTTACAGACGCGGGTGGCGCTGTGGTCTAAACCACTGAGCCTCTTGGGCTTGCTGATTGGAAGGTCGGCGGTTTGAATCCCCGCAACAGGGTGAGCTCCCGTTGCTCTGTCCCAGCTCCTGCCAACCTTGCAGTTCGAAAGCATGTCAGTGCAAGTAGATAAATAGGTACCACTGCAGCGGGAAGGTAAATGAGATTTCCGTGTGCTCTGGTTTCTGTCACGGTCCTCCATGCACCAGTAGCGACATGGCCCGGAAGACTCTCTGTGGACAAATGCCGGCTTCCTCGGCCTGAAAGCGAGATGAGCACCGCAACCCAATAGTTGCCTTTGACTGGACTTAACCATCCAGGGGTCCTTTACCTTTTACCTTTTACCACTTAGATGCCTGTGGGTTTCTGAGCACGCTCCCCTCCTGCGGTCTGCAGCAACTGCTTTGTGGGAAAACAAAGGGAAATGACATGAAAATAAGCTGGGAAGTGTGGGATAATATAATACTTGCTTGATACAACCTTACCCTAAGCTCCCCACAAACAAATAATTAAGCAGGACATCTGGAAGTGACCCAAACCGTTATTGTCTGGCTTTGGCCTAGATAGCTAACTAGGGTGTTGGGAAGATAGGGTACTTGTGCCCAAAGAATAGCAGCAAGAAGAAGTTGCTCTTCCAATAGAAATTATTGATTAAGCACTGCAGGAAGGCAGGAAGATAGGTTTGTGTTCAAAGAAGCATGCTGTCAGGGCTGCCTCAAGTCTCAGCTCACAAAAGACCAACGCCTTTCTTTTCTTATATACAAAAGTGTTTATTGCAGTTCATTGTTTGCTTCAGATCCGAGGCGCGCAGCCCTACGTCTGCTAGGCTTAGACCGCTGAAGTCCCTTCTGAATCTGTCCCCGCCCTGCACCAGTTTAAGAGGCTTGCGCTGCTCCACCTCTTTCTCTCTTTCCTTTTCCGCAGGGTCTTTCTGCCCACTGGGGTTTCGCCCCTCCTGGATTCCTCCGACGCGGAATCAGACTGCTCTTGCCCCCTCCTGCGGGCTTTGGGACCTGGCCCCTCCTCCGGGCTCCCTGTACTTCCGCGCGCCTCTACATTTGAACTTGGCGCGCGCCCCCAACCTCTAACTTTCCTTTTGACAGCTACGCTACTCCCTTCACTACTCCCCTCCCCTTCCGGGAGGGTGGCTTGCTCCGACCTCCCTCCTTTCTCTACTGCCGGAGCCGCCTCCCCTGATACACTGGAACCTCCACCCCCTTCGCTGCACTCTGGTGGGGAGGCTGGTCCTGACGCCCAGCTGCCACTTTGGGATCCCCCGCTGGCCCCCTGCTCCTGACAAGTCCCCCCTGGGGCTCCCCTGGCCTTGACCACCGGCGCCCCCTTCTGGGAATCCTCTGATTCGCTGGAAAGACTCATGGAATCTCTTGAGTCATTGTCATCCTCTTCCTCGCTGTCCTGGGATTCATCCCCATCGCTCTCCATCTCCTGCCTACCCTGTGCCTCTGTCCCTGAACCCCTGACATCCATCCCCCCCTCGAAGCCCCCCCTTCCCCCCTCCCGCTGCTCGGGCGCAGGTTCCGGGAGCTCCGTTGTAGCGGGGGTAGACGCTGGATACAGTTCATCGACGTCGATCTCCTCTGCTTCCAGTTCAGTGTATGCGTGCTCGAAACCGGGGTCCTCCCCCAACACATCCAAACCCTTCCCTCCCCCTGTTACTTCAGGCGCTGCTGCTTGCCAAGGCCCCCTTCGCCACCCCACTTCTGGTTGATCGTCCCACCAATAAGAGCGGTCCGTGTCCACCCCCGAGCACGATCCCCTTGGAGGGCTCGATTCCGGCGTGGTCTCCTCTGCGGAGGAGAACCCCCGGAAGGTGCTGCCTGAAAGTGTGGGCGTAAAAAGCCAGTCGTCAAAATACTCCTCTGGCATGGGCCTGTGTGGGAAGAGTGCATGGAACTCGTCTTTAAGAAGAGGTTCCTCCAGAGCATAATCTGGCACCCAACTGTTGGCGCTGGCCGGGGTACCTTCCCTGGCGAGGAGGTATTCCACTCCCTCCTCCCCCCATCTCGAGTCCAGAATTTCCGTGACCTCGTTGAGTGTCGGGGTCCTCGGTGACTCCCCCCCCCCTGGTGATTCTCTACGTGGGTCTGGTGCCGTCCCTGGCTCCTGAAATCTGTGTGGGGCCTTGTAGGGTGTAAGCACCGACCTATGAAAGACCGGGTGCATTCGGGAACCTTCTGGGAGGGTCAACCGAAAAGCTACGGGATTGATCCTGCCGTCAACTTGGTATGGCCCTAGCTGTTTGTGTCCTAGCTTCTTCTTAGCTAACGACTTGGCCGGCACCGCCTGGGCTGCTAACCATACCCAGTCCCCCACCTGGATGTCTTCTCCTGCCCTCCTGTGCCTGTCTGCCTGCACTTTGTAGGCGTGTTTAGCTAGTTCCAAGTGCCGTCGTAGCTCCTCGTGGACCTCCTGCAATTCTGCTGCTAAATGCTCAGCTCCCTGCGACTCCCCCTGCGTCGTTGTCTCCAACGCCGGGAAGGTTCTGGGATGTCGCCCATTGTTGGCGAAGAACGGTGTCACCCCCGTTGACGCGTGCTTCGTGTTGTTGTAGGCAAACTCGGCCATCGGTAAGTAGTCCACCCAAGTTGCAGGTTTTTGATTGGCGTAACATCGCAGGTACTGCTGCATGATGGCGTTGACCCTCTCCGCTTGGCCGTTGGTTTGCGGGTGTCTCGCCGACGCTAAGTTGATCTTGACATTCAGGATGCCCAGGAGCTTCTGCCAGAAACTGGAAATGAATTGGCGACCCCGGTCGGACAGGATGGACCGCGGTAAGCCGTGCACCCGGAACACGTGGTCTATGAACAGCTTGGCGGTCTGTTCCGCTGTTGCCACCTTCGCGCAAGGAATGAAGTGCGCCATCTTGGTGAACAGGTCTACAACCACAAGCACCGCCGTCTTGCCCCGCGAACTGGGCAGATCAGTAACAAAGTCCAGCGCCACCCGTTCCCACGGCTGTAGTGGCGTCTCCAGCGGTTCCAGCAATCCCGCTGGCTTCTTGTGCACTGGCTTGGACCTCTGACAAATGTCACACCTGGCGACGTAATCTGCGACCTCTCCCCGCATCTGGGGCCACCAAAAGTCTCTGGCTACTAAGTCCGCCGTCTTTTCTTTGCCGAAGTGACCCGCGCTGGGTGCGTCGTGTAACTGCTGTAAAACGTTCGCGCGGAGATCGTCTCCGGGCACGTAGAGAGCACCTTTGCGGGTCAGCAGACCGTCGCGTATCTGGAATTCGCCGTCCTTTGCTGTCCCTCTTCGCACCTCCTCCATCTTGGATTGTGCGAACGGATCCGTCTGCAGCGCGCGTCGTACCGCGTCCAGGTCCACGGCGGCGGAAGCGCACGCCCACGCTTGCGGTGCGAAAATGTGCCTGGCTGCCACTGGTGCCGCTTCCTCGAGATACTGCGGTTTCCTGGAGAGCGCATCCGCTATGACATTGTTGTCTCCCGGGATATACTCTATCCGGAAATCGAAATCCACAAAGAACTCCGCCCATCTCATGTGCCTCTGGCTCTGGAGCTTCGCCGTGCGCCAATACTCTAGGTTCTTGTGGTCCGTGCGGACCTGCACGGTGTGCTTGGCTCCGATAAGGAAGTGCCGCCACGCCTTGAAAGCCGCGTGGATGGCCAACAACTCCCTGTCCCAGATGGTGTAGTTCTGTTCCGACTTGCTGAGCTTCCGGGAATAGAAAGCGCAGGGCCTCCAGTTCCCTTGCGGATCTTCCTGCAAGAGGACGGCCCCCACTGCTCTGTCAGATGCGTCAGTCTCAACCCGCATGGGCCTGCCGGGATTCACGTGTAGCAGCTGGTCTTCGGACGCGAAGAGACTCTTAAGTCTCCTGAAGGACTGCTCCGCCTGGTCCGTCCAGGTGAACTTTTTCTTCTTGGAACTGAGGGTGTCCGTGATAGCTGCCGTCTCTTTCGCGAAACCCCTGATGAACTTGCGGTAAAAGTTGGCGAAACCGACGAACCTCTGGACCTCCTTCCGATTGCGCGGACTATTCCAGTCCAACACCGCGCGGACTTTGGTGCTGTCCATGGCTAATCCCTTGTCTGACAGCCGGTAGCCCAGGAAATCCACCTCCGTCACGTCGAACTGGCACTTCTCCAGTTTGGCGTAGAGCCTGTGCTCCCGTAGCCTCTGCAGGACCTCCTTTACGTCTCTCTCGTGAGTCTCCTGCGATTCTGAGAAGATCAGAATGTCGTCGAGGAAGCATACGCACTTCTTGTAGAGGAGTCCTGCTAGCACGTGGTGCATGAATGCTTGGAAACAGTGGGAGCCATTTTGGAGACCAAACGGCATAACTCTGTATTCATAGGTGCCCAGCGGCGTGAACATGGCCGTCTTCCACTTGTCACCTTCCCTCATGCGTATTAGATTGTATGCTCCGCGTAGATCCAACTTGGTGAAGATCCTCCCCTTCCTCACCGTCGCGAGCAGGTCGTCAATCTTGGGCATGGGGAAGGCCTTGGGCTTTGTCATTGAGTTGATGGCCCTATAGTCCACAATGAGCCTTTTTTGGGGCGTGTCCTTCTTCTTCACGAAAAACACAGGACTGCCCCCCACGGCCTTGGATTCTCGGATGAATCCCCGCTTCAAATTGTGATCTATGAACTCCCGGAGTTCCTGCATTTCATCTTCAGACATGGAATACAGCTTCGCAGTCGGCAGCGTCGCCCCTGGTAAGAGGTCAATTGCACAGTCGTAGGGCCGGTGGGGTGGTAATTGGTCAGCTTCCTTTTCACAGAAGACCTCCAAAAACCCCTTGTACTTGTGGGGCACTGCCTGCACCATGCCTAGATGCAACTGCTGCCCTTCCTCCTGGCCCTCCTCCTCCTGGCCTGTCTGGATGCAATGTTGTGCGCAGTAGGACGAGCCAAAGGTGAGCTGCCGCTGGTACCACGCTAATGATGGGCTGTGTCTATCCAGCCAACTCATGCCTAACACTATAGGCGTGTCTGACAGTTGGGTGACATTGAAACTGATGACCTCGCGATGATTCCCAATTTTCAGCAGCATGGGTGGCGTCTGTTGTACCACTTGCCCACCCAGCAACTTTCTGCCATCTACCGTGACGACGTTCAGAGGCAGCGTGGCTGGTAGTAGCGCTATGCGATGCTGCTTGATGAACTGCATCCCCACGAAGTCTGCGTTGCTCCCTGAGTCAATCGTAATGGGGACTTCCAGGGTGAGTCCATTAGGTAGCTGGAGAGTAGCAGTGAGCTGCACCACTGGCTTGGGTGGTAAGGGGTCTGTAGGCTGCAAAAGCGCTGGGGACTGCTTCACTGACTTGCCTGGTGGAGCCCCAGCATCTCTGCTTCCATCCAGGCATTCTCGTTTCCCTGAAACTGTTCTCCTTGGAACTCTTCCCCTGTTACTGTTGCTAAGGCTGCAGTGTGCTTCTGGAGCCTCTGGGGACACTCTTTAGCCATGTGCTGTGGGCTGTCACAGATGTAACACTTCCTGGTCCCTCTAGGAGGCTTCGCCTTGACTGCTCCGGACGCTGAGGCTCCGGCAGCTGACTGAGCCTTTGCACGACCCAGCTCCATTGGCTCCTCCCCTCCCTTCAGCATAGGCGAGGGATTTGTACGTCCCAGGTCCCTGGGAAGAAGAAAAGGAGGCGCTCTAGCTGGTGGGCGGACGTGGCGCCCCTCCTCACTGTGCCAAGGGCGTTCTTCATGGCGCACCCCTATCGTGAGTGCCCTCTGGACGACGTCTGCTAGGGTTTGAGGTCTGTCTCCCCTAGCCAGCTCATCTTTTACTGAGCCATGAAGCCCCTCCCAAAACAAGTCTCTCACTGCCAGGGAGTCTTTTTCCCAGCCCAGCACATTCAGCAATGCAAAAAAGCGAGAATGGTACTGACGCACTGTAGCCTTGCCCTGCCGCAATCCATGCATCTCCTGGCGTGCCACATCAACGTCAACGGTAGATTGGAAGCAAGCGTCCATGGCTTTGATAAATTCGTCAGAGTCCCTGCGGGCAAGACCATCTTCGCGCCACAAATTGCGTAACCAGGTTCTAGCTTCCCCATGCAAATGCGACACAATAAAGCCTACTTTCTCCTCCTCATCTTTGAAGTCTTTTCGAAGCAAATGCAGCGCGTATAGGACGTCTGCTCTGAAATTGGGATAATGCTTCAGGTTCCCATCGAAGTGGGCTACTAAATTGCCTCCCCTTCGTCCGAGAGCGATTCCCTCTGATCTGGACCCCGGGAACCCCTGTGTGCACGCCTGATCCCACCTGGCTTGCAGATCCTGGCATCGCGCTTCTGCTTCGGCAACTGTCTTCTGAGAGACCCGTACTGCAACGGAGAGTTCAGCGACTGCGTTTTGCAGGGTCGTTATCTGCTCCTCAGTAGTCATGTCTGCCAAACTTCGTGAGCTTTGCAAAAAAAAATTTTTGCAGTTTTTCTGAGAAGGGACTTACTGTCAGGGCTGCCTCAAGTCTCAGCTCACAAAAGACCAACGCCTTTCTTTTCTTATATACAAAAGTGTTTATTGCAGTTCATTGTTTGCTTCAGATCCGAGGCGCGCAGCCCTACGTCTGCTAGGCTTAGACCGCTGAAGTCCCTTCTGAATCTGTCCCCGCCCTGCACCAGTTTAAGAGGCTTGCGCTGCTCCACCTCTTTCTCTCTTTCCTTTTCCGCAGGGTCTTTCTGCCCACTGGGGTTTCGCCCCTCCTGGATTCCTCCGACGCGGAATCAGACTGCTCTTGCCCCCTCCTGCGGGCTTTGGGACCTGGCCCCTCCTCCGGGCTCCCTGTACTTCCGCGCGCCTCTACATTTGAACTTGGCGCGCGCCCCCAACCTCTAACTTTCCTTTTGACAGCTACGCTACTCCCTTCACTACTCCCCTCCCCTTCCGGGAGGGTGGCTTGCTCCGACCTCCCTCCTTTCTCTACTGCCGGAGCCGCCTCCCCTGATACACTGGAACCTCCACCCCCTTCGCTGCACTCTGGCGGGGAGGCTGGTCCTGACGCCCAGCTGCCACTTTGGGATCCCCCGCTGGCCCCCTGCTCCTGACAAGTCCCCCCTGGGGCTCCCCTGGCCTTGACCACCGGCGCCCCCTTCTGGGAATCCTCTGATTCGCTGGAAAGACTCATGGAATCTCTTGAGTCATTGTCATCCTCTTCCTCGCTGTCCTGGGATTCATCCCCATCGCTCTCCATCTCCTGCCTACCCTGTGCCTCTGTCCCTGAACCCCTGACACATGCGTTAACAGGGATCTTTTAATATATTAAAGCCATTTTGCATTTACTTTAACGAGAGCTGCCTGTAACATGGTTTCACACTGCATACAACAGAGGTTCAAGCTTTTCATTTACCACCCACGGTCTTCAGAAAGGGGGGGGGGGAGAGAATTGCACACAGAACACAAGACCTAATCTGTTTCTGATGCAGCGTTATAAAAAAAAAAAAAGGCAGGCAAGAACTAGAAACTTTTCCCAGGAAACAGCTGCTCCGGTTGGCAAATAAATAAATGGCTTTGTTAACTGCTGCTCTGCAGAGCTAGCCCATAAATATCCTTCCATAGCAATTATCGCCAGGATTAGTAGATAAATCTTTGACATGCTTCACATTTAGTCGTTATAGTGAAGCTATTTTCAAGTGGGTCACAACTAGAGAGCCAGCGCAGCATCTCAATTCTCTGTGGAGCTGGCAGATGCATTCCTGTCATACGCTGTTATTTGATTGCAGGCCCTTTGCTGGAAATGGAAGTATAGAGTTATTGGATCTGGAGGCACCATGCTTGAGGTTACATTGCAGAGAAGATGGTGGGGGGATCCCTAATGAGAATCTGCTTGAGTGACCTATAGCAGTTCAGCTGCCACACTGAGAGGCTTTGGACAATGATCTAGGAGGTAATAGCTCTGGAGAAGTGACATAATTTCAGGATGTACTAGATGGAAACTCATCTGGTTCACTGCTGCCTGAGAAAGCAAACTCACAGGGACAGAAAATCCTGTTCCAACATTTATATTCCAACTTCTACCCTAAATAATTCCTGCGAGTCCAGTGAACTACAAGGGTACAGGAAAGCTTCACCTTCCTGAAAATTTATGCATGTTCTTGACATTATGTGTATTGATATAGTTCCCATGAAATACAGCACAGTCTTTCTAAATATACTGGGTCCAAATGGTGCTCTAAGGCAGCCTCCTAATAGAAACATGCACCAAGAAGGAGTTAGCATACGACTTTGCTCAGTAGTTCAGTTGCTCAAAGGAAAGAGTACCGGTATTACTTTAATGAGAATTTACTACCACCAGGCCTTGCAAAGTGCAAGGGAATGAGTATGTTTTTCACTGGCAAAATATCAATACATGAAGAAAATTATGATGCTGAACTACTGTGTCAAAGCAGCCGGTCTACCTGCACCTCCGAGTGATCAATTAGCACAGATTGGCAACATATTGATCTTGTGATCAACATATAACTTATGTATTGTAGGATGAATTCTTGTGAGCTGCAATGCCAGAATGAGAAACAAGTAGCAAATAACTTGACTGCAAGCGTTGTAGGTTCTCATTCCTACTATATTTGCAACCCCTGACTCTATCACATGAGCTTCCTTATGTGCTGTATTTAGGAAGGCACGATAGGTTCCCCCGCAATGGGGTTAAGCTGAGGGAGGAGAGAGGAGTGGTGAACAGCGAGTTTACTTGAGGGTCTCACTTCCTCCGCCTTTCAGTTCATAGTCTTAAAAGGGAAGTGGTAGGGAGAAGGTCCAGGAAATCCAAGATGGGCCTCCTCCCAGGCTATGAGCAGTATGCCTCTCTTTTCCCCATCTCTCCATACTGTCTTTCCCACTTCCTTTGGATTGCAGCTTCCTCCCTAAGAACCAGAGCTCAGTTCCTTCACCCAGCAGGAGGACTGTGTGGCAAGAGCTTCCTTGCCCCCCATCCCTCTTTCAGATGTAATGCACAAGAGCAGTAAATCGCTTTCCCTCTCTTTTGCAGGAAAAGGAGGAGGAAGAGGAGTATTTCTGAAGCTTTGTTTCTTTTCTTTTTGCTTGAAAAAGAGGGATAGAAAATGGGGAGGAATGTGGGGAATGTGGGAGGGGATCTTGAGAGATGCCTCCGACTGTCTTTGTGAGATTTTTGTTTTTGTATGTGTATGTGCCTGGGAGGGGAAATCAGGCTTGGAAAAAAGGAGAGGAAGAAGGGAGAGGAGAGGGTAGGATAAGAGAAGAGGGGTGAGAAAGTAAGAGAATATGGGAGTAAGCCTCCCATTGCATCAGTGCAGCTGGTTGGCCATCATGGAGTGGGGCAAATTTGGCCTTGCACAGGGCACCATATTACCAGTCTGCCCCTGTTCTCAGTCTGAGGGTTGCAGAGTCTGCTGAGGGTCAAGCATCCGAGTGGGGCTTAAGCCTTTTGCCTGTGGTCTTCCTGGGGCTGCATGGTACATCCCCAAGCCAAATCTGTGCTTTTGAATTAGATGCCATGCACTGCTAAGCTGTTTCTGCCCCATCCCTGGAATGTTATTTTTTAAACTTGGAAGACTTTCGCCTCTATAAATGCCCATTGATCTATACAGTATAGTGGTACCTCGAGTAATGAAGTTAATTCATTCTGAAGGTCAGTTCTTAATCTGAAACTGTTCTTAACTTGAAACACACTTTTGCTAATGGGGCCTCCCACTGCCGCCACGCCACCGCAGCACAATTTCCATTCTCATCCTGGGGCAAAGTTTGTAACCCAAGGTACTACTTCCGGGTTAGTGGAGTTTGTAATCCAAAGTGTTTGTAACCTGAGGTACCACAGTATAATGCATATTTTTCTTCACCTTCATAGGGTTGTGAACTTTGACCATTCTCTTTGACATCAAGGACTACAATACACACTGCAGCCACTGTGTGGAAGCTACTTCAAGTCCTGCTATTGAACATCTTAGGTCGGCCTTGCTCTCTATGCAAATGAATGGCTCATAGGAAGCTGACCCTGTAAGCCAATTGTGTGCATGGTGTGCATGGCTGGCCTAAGACATTTCATTGCTGAGATGAAGGATGAGATGATGCCTCCTATGCCAAATACAGAAGCTTCTCAGTCAGGCAGCTGAGTCTTATTTCAGCAGTGGTGATGGGACAGCATTCTTCTGGGAGCAGCAGGGAAGCAGGCGTATGCAAACTCAGCCTTCCAGATGTTTTGGGACTACAACTCCCATGTTCCCTAGCTAACAGGACCAGTGCTCAGGGATGATGGGAGTTGTAGTCCCATTACATCTGGAGGGCCGAGTTTGCCTATGCCTGCTTGAAGGTGTAGGGCAGGCTGTATGACCTACAAAGCCCTGTCCTCCAGCACTTCTCCACCATTCAGCGGCATCATCCCCTGACTGTCTGCCTACTGGTAGGCCGGTTCTATGAGGCATTGATGCACAGACACTGGCTTTCATGTACTGTGTGATTTCCCCACACACACTTGCAAGCCATTTTTCAGGAGAAGCTTTCTATGGTGGTAGGAAGAACCCATCCGTACTTTGCGATGAGCCACTGCACACAAACAGCTCACCATGGAGACAGCTGTCAAGTGGACCAATTTAACATGCCTTCTGTGAGGCAGTTGTAACATGTAAACCAGGTCCTAGATGCATCCGTTCATATTTCCTGATTCTATCATCCTATTTTTGGTGTGTTTTGCACCCTGTCCAACACCACAAGCGCTAATAACTGGAGACAGGCCATTACCATGAAGCGTTTTCAAGAACGCACCACAGACACCTTGGTTCTGTCATGATAATTATCTAAACCTAATTGTAGAGTCTTAATATGGAGCAGGTGAAACCCAGTAAATGAGCAACTGGCAGACTTATCCGGCTCTGCAAATGTCTGAGCAGCGCTTTAAAATAATTTCCCAAAGACATAAGTTCCTCCACTGCCAGTCAGCGCTGCTTTCATAAGCCTGTCTCCGTTGTAAACAGAGCAGACGGGCAAGCACAGAAATAGAACGCCTCAAAGGGAGGGTGTGATTCTCGTGTCTTGCTTTAATAACAGTATCATGCCTGGTTTTGAAGTGGCTCTGACTTCCAAGCAGACGTCCTGAAGGTGCCGTCAGGCGGCTGAATAACAGCTAGTGTGTTTGAAAGCACGCCAGTTTGATGGCCGTTAATTGAGGAACTGCAAGAGTCCACCATGGTGCGGAGGCAAATTGCACAAAGGGGTGAGCCGCTCTCGCCAGCGCCTTACAACGAGAAACAGCAGAGGGAGCTGTCAATCTTTGCAGAAACAAAGCCACCCAACAGCATGTCAAATGCTGGCATTTCTCATCATCCGGTGGTTAGCCAGTGGTTTATATAGGCTGGGAGCAAGTCTTAGGCATCTCTTTGTTTCTCCGGTATTTCATGAGTGTTTCCCCTTCTGGTATTCCTTTTTCCTGGGCATCTGAAACTCACTGTTTGTTCATCTGGTACTCAAAGAACCTTATGCCAGCAGTGGCAACTAAGGGAGCTGTTCATGTTCTTGTTGCCCTTGGGCCAACAGGGGGCTGGCTTATTCTACTCATAAACTGTGCATGACAGCAGTGGGAAAGTCAAATGATTGTTTCTGGCTCTTAAATGCAAGCGCTCCTTCCACCTTTTCTCTCTGATGCAGCCCCAGGAAAACAACCTTGGGAGAGTATTGCCTGATCTGTGATGCAATTGAATGGAGCCATTGTGAAGGCAGGGTGGGGTGGGGTGGGAGTTTTTAAGCACTGCAAAGTGAATCATTTTAATGCCACACACAGATTTATTCCTTGTCAGTTCGGTGCTGTGTGAGACATGGTACAGATCATTCCTCTCTTCACTTGAGTGCTAATTTGCCCAAGGCAAATTCTTTAAAATTGAGCTCAGTATTAAACGACATAATAGTGCAAGGAATGTAGGCACTAAATCAGGGGTGGGCCCACCAAAAGAAAAAGAAAGAAAAAGATTTTAGAATAATTAGGAAATTACACATTTGAAATTATACCCCAACGTGTATGTTTTTTTGCAGGGCAGTGGCAATTCTTACACCCCACCCCCCAAAAACAGCATTTGAAGTTTATGGTAATCAACAGGCACTGAAACCAGCAAACCTCAGGGGCAAATATGTGAATTTGCTAATGGCAAAACCCTAGATGAAAAGAAAGGAGAAAACCACTTAGTGTTGTTAAACCAGGCAGATAATTGTAGCAGATGCTTTCTCTAATATAGCCTTTTATTCTGTTATATTGAATTCTTTGTATGGGTAGAGTTTTTTCTTCTTCTTCAGTGACTGATAAATGTGCTTGTGGGTGGAGAGACAGATGAATACGTTGCAAACATAAGCATATCACTCAAATAAATTTATGCACTCAGTTGGTCATCTCTACAGCAAAAAAAAAAAAAGACCTTAAGAAATGTAGTGGAGTTTTTCTCTTCCATTTTCAATAGGAATAGCTTTATGCTGCTTCTCTGCTCACCTGAATCTAAATAGCCACATAAAAATAACAAGGATAAGGAATAGGTTGTGGAGTGTGTGGATGTCACTAATGTGCCAGGGAAAAGCATTGGCCTGAGAAAGTTTGTGGGTGCTAGACTCCATGGGGTTTGTTCCCTCAGCCTCGTCTCCTCTCCCCTCTCCTTGCAAGTCCTCTGGGCAGCTACTAGTGCTGACCCTGGTCTCTGAGCTGCCCCCTACCACCCCAAAGAGAGGTGCGTCCCAGAGGCAGCATTCGCCTGTGAAGCGTATAGCTAGGCCTGCTACAATAAACAACTATGCAAGCCTTTGTGAGGCAGAGACGCAAGAGGGCATCAGAGGATGGAGTGAAGGAAAGAAGGAAAGAGGCCAGTGTTGCCTGTGGCAACCCAGACCATCATTCAAGGCACTCCAGGGTGCCACACTGGTTGGAAACCACTGCAGTAAGCTATAGAGACTCAGAGCCAATGGCTGGTGTCTATTTGGGTCCAAAGCTACAGCTATGGGAGAATCAAGACTCTCTTGGAGTGTTATGCCAGGAGCTCACCATTCGCAGGCTCAGGCTGTGTGTTTATTTGTGTGTGTGTGTGTAAATAAACCATGTATCATAAACACACCACATTCTCTGCTGTCCCTCATTTTCAAGGGAAACATGAACCAAGGGTCAAGAACAGTAGCCTTACAGGAGTCAAAAGCAAAAGGGACACTGCAGGAAAAGAAAGAATGCCAGTGATGAATTTATTAGTTGTGTATCTCAGCACAGTGTCTGTAATTCAGAATAATTGATTTATCAGCATCACTATTACCCATGTCTTATCAACATGCTTAACCTGGGAAGAAAGCAAGGCAAATGGATTACACACAATTTTATAGGAAATGCTATAAATCATGTTTTGAACATATCCTCAAAACCACCTGCTGCCTGCTACATATGTGCAAAGGCACCATAGAATGTTCCTGTACAGGAGAGTGAATGATAGAGCTTCCCACGAATACATGTGTATAAAATTCCACGTGTGTTGAACAAATTATCTCTAAGAATCCAACCCTCTACAAAGAATCGAGCTACACATAAAAATGAACATTAGACTAACACATATGGCTTCGCCCTGCTGACACATGCCCCCATGTTAAGCACACTGCTATTTTATGCTCACAGCACCACTGTGAGTTGGCTTAGGCCAAGAGCTTGTGAAATGTCCCAAGTCATCCAGTACGTTTCACAGTCTCATTTTGTTAAACCAATTTATCTCCTGAGTATGCACAACTTTTCACCCAGTACACCTGGTTTGTAGGGGAAAGTGTTGTAGCTCAGTAGTAGTGCATGCCATGTGTGCAAAAGGTCCCAGATTCAATCCCTCGCATCTCCAGGTAATATTTGAAATGACTTCTTTCTGAAACCCAAGAAAGCCAAGCCATTGCCAGTCAGTGCAGTAGATAATACTGAGCTAGATGGACTGGTGATCTGACTTGGTACAAGACAGCTTCCTATAGATCAGGGCTGTGGAACCTTTGGCTTTCCAGATGTTATTGGACTACAACTTCCATCAGCCTTGACTCTCAGCCATTCCATCTTGAGTTGATGGGATATGTAGTTCAGCATCATCTGGAGGCCCAAAGCTTCATCACCCCAGCTCCAGTGAAATGCCCATTTCATCCTCTCTACAAGGGCAGAGTGAGGAGCCATCATATGATCAGATATCTACATGGAACACCCACATCACTTATAATGTTATCTGCATGGTGGAGCAGAGAGGTTGGTAGCTTCCTATATTTCACATCGGCACATCCAGGCTCAATAAACCTCCTGGGTTTTTTGCCTGGAACAGCAAAAACAGAAGGCTTCCTTTAGATTGCATGTTTCCAAAATAAATCTCGTCTTAATTATACGGTATGACAAATTGATTTCACAATGCAATAATGGGCCAGTCCTGGTGCACGGAAAAGAGTTGGCAAGATCGATCTGCATTTTATCTGAGGTGATAGGATTATGTGCTGCCGAGTTGTTTGAATATGTTCATTGTACTAATAAACTGTGAAGCGCTACAATATTTTCTGCCAATACTATCAGTGCACAGTCGTTTTATAAGCTGTGATCGTTTGAAACCTGTATTTAAAAATTATGCCGAAAACACTGTTGGTGCCCCTAAATAAACAGACCCTGACTTGTTTCCAGGAATAGATTCCTAGATTCAGAAGAAGAAAAAAATTGCTTGTTTTACCAAAGTCACGAATTTACAAAGAAGCTATTTCTGCTTTTTAAATGTTTGTGCTGCTTGGTATCGTCATTCAGTGCTAAACTGCTAGGTAACAATGTTTAAGCACGCTTAGTAAGGTCGGAGCTAATTGGAAGGGTTTTCCATCAGAAATAACAAGTATCATTCAAAGTCCTAAAGTCTATTTCAGGATCAACAGTCCTTGATGCATAACCATATTTCAAGTGCAGAGAAATATATTGCAGAGCAACCCAGTAGTGTCATAACCATGGTTCAGTGGTAGAACATCTGCTGTACATGCAGAATATCCCATAATGGGGTATGAGAGCGGGGGGGGGGAATCAAATTTGGCAACCAATGTACCCCTTTGGTTTCAGATAGTACATGGGTAAAGGTAAAGGGACCCCTGACTGTTAGGTCCAGTCGCAGACAACTCTGTGGTTGCTGTGCTCATCTCGCTTTACTCGCCGAGGGAGCCGACGTACAGCTTCCAGGTCATGTGGTCAGCATGACTAAGCCACTTCTGGCGAACCAGAGCAGCACACAGAAACCCCATTTACCTTCCCACCAGAGCGGTACCTATTTATCTACTTGCACTTTGAGTACATGGGTAGATGACTCTAAAAAGCCAGGACCTCTGTTTGCAAATCTGGTGGTTGGTTCTTAATGCATTATCTTGGTTGACTGCTGAGGTATCAGACTCTTTAAAGTGCAATACAGTGGTATCTCGGGTTACAGACGCTTCAGGTTACAGACTCCACTAACCCAGAAATAGTACCTCGGGTTAAGAACTTTGCTTCAGGATGAGAACAGAAATTGTGTGCTGGTGGCGCGGCAGCAGTGGGAGGCCCCATTAGCTAAAGTGGTACCTCAGGTAAAGAAGAGTTTCAGGTTAAGAACAGACCTCTGGAATGAATTAAGTTCTTAGCCCAAGGTACACTGTACTACAATTTAGATTGAAATACCAGGTCAGTGCCCTCACCTATTATTATTATTATTATTATTATTATTATTATTATTATATTTTTAAAAATGAGTCCCAGAAAGAAGCAAAACACAATCGAGCAATCATGCTTCCAAATACTAGCTACAATATCTCAATGCTCGTGGAAGATATCCAAGTGTGCATATTCAAGACAACTGCCGGCATTTCATATACAAGCACAGGTTTGACTGTCACTTCCCTTTCAAAGGGAATAAAGGGGTAAAACACAATGGAATCGAAATATCTCCTGTGAGAAAGTATATCCAAGGCCAGGTCCAGCATTACAAACAGAAGTGCAATGCTTGCACAGTGAATCATCTTAAGAATAATGCGCTTTACTTGCATCCATTGCAGGGGGTCGGACCAGATGACCTGTGGGGTCCCCTGCAACTCTCCAGTTCTATGATTCTAGGAAAATTATTTAACTCAAACGACAAAGGAGAAAATAGTGTGACTGGAGAGTATATGAGTTAAAGCAAGGAATGTGTCAACCTATTTCAGTTCATTTGTAGTTGTGCAGACCATGGGTGCATAAGGTGTGTGTGTGTAGCCACATTCTCTTTTGCATGCACCAGACTGGCTCCATCTCATCCCATTCATGTGGAAAATCCAGAGAAATCATTTTTTAAAAAAGCATGAAGAAGAAAAAGATTTATAAGGTGGTCTGATGGCTGCCTTTCTCTTTCCTTAATATTTTACAGCTGCTTATAGCAACTAATAACTCCTATGTGGCTGTGTGGTGAAAAGGCTGCTTTAAAATTCTTCTGGGAAGCAACTGTATGCAATAATGTGCAGTTGTCCCCCCCCCCCGGGGGGGGGATTGTGCAGAGAAAAAGATGTGTCAGCCATTCAGATATCTCTGGTAGCCTTACGAGGACACTGTATGGAAAAAAGATGGCTGTCTTCATAGCTTCCTCTTCCCCTCCCCTCCGCCCTGTTCAAATCTCTGCTGGCCTTATTGCATGGAACATGGGCGGAAATAGGATTGCTTCCATAGGCATATGGGGGCAGCCATTTTTTCCCCATGTGCAATTTCTCCAGGAAAGGACTGCACATTAGAATTCAGACCCTTAAGTGGACCAGTTCAACAATTAGGCAGCTTTGATCACAGATCTATGTCCTAATCTGTGCATTAGGTCAAGAGGGGTAAAGGGGGTGGATTTGCTCCAAAATTTGTAGTGAACCAGAGACCTCTGCATCCCAACTTAATGCGCAGCACTGACAATTGGAAGCAGAATTCCATATTCTATTATGCCCATTTTCAATATCCAGCATTTGGTAATAACTCCTGAAATTAATGAAATCATCCTCTCTCTCTTTGGTTTCTCTTCCTTTAAAGCTGCAGTGAGTTATTAATTTGTGAGTGTGCTTTGAGCATATGCGTGTTTGCTTGCTTCAACCCAGCTGTTACACGCTATCTATCCTATAGGCTCAGGACAGCTTACAGCTTTAAAAAATAATAATGCTAAATGCGTAAAATGAAATATGCTAAAAATATAAATGTAAGCAGAAAGCTAAAATAAGATTTTGTTGGCTGTGTGGCATGAGTGAACTGTAAGGAAAACTAGGTCATGCAGGAGCTCAGAGTATTTACACAACACACATACCGAGTTCCCTTGAAAAATAAAATAGAATACATTAACTTTGTGACTATATGACTATTTATCTATCTATGGTTACCATGAACCAGTTTTGGGAATATATGTTAAAAAACACCCACATGTAAATGAAATAGTCATGTAAATAGACTGTATACACATCACCATTTAGTTATATTTTGATTCTCATTCCTATTTTAACAGCCTTCAATTGAATTCACTGCCCATGTAAGCCAAGAACTGGCCCAGGGGCTCAATTCCATCTTGAACATTCCCCTGAGACTACATGTCAGCAGTGGGCATGGCCAAGATAAATGTCTCCATGAACACTTCACATAACCCCACTCATGGGCAAAAACTATCCTGTTGCAAACCTGCTGCAAACACATGCACACTCACTTGCCCACAGTCTGTAGTTTGGTTTGGGAATGTATTTTTAGTCATCCTCCTAATTGCCAGAGAAGGTTTATTGCCCTGCCCTCCCCTGCCCTGAGGAATCACACACTTCTTCCCAGAGCTAACAAGCCCCACCTGGCCAGTTTGTGAACTGGGCTGTGGGCCCTTGCCTCAGCCTCCTATAGCGTACCTCCCACTGCTCCTTACGCCTCAGAGCTCTCCATGTTCGGGGAGAAAGGGGCCCCTCTGGCTCTAGTGATGGGTCCTGCTGCTCTTGTTCCTGTGCAGTGACCCCTATCCCTTTGCCATCCTCCATACTTTCTACACCAACATCTCCTTCTCCATCCCCAGCTTGCCCCGGTGTGTGCCAGTCACAGCTACTGTCATGGGCCAGGAGTCAACTTCGCCTGCTGAACAGCAACCTGAAGAGGGAGAAGGCAGAGCGACTCTACCTGCAGCTGATCATCCTTCAAGGACACAGAGGAGAAGGCACTGATGAGAACCAGCTAGCTTCAACCTTCTTAAGCAGAGCTTCCGGCAGCAGTCAGATGCTGGAAACAAAGTCTGTAGTTCCTGGCCCTGCCTTGCTGCTTCCTGCTCGTCTTGACCCTTCATCGTCAAATTCCCTGGTCCCTGGACTATCTGACCACATGGATTGCTGTTTGCCCAACCCTAGGACTGGACCTGACTTTGAATGCTGACTCTGCCTCCAGACAAGTACACCTCAGAGACTCTTCTGGTTGATTGGTCTGCCACTCCACTGTGTGTTGCTGCTTTGCTCTGACAGCTACAGCTTTTGCCAGGATCCTTTTCCTCCTTCCCGTTGTCCTATCACTTCATGACAACCACCTTTTTTGCCAGCTTAATTTACACTGGGTTCATAAGTTACGTGACTGAGCTGAGAAGGTTACAGTCTAGCCTATGTCCCCCTGCTCTGGTCCTGCCCTCTGCCGTGCCCCCAAGAATGTCTCCTTTTCACACCTTATGCTGGTTTAAAATCTACCAGTCTTGGGTCACCTGGCTGGTCCCAGCTCATCTGAGATGTGGAGGATATGTCAGAGTATATCTGGCCGAGTCAAGGATGGGGAATTATACCAGCAGAGCTTGGCTGCCCTGGGAACCTAGGGACCAGCTGGATCCTAACTGTGCTCATCTTGGCAGACCTTGCTATAAGGTAGCAAGCACCCTTTGTCAGTTAAACATGGCAGAGGACATCTACTTTGTAAGATTTGTGTGCAGGAGGAAGGGACAATGTTCAGACTTGTAAGAAAAAAGCATGAAGAGTTCGAGCACATGTTTCAATCTTTCATTACTGTGCTTCATAGATGTATGGGGTGTTAGGGAAAGTGGGGAACACATTGCACTCTTTCTGTGATAGCTTGTCCACCTTTGGTTCCCACCCTACACTCAGCTCTCACCTGTGGTTCCCAGAAGCTGTAAGCATGAGACAGTGGCCACACACAGGGTACAGCTTCAAACAGGTGGCTGAGGATAGCCAATAGGTCTCTAACCCTTGATAAGTTAAGGACTTTCCCTGCATCTTAAGACAGGCTGTGGTGGATTGAGCAAACAGCATCAATAGTGGGCCCAACAATAGAGAAGGCCATTTCTGCACGCTGCAGAGGGAAGCGAGGGGCAGATGGGGCTTGTCCACCTGGGAAAGGAGCCCATCTTGAAGAAGAAAAACTCTGATCCTAAGCCACCCCTGCCTTGTGGGATATCTTCAGGATTAGAAAACCCTACACAAATCTGGATGAAGTCCCAAATATGGTTGGATGGCGCCTTGTACACCTCCTAGCAACTCCAGCAGCCAAGCTGGTGCCAAATGTATTGCTCTCCTTTCCTTTGGACCACATCAGCAAGACTGGGGTGGGGGGTCTTGTCATCTGGGCAACCGAGGACCTCCATATACATTGCCCAGGTTTGCTCCCCAAAGCAGTCACTTTGGTGCTGCTAATGCAACAGTTTGGCTTCACCCCCGGAGGTGTATTCCATTGTCTCTCAAGGCAGGTGGATGCGAACAACTATGCTTGACTTTGCAGCATTCTTTATCAGTATCTCCTAGATTTCCAAGTTCCTAAGGTCTAGAACTCTACTAATAGATCTCTCTTTTAATTTTTTTCTGCAGAGGAGCTTGCCAAATTATGAAGGAAACAAATGGATTGAAGCAAAGGCTGATGTTTGAACTGTTATATCAGGTTTTCAACAAGAGAGTGTCTGCTTTGGCAGGGAAAAATTACATTTTATGGAAAGGTCTTCCATTTACATTAGATATTCATAAATCCGGGAGGTGAGGGGGAGTTCTGAAAAATGGGTAGTTCAGATTATAACTCTCAATGTTATCCACATGTGAATTACTGTAAAATGAGGAATAAATATGAGTGAAGCACTGCTGTAGCAGCTGAATAAATCATCGACTCTGTCTTAATGCTTAATGGTTTATGGGTTTATCAAAGGGAAAAGGAAGCAAGTCTTCAACATAGCGTAAGAAACTCTGCAAGGACAGCTGCTGTGTGTCTCTCCTTTGTCTTTCCAGATATGTATTCCTGTCCTGTGCACACTTATATCTGTAGGGTGAAGTTGATCTGACCTTAATGTAGAACAGGGGAGAAATCCTTTGTGTCTGCCGACATGGAAGGAAACTACGGAACCATGAAATAAACTGTAGCACCGTGGCAGGAAACTTCATTTATTTGACATTTTTAACTGGCGAAAAAGCAGCAATCAATGGCGTACATTAGAATGCTGTCGATCTGCACACACACACAAAAATGCACAGCTACATCTTGTTCTGCCTTTCTACCACTCTCATGTGATTTGGATGTCTGCTCCATGCAAAGGACGTTAGCCTGATCCATTTAAGTTATCCTATCATGTAAACCATGCAGAACGTAACATTAAAGTAACATTAATATTGGTTACTGTTGTTGTTTTATTGCTCTCGTCTCCGGTTTCCTTCAAACAGCAAGCATATGTGTAAGTGAGATCATTGCACGCCTAACTGCTGAGTGATAAAATGAATGGACACAACAACTATCTGGGATTTAAATGGCCACAACTTTCAGATGTAGGAAGCTTTGGCATAGGAATTGGGCGTGTATTCCTCTCAGCTTCCCCTGCTGGGGAAACTGAGGCATGACAGGGTCTATTTGGGTGTGGGTCCATCACAAAATGCAGGTTTAGGCAGATGGCCCCCAAATGCTGAGGGAAGCTCTATGGCCCGCTAGCCCTACACACTTGGCTCTTTGGGCAGAGACTTCCCTCCAGACCCCTCTAACGGGGTACCCTGTTAACATAAATGCAGGGGACAGGGGGTGGGTGAGTCACCACTTCACCACACCCCGATTGGATGAAAGACTGTAGGATTCCACCCGGGGCCTGAACCACCAAAGCTGTGACTAGTTCTATGGGGAAGGCAAAAGCCTGCAGAGCAGGGAAGAATCCTTCCTGGCTCCAAGTATGGCAACTGTCAAAAGACCACAGCAAAGCCCGGCTAGCTGAAAAGAAAGGGTCAAAGCAGTAATAAACTATTAATACAGGGAGGGGAAGGGTGGGGAATGCTCCAGGCCAACTGGATGCTGAGTGGTCGGCCGGGCTAAGAAGATGGCCATGCCCCCAACCCTAGAGCCACCACGGATTGGCTCATTTGGAGGACGGGATTGGCAGGAACCCGTGAGCCTCCGTGGTTGCCAGAGGAGATGGGGAAATATTCTAAAATGGCGCTGCATGTCTGGGCAAAAGAGGAGGTGCCACGTTGGTCCATAGGCAAGTCAGTAAGTGGCCATTATAGAGTGGATGTCCTAAGAGATGAATGACACAGAAAGCTGTGGAGAAAATCTATGGCAATAGGCAGCAGAATATCTGCACACCTGGGACTGTGGGTGGATGGCCATTGCCGCATGGTGCAACAGGCAGGCCGCCATATTCTGGCATGGCTGAGGAAGGTGAGGGTCACCTGGTGCTGCCCATCTCCAGCCATGTCAGGGTCCCAGTGCCTGCTTAGCCAACCAGAGGCAGGGGCTTGGGGGCTGCAACCAGCCTGCCCATAGCCTATTTAAGGGGGCAGCCAGATGCAGGCTGCACCCTTGGCTGATCACCACCTGCCAGGGCTAGCTCAAGTGGCAAATAAGGCACTGGGCTGGATCCTTAGTCATAGGTACCCAGTTAGAAGGGACCAGTAGGGGTTACTGTGTGCAGGAGTCCACTGGAGGACTAATGGGCCAATACACCTGTCCCAATGGTGGCCTGTGGCATCCAGTCCATGTCAGGGGCAGCTCCCCAGCAGAAGTTTAACCTCAACAGTTCCTGTCATGTAGCAGGCAGGCTCCCTGATGCTGGATACATTCCTGATGCCTTAGCCAAACCTGCTATTTCATGTAATCAATAAAGTTTTGGCCTAATTCAGCCCAATACCAGTCTCCTGTGTTCATTCTTGTGGCCCTTACTTCGTCTGCCACTGCCATTATCTGCCTGTGCTGGCAGTGGTTGTTGCTACAGGCAAAGCACAAAGAGAAGGTTGGCCCCAGCACCATTCTTCCAACACAGAGATGGCTCTGGTGCAAATGAAGTCCTCTGTGTAAAATTTGACCACAGTGATTTTTCTCATTCTATTCTGCAAAACCGGAGAAAATCCCAAGACAATCTGAAGAGTGCCTTGGAGGTCTGGTCTGAAGTCTATACTACGCCATAAGTCACTCGTCACAAAGCAGAAGTGAAGAATAGGAGTTCAGCATTAAATACTTCAGGAATCTGGACTTTAGGAGAACTGGTGGTTGCTTCAAGTTATGTATTCTGTGCTTGCTCCAGATTCGGAATCCAATTAACTTTCAAGCTATTGCTTGTTCCACAGGTTCTGTGTAGTACTCTGTCTTCACTCCAGTTCCCAATTATCCCAGGTACGTTAAGTTCAGTGCCACTGAACTCGGTGTAACAGCACTGAGCATTCAGACTCCGAGAACAGGAGCCCTCTGCATAATCAAGGACCCAGATTATACTGGGCTCCTGATCATAGGAAAGATTCTGCTTGCATTCATGTGAATATGAGAAAAATCCCTCTTTGTTCTTGCAGCCCTTGTGAACACTGAAACTCCAGGATAGAGCTGAAGAGGGTGTTGAAGTAGGCCTGGTGCAAACAGCCCAATGTCCCTTCTTCACTTTCTTCTCCTATGTGTGTTTGGACACCTGAACAGAGCTAATATCTTCAGAGCTTTCTACTTCTCTATTTAACTGCTCTGCAGCCTTCCCAGATGCCCACACTTCAGGTGAAGTTGAGGAGAAGGCATCATGTGATATGTCCTCCCATAGGGTCTTTTTATATCATGAAGACTTCACAATTAAGGAGCTTGCAGAAGAAGAAGAAGAAGAAGAAGAAGAAGAAGAAGAAGAAGAAGAAGAAGAAGAGGAGGAGGAGGAGGAGGAGGAGGAGTTTGGATTTGATATCCCGCTTTATCACTACCCAAAGGAGTCTCAAAGCGGCTAACATTCTCCTTTCCCTTCCTCCCCCACAACAAACAGTCTGTGAGGTGAGTGGGGTTGAGAGACTTCAGAGAAGTGTGACTAGCCCATGCTCACCCAGCAGCTGCATGTGGAGGAGTGGAGACGCGAACCTGGTTCCCCAGATTACGAGTCCACCACTCTTAACCACTACACCACACTGGCACTCTCCTGCAGAAGGCAGAAGAAATGTTTACTGGAAACAGGGGGTGCCATTGGCATTATAAGAGAACAAGCAAGGTCTTCATGGTGAGATCCGGCACCTCTTTCCCCAGAAAAATAATGCTATTTTTGGCCACCTCACAATGAGAATGAAAGTTCAAAATTCCACACCCACCAAAATTCTAAATTGCCCTGAGATCGAAGCAAAAAACAACAACCTGCAGACTCTTTCACAGAGGATCAAAACTTGCAAGAAATTGGAGGATAGATTTTGGCACAGCATACACTTCTTGCAGTAACACAGAACAGGACATGGGGAGATGCTGTTCATCTAGTGGGCATCCCTTAGCTGTAATTATTCACAGAGTTAAGTGTGCTTAAGTCCATTACTCTCAGCAGGTGGAACCTCAAAAGGCCCAGCAGGGAATTGATAAACCTCCTGCTCTGGTTCCCTGCCTAAACTCCAAGGGGTCATGTGTTTGACAAGCTACAGTGCTTCTCCGGCAGCTGACATTTGGCTTTGTGGCTCACAGAGTTGTGCTGGCCCTCAACAGAGCAATCAGATGACGGATGGATTGTGCAGCAGCTGCAATACAAATTTATCTCCCCACACAGTCAGTGTTAATTTTTTGCTCATGTGACTCAGCACCATTAAAAGTGTTCTAGGCTGGCTACTTAAATAGCTACGCTAATAAAGCTGATAGATTTTCATGCCAATATTTTTGGAAGGCATCTTCCTCAGATCCAATGCTTTCGTGTAAGCTGATATTTCTTTTCCTGATATTAAACGGCTAGGTAGCAGTCAGGGATAAATGATTAGTGGGTTTTGCCCAGTTTCAGCAGCCACATGTAGTCACAAAGTACAGAAGAAGCTGCAGAGTATTCTGTGCATAATTTACAATAATGAGGTTCAGTAGCAAATTAGCAATTGACCCATTAAAAAAGCTTCTCCCCCCCAGCATTCCTGAATACGCACTGCCCCCCCACCCCACCGCTCCCAAACAAAATTTGTAGAAAGCAATACTTAGTGGAAGGTAATGGTGTTTGGCCATGTGAATTGCCCTCTGGAGTTTTTAGCATGGTTAAGAGACCAGTTATTCACTTACTAATAGCCGTAGAAGGGAAAATGCTTACTTGATTATACTGTATTTTAATTACAACAGAGTCTAGTGAGCTCCTAAAGACTGCTTATCTCAGCCATGTTAAGAGCACAGAAATACAGAAATAGAAATCTTAACCAATTATTTGCCAGTTCTGAGAAGAGAGACAGAGTCTTATTTCCATCTTAAAATATCTATAGAAGTGCAAGGCAAGGAGTGACAGACCTTTCTATGTGATTATACCCTATGCAGCATAGAGTTAAGCATGTTTAAGTCCATACTGGAAGGAAATACATAGCACTTATCTCATTACCTGAAAAGCAGTTGATATATAGAAAGTCTGCTACTTATTTGCAGGGAAAAAAGTATAAAATAGGATATATATTTTTTGTTGCTGTTGGTACCTGATGTCGTGGGCAGAGTAATGCATGCAGTTTTCACATTTCCTGAATGCATCTTTTAAATCCATACACATTAATTAAAATGCAATGTGTGTCATGAAGTACACACACACACACACACATTAATATGAATGCTAAGAATTTGATTGTGACACAGAAATAGAGGCAACTTTCACACTGTAAAAAAGGAGTGGGCAGAAAATAGATTGCAATCTGTTGGCATATATACAAGTAATTTGCAGTAGATCAGCAAGGATTCTGAATCTTAGCATTTTCACAATAACAAGAAAGTCCCTTCCCCTTCTAAGTTAGAATGATGAGATAAACTTTGGAAAGAGGGGACCAGGAATAGTGTTATTGTTGCTGTTTTGCATGCCAGGAGACCAGCCTACAGGTCTGGTACTAAAAACAAATTCCTGGGCTGATCATGTACTCAGAGTAGGGATGTAAGATGCCGTTGCTTTTTGCCTTGTGTTCCTTGTACTCAACAGTGTTTCTGTTCTGCTGCAGTTCACCTTCTGCCAAAAAATTACTTCATTCACTTCACTGTGGCAAAATTATTTTACTTGCATATTTTATATAATAAATTACATAAATCATGTGACTTATCATTATGTTATTCCACCCCATTAATTTAGGCGCAAGGCAAATGGAGGTAAAATGAAATCAAATATGTGTTGTTTGCAGACTAAAAGCCACAACAGCAAGAAATGTCAATCGTAATCACTGGATCAATTTTCATTCCACACATGGAACCAGAAAGTGCACATTGTCAATTCCTGCTTCAGTTTCTGTTTTTGTCAGAATTCTCTGACATTCTCAGAGGCACTGTATTCCTTATGGGTGAGTTCCAGCCCCTGGTCATGGTTTTGCCCTTGACTGGTAGATCTTCCTGTTTGGGGTTAGGAAGCAGATTCTGAAAACCTGGTGTTTGCTCTGCTCTGCTGTAAAGTAAATAGCCTTTTGATTCAACCAGTGTGTTGATATAGCAAATATATTTTGGGGAAACTAGCCTGTTAAGATATATAAAAGTCTGGCATGTTGTTTTTATGAGCAGTTAATGGATGTCCTCCAGCAAATAGTTACCTATATAACCAGCTCAATCATAAATTGAGAAAATGATATGGGCAGAGATGAAAGAAGATGTCAGTCAGAAAGGCCAGCTGGACTGTCAAAAATCCACTTGCACATAAACACCCAGATGCTGCTTCTGCTGGGAGATTTCAAGATGTGGCATATGGGCGCCGAGTGCCACAGTTGTCAATGTTGTTGCTGCAAAAAGTTAGAGAATGGCAAGAGTTAGGCCAGCCAGGCAGGAAAATTACATTGCAGTCGGGTTTACAATTGACTTGCCACCCAACTGCTCCATTTAAAAATAAAATAGGCTTGATGTGGGCACAAAGATAAAGGGTGAGAGTATTAAGTGTTGAGGAATTCAGGTATCCAAGTTCTATCGCCTAGTTATTCATTTAGACTGGCCACTAATTATGTCAGTGCAAGTTCAAACTGTGCAATCAAATAAATAAAAATTAGGTTACTACTTTGTAAAAAAATATTGGGTTGCCTCCAACATTAGCCCTCTGAGCAGAATGCTGTTCGGGGGGGGGGGACGACACACCACTCATATGACTGGGGACAAGCACATGTTTGTTTAAATCACAACATTTCTCCAGCAATGGTGAGGAAAGTGTCTGTATGAATGAAGAGAATCTTAGTTTAGTACTGCAGCCTAGTAGGTAGGTTGTGTGAATCTCTCTCTCTCTCTCTCTCTCTCTCTCTCTCCCTCTCTCTCCCCCCTTTCATCTTTCCCCTTTCTGTTCATCTAGTTAATAATTACAGAATTACAGCAAGGGAGAGTAGAACTCAATGCATTTTTACACCAGGATATTTTAAAATCCTGTTGCCAGCTGTTCTAGCAGTGTGATGCATGATACCTGATTGTGTTACCATTTCATATCACAGAATCCAAAGTGACATGCTGACATTAACAAGATCTGATACAGCATTTGGATGAGTCAAACCAAGGAAATTTTAAAAAAGGTGTAATTTGTTTAAAAACTCAGTAGAATGCCATCAGCATGGCATCAAGTCCTCCTCCTTGTTTCTCACTTTGGAAAATGTTATACATTTCTGGAGGTACTTTGTGGTCCCTCCATCACAACCCAGAACAGGCAGTCAACTTTTGGAATACAGAGCACTACATGGATCAAGAAGAACGAGGTGGTTGGTTTCAGCTGAAGTAATTGTATTCAGACTTAATTCAGGTAGTAGCCGTGTTGGTCTGACACAGTCAAAATAAAAAATAAAATAAAATAAAATTGTCCATGTTATGTACTGAAGTTCTCACCCTGGGCCAGCAGGGGGATACTGTAGATAGTTATGCAAATGAAGGATCAAAAAGTGACGTTCAGTGATTGGATAGTTTTAGAAAATGGCAACAGTTACATTGTTCTGGAGCTCTATATAAGCAGGCTGACTGAGCTCCTCAGCTTAGTTCTGTTCCAGCTTACAAAATAAAGAGTTGCTTTGGAGAAATCGCTGTGTCGTCTGCTATGTCAACCCACAACTTAACAGTCCAGTAGCACCTTAGAGACCAACCAAGTTTGTTCTGGGTATAAGCTTTCATGTGCATGCACACTTCTTCAGATTGGTATCCCTGAGTGCTCAGTGGAAGGACAGATCCTGAAGCTGAGGCTCCAGTACTTTGGCCACCTCATGAGAAGAGGAAACTCCCTGGAAAAGACCCTGATGTTGGGAAAGATTGAAGGCACAAAGAGAAGGGGACGACAGAGGACGAGATGGTTGGACAGTGTTCTCGAAGCTACTAACATGAGTTTCATCAAACTGCGGAAGGCAGTGGAAGACAGGAGTGCCTGGCATGCACTCCATGGGGTCCATGGGGTCATGAAGAGTCGGACACGACTAAATGACTAAACAACAACAACAAAGGTGCTACTGGACATTTATTTATTTATTTATTTAGACTTAACTTTGTCTAGGCAACACCAGGTCCTAATTTGTTACACATATGTCTACCAGGAGCCCTTCTGTGTAAACCCACTTGTTCATTTATACATGCCTTCTAGAGAGAAAGGGGGATCTGCTAGAGAGAAACTAAGCACTGTTTTTGAATATGCCTGTGTGTGTGTGTGTGTGTGTGTGTGTGTGTGTAACCCAAGAAGGACATCTCCTACATGTGAAGATGGGCTCCGGAGGATTGAGCAGATGAGACCAACAGTGGGTCAAACAGTCAAGAAATGAGAAATTCCCTTTGGTCTGCAATAGTACCACTGACCATGGCCTCATAGTGCTTGCTTTCTCTGTGTCTCTCAGCCACCTCCAGTTATGCTCCCATTATGTGCTCTGGAAGTGAGAGCTGGACCATAAAGAAGGCTGATAGCTGAAGAATTGATGCTTTTGAATTATGGTGCTGGAGGAGACTCTTGAGAAGTCTCATGGACTGCAAGAAGATCAAACCTATCCATTCTGAAGGAACTCAGCCCTGAGTGCTCACTGGAAGGACAGACCCTGAAGCTTAGTCTCCAGTACTTTGGCCACCTCACGAGAAGAGAAGACTCCCTGGAAAAGACCTTGATGTTGGGAAAGATTGATGGCACAAGGAGAAGGGGATGACAGAGGATGAGATGGTTGGACAGTGTTCTCGAAGCTACCAACATGAGTCTAACCAAACTTCAGGAGGCAGTGGAAGACAGGAGTGCCTGGTGTGCTCTGGTCCATGGGGTCACGAAGAGTCGGACATGACTAAGCGACTAAACAACAACATGTGCTCTGATCAACGATCAGTTCTATGAGGAGCTAGGCCAGGCCATCACGATGGCCCCAAACTGTGAGACCTCTTCCTGCTGGGAGACTTCATGTCAGAGATGGAGACGATCATCACACATGGGACAACTGCATTGGGCACTTAGGCATTGGCAGCATGAACAAGGACGGACAAAGGCTGCTTTAGCTGTGCTCATACCAACCACAACCTCTGCATCATGAACATGTTCTTCTCTACCAAGGCAAAATGGAGAGTGTCCTGGAGACATCCAAGGTCAGGCCACTGGCACCAGCAGGACTTGATTGTCTCCAGGCGATCTGCACTGAAGTGTCATGTAACACAGAGCTACCACAGTGCCAACTGCAACATGGATCATTCCCTGGTGGTGCGCAAGTCCTCGGGCCAAAGAGGGCCCATAGCACAAAGCAGAAAGCACAATGCATTTTCCAAGGTTATTAGAGATAGAGACTATTCCTCAGGGTTTATTCATGAATCCTTTCTCAAGATTGGGTATAGCTGCAAGGCAGCAGAGGCTTGAGGTCAGAAGCCTGGGCTACCTTCCCAGGTTCACGAGACCCATTTTCCCCTCATGCATGTGCAGAAACCACCTTTTCTACTGTTGGACCCACTACAGGTCTTGTCTGCTCAATCTGACAGAGTCTGTCTTCGCATGCAGGGTCTAAACAAGTCCCTAACATACTGAGGTTTTAAGACACATCGGCTACCCTTGCTTGGTTTAACTGGCCAGTTGAAGCCATTTCCCTGTGTGTGGCCACATTCTGACAGCTTATTGGAGCCACAGGCGAGATCTGAGTGCAGAGTGAGGATCCAAGGAAGACAAACTACCCTAGAAGGAGCACGATGTGTCGTCCCTTCACCAGAGGTATTGCCTCTCCCCTAACACCTATTTGTATCTTTGAACTAAAGAAATAAAAGATTCCTACGGCTATAAGAAATAACAGGGGTCATCAGTTACCTCTTCTAGGCCTAAGGGTGTGAGCAGTGGAATATTGCTATATTGGTGAAGGAGCTCAGGCTAAAAATCAGATATGGAATGCCAGTGCCACCAGGTTATTGCACTGATGCTACAGAAATTCCCTTCAGGCCTGTGGTCCAAATTGAACATTGCATCTTTGGGTGCATAGGCACTTTCTGCCCCAGTCTTCCCTGGCAGAAGTCTGTGCTCTAATGCGCCATGTCCAAATGTGGTTTCTCTCTCTCTCTCTCTCTCTCTCTCTTTTTTGCCTCAAGCTTTTCTCATGAAAACCCACTCTTTGAACTGGCTGTTTTTAGTATGCCACTCAGGCCAAACCCTTTACGTTGTTATATACTTTTTAATCTGGAAGCATTATGAGTACTAAGGGACTTTTAAGTCTTCAGATTGTTTAGGTGCTACATATGCCTGCTAATGACATTTTACTAAGCAAAGAGCAAATTGCTATGCCAAACACTTTCCGCAACATTTTTAATATGCAAGGACTTTATGTTTCTGATTAATTGCGGTGTATTAATTATACTATACCAAACTCGTTTCATGCACAGAAACAATGGGAAAGAAGCTTTATTTATTTATTTTTTGAAAGAAAGAAAGGAAAAAACCAAACCCATGCACGAATTTAATGATGCAATGCAGCAATGTCGATGTTATGAATTGCATCATTTTCCTTTTTAGCTCACAACCAAACAGCATCCTTGGAGCTACTCTTTCAGCTGGAGCTCTTTTATGATTTCTATGGTAGCTTTGAATTCTCAGGAACTAATCAATCACAGGCAATTGCTGCTGGTTCAGGCTTCCTTGCAGCAGGGCCATGAGACCAGCACACAACGTAAGTGGGCATCTCAAGTTAATTGAAACTTGAAAGCGGGATGCTGACCTGAATGCTGCCGCCTGCAATCTAGAACACTTTGGCAAGGGCTTGTAAAAGAGTCTCTTCATCTTATCTACCTGCAATTTGAATCTGAAATGCAAAATGCTGATCAAATATATTCATTATCTTTGCTCTTGCAGATTGAAAAGCTGGAAGTCAGAGAGGAAATTAAGAAAGAAGGGGGTGTGTTTTGACGGGCTTTCCCCTATATAAATGAAGAAGATGGTTTATCAACTTTCACCCTGCTCCTTCCGCTATTCATGTGGTTTGTAGCCTTCGTCATTTCTAGGGTTCAGGAAAAGTTGTAGTTCAAAAACCCCACCTAGAATATCTAATATAATCCAGGAAAACCATACACTAAAGCAACCTGCTCTTTAAGAGCTTAATTCACAGTTACCATAAACTCATTGGGAAAGGGTTTACAATCTCTTTGTGTCCTGCACCTCCTGGAAAATACATAACACAAGAAGCGCCCTGCCAGAGCAGAGGGAAAACGTGCCTTTTCTAGTGTTCTCGCATTGGCCAGCCACATAGAAGCCTACGGGAAACCCACAAGCTAAAATTATTTTAACACCTTATCCATAACCACATTCTTCAGACCATCCAAGTGTCCCTATTTTCCAGGGACAGTCCTGGATTTACAGAAGCCGTCCTGGTTTCTGATTTGATAATGGAATGTCCTGCTTTTCCTTTGGATGTCCTTATTTAGTCGAGAAATGTTGGAGGGTATGGTAGGACAAACCCTATTTTCATCAGAGAAATGTTGGAGGGTATGGAGTTATACAACCCCCGAGCCAAATAGATAAGTACTATACAACCTTTAGAAGACATCTGAAGGCAGCCCTGTATTGGGAAGTTTCTTACTGTTTAATGTTTTATTATGTTTTTATATATGTTAGAAGCCACCCAGAGTGGCTGGGGCAACCCAGCCAGATGGGTGGGATATAAATAACAAAATCATTACTGTTATTATTATGGAAAAGGATGTGCCTATTTTCACCGGAGAAATGTTGGAAGGTGTGCATTTCGCCTAAGAGAGAATTCTGGGTAAATCTGAACAGTCTGCTTGGGCAGGTTAGCCAGGCATTAGTGTATACAGCCTTGGCATTACTTTCTGGAGTGTCTGCTTTTTTAACCTGAAAAAGTATAATACTCAAACTGTTCTGGTCATGCAGTACTTAAGCCTTTTGGTGCCAGTGCAAGGCAATGTATAAGACTGGATAGGGTTCAGGATATTGGGCACAGGAGACTACAGTATTCATGATTAGTGTCTTAAATACATGGTTGAATCAAAGGCTTCTATTAGTTACACAAGCTTTGGCTGGTTTTATCTTGTACCACTAGCAAGAAATAGCAAGGTCTATTATTGTCATATAATGGATAATGTAATTATTATAATATAATATAATTACAGTATAGTGGTTAATGTAATATAATGGCTATGGGCTTTTCGTACTGGGGCAGTTATGCAAAGCTGTAATCGTACAAACAGCTAAGTGGGTTGAGGTCAGACGGAAGATAAACCGTAATTATCACGTACGGAGCATATGTAAATCATTATTGTTCCATTTGCATTCAGATATACTTCCAAACATGCTTGAAACATCTGCTCCCTAAAGGAACCCTCCTCAATGACCAGATGCATTTTGGAAGGTAGCAGACTTTCAGTGGGCTTCCCATGTCACATTAAGTACTGCTGAAAGACTGCCTTTTAGATCTCTCTGAGATAATGTTATATGCATTCACTATACACTGCATTGAGGACCAAGAATAAACAGATCCTCCAAGTGTCCCTATTTTCCAGGGACAGTCCCAGATTTACAGAAGCCTTCCTGGTTTCTGATTTGATCCAGGAATGTCCCACTTTTCCTTAGGACATCCCTATTTAACTTCCTTCTGCAGGGCCAGTAAGACAGAGCTATTCTGCCTGGCTTTCAATTTGAACTTGTTGTTGTTTAGTCGTTTAGTCGTGTCCGACTCTTCGTGACCCCATGGACCAGAGCACGCCAGGCATTTGAACTTAGCCTGATCTTTTATTCCCTTTACTTCCCTCCCCCTCCCCTTTTTATGAAGATTACCCGCTCTAGGATCCCACAGCTAATTCTCCCCTGGTCTCCTCGCTGGCCCAAATAGGACTAATTTAGCCAGCTAGCCCTGGTGATCATCTAATGTTTATTGGATGGATTTCCCCCCTAAATTGATTTTTGAATTCTGAATTTATTGTTATTCATGTTTTATACTGTATTTTATGCTGTTTTTTGTTGTATCAATTAGGTGTTCTAAATTTGTTGTTAGCTGCCCTAAGCCCAGTTTTCTGAACCAGGAAGGGTGGGGTATAAATAAAAATTTATTATTATATTATTATTTATTATTTTCATCAGAGAAATGTCAGAGCATAGGGAGTTATGTCACCCCCAAGCCAAGGAGATAAATAACCATACTACCTTTAGAAGAAATCCGGAGGCAGCCCTGCATAGAGAAGTTTTTTTTTTTAAATGTTTAATGTTTTATTATGTTTTTATATTTGTTGGCTGAAGCATCCCAGTCAGATGGGCAGGGTATAAATGTTGTTGGTGTTGTTGAATAGGACATTCCTATTTTCATCGGAGAAATGTTGGAGGGTATGCAATATATTTGTATCAGTGACAACGATATACCACCCCAGTTCTGCTACTTTTTTTGCCTCAGTCCCAGTCATTGGGATACAAACTGGGTCACACTCATGACCTTCCTATGGCTGACATAGGATTGATTAGTTACTTACATCTCACATTTCAGTTGGCTGATGCTGCAATAATGATAGCACTCTAATCCTAGAAGTCATGGAAGTAGACTAAAATGGGTAAAGCATTCTGTATGACCATCAACAACATTAGAGCTCCTAAGAAAAATAAGGATTTTCTTGGTGGATTAAATCCACTTGTTTGGTCACAGTCAAAAAGAGGGTTCTGTCTTTAATGGTTATTCCATAAGATGTCCATAAGATGTCCACACCTCCCCTCTCCCATCATAAGGTCAACCAATGCCTAACCACCAAACCTTACAAAGTTGTGACAATTGCTACGAGGTAGGCAAAATTTTGCCAAGTGGAATAATTCCTACCAGGCCCCTCAACGGCGACCAACCAAGGTCCATAGCAAGGCCAATGAAAAAGAAAACCTGAAAATTAGGGAGTGAGGGTGGGAGTTAGAAGAAGCGAGCCAAGAGGAAGCCCTCTGGCTTGTGCCTGAGTTTAAATGGTCCCTGCCACGCCCCCACTAGCCGCCGGATTGGCTGTCTGGATGATGACATGGCTGGGATCCCCCAGGCAATGCAGGACTTCGTCCCCCACCCCCAGAGGAGAGTGGGTGGCCACGCGGTCCACCGCAACTCCTCCCCACAGAGAAGTGGAGCGGACTTGCAGAATGCTGCATGGAGGACAAGCTATCCAAGGCTCTGTGGAGGCAGCAATGTTTTTGAGTACCACTTGCTAGAAGCCACAGGAGGAGAGGGGATGTTCTTGTGCTTGAATCCTGACTGCGGGTTTACCACAATGGGCATCTGGCTGGCCACTGTGAGAGCAGCATACTAGACTACAAGGGCCATTGACCTGATCCCAGCAAGTTCCTCTTATGTTCTTGCTACTGCTGGCGCCACAGCACCCCCAGTGGCTGCCTTTGTAAGCAGCAGGCAAATACTGCTGCTCTGCTGTAAAAGAACTCCCTGCTGTGCCAATGTAGCAAGCAGCACAGTGGGAATCTTTCGGTTGCGATAAAAAGCAGAAACATTGTATTAAGCTTGTTTAACAAGGGAAATCTTGTGTTCCTGAATGCAACTTTGTAGGGTATAACTTGAAAATATTTTATTCTTGTTGAACTTTGGAAACGATGCATTATTGGAAACCCCTTTGCCTGCCATAAGCCCCTAAGCTTGCAGTCCCGCAGGCTGCTGATCACCAGGGGAAGCCCCCAGGAAGTTTCCCTGTTGAACAACGGTCCTTTGATGGTGATGATTTACCAGTGGCATTGCCCTGTTTACTCAGACTGACTGATTAATACAACTCACCAGTCCTGTTGATTATCCTTGCTGTTATAGGGATGTATCCTGCGCTACTCAGAATGTCAATGCTTTATGTGAACTTTGTCTGGAAAATGTGCAAATCCTACAATTCACAAGGACTTGATTGACATATTGTAATATTGACTTGTCTGACTTACTGTAAAGGTAAATGTAAATGGACCCCTCTGGGTCAACTCTGGGGTTGCGGCGCTCATCTCGCTTTATTGGCCAAGGGAGCTGGCGTACAGCTTCCGGGTCATGTGGCCAGCATGACTAAGCCGCTTCTGGCAAACCAGAGCAGCACACGGAAACGCTGTTTACCTTCCCGCCGGAGCAGTACCTATTTATCTACTTGCACTTTGACGTGCTTTCGAACTGCTAGGTTGGCAGGAGCAGGGACCGAGCAATGGGAGCTCACCCTGTTGCAGGGATTCGAACCGCCAACCTTCTGAACAGCAGGTCCTAGGCTCTGTGGTTTAACCCACAGCGCCACCTGCGTCCCGCTGACTTACTGTAACCCCTTCTAAAATGTTATGTATTTTTGATGTGTCTCTGAGGACTGTGGGATGGTGTTGTTTTTTGCCATTTTTGCACCAAATTTAAAACTTTAGAAGGTAGAGCACCTTTTGTCTTGGGGTTCTCCTTTTGTGCATAGTTAGGGTCAACCTATGTCTTCATATTGCTCAGAGTTTCAGCCACCCATCCATGTCCTCTTCTAGTAAACCCTGCTTTCAGTTTTCTGTCCTTGCCCATCCTCCAAGACGCAGCAAGTGTCCTGTGCCATCTGAGCATGCTCAGTCCTCACTGGCTTAATTTGGGTTTCCTTTTTTTCACTTGGTGTTCCTCCAAACCTGCCAATGCATCCATCATGCATGTGGATGGTACTTTTGAGCTACACATGAACTGGGGCCAAAAAAACAGAGTTTTCTATGAGTATAGGTGAAGACAGTGGAAGACAGAAGGGCCTGGCGTGCTCTGGTCCATGGGGTCACGAAGAGTTGGACACGACTAAACGACTAAACAACAACAACAACATATGTGATTGTTGTTCCATTTTCTCTGTTGTGGAATGGCAAACATAATATATTTGAAGTGGATGGATGTGCCACAATCACTTGTTTTGTTTTGCATGAAAAATGTCTGATGCAAAACACTTATGTAAGAAAAAGCCAAGTTAACAAAGAGAAGGTCAGCCATGCTGAATAAAACTATCTACGAAGTGAGCCACGTTAGAAAATTGCTTAGCTATTTAAGTGAACAAATAAAATAAAATAAAAAGAACACAGCATTAGTTTGGCCTCCTAGAGCTCACAGACTAATACATTTGATTTAAAATAAACACTAATTGAAGCTTGCTTTACAAATAGTATACAAAGGACCATATCATTTCCTTTGTCTTTTCAAAGAATAACCAGGAAGCACGAGGGGTGGAGTGGGGGGAATGGAAGAAGGAAAAGGCATGCAAGAGTCTTCACTTTCATGTACTGTACATAGAATTATGCAGACGGAAGATCATTCCTGCCAATAGATATTTTCTCTCCTCTGTACCAGAGCCCCGGGTGCCTCCTGAACAGCCTCTCCTGAAGCACAGAGGACCATCAGGAAAGGACAAATGCTAGCTCATCTTCCTCCCCAAGGTCAGCAATACAGTGGTACCTTGGTTCTCAAACGCATTGGTTCTCAGACTCTGAAAAGCCAGAAGTAAGTGTTCCGATTTTTGAATGTTTTTCGGAAGCTGAACGTCCGATGTGGCTATTGGCTATTATTTCCAGGGCACTTGCACCAGTCAGAAGCTGTGCCTTGGTTTTTGAACATTTCAGAAGTCAAATGGACTTCTGGAATGGATTCAGTTTGGCGCTTTTGTTTTTTGCTATTTATTTTGCGTTTTTGTTTTTTAAGGCTTTTTCAGTTAATTTGTTTTTGTGATTGTGTGGAACCCAGTTCAGCTACTGACTGTCTGATTGATTGATTGATTGATTGATTGTGTGACTGTGGAAATGGATAAAAGCCCCCCATCCAAACAATGACTATCATCAGTGCAGGTAAGGGAAAAAATAATTTAATTTTTTATCATCTACAATACTGTCTTATTTTTTTATAGTACAGTACATTGATTATTGCTTTCATTTTGTGGATCAATGGTCTCATTAGATAGTAAAATTCATGTTAAATTGCTGTTTTAGGGGTTGTTTTTAAAAGTCTGGAATGGATAAATCCGTTTTGCATTACTTTCTATGGGAAAGTGCGCTTTGGTTTTGGAACGCTTTGGTTTTGGAATGGACTTCCAGCACAGATTAAATTTGAGAACCAAGGTACCACTGTAGTGGCATTGGAGGGGGAAATTTGGACATTCCGAGATCAAATCAGACGCCAGGATGGCTTTCATAATTCTGGAACTGTGCCTGTGTGGTGTAGTGGTTAAGAGCGGTAGACTCGTCATCTGGGGAACCGGGTTCGCTTGCCCGCTCCTCCACATGCAGCTGCTGGGTGACCTTGGGCCAGTCACACTTCTCTGAAGTCTCTCAGCCCCATTCACCTCACAGAGTGTTTGTTGTGGGGGAGGAAGGGAAAGGAGAATGTAAGCAGCTTTGAGAATCCTTCGGGTAGTGATAAATCCAAACTCTTCTGGAAAACAGGGACACTTGGAGGGTATGCAATACTTTCATGAATCAGGAATGCACAATAGAAAGGATGCCTGGGAGGTCTGTTTTGTGCTCTTTGCTAGATCTGCTAGTGGCACTTGCTTAGAAAATGGCAGACTTCCACGCCTTTCTGCCTCCATGCCACAGCCTCACATATTTACTCCTGTCACATCGACTTTGCATTGAGTTTCTGTGACTTTTGGTGCCAATTGAGCAGAACACAAGCCTGTAATAACAGTTTGCCTTCATCATAACTACCCAGACTCTGCATCCATCAGGTTATTTTTCTTATGGTTACCTCTATGATATGTAGTATTTTCATAACAAAATAAAATGGTTGTCCACAATAGCAAATAGTTATCCCTCCCAAAGTAGAGACATCACCTTGCCAACAAAGGTCCGTATAGTAAAAGCTATGGTTTTCCCAGTAGTGATGTATGGAAGTGAGAGCTGGACCATAAAGAAGGCTGATCGCTGAAGAATTGATGCTTTTGAATTATGGTGCTGGAGGAGACTCTTGAGAGTCCCATGGACTGCAAGAAGATCAAACCTATACATTCTGAAGGAAATCAGCCCTGAGTGCTCACTGGAAGGACAGATCGTGAAGCTGAGGCTCCAATACTTTGGCCACCTCATGAAAAGAGAAGACTCCCTGGAAAAGACCCTGATGTTGGGAAAGATGGAGGGCACAAGGAGAAGGGGACGACAGAGGACGAGATGGTTGGAGCTACCAGCATGAGTTTGACCAAACTGCGGGAGGCAGTGGAAAACAGAAGTACCTGGCTTGCTCTGGTCCATGGGGTCACGAAGAGTCGGACACGACTAAACGACTAAACAACAACAAATCCCTCCCAAAATCAAATTCTAAAGTCCCTAGCACAATAACCGTTAGCTTCTTTGTCCATAGTTTGACAGGTGTTTTTAATTATATGTAAATCTTTCATGTCTGCATTTTTCTTTTTTCTTTTTTAAAAAATGATATTTATTAAAGTTTCAAAAAAAGGTTACATAGACAAGAAAAAAAGAAAGAAAAAAAATTAGAGGGGAAAAAATAAAAAATTACAAAATACCAAAAAAAATAAGAGACACTTAAAAACAAATCAATCTTTCCATACCTTACATTTCATTTCCTTGTTTCCCTGACCTCACACCTCCCTTTTTTGTATTCCAATTCAGTTAGTTAATTCAGCAATTTCTTTCCCTCTTTGTTTTTATCTCAATCCTTTAACTTAATATATTATAACTTTGGATTCTCACCTGTTAACAATCCATTTTTACATACACCTTTATAACATTGCTGCTAAAACCACTTAACTTCATTCTGACATCATTCTAACATTCATTAATTTTGCAATATTTCTGTAAATAGTCTTTAAATTTCTTCCAATCTTCTTCCACCGACTCTTCTCCCTGGTCTCGGATTCTGCCAGTCATTTCCGCCAGTTCCATGTAGTCCATCACCTTCATCTGCCATTCTTCCAGAGTGGGTAGTTCTTGTGTCTTCCAGTACTTTGCAATAAGTATTCTTGCTGCTGTTGTGGCATACATAAAGAAAGTTCTGTCCTTCTTTGGCACCCATTGGCCGACCATGCCCAGGAGAAAGGCCTCTGGTTTCTTCAGGAACGTATATTTATATACCTTTTTCATTTCGTTATAGATCATCTCCCAGAAAGCCTTAATCCTTGGGCATGTCCACCAAAGGTGAAAGAATGTACCTTCAGTCTCTTTACATTTCCAACATTTATTATCGGGCAAATGATAGATTTTTGCAAGCTTGACTGGTGTCATGTACCACCTGTAGATCATTTTCATAATATTCTCTCTTAAGGCATTACATGCCGTAAACTTCATACCTGTGGTCCATAACTGTTCCCAGTCAGCCATCATTATGTTATGTCCAACATCTTGTGCCCATTTAATCATAGCAGATTTCACTGTTTCATCCTGAGTATTCCATTTCAACAGCAAGTTATACATCTTTGATAAAATCTTGGCTTTGGGTTCTAACAGTTCTGTTTCTAATTTTGATTTTTCCACCTGGAAGCCAATTTTCTTGTCCAAATTGTATGCCTCCATTATCTGATAGTAATGAAGCCAATATTGCACTTTATTTTTTACTTTTTCAAAACTCTGCAGTTTCAATCTATCTCCCTCTTGTTCCAGAATTTCCCAATATTTCGGCCGTTTGGCCTCCATATTGAGCTTTTTCTGAGCCTTCGCTTCCATCGGTGACAGCCACCTTGGGGTTTTATTTTCAAGTAGGTCCTTATATCTTATCCAGACATTAAACAATGCTTTCCTGACAATATGATTTTTAAATGCTTTATGTGCTTTGACCTTATCATACCACAAGTATACATGCCATCCAAATACATTATTAAAACCTTCTAAGTCCAAAATGTCTGTGTTTTCAAGAAGCAGCCATTCTTTCAGCCAGCAAAAAGCTGCTGATTTATAATAAAGTTTAAAGTCTGGCAGGGCAAATCCACCTCTTTCCTTTGCGTCCGTTAGTATTTTGAATTTTATTCTAGGCTTCTTGCCCTGCCAGACAAATCTAGAAATTTCTCTCTGCCACTTCTTGAAACAATCCATTTTATCCAAAATTTGCAATGTTTGAAACAAAAACAACATTCTAGGCAATACATTCATTTTTATCGCAGCAATACGGCCTAGCAGTGAAAGCTTCAAGTTTGACCAAATTTCTAAATCTTTTTTCACTTCGGTCCAGCATTTTTCATAATTGTCTTTAAATAGATTCCCATTTTTAGCTGTCATGTTAATCCCCAGGTATTTCACTTTCTTAACCACTGTTAAACCTGTCTCATTCTGAAACCTCTCTCTCTCAATCACTGTTAATTTTTTCTCTAAAACCTTTGTTTTTAACTTATTCAGTTTAAATCCTGCAACCTGACCAAATTCTTGAATCAGTTCCAAAACCCTTTTGGTACTAGATTCTGGCTCCTGTAATGTCAATACTAAGTCATCTGCAAATGCTCTCAATTTGTACTGTTTAGCTCCGACTTGTATACCTTTAACCAATTGGTCCCTTCTATTCATATTCAGGAGGACCTCCAGGACCGATATAAAAAGCAATGGGGAGATTGGGCAACCTTGTTGTGTCCCTTTTTCTATCTTAAATTTCTCCGTCACCACATTATTTACAATTAATTTGGCCTTTTGTTCTGAATAAATTGCACTTATACCGTTTCCAAAGCCTTGGCCTACCCCCATCCCTTGTAAGTTCTTCTTCATGAAACTCCAAGAAATGTTGTCAAAAGCTTTCTCCGCGTCCACAAATATCAAAACTGACTTGGTATTTATATTCACTTGTAATTTTTCTAAAATATTGATTATGTTTCTCATATTATCAGACAAGTGTCTACCCGGGAGAAAGCCTGCTTGATCTTTATGGATCTCTTCCACTAGCACTTTTTTTAGTCTTTTAGCCAAAATGTCTGCAAAGATTTTATAATCCACATTGAGCAGTGATATGGGGCGATAGTTCTTAAGCTGCGTCTTTTCAGTCTCTGTTTTCAGTACAAGTGTAATGTACGCTTCTTTCCACGACTCTGGTGCCCTTTTCCCATCCATTATTTCGTTACAGACTTCCTTTAAAGGTTGTACTAACCATTCTTTTAAAGATCTGTAGTATCTAGAAGTCAGTCCATCCGGTCCTGGAGATTTACCTAATTGCATATTCTAAATGGCACCTTCTACCTCCTGTTCAGTTATTTTATAGTTCAGCATTAATTTATTTTCTTGAGAGATTTTTTGTAATCCATTTATTTTCAAAAATCGGTCTACATCAATTTCTTTCTGTGGCCCTTGTTTATATAGTTGTTTAAAATACCTCTGGAAACAGTTTCTAATCTCAACTGGGTTCTGTATGTTCTTTCCTTCCACTTCTAAATTTATAACAGTATTTAGTTTTTGTCTTTTTTTCGTTTGCCAAGCCAACAATTTCCCACATTTATTTGCCGACTCGAATGTCTTTTGTCTCATTTATTTAATTTTCCATTCTATCTCCTGATTCATCATCTTCATGTATTGTACTTGATATAACTTTATTTCTCTCAAAATCTCTTGTGACTTTGGTTTTGCTCTCAATTTCTTTTCACTTTCCTTTATTTTCTCCAATATTTTATCCTTCTTCTCATTTTGGAGTCTCTTCTTTATTGCATTCTGTTGTATCAAGAACCCTCTCATAACAGCTTTGCTTGCGTCCCAAATTACTCTTTTTTCAACATTGGTGTTCATATTTGTCTCGAAATAGTCTCTCAAGGTTTTTTGGGCCTTCTTAATCACTTCTTCATCTCTAAATAAGGTGTCATTCATCCTCCATCTGAAGGAACCAGTTGGTGTTAGTTTCATCTCCATCTTCACAGCATTGTGGTCGGAGCAGGTTTTTGTGCAAATTTCCACTTTTCTTGTCTTTGGTGCCATTCCTCTAGTTACCCATATTTGGTCAATTCTTGTCCATGTCAATTTGGCTTCAGAGAAGAAGGTTCCCTCTCTAGCCAAGGGATTCTTTGTTCTCCAAATATCAACTAAGTCCAAGTTGTCTGTCATCTCAAAAAAGGTTTTCGGTAGTCGGCCATCCTTAGTGACTACCTGTCTTAGTGCTTTATCCATATGTGTAGATACCACTCCATTCATATCTCCCATCAAAATCACATTATAGTCCAAATAGTCCATCAAGGTCTCATGCAACTTTTTAAAGAATTCAGATTTCCCCTCATTTGGTGCGTAAACTCCTACTATTAAGAATTTCTCTCCTTGTATTTGAATTTCAATTGCCACAAATCTTCCTTGGTCATCTTTAAAGATAAATTTCGGTAGTAGTCTCTCCTTTGCATAAATCACAACTCCTCTTTTTTTAACTTTATCCAATGAAATAAACTCCTGGCCCAGTGTTTTATTGATGAATACTTTTCTATGTAGCCTTGTCACATGTGTTTCCTGTAAACAAATCAAGTCCAATTGTTCCTTTTTTAATAAATGAAACACTGTTTTCCTTTTCTGAGGGGAATTGAGACCATTACAATTCCAGCTTAATAGTTGCAGAGCCATGATGTAGTTACTTTACTTCTCCTCCAACTGCACCAAGTGCCTGTTCCTGCTCTGTCGGTGGTATCACCTTCTCTAGGCAGTCTTTTAATCCAGAAGGTAGTTTTGCTATATCCAAAATTCCTCTTTCTAGTACTCTTAACTCTTCTCCAGATTCTTTCTGCAGGTCTTCTTCGTGGTCTTTCAAAAATCTTTCTTTGTCATCTACTGATCTTATTTTTATCTTTCTTCCTTTAAAGCTGAAAGATAGGCCTTGGGGGAATTCCCACCTAAAGATGATTCTGTTGCTTCTCAACAGGGCAACCAAATCTCTATAATTGGACCGAAGGTCCAAAAGATATTTCGGAATGTCTTTAAATATCTCCACTTTTGACTGATGTATTTCCAAAGTCTTCTGGAAGTGCAGACTCAAGATTTTGTCTCTCTCCTCTTTTGTTCAGAGGGTGATCAAACAGTCTCTCACCCTGTTCTTCTGCCCTCCTCTTCCAAGCCTGAAAGCACTCACTATCTTAAAATCTTCCTTCTCCAAGTCTAGGTTCCAAAAGTCTACAAATTCTGCATAAGGACTCTCCTGTGTGAGTGTCTGAGGGCCCTGCTCCTTCCTGCCACTCACCATCTGGCCCGGGGCGGGGCCTGAGGCCTCACAAGGACTGCTGCGCTCTGCTGCCCAGGAGGACTCTCCTGTGTGAGTGTCTGAGGGCCCTGCTCCTTCCTGCCACTCACCATCTGGCCCAGGGCGGGGCCTGAAGGACTCACAGGGACTGCTGCGCTCTGCTGCCCAGGAGGACTCTCCTCTGTGAGTGTCTGAGGGCCCTGCTCCTTCCTGCCACTCACCATCTGGCCCGGGACGGGGCCTGAGGCCTCACAAGGACTGCTGCGCTCTGCTGCCCAGGAGGACTCTCCTGTGTGAGTGTCTGAGGGCCCTGCTCCTTCCTGCCACTCACCATCTGGCCTGGGGCGGGGCCTGAGGCCTCATAAGGACTGCTGCGTTCTGCTGCCCAGGAGGACTCTCCTGTGTGAGTGTCTGAGGGCCCTGCTCCTTCCTGCCACTCACCATCTGGCCCGGGGCGGGGCCTGAGGCCTCACAAGGACTGCTGCGTTCTGCTGCCCAGGAGGACTCTCCTGTGTGAGTGTCTGAGGGCCCTGCTCCTTCCTGCCACTCACCATCTGGCCTGGGGCGGGGCCTGAGGCCTCATAAGGACTGCTGCGTTCTGCTGCCCAGGAGGACTCTCCTGTGTGAGTGTCTGAGGGCCCTGCTCCTTCCTGCCACTCACCATCTGGCCCGGGGCGGGGCCTGAAGGACTCACAGGGACTGCTGCGCTCTGCTGCCCAGGAGGACTCTCCTGTGTGGGTGTCTGAGGGCCCTGCTCCTTCCTGCCACTCACCATCTGGCCTGGGGCGGGGCCTGAAGGACTCACAGGGACTGCTGCGCTCTGCTGCCCAGGAGGACTCTCCTGTGTGAGTGTCTGAGGGCCCTGCTCCTTCCTGCCACTCACCATCTGGCCCGGGGCGGGGCCTGAGGCCTCACAAGGACTGCTGCGTTCTGCTGCCCAGGAGGACTCTCCTGTGTGAGTGTCTGAGGGCCCTGCTCCTTCCTGCCACTCACCATCTGGCCCGGGGCGGGGCCTGAGGCCTCACAAGGACTGCTGCGTTCTGCTGCCCAGGAGGACTCTCCTGTGTGAGTGTCTGAGGGCCCTGCTCCTTCCTGCCACTCACCATCTGGCCTGGGGCGGGGCCTGAGGCCTCACAAGGACTGCTGCGCTCTGCTGCCCAGGAGGACTCTCCTGTGTGAGTGTCTGAGGGCCCTGCTCCTTCCTGCCACTCACCATCTGGCCCGGGACGGGGCCTGAAGGACTCACAGGGACTGCTGCGCTCTGCTGCCCAGGAGGACTCTCCTGTGTGGGTGTCTGAGGGCCCTGCTCCTTCCTGCCACTCACCATCTGGCCCAGGGCGGGGCCTGAGGCCTCATAAGGACTGCTGCATTCTGCTGCCCAGGAGGACTCTCCTGTGTGGGTGTCTGAGGGCCCTGCTCCTTCCTGCCACTCACCACCTGGCCCAGGGCGGGGCCTGACAGGCCTCACAGGGACGGTTGTTGTCACTGCTGCTGCGACCCAGGGGGATCCGGAGGGGCGCAGAGTTTGTTTTAAAATGTTCCTTTTCCTTTCATTTTTTTGTATATGCGGGGACGGGGATGGGGGTGGGATGGATGTTTAGTTGGGAATTTGTTTGATTTTAATGGATTTGTAATTTTTATAGTTTTTCATTTGTATTGTTTTTTGTTTTCTGGGGTTTTTTATTGTTTTAAGGTCTTATTTTGTTCTTAAGGGGAAGGGTCAGGGCTGCCGGGGAGTGGGTCCCAGCCAACAAAATGGCTGGGGTATGTTCCACGGAGGGGGATGCGCTGGGACAACCGATCTCAGTGATCACGGGTAGGAGGAGGAGTTACGCTAAGACCAGACCATGTCATTACAGAGGAGGCAGGTTTAGTCGTTGTCTGAGGACTATCCCTGCCTCCGGGTCTGGTCCTGTCCGGACGGATACTAGAATCAGCAAGGGATACCCACATAGCCTGAAGGTGCTGCTGTGCAATGCCAGGTCAATGATTCATAAGACCACTGCCATCCATGACGTGATCATGGATGGAGGATTTGACCTGGCTTGTGTAACAGAGACTTGGTTGGATGAAGCAGGTGGGCCTGTTCTTGCCGCTGCTTGTCCACCAGGTTTCTCTTACGCACAGCAACCCAGGCCCTGTGGGCGGGGAGGGGGGGTTGCAGTGATTTTTAGGAAGTCATTAGTTTGCACCAGGCATCCTATTGGGAAGACCCAGTTCTCTGAGTGCATGTTCTGGAAGTTGGGCAATAGGGGCAGTACAGGATTCCTTTTGGTGTACCGACCTCCCCGCTGCACCAAGGATTCCCTGCCCGAGCTGCTTCAGGTCGTGGCGGATGTTCTCCTGGAGACACCTAGTTTGGTTGTCCTAGGGGATTTTAACATCCATGCCGACACGACCTTACAAGGGGCCGCTCGGGACTTCGTGGAAAGCATGGCCTCCATGGGGCTGTCCCTGAATAAGTTTGGCCCAACCCATAGCCACGGACATGCCTTGGACCTGGTGTTTACCTCCATGGATGTTGGTGTTCTGACACTAAGTAAAAGCGAAACAAAAGAAGTGCCATGGTCAGACCACTTCCTGGTGCAACTTGACTTCTCCGCGACCCTTCCCCTCTGCAGGGAGGTGGGACCGATTCGGATGGTCCGCCCCCGCCACTTAATGGATCCAAATGGTTTCCAGAGAGCGGTAGGGGATGCTTTATCCCATGTTGATGGCCTTTCAGCTGATTCCCTGGTGGCCCGCTGGAATGTGGAGTTAACCAGGGCTATTGACTGTTTGGCTCCGAAGCGCCCTCTCCGATTGCATGGAGCCCGGATGGCCCCGTGGTTTTCCACGAATCTGAGGGCAATGAAACAATCGTTGAGACGGCTAGAGCGCCGGTGGCGGATGACCCATTCTGAAGCTGACCGGACACAGGTTAGAGCTCAGTGTCGAGCCTACCAAGTGGCGGTAGCGACGGCGAAGAAGGCTTTCTTCGCCGCCTCTATTGCATCTGCAGAAAACAGCAGCAGGAGACTTTTTCAGGTGGTCCGCAATTTAGCGGAACCACCTGCTACATCGGGGCCCAATACGGGCCACATGATCTCCTGCAATGATTTTGCAAAGTTTTTTGCAGATAAAGTCGCTCAGATTCGGGAAGAGGTAGACGCCACCGTGGGAGCAGGGCCGGGGCGGGGGAGTGCTAGAGTCCTGTCTAGTCAAATTGTGTGGGATCAATTCCAATCTGTTACCTCCGAGGATGTGGACAGGCTGCTTGGACGAGTGAAACCAACCACCTGTCTCCTTGATCCTTGCCCATCCTGGCTTATAAAAGCTAGCCGGGAAGGGCTGGGCGATGGGCTTCGTGGGGTGGTGAATGCTTCCCTCCGTGAGGGAGCCTTCCCAGACCCGCTGAAAGAGGCGGTTATTAAACCGCTTCTTAAAAAACCATCTTTAGATGCGGCCACGATGGCCAACTATCGCCCAGTCTCAAATCTTCCATTCTTGGGCAAGGTGATTGAGCGAGTGGTTGCTGAACAACTCCAGGCACGCCTGGAAGAAGCGGACCATTTGGATCCCTTCCAATCGGGATTCAGGCCTCATCACGGGACTGAAACTGCCTTGGTCGCACTGGTTGATGATCTCCGGCGGGCTAGGGACAAAGGTGAGAGCTGTTTCCTAGTTCTGCTGGATCTCTCAGCGGCGTTTGATACCATCGACCATAACATCCTTCTGGACCGTCTTGAGGGGCTGGGAGCTGGGGGCACTGTCATACAGTGGTTCCGCTCCTTCCTCCTGGGCCGTGTTCAGAAAGTGGTGGTGGGGGATGAGTGTTCAGACCCTTGGGCTCTCACTTGTGGGGTGCCTCAGGGTTCTGTCCTCTCCCCCATGCTTTTTAATATCTATATGAAGCCGCTGGGAGAGATCATCAGGGGGTTTGGACTGGGTGTTCATCAGTATGCAGATGACACCCAGCTCTACCTCTCCTTTAAATCAGAACCAGTGAAGGTGGTGAAGGTCCTGTGTGAGTGTCTGGAGGCGGTTGGAGGATGGATGGCGGCAAACAGATTGAGGTTGAATCCTGACAAGACAGAAGTACTGTTTCTGGGGGACAGGAGGCGGGCAGGTGTGGGGGATTCCCTGGTCCTGAATGGGGTAACCGTGCCCCTGAAGGACCAGGTGCGCAGCCTGGGAGTCATTTTGGACTCACAGCTGTCCATGGAGGCACAGGTTAAATCCGTGTCCAGGGCAGCTGTGTACCAGCTCCATCTGGTACGTAGGTTGAGACCCTATCTGCCCGCGGACTGCCTTGCCAGAGTGGTGCATGCTCTGGTTATCTCCCGCTTGGACTACTGCAATGCGCTCTACGTGGGGCTACCTTTGAAGGTGACCCGGAAACTACAACTAATCCAGAATGCAGCAGCCAGACTGGTGACTGGGAACAGCCGCCGAGACCATATAACACCGGTCTTGAAAGACCTACATTGGCTCCCAGTACGTTTCCGAGCACAATTCAAAGTGTTGGTGCTGACCTTTAAAGCCCTAAACGGCCTCGGTCCAGTATACCTGAAGGAGCGTCTCCACCTCCATCGTTCTACCCGGACACTGAGGTCCAGCACCGAGGGCCTTCTGGCGGTTCCCTCACTGCGAGAAGCCAAGTTACAGGGAACCAGGCAGAGGGCCTTCTCGGTAGTGGCGCCCTCCCTGTGGAACGCCCTCCCACCAGATGTCAAAGAGAACAACAACTACCAGACTTTTAGAAGACATCTGAAGGCAGCCCTGTTTAGGGAAGCTTTTAATGTTTGATGTATCATAGTATTTTAATATTCTTTTGGAAGCCGCCCAGAGTGGCTGGGGAAACCCAGCCAGATGGGCGGGGTATAAATAATAAATTATTATTATTATTATTATTATTATTATTATTATAAGAAAGTCAGTCAGATTGTCTTTCTCAAGTTTGGGTATGGCCCGATCCTCAAATTCGTTTGTTTCTCCTTCAATTCAATCATAGACAATATCGACCTGTGGTCTTCAAGTTGCCTGTGTATCGGTGGTATCTTCTCTTCTACAGCAACTACTATTTCCTTTGCTTCTTCAGCTGTCTTTCGGGTCAAAGTAGATTCCTGTAACATGTCTGCATTTTTCAGAGCAAATACTCACAGAAAATAAGTGGAGATTAAAAGATTCCCTTCTTTACCACTCCAAAAGTAATAAATGTCATTCCATGAAAACCCCTGTTGAAAATCTGAAATTTGGCAGGATTCAATCCCCCCAATTAGGCGATGATGCCTGCAAATTGCATCCAATTCTGCGAAAATTAAAAAAAACCTAGAGGTGGTCCCTGTTCTAATAAATGAAAGATTTCCACCACAAAGAACCTAGGCCTATTTGTCTGTAGTTGACAAGGTTTGTACACTACAGAGGGGCACTAATGCCTGCATATTCCATCCACTTCTGCCAAAAGGAAAAGGTTATAGCCATTTTTTTATTTTCCAGTAGTGACTGGAACAGACCTCCAAATCAGGCAGCCTCTGAAATGCTCACGGCTGAGGTGGGAAGTTTTCCAAAGTACCAAATTGGGGTCTGAACTTAATATGCTGGTTAGTTACTGCCCCTTATAAAAATATAACAAATTATTTACAGTAATTTGCCAAAAGATTTCCTGCCTCTCCCAAATGTATACCCAACCCCCTTCAATTATAAGTACTGAAAGCACAAGGTGAAAACATTCTAGATGGGGGTCACTGGAAGTTTTTGGTCCTTTGAAACTTACAAATGACACAGAGCTGTCATCCAACTGATGGAATAAAGCTATATTCCAATACAGAGGAAAAACTTCCAAAGGTCTTGGCTCTCAATTCTGCTTTCAGAAATGCCAACAATGTTATAATTCGGGTCTGTGTTGTCTGCATGTTTATAAGAACAAAAAAATAAAACAGAAAAACAAAACTTGTAACTTTGCATTTCTCATCTGATCTGACTGCTTAGATATAGAGATGACTGTGCCCAGATGAAAATAAAAAAGGCATATGGGTCATTTTAATAGAGCTTTGGCAGTACAGCACCTATAGTTTCCTTCTTTGCAGTTTGCAAACCTCCAAATATCAATATTACTATACATCCCATAGAAATGAGTATAATATCAAATCTAAGAGAGGCAAGCTCTGATCTCATTGGGAGAAGCTTGTTGCTCACTGATAGAACAGGGGCTTTGCATGCATGGAAAAGTCAATTGTGCTATCCCTGGCATTGTGAGGTAAGACTAGGGAAGGGCTGGCCTAGATAGCTCATTTGATTAGAATATGGTGCTGAGAACACCCAGGTTGCAGGTTCCATCCCCGTATAGGACAGCTGCATATTCCTGTAGCTCTAATTCTATAGTTCTATGATTCTATTGTTCTTGTCGTTTCAATTAATTTTAAATTAATTTTATATACTGTCCTTTATCAGAAAATCCCAAGGCGGTGTACAACATTAAAAACACTTTAAATAATATCAATAATCAAAACATGAAAATTGCACTGACAGACAGCCCTAATAGTAAAATAATCATCATAATAGCAGTCCACTCCCCCACACCTTCACAGATTATTGAATAGCCTTAGGCCTGGGTAAAGAGGAATGTTTTTTGCCTGATGCCTAAAGACATGTAATGATGGCACCAGGCGAGTCTCTCTGGGGAGAGCATTCCATAATCAGTGAGCCACCACAGAAAAGACCCATTCTCTTGTTGCCACCCTCCAAACCTTTCTGGGATGGGGAACATAGAGAAGGGCCTCAGGGTTCGGGTTGCTTCATACGGGGAGAGGCAATCCTTAATGTCCTGAGCTGTGACTACATTCCTCTCTAAAACCCTGGACAGCTGTTGTCAGTCAGTGTAAATAATTGTGGCCTTTGTGAGCCAATGGTCAGACTTCCTAACACTATAAGGATTTCCTGTGCAACCTTCCAACACATATGTTTAAAAACAAGTATGAGATATATGTAACGACCAAATGGAATGTGTGTTTCACCTCTGCTCTTTGGGCCATATACTCATTTAAGAAAATGTCTTCTTTGGCGATCACTCATAGCTGAGTATAATTGTCTTCCATAAACACGGTTTTAACTGTGAGTCCGTAAGTGGCAGTGGAGGCCAATTCTGGATCCACACATCCTTCCACAGTGGGGACATAGGTGGGAGTTGATCACGGTCAGGGTTTGCCAAGCATGCCTTCCACTTAGCACATTTCTCCCTTTCATTCTGAGTTTGAGCATCTTCAAAGTCCATGACACCTTTGGTAAAGGCTGTTCTCCAAGTGGAGTACTCGCAGGCCAGTGTTTCCCAGTTTCAATGTTTATACTACATTTTTAAAAAATTGCCTTGAGAGTGTCTGTAAACCTCTTTTGTTGTCCACCAACATTGCACTTTCCATTATTAAGTTGGGAGTAAAGTAGTTGCTTTGAAGGACGATAATCAAACATCCGAACAACATGACCAATCCAACAAAGTTGATGTTAAAGAATCATCACTTCAACACTGGTTATCTTTTGCTTCTTCCAATACATTTGCCCATCTTCTCAACTGATATGTAATTTTTTTTTGAGACACCGTTGATGGAATCTTTCAAGGAGTGGTCCATTTTTCACAAGCATACAGTAAACAAGCATTTTGGTTTCCCTGCAAATGTCCTGATCCTCAAACACTCTGCACTTCAATCGGGAGAAAGTCGCACTCGCAGAACTTAGGTGATGCTGGATTTTGGCATCCATATCAGCCCCTGTGGAAAGATAACTGCCCAGGTAGGAGAAGTGATCAACATAAGAAAATGTGCAACCCTGATGGGAAGCTAGTGCAGTATCACGTGCAGTAAAGGGTGTGGGTGACAGAGCAAGAGAGAAAGCACAATTACAGAAAAATCTAACTTTTAATATTTGGTTATGCAATGAATTGAATGTCTTTTGTTTCTATTGTCTTTAAATCCTCTGTCCTTGTATAGCTCAAGGGCTAGGGAAGGTGTACAGCACACTTCTTACCAACCACCAAGAGTATAGCTTAATGATTTTAAATTCACGCATTGCAGTCCAACTGTCCCCAAGAGTCTTGGATTGCCTTACTTTGCTTTTGTAATGAGAATATAGTGACACATTTTCATTATTAGATCAAAGGAGCAGGGCATTACATGAAACTACTCGCAAATGAAAATATCAAAATTGGCTGGGGTATACGCTTTCATTCTAATCAAATATCATTCTCTCTCTCCCTTTTTTTCCTTCCAGAAATCAATAAAGGAAACCAAAGAAAGGAGACAGAGTGTCTGAAATTAATCCAGCTAGTGAAATCAGACTTAAAGTAGGTTCATTTAGGCACGGTTGGCTGGAATAACTGAAACATGGATTTTTATAATTAGAATGCCTTTTGGAAATATATGCCTAATTGATAAAACACTTTTTTTAAAAAAGAAATATTGAACTTAGCTTGTCTCATGGTAGAGTAAATCTATGTACTTAACTCTGCTTCATGCTGAATGTATTAGTAGTTGAGGTTTAGTCTCTTGAGATTGATGGAAGTATCCCTCAGTATCTTTAGATGGCTGCCTTTGAGGTAGTATGATACAAAGTCAATTGGGGGCATATAATTAGATTAGTACTTATTACCATAATCATAGGCTGTGACACATCACATGAACTCCTCATTAGCAAGTAGCAAGGAGCAAATTGGTGAGATCACCAGTGTCGATAAAAGTTAATCAGTCTTCATGTATTCACACACCGATGCCTCTTCCCCTCTTTTTTATGTACTCAAAAGTAAAATACTTACCCCAAAGATAAAAGCTGGATGCTGTAGGCAGTTGCTTTCATTTACTAATGTGCAACAAAATTTCTGTGCTAAAGCACAGAATGAACTCAGGCTTGCTAGAGAGGTTAAAAGCAACAAAAAAGGCTTTTATGGGTATGTTCGTAGCAAAAGGAAGAACAAAGAAACAGTGGGGTCACTCAGAGGAGAAGATGGTGAAATGCAAACAGGGGACACAGAAAGGGCTGAACTCCTCAATGCCTTCTTTGCCTCAGTCTTCTCCGATAAAGAAAACAATGCCCGACCTGAAGAATTTGAAGCAAATGATTCAGCAAAGGAAACACAGCCCAGAATAACTAAGGAGATAGTACAAGAATACTTGGCTAGTTTAGATGTATTCAAGTCTCAAGGGCCAGATGAACTGCATCCAAGAGTATTAAAAGAACTGGCAGATGTGATCTCAGAACCACTGGCAGTCATCTTTGAGAATTCCTGGAGAACAGGCGAAGTCCCGGCAGACTGGAGGAGGGCAAATGTTGTCCCTATTTTCAAAAAGGGGAAAAGAGAGGACCCAAATAATTACCGCCCAGTCAGTCTGACATCAATACCAGGGAAGATTCTGGAGCAGATCATTAAGCAAACAGTCTGTGAGCACCTAGAAAGGAATGCTGTGATCACCAATAGTCAGCATGTATTTCTGAAAAATAAGTCATGTCAGACTAACCTGATCTCATTTTTTGACAGAATTACAAGCCTGGTAGATGAAGGGAATGCAGTGGATGTAGCCTACCTTGATTTCAGCAAGGCATTTGACAAGGTGCCCCATGATATTCTTGTAAAGAAGCTGGTAAAATGCGGTCTTGACTATGCTACCACTCAGTGGATTTGTAACTGGCTGACTGACCGAACCCAAAGGGTCTCATCAATGGTTCCTCTTCATCCTGGAGAAGAGTGACTAGTGGGGTGCCACAGGGTTCTGTCTTGGGCCCGGTCTTATTCAACATCTTTATCAACAACTTGGATGATGGACTCAAGGGCATTCTGATCAAATTTGCAGATGACACCAAACTGGGAGGGGTGGCTAACACCCCAGAGGACAGGATCACACTTCAAAACGACTTTGACAGATTAGATAACTGGGCCAAAACAAACAAGATGAATTTTAACAGGGAGAAATGTAAAGTATTGCACTTGGGCAAAAAAAATGAGAGGCACAAATACAAGATGGGTGACACCTGGCTTGAGAGCAGTACATGTGAAAAGGATCTAGGAGTCTTGGTTGACCACAAACTTGACATGAGCCAACAGTGTGACGCGGCAGCTAAAAAAGCCAATGCAATTCTGGGCTGCATCAATAGGAGTATAGCATCTAGATCAAGGGAAGTAATAGTGCCACTGTATTCTGCTCTGGTCAGACCTCACCTGGAGTACTGTGTCCAGTTCTGGGCACCACAGTTCAAGAAGGACACTGACAAACTGGAACGTGTCCAGAGGAGGGCAACCAAAATGGTCAAAGGCCTGGAAACGATGCCTTATGAGAAACGATGCCTTATGAGGAATGGCTAAGGGAGCTGGGCATGTTTAGCCTGCAGAAGAGGAGGTTAAGGGGTGATATGATAGCCATGTTCAAATATATAAAAGGATGTCACATGGAGGAGGGAGAAAGGTTGTTTTCTGCTGCTCCAGAGAAGCGGGCACAGAGCAATGGATCCAAACTACAAGAAAGAAGATTCCACCTAAACATTAGGAAGAACTTCCTGACAGTAAGAGCTGTTCGACAGTGGAATTTGCTGCCAAGGAGTGTGGTGGAGTCTCCTTCTTTGGAGGTCTTTAAGCAGAGGCTTGACAACCATATGTCAGGAGTGCTCTTATGGTGTTTCCTGCTTGGCAGGGGGTTGGACTCGATGGCCCTTGTGGTCTCTTCCAACTCTATGATTCTATGATTCTATGATTCTATAAATGGGAACTCTTTGTTATCACTTGATTCTGTAAATAAATCTACTATGTATGTATGTATGTATGTAGATGGTGATAGCAGTCATGAAATTAAAAGACGCCTGCTTCTTGGGAGAAAAGTGATGACAAACCTAGACAGCATCTTAAAAAGCAGAGACATCACCTTGCCGACAAAGGTCTGTATAGTTAAAGCTATGGTTTTCCCAGTAGGGAACAGGGTTTCCCAAACTTGGGTCTCTAGCTGTTTATGGACTACAACTCCCACCATCCCTAGCTAGCAGGACCAGTGACCAGGGGTGATGGGAACTGTAGTGCAAAATCAGACTGGGAAACCCTGGAACAGAACAACAGATTTGGACCAAGGAAGCCTGGCTTCAAATTTCAACCCATTCATGGCAATACTGGTTGAAAACAGATCACAGCTACTGCTCCATTTAACTATATCTGACACCATCAGTGATTTATATCTCAGTTTGTGGCAAGGGTGATCAGCAGGAAATCGTCAGATCCTTTGCATACTAAGCTCACTTTCAGATAACCAGTTTTGGGGGCATTCATTCTGATTTGTTTGTGGGGACATTAAATGCCACTGTGTCAAGCAAATGTTACCCCACACTTCCCAATGCATTGTCCCATCGCTTTCCTTATCACAAAATTTAAAATAAAATTTTGGAGGGAAGTAGGACTTGCACAGGAGCTGCAAGTCCACTTTAATTGTGCAACCTGAACTTGCCATTATGTGACTGGATCTGACCTGAAAATAGTATCAGTCTGGAAGCACCCTAAAAACAATAGAAGGAGCATCCGTTTGCTGTTGAAATATTTTTGCCCAGTGCACTTTTTTTTTTTTTTTTGGCACTATTCAAAGGCAAACAGGCAAAGTGAGATAAAGCTCAAGGAGGCATTGCTAGTTGCTAGTTAAAACAAAAGCCAAAGCCTCCGCACTATCACCATTGCATAACAAGCATCTCAGACATTTAATAAATTAAAAGTCCCCCCATGGGTGGCTGCAGTGAGCTGCCAAGCCCAAGTCCTGCTGCTTTACTCAGCTAGTCTCTTATTGTTCAAGTCAATGAAAATCATTTATAACTATAAAAGCCCCACAACAGCATTGCAAAAACGCTGGGCTGAAACATAATATAAGAGAACATTTACCCTGTGGGGGATCACTAAAAACTGAAGAAGATAATAACTGCTCAGCGACTCTGAAATAATTTACTCATACAAGGATCTTCATTAAAATAACATTAAGGGGTATTTTCAATGTGGTGCGCTGGGATTTAGCTGCTTGATTCCTTGTAATATTAACAGTGAGGTGTAAAAGCAAACAAATTCACAGTTCAGGCATCACTTTGTTCTGCCCAGTTACTTCTGCTAATATGTGTGATCAATGCGTAAAAACCAAGGGGGCACGTGAAGAGTCCTTCGGTTCTTAACTACATGTTCTTAACTAAATGTTCAGCGTGACCCAGTTAGGGCTCATCTAGACTTCCTTCGGTTTTTGCCCTTTGCAAGCACAGGTTTAAGCGGAGGTTGGGTGGTCATCTGTCATGGGTGCCTTAGCTGAGATTCCTGCATTACAGAGGGTTGGACTAGATGACCCTTGGTGTATCATCCAAGTCTACGATTCTATGATTCTAGGTATGTGTTTTAAAGCTCTGTGCTCCAAGCGTTTTATTTTGTTTTATTTTGTCCCAGAGCTTTTCCTGGAAAAACCCGCATTTTACCACTGAATTAGAGCAAATGGAAATTCATGGGAAATTTGATTGCCATTTGCTCCTATTCAGCATTAAAACATGGCTTATCCCAGGGAAAGTCCCAGGGCAAAATAAACCCCAATCTGCTCAGACATGGAGCTTTAAAGCTCAGACCTGTGCCTAGAAACATGGCACAAAAGGAAGTCTGGAAGAGCCCTTTGTCTCTGAGTCTACCTATCTTAGTCTACCTATCATAGCCTTTCACAGCTCCTGCCAGTGTAACCAAGGCTATTGTAGTTCAAGAAAATCCAAAGGGCACTTGGCTGGGAAAGGCTGACTTATCACGTCCAGTGCAAAGCACAGTGGAGTGTGAGTGGATCGTAGCATCACCCTTGGTTTTGCTTTTTCTCATTTCTTCTCATGTTGAATTGTTGATGGGTTTGCATGATCTCTTGAGTCCACGGTAACTCACTTCTTTCAAGAGCTGAAAGGGTGACTCTATTTTCACAGCCAGTTACCTAAGAAAATGCACCCTAGGCTCACTTTAAACTCTGGTATTACTATATATTCAAAGGTAAGATTAAGGACAGTTGAAAAATAGTCAACAAGATGATGGTACAACCCAATGCCTTCATTTCTTTGATCCTATTGTTTTGTTGTTGTTTAGTCGTGTCCAACTCTTCGTGACCCCATGGACCAGAGCACACCAGGCACTCCTGTCTTCCACTGCCTCCTGCAGTTTGGTCAAACTCATACTGGTAGCTTCGAGAACACTATCCAACCATCTCGTCCTCTGTCGTCCCCCTTCTCCTTGTGCCCTCCATCTTTCCCAACATCAGGGTCTTTTCCAGGAAGTCTTCTCTTCTCATGAGGTGGCCAAAGTATTGGAGCCTCAGCTTCAGGATCTGTCCTTCCAGTGAGCACTCAGGGCTGATTACCTTCAGAATGTATAGGTTTGATCTTCTTGCAGTCCATGGGACTCTCAAGTGTCTCCTCCAGCATCATAATTCAAAAGCATCAATTCTTCGGCAATCAGCCTTCTTTATGGTCCAGCTCTCACTTCCATACATCACTACTGGGAATCACTGCCTTGCTGTGGTGAAGGGGCTTGTATAAATCAGAGAAGCTATGAACTATGCCGAGCAGGGCACCCAAGATGGACAGGCCATAGTGGAGAGTTTTGACCAAACGTGATCCACCTGGAGCAAGCCCCTCCAGTATCCCTGCCAAGAAAACTCCATGGACAAAGACAACAGGCACCCTATTGTTTAACCAACAGCAATACTGTGATATCCAAGTTGACAGAGAAATAAAGCAATCTCTGAATGAACCAAGGATAGTGGTGGTTGTAATTATGTTCAGGCCAGAGGCAGCCTTATCAAGGCCAGGGCAAATCCTCTAATAAGATAAGAATGATCAAGAGCACAATCCTTTGAGACGTCTCCTGAGGAAGTCTGTGTGAAATGAACAAGAGTTGTGCAAAAGCCTTAGCATGAGTCACAGGAGTGTGTGAACCAGGAATGCCAGCTTGATGCCACAACTGTTGGTGCCTGGGGCCTAGGGCCACCAAAATTTGTGGGTACCCAACCTGTTCATGGGGAAGTTTGTGGGTGCTCAAGCATCCAGTGCCCCAGGGAGTTGTATTTGTGTGAGATAAGGTTGGGGGGGGGGAAATAAAGATATAATAATTTTACGAAGTGTGAAGAAGCTCTGCATTTAGTGGTTATATTTTTCCTTGCTGTCTGTGAATGCAGGAACCTCTGACCTAGATTGAGAGCCAGTGGGTTTGGAAACAATTCACAAAAGGTTATTTTTATGGTGTTTCTTAGGGGGGCAAATGAAAAGCCTTCTCAAGAGTAAGGGTGAGGAAGGTCTGCTGAGAACCTTGGCTGTTAATGAGGATTTCCACATTGCGCTTAGATGTCCCTAGAGTCTCTCTCAAAGCACAGGAGACCTAAAGTCAGCTAGCCTTGCTTTCATTCTTCCCCAATGGTTTTTTACCCATGCAAGCACAAAGGGACTTTAATTGGTTAAGACATAAAAATTGGGAGGAAATCAAAAAGAGAGAGTATGTAGAGAAACAAAAGAAAGTGGAGGGCATGAGATGAGAAGTATTAGAAGCACCATGTATCTGAGAAATGCCTAAATTATCAGATAAAAAACCTGTGAGCAGTACCTCTTGAACAAAGAATTTAGTGCTGCACAATAAAGACTGTCTTGGAAAAAGTAATCTTTGAATTATTTCACTGTTGTTTTGGCTTTTAAATGAAAGCTGCTGGGCATTCCCACTTCTGGAAATCATCCAAAACAGCTGCTCCCTTTCATTCTGATGGTGCACAACTCATTCATTTGATTGCAGGTTCCACCTGAAAAGAGGGTTGCCATTTTCTGTTATATTCATTAATTGATATATTTCTATAGCACCCTTCACAAACACACAAGAAATACTCATTTAGTATTTGCAAGAAAATAAGGCTATGCAAAACACGATTCATAATAAATGAGAACAGTAGCAAGTTTCATGGCTGGATCAAATTCCCAAACCATGCATTACGGAATAGAGATGCTTCAGTTGTTTGTTCCCCCCCTCCCTTCAAATTCCACTATGAACTGTTAGGATCCACGCTTCCTGGATAAATCTGTGGGCCTGAAACCTAGTGAACCTATCGCTTTTACACTTCTGACACAGTTCTCAGCTCTTATATATTCAAAATATGTTTAGAATTTTACATTTTGAGGGGAAATCTGCTTAGAAATGTGTATTTTTTGAAGAAATATACAGTCATTCCTCGGGCTGAATGTGCTTCGGGATGAGTGTGTTCCAGTTGCACTCTACGGCAACTGGAGCACGTTACTTCCAGGTTTCGCCGTTTGCGCATGTGCAGACGCTCAAAATGACATCACGCGCATGCGCAGAAGCACCAAAACATGACCCCCACACACGCAGACGTGTGGACACGGGTTACATTTGCTTCTAGATGCGAACGGGCTCCAGAACGGATCCCGTTCGCATCTAGAGGTACCACTGTATTTAAATCCAAATTTACTCCAGCTCTTTAAAAAATGGCATAATGCAGAAATGGGATGGAATAAATTTATGGGTGAACAATTATGAATAAGACACGGTCCAGAAATAAACTGATTCACCCATCCATTATGGAATGTCAGAAATTGCCCTATACTTAGTAGCCTACCTCATACTGTGTAGGTTTGGAGAGTCCCTTCTACCTAATAAATGGAGATTGGGAGATCAGTTCATCATTAGACACTCTTTCCAGAATTAGCATGTGCATCCTAACTTCTTCCCTTTGCGATACGCACTACCTGGTCTCCTACCTTATCATAGGTGCCAACTTTCTGGGGCCCTGGGTGCCTGAGCACCCACAAATTTGCAGGGTCAAGCCTGCACTCCTGTACTTTATGATTGCCAGGCTTGCCAGTGGGCCGTTTAACCCAGAGAAAGCCTCTTACTGGCTTCTGCCATGCTCCAAAAACAGTGTTGTAGCAGAGGTAAGTATAATGCATTCCCCTGTCTCTCCAGACCCTCTTTCCTGCCCTGGTTGTATTGTGAGCAAGGGAGGTGAAAGGGCCCAGGGAAGGCTGCAGAAATCATTTCTCTGCTGTTTGCAGGAAGGCAGACTGGGCATGTTGGTGCGTAGAGGCCAATGCTAGCACATGGCACATCTCTTAGTGCACCTCCTTCTTTACTTTCCATCCTAAATGCAAGCCACATCTCTCAATATATGCTTTAGATCTTAAAATTGCACGTGTGCCCTCAGCCCCCCAGGAAAAGGTGAAAGGTAGGGGCAGTTCTTTTTTTGAACTCATTGCTCACAAGTTTCTATTTATATGTGCCATACATAAGTTTCAGTGAACTTTCTTTTTATTATTTAAGTCGTCTGTTAAAAAAAATATAAAAAAATATCCTGGGAATCATACAAGAAGCGCTGGTGCCTTAACCTGCTATTGAAGTCAATGGGATTTGAAAGCATGAAATGAAAATACCGACAGCCAAACCTCTATTGTATTCCCACTCACAGTCACACCTACGATACCAGGAGACAGAAATGAGAAAAGAAAGATCCGAGTATAAAGCATTTATTGTACTTTCTTTCACATTTAAAAGCAGTGTAAAAGATGGTACTCCACCGCTGCTACCTGATTGACACAATAAGTGTTTCATTTTAATTGGCACTTCTGCGATTTATCACTGCATCATGTTGCGAACACCCCACTAGGCCATTTGTAAGTGAATAGCAGGCTATTGCAGAATTGACAATACTTGAGGACTTGTAATGATAGCTTTGCATAGGAGAGAGATACCTGCTAGGAGAGTTCGTATCACCATTTGATCCAATTAATGAATTAGGCTAAATTGTGTCATTCCCCTCCGAGAAGGAATGCAGACATGGTGTTTCGAAATGGTCCCGGGTGCCATTATGTTGTCATGCTTCCTTGTTCTAAGATGGTATGAACAATAGCATATTAGGGACTAAACTGAGAAGAGAGTGAGACAGTCTTGTCCCATCAAAAATAATTGCCTTGACCATTTCAGCTCATTCCTTTCACTATAACCAGAGAAGAACATGCGGTCTATGCCACTGTAATCATACCTTAGGCAAACAATGAACCGTTTCACGTCTTGCTTGTAGATTAAGCAAGTCGTCTCTTGATACTGAAGACTTTAAAAAATCTATAGCGAAGTTATTTCACTGTCACATGCAGTTCCCTCAATAAAAACCAGATTGCATTTCCACTTTCAGCCCAAACCCAGAGGTGGAAACTAACTGATAATGTATTGAAACGATTGTGTGTTCTCACATGTCTTAATTTTTATTTCACTTTAAATGGGCAACATGTCAAAATACTCCCTTAGCATAGATGAACATCTCCACTTTGATAAGTGATTTTAAGATTCTGGTGAGGGGGGAGGGGGACACTTCCGTTAAAAAGGCTGTGTATGTGTTGCTAGAATGAGACACACAAAAAATAGCAATTTTTCTTCCAACTTCATGATCCATACATTTTGATCTTGGCATTTTGATCTGGCCCAGACACATTCTTTTCAACTCCTACACTTCATATTGCATGTTTTACTTTAGCAGCTTTAAGTCTCCATGCCGTCTGTCTTTATCAACACCTAGTTGCATAGATATGTGGTTGAGGCAAAAAAAAATAAAAAATCATGTTTAACCTTTAATCTAACTTTTTATCCTTATAAAAATGCCTTGCATTATGCGAACAAAATGATGTCTACATTTATTTTACTATGTCACCCCCCCCTCCGAGTTTTCTTGACAGCTATGCCATTTTCAGAGAGCAGGATAGAAATAATGATCTCACTAGAAGTTTCACATTATTCAATATACACATGGTTTAAAAGTGTATGATTTTTATATAAAATTATTCGGCACCTGCAAGGAAATCTGAAGCCACTTAAAATACTGCTGACAATATTGTTATAAGCAGAGGGCATTTCAAGGTTGCCTCTTCTGTGGACATATTTTTGTTTTGTTTTTTTCTACTAGTAAGCTATTCTGTCAAGAATCGGAGATTTAATGAAAAATAAACCTTCAAAATGGAGTCTTGCCAGAGAAGCAGATATAAAAATCTCCTAGAATGAAGAGAAGAGCAGCAACAGCTTTCGCCAAATACACCTTCATCATTTCCCTCTCCGGAAAGTATGTAAGCAGTATATGCTCATACATGCTAAGCTACTAGGATATTAAATCCGTTAGAATCTATCAAGGGTTTCTTAGAACTATGGCATAGCCTTAATATATTCTGAAACAAGGCTTGTTACACATTCACAACATAAAAAGCATTTATAGTGTGGGTGGCGAGAGAATTTGAGCTGCATCATATGGTGGCAAAATGACAAAATGTCAGAGAGGGAGAACTTTCACACTAGTCCTTTTCTCTGCTCGTCACTTTTCACAGAGCAACCACATAGCATCACTGTTTATTGAGCAAGCTTGCCATGTTTTCTTCCTCCCCAGAGACTTACTGAAATATACTCGGAGTTGAGTGTGGATTTCTGTGGGAAGCTCTTGAGCATGAGCCAAGCATACGAACAACCTCCCCTCCTGTTGTTTCCAGTAAGTGGTATTTAGGAACATTACTGCCTCAAACCATAGAGGGAGAGGGAGAGCAGAGCCATCATGGCTGGTAGCCATCAACAACCTTACCCCCAACAAATATGTCTAATTCTCTTTTAAAGCCATCCAAAATGGTGGCCATCACTGCGTCTTGTGGGATCGAGTTCCACAGTTTAACTATGAGCTGCACAAAGAAGTACTTTTTATCTGTCCTGAATCTTCAAACATAGCCCACCAATCATAGATTCCAGGTTGAAGCAGAAATGAGTGATTTTAACAACAATAACAACAACAACAACAACAGGTAAAAGCAGTCATGATACGCTGGGCTCAAGACATTGGCCACAATATACTCATGAGTGAATGGGAAAGGCTATGGAAAGAGGACATTAAATTCACCCCCTGCTACTACCTTAGAGAAAACATTTTGAAGATGCAATATAGATGGTACCTAACCCCAGCCAAGTTGCCCAAAATGTATAAGAACAGCACAGATGTATGTTGGAGGTGCAAGGAGGGGGTAGGTACCTTCGTACATATGTGGTGGGTGTGCAAGAATTTAAGAGAATTTTGGGATGTCACCTTTCAAAATATATCTTAAGAACAACAACAACTACATTATACACATTTCATATTAATTATTTTACTTTTACTTATCTTTATCTAATCAGATTTTACTATACCTTTCCTCTATTTTCAAGGTTTAATCTGTATCTGCCAGGAGACTTGTGTTGTCCATATAATTTTTAAGATATTCTATGAAAGTTGCCCAATCTTTATTAACTTTTTGAATAGTATTTCCTCTTATTATCCCTGTTCATTTTGCAAGATGAAAATATTTTGCTAACCAGTCCGATTTAGTGGGGTTATTATTACTTTTCCAATTTTTGGTTATCAGGATTCTCGCCGCTGCGGTGGCATACATAAATAAGGGTCTACTGGTTTTCTTAATTTCGTTCTTTTTTAAAAATAAAATAAAATAAATGCTTTATTCTGCTTACGCACCGACATAACACACGAAAAAAATCATACATTTACGTCATTTGTTACAAATTACAAAGTTAACAAAAATAAAATAAGTTCATATGTTTGACAATAAATCTTAGGGTACATCTAACTTCCCGTCGTCTCCATACTTCATTTATTATTTACTAACTTGTTGCATAAACCTGTGTGATCATTTTACAATAAAGTATAATTTCTCCTATGTTCCTTAGAGGAAAGGTATAGTAAAATCTGATTAGATAAAGATAAGTAAAAGTAAAATAATTAATATGAAATGTGTATAATGTTAAGATTTTAAATAAAGCATAAAGAGAAGAGTTGGAAGTCTAATATTTGTGGTGTTCATGTAGGATGTGTAGGTATGTTGGGTAGGTATTATATGTATTGTATGAAATGTATTGTTTTGTATTTGTTCTTTGTAAACTGAATAATAAATAATGACAACAACAACAACTTATTACTTATACCTCACCCAGCTGGCCGGGCCTCCCCAGCCACTCTGGTGGCTCCCAATAGTATATTAAGAACATGATAAATCTTCAAACATTAAAAACTTCCCTAAACTGGGCTGCCTTCAGAGGTCTTCTAAAGGTCAGATAGTTGTTTATTTCCTTGACATCTGATGGGAGGGCGTTCCAGAGGACGGGTGCCACTACCGAGAAAGCCCTCCACCTGGTTCCCTGTAACCTCACTTCTCACAGTGTGGGAACCGCCAGAAGGCCCTCAGCACTGGACCTCAGTCTCCAGGCAGAACGATAGGGGTGCCTAGCAAAGATTTCATAGCATGTCTTCAAAGGCTCCTTCATATTCCTACATGGATCAGATTGCATTGGACCACAAACCACAAAAAAAAAATCTACTTTGCAGATGCAATGTTGTTGGACATGTTGTTTGCCACCATTACTGTTGCAGAATAGGCAAATATTCTAGCACAGCTGATCTAATTCACTCCTTCTCTGCTTTGTCACCCTTAGGCCTCCAATATACCAAATAGCTGTTTTGGTTCCACAAGAAAGGAGAGGGCACTTGGAAGCAAGTTATCTTCATTTTTCACATAGCAACTAGGATATTAAGAGAAGCATTAGCTATGTCAAATGGAAACTCATCAAGGGTCTTTTGGAATCACTTGTGTTCTATAAACTTTCAGGAGGAGTCCATCCCAATGGGTCCCCCATGGCAGAGAGCCACTGTCAACCTAAACTCAACAGGAAATGTGATCTAACCATCACAAAGGAGTCGAAGAAACATTTTCCACCACTGGCCCAATATCCTCCTGACCAGCTCAGAAAAGCAGATGATCTAGGATATATCATGCTGTATGCATTTGACCACACACACCTAGGTATGTGCAACATCACCCCTAGCATGGGTATAATGTACCGTATTTTTCCTTGTATAAGACTAGGTTTTTTCCCTTAAAAATAATGTCAAAAATTAGGGGGTGTCTTATACACGGATACATCTCCCCCCATTTTCTTAAACCTGAGTTCCCCCAAAATGGGAGGCATCTTATACATGGAGGCGTCTTATAGACGGGAAAATATGGTAGTTATTGTTTGAAGAAACAATAAAGTGCCTAAGTATACCAAAGGCCACAATTATATGTGCTGTTATGCAGAGTACACTTTATGATACAGTATGAATGTTGCAAGGAAAACATAGGTTTAAGAAAATAAGCAGTGTGTATGTATAAATCCCCCCCCCCCCTTATGGGTGTTTTTTCCTATCTCCCTATGGTTTCTTCTAATTATATATGTGCATTTTGACAATATGTGCATTTCTGTGATATTTCTAATTTTTGCACCATCTGTAATCTCATGCATTTGAATGCCTTTGTGGTAAAGTGCATTTTCATGAGCAGAACACAGAGTGACAAGCCAAACCAACTCTGTTATCTGAATATATTTTTTTTATTTGGGATCTGCATTTTCTGCAAATATATCCTGATTCCTAAACTGAACCACTTCAGAAACATTTGGGAAGTGGGAAGAGCTGAAGCTCAGTGGTAGAGCGTCTGCATTTCACGCAGAAGGTCCCAGGTTCAGTCCATTGACAGATAGGGCTGAGAGAGACCCCAGTCTTTCAATCAGTGTAGACAATACTGAACTAGATGAATCAATGGTTTTGGCTCAGTATATGGCAGCTTCCTATGTCCCCATGACTTTCTATGTTCCTGTCTGTCTAAGCCAAATCTGACTCCTTCCAAAGCAATGTGGAGAGATGCAAAGGTGACTCTCCATTTGCACACGTGCAACTGCCAACACACACACAGTTTTTTCGCCCTGGAAGGGGGCAGAATGGGACAGAGTGGAGGCAGAATGGGGCATGGGTGGACTAGGGCAGGGCGCCCTTATGGGTGCCCCGCTGATCTGCACGTTGCCTCCAAACAGAACCCCCACACAAACGGGGAGTTGCATGTAGGGTGTCTGCAGAAATTGGTACATTTTCCTTCAAGCTCTCCATATAATGAAAACACCAGGGTAGGAGGAATGTGGGGAGAGAGCGGGGGGGGGGGGGGAGACAGATTGGGTACCGTTTTATGAGTGACAGCTCTAGTTTCCAACCAGGGATTAACTTCACCAGTACTTTTTACAGGAATGAAAATGGAACTTATCAGAGGCTGTTCCTGTACTTTCATTGCTCCAGCTTCAGGGATCCATCCATTGCAGTTCTTTGAAGGGTTTGTGACAAACAGAAGAGGCATAGGCACAATTAATCTTCTGCTGCAGTTTTCTCTTGGCTATTAAATAAAATCTTTAACCTTCACCTAATCAGTGGGTTGATTGTCTCCATATCTTCTTAAGAAAGAACCATTGACCTTTGGCGAGACACACAGAGGACGGGGCAGCCCTTCCTACGAAGGGTGATGTCTGTCAGCAACAAATAATAGGCCACTAGATCCAGGCAGAGAGAGACAGGTCCAGAGGACATAGCTGATGGAGTGAAAGAGAACTGGTCTTCTTAGTTTTGCTCTTAGTATAAAGCCCTGTTTTATATTACAGAGAGAGATGCTCTTAGGTCAAGTATGATTTTATGGCTGCACCATAAAGCACTACTCTGTGTCTGTATTACAGTCAAAGAACAGTGAACAGAATGACTTGACCACAAGAGGATGGGAAATACCTTTAATGCCTCCCCATGCGCTATACCAGGGTGGTGAATCTGCAGCACATGGACCAGATCAGACCCACCAAGCAATTTGAAGTGGCCTGTCAGCAAAACTGATCACTTAAAAAGGCACCTCTGTTGTATCTTGCAGACCCATTTCTTCATATCAGTGTGCACTGCCATTTCTAGCAGATTGGACTGTTCTGGAAAAATGATGGAGAGCTCCTTCCTCTTGATGAGTACCTCCAACCTGCTAGCTGTGGTAGCACAAGAGGATGAAGAGGTGGCTTTGCAAAGTATCTTCTTCCTCATTGTTGTACTGGGCTAGGAAGATAGGGCCATCCTTGTTAATATGTACCACTATATGGACTCTTCCTCTATCTGCATTGATCACTTGGGAAAAATCTGCTGCTCTGACCTGTTCTGTTATTCAACATAGCCACTCATTACATTGCATTTTTCTGCTTCTTCTCCATTACAATCTGACTGATACGGATTGCAGATGGTGAATACCTTCCATCATCATAAGAACATAAGAACTTGCTGAATCAGGCCAATGGCCCATCTTGTCCAGCATCCTGTTCTGACAGTGATGAACCAGAAACCTGTGAGATTTCTTCAAGCAGGACCTGAGCACAAGAGCGATCTCCCCTTCTGCATTTTCTTGGAGCGAGGTGGTTGGTTGGGGGACGGGGGACGGGACTGAATCATGCATTTTCAATTATAGAGATGCTCAGAACAGATTTTGTTGGGATTGCTTCCTTTGGTAAACAGTTACTAAACTTTGGATATGTCATCGATTTGCTCTCTCTCCTTTCCATTTGGCTTCTCCCGGCTAAATTCAAACACACATGGATGATCTGCTTTGAAACTTGCCAGCCTCAGCCATTCCAAGTGAATCCAGTTTGTGGCAAAGGTAAAATGTTTCCTGCTTAAAATCTAAAGCTAGACATAATGCATCAGGTTCACCTTAGAAGTAATTGCAACATGGTGTTGCGTGGAAAGCCTTATCCTGCACTGAAGCCTGCTGTTGCCATCGGTTGACCTTCTCCCATAGTATGCCAGATACACCTGCTGTTTCAGCTGTCATGTTCCAAGCAGAAGTGATTGAACGAACACTTTCTGATACATATTAGCTGCTTTTCAACTTGAGAGGTTAAAGATCAAACATTTTGCTTCTTCATGCCAAAAAAGAAATAAAAAGGTCTTCTGCCCAGATTTGTGCAGAGAAAAGTATTTATAAGAATAGAGAAAGGATACCTGCCTACAACTGAATTCCTACTTTTAGGATTTGAAGGAGATATCAGTTTGGGATCTTTCATGAAGTTTTTCATATTGTGGCTGAAAAGATTTGGCACACCGAGAAAAAAGAGGAAGGAATACAGGGCTAGACATTTCTCTCCCATTAGAAACTTTGTAGTAAGTAATCATTCTAAGATTAGTATCCAAAGTATTTAATTACTTAAAGTAAAATGTTACATGGGTAGTCTCTATTTCAACATATTTCTGGTTTATCAGATTCCAGAGGGCTGGCCAAGTTAAGTCTTTTGCTTCAAAAACAATGACGAGTCCCTGAATAACTAACAGCTTTTTTCCCTTTCATTTTCTGCAATCAACTTCATCAGGTACATGAAGCAGTATGCTAAACTGCAGGGGCCTATATCAGGGCCGGTGTTGTAAACTGTGAGGTCAGTAGAAAATGAAACATAGAAAAGTTAACAATTACCTTATAGTAACAGTGGCCATTGACATACAAAGTGTAGCTGATAAGACAGATACTGTGTCACTAGTACAGTGCTACCTTGGTTTAAGAACAGCCTGGTTACGAACTACAGTGGTACCTTGGTTTAAGAACAGTCCGGTTTAAGAACGATTCAGTTTACAAACTCTGCAAAACCAGAAATAGTGTCCTGGTTTGAGAACTTTACATCAGTCTAAGAATGGAATTCAAACGATGGAAGGACACCGGCAGTGGGAGGCCTCATTAGGGAAAAAGTGCCTCGGTTTAAGAACGGACTTCTGGAACGGATTAAGTTCATAAACAGAGGTAGCACTGTAGTGTCCCGGTTTGTGAACTTTACCTTGATCTAAGTACGGAAGCCGAGCAGTGGAAGGGGACTGGCAGCAGGAGGCCTCATTAGGGAAAGCGCACCTCGGTTTAAGAACAGACTTCTGGAACGGATTAAGTTAGTAAACCGAGGTACCACAGTAAATTGATTAAGATATGCTGTGTGGTTTAAAAAGGGCAAGCAAGGTCCATTAAAAAGGCATTATGGTCACCTTAAGATCAGCCGCAGTTGCAGGATACTCTCAGGATAGCACAGGTGATTAAGTGGATGGTTGTACATTAAAGTTTCTGCCATAGCTAGTCTTTAGAGTGCCAGAATATTTTTATTATTATTTTCCATTTATCATATGTGATTGATATTTATGCTTTTCAAGGCAAAAATCCCAATGCCATGAAATCATTTGACTAGGCAAAAGAAAATCATGTCATTGATTAAAGGCACATAAAAATGTAGCTGTTAGCATAGCCAAAAGCTTCCTTAAATATTGAATGAATCATGATTGTAATAAAATTCCTCATGTTTCAAGCCTGCTCCTAGAAACATGTATCCCCAAATATCACCAAATGCAGCGCAGAGGCAGCTTATAAAATGGTAAATAATTGGTTACACAAATAAGTGTGGCTGAGATTGACGTTTATTCCAAGATGGGCCTTTTTAAAGGCTTTCCAGGTACTACAGGACTAGCTCAGTTGTGTAACCGTACAAAAGTATTGGGTACGTAGCACAGCATGGAAGACATGCTTACTGGCCAAACCTGTAATTATTTCTATTTTAACAAATTTATTTCTTCTAACTTGGTGACTCTCCCCTTGATAAGTAAACTATCTTCACTGAAAATTAAAAGAAATGTATAAATTTATGTGTGGCATGAAGAAAATTGACATGACAATGTTTTTCTTCCTCTCTTATAAGGCTAGAATACAGGGACATACAATGGAGTTGAATGTTGGAAGATTCAGGACATATAAGACAGCGTACTTTTCACAAGGTGCATAAACAATGGGATTCCTCTCCTTGGTGGCAGTGATAGCTACCAACGTGGGTGGTTTAAAAAAAACTTGACAAATTCAAGCTTATCAGTTGCTGCTAACCCTGATGCTTATGTTCTACCTCCACTCTCAGAGGCAGTTGCTAGAAACCACAGGAAGAGAGAATACTTTCATCCTTGAACAACAATGGTAACCCAAATCACAAAGGCTCAGGTTACAGCCTTGAGACTCAGCCTTGAGACTCAAATAGTAGTGAGGTACTTCTGACCAAGGGACGCAGGTGGCGCTGTGGGTTAAACCACAGAGCTTAGGACTTGCTGATCAGAAGGTCGGCGGTTTGAATCCCCGCGGTGGAGTGAGCTCCTGTTGCTTGGTCCCTGCTCCTGCCAACCTAGCAGTTCGAAAGCACATCAAAGTGCAAGTAGATAAATAGGTACTGCTCCAGCAGGAAGGTAAACGGCGTTTTCGTGTGCTGCTCTGGTTCGCCAGAAGCAGCTTAGTCATGCTGGCCACATGACCCGGAAGCTGTACGCCGGCTCCCTTGGCCAATAAAGCGAGATGAGTGCCACAACCCCAGAGTCGGTCACAACTGGACCTAATGGTCAGGGGTCCATTTATTTACTTCTGACCAAATGTGGCATCCTGCTGAATCTTACATTATTCTGAGGGCAGCACTAGGTCCAGCTTGTCAACGTCTGGTCCTCAGTGTTAGAAATTCTCATAGGTCTGGAGTTCACCTTTGGGTCAGATTCCACTTAACCTGGTGGGCCTGGAAAACAAGCAACCTTCTTGTCGAGAGAAGGGACATACTAATGGGCCCAGCCTATTTCATTCAATTAGAAGGCCTTGTCGCATTTGCTTTGTGAAGGTGGACCACTATAAATGGAAAACAATCCAACTGTGTATAAACCAACCTTTGAAGAGATCATAAAAATGAAAGAAAGGATATAATTTTTGCAGCCCGCTCACCTTTGCATTTATATTTGTATTCCGGGCAGAACAAAACATAACTGGGGGCTAGAAATTCAATAAATACATCTCTCCTAGCTATCGTTCTTCTTTTCCACTTTTGCCAATTTTTTATTTCCAGTTCTGTATTCTCATTATATTTTCTTCCTTATCATTCTCTTCCACCCCCCCACCCCCAAGTTGTCTTCTTTTTCTTTTTTACTATCATAATTTTTGTCCAGTGTTTGTGTCTATGTACTCCACTATGCAATTTTTTTCCTTTGCCTTCCAGCCCCATCTAGTTTTCTCCTTGACAGTTTACTACTGACAAGGCATTTCCTTCAAACATAAACAGGCCTTCCTCCTTCTACTAGATGTTTAAAGCACTCCATCAATGTATGCACAATTTTCAGATAAAGCATAAAAGACAATTGTTAAAACACTGATGATGGAACTCATATGCTGAGACAGGCTTGTTTTAACATTTCTCCGAACTCTGAAGCATCTTCAACCCGAGAAAGTACCATTTATGCTTTAATTCCAGCTATTACTTATAGACCGTTTGCATGGCCTGGAGGGGAAAAAGACATCCCACTTACTATGCTTTGATTGTTTGTGGTTCCACCTTCTTAAAACTGTTGTCTGAAAAGGCTATAATAACTAAGGATAGACAGATCACTCCATTCCTAATCTTCATTGCCTTCACAAATGTTTGTTCATAAATTCAATCTCTCCTGTTTCCAAATTAATCTGTGGGTTTTCAGAAATCTGCATGAAAATTCAAATTGAAATATTATTTAAATATGTATTTTGCATGTGTTTTTCTCAAATTTCTAGCTATATTTTAAAGAAGCCATTTCTCACATTTGCCTTGTGGGACCAGTGTATTTTATCTCAGAATACACTCTTTAAAATGCATTTTGATGTTTCTTTACAATTGCCATGCAAATTCTGAAGAAGTGCAAATCCAAAGGATGTTCTGATCTGCACATTGGTAACGGAGGTATGAACAAAGTCTGTTCAGATTGGAATTTTCAAAACTATCATTTCTCAAGCCTCTCTATCCATATCTTCCAAGAATTAAACAAATGGAGAAGCTTTTTAAAAAGAATAAAACAGGCATGTAGTATTCACTCAAAATATGATGCTTGTTCAACTTTACACAAATTTATCTTCAGCAGGTGATAAAAACAGAATTGCCAGATAAATCTTAAGCTGATTCTTTGCATTTCTTACAAACTATTTCATTTAGACCCGGTTGCATTATAAAGGTTGTTATTGCTGGACAGGTTAATTGTCTCTTTTCATTCTGATGGATAGCAGGTAATTTTATTTTTAATGTACGGTCAAAACTTGTAGCTTTTTATGCAAGACAAGGGAAGACCACACAATGGTGTGGACTTGGTAATGATTTTTCACTGTGTTTCAAGAGCCAAAGGCTGGAACGCTTAGATCTTGGAACAGGTTTTAAGGTGTTAGCATTTAAATTCAAATATATGAAATATTGTGTTTACAAAGACTACACTTTGGGATAAACCTGAATGTCTTGGTAGTCAGGTTTATGTTTTTCATGAGTTTCATTTGCCTTGGGGAACCAATTATATGGCCAAAAAAACCAACAACATTTGAACTTAATGTGGGATTCCCACTATTTAGTAGCTAAAGTGCATTGCGGAGGCCACAGCACACATTATTTGGTCTCTTAAATAGTTCCCTGAGGCACTGAAAAATGACCATGACAACACAAATACAGATAAATAAACACCAGCACATATAGCAAGCACTTTACGCGTTTCATCCTTGCATTCATATTTACAGTGGAACCTCGGGTTGCAGACATAATCCGTGATGGAGGCACGTCCACAACCCGCAGCGTTCACATCCTGAAGTGCTGCATCTGCGCAGGCATCGGTGCGATTTAGCGCTTCTGTGCATGCACGAGCAGCAAAACCCAGAAGTAACCTGTTCAGGTACTTCCGAGTTTCCCGCGGTCCGCAACCCAAAAACACGTAACCTGAAGCGTCCATAACATGTGGTATGACTGTATTCAAAAATGTTACTAAACTATTATTGATTACAAGCTCTGCTTTATTTTACTTTCCTCAGAAACAGTACTTGATTATATTAGGCCTTTTCTGATGCTGTGGCTGGGTTATACATCTACACACGACAACTTTGAATACTTCTGGCTTATTTCCAAGGACCTTGGGGAATAACAGCCCTAGTGTGGTGGCAGGGATCTCCAAGGAACTTACAATACTCATGAAAATACACTTTCCTGTTCTTCTCCCAGGAATTTATCCAAACTGAACTAGTGGGACCAACCTAAGTTGTGATCCAATACTTACTTGGGAGTGAGCTCTATTTAACTCAGGGGGAATTACTTCCTAGTAGATGTGCACAGGGTTGCACTGTCATTTTAGCAGCATATTAGTGGCATAACAGCATCACCTTGTCCTCCTCAGCTGCAATCAGCTGCTTCATCTGCAGAAGACGTCATCATCAGCCTTTCCATCTTCTAGCTGGGCTGTCTGCTTCCCACCACCAACCCCAGCTGCCCTGGTGGCATGACTGGTGATATGCTGGTATTGCCTGTTGCAGGCATAGGCAAACTCCGGCTCTCCAGATGTTTGGGACTAACAGGACCAGTGGTCAAGGATGATGGGAATGAATTGTAGTCCCAAACAACTGGAGGGCTGGAGTTTGCCTGTGTCTGGCCTATTGTGTCCACACCCTTCAATATGTGCATGGATGTTATCTGTGCAAGCCATGATGAAAGGATTCGCATCAGGCTTCCTCAACCTCGGCCCTCCAGATGTTTTGAGGCTACAATTCCCATCATCCCTGACCACTGGTCCTGCTAGCTAGGGATCATGGGAGTTGTAGGCCAAAAACATCTGGAGGGCCGAGGCTGAGGAAGCCTGATTTGCAGCCTGAAAAACAAGGAGATGGTAATGATGACGACAACAATGAAGTGGGCATAGCATGGGTTGCCAATGTCCGGGGCCGCATGGAGGGGGTGAGAAGGAGGGAAACGGATGGAGTATGCATGCCATTTTCAATGGAGCCCAACGACGGAAGCACACAGCTGTATTGAGGCAGCATTGGGTGTGGGAATTTTGTGCCTCTAACAATTTTGCACCCGGGGCAACCCACGCTACGCCATGGTGACAATGATACAATAATAACTGGAAACCCTGTTTGGAATGTAAGCGTAGGCCTTCATCCAGCTTAATTTACTTGGCACCAAATGTCTTTGAGATGAGAAGCTCATCCCTACCCGACCTAAAACTTTACTACAAGGCAGCCTGTTTCACCTGGCTAAAAGATTGGTGCACGTTGCAGGATTCGGACCTCCTCGACCTGGAAGGTTTTGACAACCGTTGGGGATGGCACGCCTACCTAATATATGGAAAAGCGAAAATTCATAAAAACTTTACCAACCATGTAATAAGAAAGTCACTCTTTGCTGTATGGGAAAAATATAAAGACCTGATGGAGCCTAAAGTCCTGTGGTGGACTTCTCCAGTAGAAGCCATAGCAGTAAAACGGAAAAATACTCAGGAAAGCTGGCCAACATATAAAATACTTCTAAAAAATGAAGATAACCAAATAAAATTTAAAAACTTTGAGGAAATAAGAGACCACATTTCAGACTGGTTCCAATACCATCAGTTATTTGAAAAATTTAAATCTGACAAACAAAAGGGGTTCTCAACAGAAATTTCCCGATTCGAATCTGATCTTCTAAATTCTAAAAGAAAAACTCTTTCCAAAACTTACCGACTCCTCCTTGACTGGACAGTCAAGGAGGAGGAGGTAACAGTGGCAATGGTGAGGTGGTCCCAGGATTTTGGCCACTCAATAACCATGGCCCAATGGGAAAATTTATGGAAGATCAATTGGAAATTCATAAATTGTTACATGATTAGAGAGAACTTTCAAAAAATGCAACATCGATGGTATCTAACACCATGAAAGCTTTCAAAAATGTATAAAAATGTATCAAGTAATTGTTGGAGATGCGGAGACTCAGGAACATTCTACCATATGTGGTGGATATGTAGGAAAATACAGGTATTCTGGGAGAGTATACATGCAGAACTGCAAAAAATGCTAAAGATCTCTTTCAATAAAAAACCAGAGGCCTACCTCCTGGGAATAACAGATTTGGATATTCCACAAAAGAGGAAGGGTATCTTTTTATATGTGACGGCGGCAGCAAGAGTTTTAAGCGCAGCAAAATGGAAGAGTAATGAAATCCCCTCTATGCAAGATTGGTTCCAAAAGCTGACAGAATATGCTGAATTAGATGGTTTAACAGAAAAAATAAAAAATAAATCAAAACAGGAATTTGTTTCTAAATGGGAGGTTTTTAAAGAATATCTGAAAAATAAATATAGTAGTTTAAATTCTGTTGCAGCATTCGAGGAACTTCAGTAATAGTTGCAAGGTAGATATAAGAAATTAGATTTAATGAGAATAAGTTTAATTATGAAAAAAAAAGTGTATTGGCAATAAGTAATATGAATTTGAAGTATGGAATAGACGGGAGGTTGGGTCTTTAGTGTTAAGACCAATAGATGTTTTATTGTTTGCTAAGAATATTAAGTGTCTATGGTTATTTTTGTAATTTGTGTGTAATTCGGTATTTGTGTTTTTTGTTTGTTTGTTTTTCTTGTTGTATAAATAAAAAACTTTAAAAAAAAGAGATGAGAAGCTCCTCCTCAGCGTGAAACACCAAACCCCAAAGTGCTGAAGCTTCTGAAATATTGTGCTTCAGTTAAGCAAGTGGCATTTGGTTTGTAGGTTCCAGTAGAAAATTAAAACAATATTCAAAAAGAATTGGAAGCTTCTGAAATTGTTCCTGATTTGAGAAACACCTTCAAGACTGTCTGTCCTAGATACATATCATGTAAGACTGCTTTTCTCTGCTTATCAATGACTACCAGGACAATCAGGACCGAGGCAGATAATATGTATACCCAGTGCTTTCTTTCTTTAAAAATTTTTTAGGGGTACTCTCATTTTAATTCAAGAAAATCACCATTTTATAGTTCAAGTCGGGAAAAATAAAAACAGTAAATGGACAAAAGTACAAAGATTCACAAAATGTTTAGGGGTATGCGTACCCCTGCATCCCCTCAGAAAAAAAGCACTGTGTATACCGCACCTTTTTCCTTTGCCCAGAAAAGCACCTTATTGGCTCCAAAATGACCTCTGCTGAAACAATCATTCTGCTTCTAGATTTCTAGATCTTCCTTGGCTTTTATTTAACCTGTTTTCAATTCTGTCTCTGTTTTCTGCCTTAGATTTGTGGCGTTCTATTTATTTTAATTTAGAAAGCAAATTGAGTTTAAAAAAAAATTAATTATAAATATATTGCACCCTGTTCTTTGACTGAATTAATTAATTACTTAAAATCGAATGCAGGCTTGACTCCGTATGGTCTCAGTTTGTATCATTTATTAACAATAGTAAAGTAATCTCCCTTCTGTCTCAGTCACAGCAGCAACTATGGAGAAATTATCTTAATGCTCTAGATTTAAGTATACCCTGTGGATGTGAACTTAATCTGTAATGCAGAATATTTCCCAAGTCTGTTCTGAGGCCATGTAGATGACTGCATAAAAGTTTTAACATATGTACATGTATTGTTCTGGATGACAACACTTTATGCCTGGTAATTGTTTTAAAAATGTTCAATAAAGTTTGTAATTTTTTTTTAAAAAAAAATGTAATTAAAATGTAATAAACTTTGTTAATTTTTTGGGTGCACCATTGTTCTGATCTGAAGGCACGGGGTGCCTTCACACAGGAAATAATGGAATAAAAAAAGCAGAATGAAATAAAACTGATTTTAAGTTATTTATTTAAAATTTCCAGTTATGGGATCACTTGCATTTGCTAAAGGTTGAGGGAGCGTCCTATAGGGGCCCAAAGCTCTATATGGTGTGATATTTCATCTGAAAACTGTATAATAGCAAATATCAACGTACAATAGCCAGTGCAAAATGATTTTATGTGTGGGCCAGCAGAAGAATGAGTGTGTCATAGCTGGCACCTAGATTGTTTACCACTTCATGATGAAATACTAATTACAGCTTTCCCTTTCACTAAGAGTCCTGTGTTGCTGTACACATCTTCATGATGTGACAAAGTGTTAAATAGATGCATATTTGCACCGTTCAGACACCAGCATCCCAGACAAGGGACAATCTAGACACAACACTAAGCTTATCTTTATCCTTTCTGAAGGTTTGGTGAGCTGGACAGAAAAATCAGAGCAGGAAGCACAATGCCTGATAGCTATTTATAAACATTCAGATAACATCATTTGGCATAAGACGGCCGTATTTCTTGCCAGCATCCCAGATGATACATCACTGAAATAAATGATTGGATTACACTGGGCAACAATTTTTTACTTTTTGAATGTTGTCTAGATTTCTACAACTGATTTAGGGTATTTTTGCACTGCTGAATCAGGAAATGGCATCTGTTTCTCTCCATCAGGTCAGGTTTTTGTGCTATGTTGATTTGAAAAAAAATCAGATCTTGTGACAAAATCAATTACATTTTTGTGGCATTATCAGCTGATTTTTGTCAACACATATCATCCTGAATATGTTTTTAAGAGAAAAAAATGTTCTTCCAACAACATATATTGATTACCTGATAGAAACATTGATTCCTGTAAACTGAATGGTGGGCATTGATAAAGGTAAGTACATGTAAATTGCATGTTGCTTCACCATTTTTCAAACTTCAGGGCTTGAACATCCGTTTCTTGGAACTCCTGGAATGCTCAGCGGCAGGGAGGTCTCTCTTCAGAGTCCAACAGTAGTCAGCCACCATGACTGCGTCCCAGCGACCCTGATACCTGGTCTCCATCTCTTTCATGTCCTGATGGAATCTCTCCCCCTGCTCGTCACTCATTGAACCCAGGAAACCGGTCCATATGTGAAAATAGGTAGTGCATCTTGATGCTCATGTTGCAGCCCAGGTTTCTGAAAGCAGTTAGCATGTTGTTGACAAGTTCTGCGTAGTTTCTGGCCTTATTGTTGCCAAGAAAGTTCTTCACTACCAGAACAAATGCCTTCCACGCTTCCAGTTCCACTTCGTTCATTGAGTTTCCGAACTCTGGATCTCTGATGAGCTGACGGATCTGAGGACTGTCAAAGATGCCAGCTTTCAACTTCTCCATGGTCAGTCCTCAAAAAGCCTGGCACAAGTAAGTGAAGCAGTCACCATCCTTGTCCAGAGCCTTGGTGAACTGCTTGATTAAGCCGAGCTTGATGTGCAGCGGTGGAAAGAGTATTCTGTCTCTTTCCACCAGAGGGTCGTTGATGACGTTCCTTTCTTTGAAAGGCACCAATTACTCCTGCACAGGCCAGTCCTTCTTCGTGTAATGCTGAGCACGGTGCCTACTATCCCACATGCACAGAAAACATGGGTACTTGGTGAAGCCACACTGTTGTCCCAACAAACAGTTCACCATCTTCAGGTCAACACAAATAAACCACTTATGCTGATCATAACCAATTTTCTCCAGCACATATGTCACCCCTTCATAGTTCTCCTTCAGTGTACTCAAGTGAGCCAGGGGTTTTGATCCCCCAACTTTATGCTGTGCCGCACCAATTTATGGAAGATTTCGAGGTTTTATGACTTCAAACTGATCCCTTTTCAACATAATCACCCAGAACTATCGAACCTGAATACTTCTTGTCATTAAAATAATCATTTCCAATCAAAACAATTATTCGACATGGCATTTTACCCCCACCTTCTTCTAAAATGCTCCACACAAGCGTACATGTGAACAAAAATGTAAAAAAATGACATGTGGCCATAACTCAAAAACATGACCTGATTGAGCAAAAGCAATGTGATTTTTGGATTCAGCACATCAGATTTGTCCTAAATCAGCTGAAAAAAGGCAGACAACAAATTTGTTGTTGACCAGTGTTATTAATTGCTGCAGGCTTAAAGTGTTGCATGAATCTTTTAAGTGCAAGAAATTACATGTATGCAGCATATACGGTAGATTGTCATGTGGTGGTCCTGCATGTATTATTTATTTTCATATGTGCATCCACTTGGAAGCTACAAAAGATCACAGCTTCCTGTTACATGTGCATGCAGCAAAAGCAGCTCAATGCAGCCATCACATTAATTGTATAATACACAGGATCTCTCTCAAAAGATCTCTAAGATGACATGCAGCTTTACAACCAACAACACAACCCATCAAAATAATGGAATGCAACAAAATCCAGTATCTGTGACAAAAATCTACTTGCATATATACAAGTATATCTATGTGAAAATTGATAACTTTGAAGCAGTTCTAAAGAACCTCTGTGCTAAAATAGCACATACCGTAATTTAATTCTCAGATCACCAACGTTGCCAGCACCAAGTTTGTTCTCACCAGTTTCCTCACTAAAGGCGAAGGATAAGAGAACTAAGCTGCAAGAATGCCCCAGAAAGCAGAGACTAAGACGAGATACGCAGAGATGGAAAACCGCAGCAGGTAAAAAGACAAAATAGTTGAATCGCGTTGGTTTGATTGTTAGTTGTTCCCGAGGCAGCATGATGCATAAGTAGCATGTTGACTCCACAGAGTAGCCCAAGGTAAACATGGAATCTAACCACTTAAGTAACAAAAAAATAAAATAACCATGATAACTGTAGCTGACTGTTTACATAAGAACTGCCAGTGTTTCATATGTGAACACTTCAGGCTATTCTGTCTCAAGGTAAATGCACACAAAACCAGGATGAATGCAACCTTTAATATCAGCACTTCCTTAGTGGGTTGAGAAGAACTGCATACACCAATATCTACCTAAATCAAGGAATTCTTCATTTTTAACTGTGTAATGGTTATATTTTCTAGGTAAATATTATGAGAAAGGAATGAGACAGAGGCACCACCTTCTCCAGAGAATTCAGGGGGATGGACACAACGTCCTGACATCACGCTCGCAATGTCAGCTGGCGTCCTGGCATGGTTTACTCCTTAGCCTTTTCTTCTCCCAAGGATATCCCACAAGGAAGGGGAAGTTTAGGATCAGAGTTTTCCTTCTCCTAGTTGGGCTGCCTTCCCAGGTTGATGAACCCCGTCTGCCTAATTTGTGGCCCTCCACTTGTTGTTGGATTGTTGTTGTTGTTTAGTTGTTTAGTCGTGTCCAACTCTTCGTGACCCCATGGACCAGAGCACACCAGGCACTCCTGTCTTCCACTGCCTCCCGTAGTTTGGTCAAACTCATGCTGGTAGCTTCGAGAACACTATCCAATAATCTTGTCCTCTGTCATCCCCTTCTCCTTGTGCCCTCCATCTTTCCCAACATCAGGATCTTTTCCAGGGAGTCTTCTCTTCTCATGAGGTGGCCAAAGTATTGGAGCCTCAGCTTCAGGATCTGTCCTTCCAGTGAGCACTCAGGGCTGATTTCCTTAAGAATGGATAGGTTTGATCTTCTTGCAGTCCATGGGACTCTCCTCCAGCACCATAATTCAGAAGCATTCATCCTTCAGCGATCAGCCTTCTTTATGGTGCAGCCAAAGCTGTCAACTTTTCCCTTTTCTTGCGAGGAATCCTATTCTGTATAAGGGAATTTCCCTTTAAAAAAGGGAAACGTTGACAGCTCTGGGTCCAGCTCTCACTTCCATGCATCACTACTGGGAAAACCATAGCTTTAACTATACAGACCTTTGTCGACAAGGTGATGTTGGATGGATTACAACTTCCATTATGGCGGACTATTGGCCATGTGATAGTGATTGTGGGGGATGAGAGTTGGAAACCAACAACTGGAGGGTCACAAGTTCCCTATTCCTAGTTTGAAGATGCAGGAAACAGGATGAACAAAACAAAAAGCCCATATGTACAATATAGCTTAGCACCAAGGGGTAATCCACAATTCTACCAAGAATGATAAGATTCTTTTACTAGGTTTGCCATCATTCATTGGCAGGGCACATGCTCTCCATGCAAAAGACCCCCAAGTCCCATCCTTTACATCTCTAGGTAGAACTGGATGCCATGTGAAATCCTGCAGCCATTGACCACTGCTCTGAGGCAAGCTCCTAGGTTCTCAGGGATGCTCTTGGTGTAGAAAAGGGAAGACTAACCTCTGGCTTTCCAGATGTTATTGGACTCCTTGTCCCATGCCAGCCACCATAGCCAATGGGACTCATAGCCTAACAACTTCTGGAGGGCCAGAGGTTACCAACCCTTGGCTTAGAACACCCTGTATCCTAGTGGTAACAAAGAAGAGAAGACAAAAAGGTCCACCATGCTCTTGACACTGTATGATCCCAAAGTTCTATAAAGTGACTGGGACTCCTTCTTACCAAACCTGAAACAAATCACATCTCCAGTACAATAAGTAGCATGACCTTCAACTCCCCAAAAGTCAAGAAAACATTCAGCACCTAAAAAAAATACACACCATTCTTCAAGGCACTATGGAAATGTAATCCATTTCAGACACCATGAAAAAGCCCTCTTGTGCTGGTGATGACTGGAAAGTACAACTTTAACTGCAATGATAACACTGGCAAGGTAGTGATAAGGTTCTTTTTTAAAAAAAATATGAAATAGCATGAGCGAATTATATCATCACAAGCAGTATATAGTGGCTGACTCCAAGTTGAGAAGTGTGAGAGTTACCGTAACTTCTATTTTTTTGCAAAATAAATAGGGAGGGGGAAGACAGAAATGGAATTTAAACAGAAATTAATCTCATCTTCAGATAATTTGAATTAAAGCAAAGGCTAATTTTGCCTTTGGCTTCCATATCTCCTCCTAATATGATTATTCACCAAGTGTTGCTGGCAATGGGTGAGCAATACATTTTAATAAGCAAACAACAATGGTAAAAAACAACAACAGTTAAGCTCTGATTCCTATGACTTGCCTGTCATTCCGCCGAATTTTTCCCTTGGACCGTTTATGAAAAGCACGATGCTGAAGGATTTCTTTCATAGCAACATGAAAGTCGTATGTGTCACCCCAAATTAGGGACAGGCTGGCCAGCTCAGGGTTGCTTCTGCTTTTGCAGCAATTTCTGAGAAGATCGATAGATATAGACTGCCTCATAACACTAAGCCATTCATCTGGCTAAAGTGCAGAGGCATGTGTACCTTTGACCTTAATAGATAAAGAGTCATCTCCCTTGGATGGCTGTGAATTTCCTACAGAAACAATGATTTCCAATTACCTGTACGCTGATGCAACGTGGCAAGTGGCAGCTGGGAAAAACAACTTGTATCATCCCCTGTTTGCTTAAAACGTGTCGCATCTGGATTTGTGTAGATAAATCCACATATCGGTGCCACGTTGGCAATCTTATAGAGCTTATAATTGAAATTTGCTAGTGTGAAGCAAGTCCCTGCCTGCATGAAAAATTGCATTTCTTCAAATATAATTCCTCCTTCTCTTCAACAATATATATATATATATATATATATATATATATATATATATCAGGGTGACTATCAACATTCCTGAAAGACATACTTGAAGTCATGGATCACTGATGCCTTATCCCTGCAGTAAAGTAGGACTTTGTCACTGCCTTAAATGTAGATGGGACCAATGCTCTCCATACAGTGGTGCCTCAATTTATGGTCTTAATCTGTTCTGGAAGCCCATTCTTAAACCGAAACTGTTCTTAAACCAAGGCACACTTTACCTAATGAGGCCTTCCACCAATGGTGCCCTTCCACTGTTTGGATTCCGTTCTTAGACCAAGGTAAAGTTCGCAAACCGGGACACTACTTGCAGTCCAGCTCTCACAAGGCTACTTAGGCTGTTGCAGTCCTGTACCCACTAAGGGTTGCCATGTGTCCTCTTTTTCCAGGACACATCCTCTTTTTCAGGGGTAATTTTTTTTGTCCAGGTGGATTTTAAAAAATTTGCCAAAATGTCTCTGGCTATACTTTCTGGATGAGACATAGACATAACTGGTGGCTGAAGACTTGCTTTCCTCTTCTCTTCTCCTGCCCCCCTGAGCTATATATCACAGTTTCAATAGCCTACTTGTAGTAGGGATATCTAAAATGAGAGTCGTCATAGTGCCATCTTTTTTGTTCTTCAAAATATGGCAACCCCACTTACATGAGACTAAGCCCCACTGAACTCAGTTTATGTATACACATGTATGTGATTTTAACCAATAATCTCTGTAACGTTAGAAGTCAATGTAGAGGTCAAAACTGGGGAAATTACTAGCTCACATAGCTGCAAATACTTCCATGACTCTATCCTCAAATCCTTCCATTTTCAGACACAGTCAGCCAAAGGGATGTTATGGAGGGTGTGTGTGTGTGTGTGTGTGTGTGTGTGTGATCTCACTCCTGATCAGTCACTACCAGTTCAGATCCTATAAGCTTATTATTTTTGTTCTTGTTGTTATTATTATTATTTGTCATTCCTGCTTGTTCATCTAAACATAAAAGTATTCTTTCATCCATACACAAATGCATTGATTAATTAAACCCATATTATTGAGTAAGGCTAGAATCCTAGTTATAAAATTTCCTAGCAGCAAGCACCATTGAACACAGTGGACTTCTCTCTAAATAAATATGCAAAGGATCAGGCTGAGCGGTTTCTTTAATCTGTTGACAGCCTTCGTTGCACTCCATCACTTTATCACATTACCGTTAACACGTGCTAAAAGGAAATCACAAAAACTCTTTCTTGACTCTTTTTAGTCCTAGAACACAACACACTAACACAAGTCTTGTGACTCATTTGTACTAAGATTATCTTCAACACCCACACGGTCCTCCAAACTTAACACATCTAAAAGAAATCAATAGCTATCGAAAGGAAGCCAGCACTTTCCTTCACATTCTTAGTCATATGTCTCCTGAATCAACTACAAAAGTCAATGTTGTTACGAATCTTCAGTAGATTTATTAACATTTGCTCTGTATGTGTACAAAACCTCAGTACTAATATGTTATTATGAACTTCAGTTAGATATATGCACCACTCTTTGAATAGATAGATAGATAGATGATAGATTAGATAGATAGATAGATAGATAGATGATAGATTGATAGATAGATAGATAGATAGATAGATAGATAGATAGATACATAGAAAGATAGATAGATAGATAGATAGATAGATAGATAGATGATAGACAGATAGATAGATGATAGATAGATAGATAGATGATAGAGAGACAGACAGACAGATAGATAGATGATAGATAGATAGAGAGACAGACAGACAGATAGATAGATGATAGATAGATAGAGAGACAGACAGACAGATAGATAGATAGATAGATAGATAGATAGATGATAGATAGATGATAGATAGATAGACAGATAGATAGATGATAGATAGATAGATAGATAGATAGATAGATAGATAGATATAGATAGATAGATGATAGATAGATAGATAGAAGATAGAGAGACAGACAGACAGATAGATAGATGATAGATAGATAGATAGACAGACAGAGATAGATAGATGATAGATAGATAGATGATAGACAGATAGATAGATGATAGATAGACAGAGAGACAGATAGATAGATTATAGATAGATAGATGTGCATTTTGGGGATGTGCCTTGGTTCTACATGCATCATGAATTATGAGATGAATTAGGGTCATTTGAGGATGGCTCTCTTATTTCTGAGGCATTAGAACATCTCAACTCAAGACAGATCAGGGACTTCCTAAGCTTCCAAGTGGCTGTATGGTCTCAAACATATAGACTGCAACACTGCTTTTTTCCCCTCGCTGAGAAATGAAACCAAGCTGACTGGGAAAATGTCCAGAGCTTGAGAGGGTGTGTGTGGAGGTGGGGGGAAATCTTTTGTTTAGCCACAGAGATCTAGCTTTTCATCAAAATGAATTATTTCCCCAGGGCATTCCAACCACGGTGGTTGGGAAAGAATTTACAACTGCCTTTTTAAGTGAAAGTCTGCCCTTCCCAATGCAAGTTAATAGAAATATCTGTATCCTCTGTATCCTCCCAAATTCCAGGGTACTTCCAGGGTGCTTCATGGGAGGTAATGTTTCCTTCCTCCAAGTCTTTCCTGGTGAGTTATGACATTTTTCAACTATCTTCTTCCTTCATGCAAATCAGTATAACCCCACAAATCTGTGGTGGGACCCTTAGCCACCCACCAACAAGCCCTTGGAAAAACATGGTCCTTGTTGGGGGTGACAGTTCCCCCATGCCAGTCTTTCTTGGAGTTCCATGCTACCTTTTTTCCCTCCACCACCCTTATTGTAGGGTTACTTGACCTGTTTCACTCCCTGCTTCCATGTTCACGAACACAGCAGCATTAATTGTCAAATAGGGAAACAAAGCATGGGCTAAGCTCTGTACCACATGATTAAGTCTAATGTTTTAATGAGCTGGCGCCAGCCTACCCAAACCCTGTGTAGCTCTTCTTTCTACCAAGGTGGGGTTTAGGAACTGCTATTGCCACATTCACCTTGAATGGCAACCATACCTCCGCTCCAAGCATCACAGCAGTATTATGTTGGGGTGTCAGGATTTACGATGTCCCTCTTGCACCAAGACACAGCAAGCTGGCAGGTTTATTACGCTTAGATTTATTTTACTACTGTATTTACTACTGTATTTACACAGTAGTTCAGTCTGAGCTCACAGCTCAGTCATCTTCCAATGACGACAACGTTGGACTCACTAAAGGGCGGGCTCTTCGCCAACAGGATATCCCCACCGGCCGCCCCTCCTCCTGTTTGACTGACGTTGTGCCTGGACTCTACTCCTTCACCTTGACCATGGGAACTAGGGAGCAGTCTGCCCCTCCCCCTCTTGAGCCATGTCTAAAAGCTGCAGTTCCTCTGAAGCAGCCTCTGTCTGCTCTACGCTGGCATTACAGGGTGGGAGAGACCTGCATTACTCTCAATATGCGAAGGAATCAAGCCTGTACTGCTTTCACGCTGCCCCCTTCCTCTCTGGAGACTTCCGGAGAGCCAGTGTGGTGTAGTGGTTAAGAGTGGTAGACTCGTAATCTGGTGAACCGGGTTTGCGTCTCTGCTCCTCCACATGCAGCTGCTGGGTGACCTTGCGCTAGTCACACTTCTCTGAAGTCTCTCAGTCTCACTCACCTCACAGAGTGTTTGTTGCGGGGGAGGAAGGGAAAGGAGAATGTTAGCTGCTTTGAGACTCCTTCGGGTAGTCTCCAAACTCTTCCAAACTCCAAACAAAGAAGAATCCAAACTCTTCTTCTTCGCTGTTGCTCTGGGAAGGGATGTCCCTGACATGGTGAAACCCAGTCAGATGGGCAGGGTATAAATAATATATTAGTAGTAGTAGTAGTAGTAGTAGTATTTGCTTTTCACTGCTAAAACAGTTGAAACAAATGTAAAGAGAGGCACTAATGTGTCCTATTTGCATGGAGAAAGCCTCAGATCAAATGAAACTAAACCACAAGGGTGAACCAGTACATAGTAGACAATGGTGGTCAACAGAAGAGGCCCAAAGACTCTCTCAAGGCAAATCTTTAAAAAATGTAGTATAAACACCGACAAAGTGTGTTCTCCAATAAATGAGAGCACGTGTTGCGGTGTGGGCCACCGGGCCAGGCCTCTTGTTGCCAGGCAGGTTAATAGTTGTTGCCTGGCATTGTGTTTGGATAACCGGGTTGCTGGGGCAAATTGTATGTTGCAAATTGGGTGGGTGAGACCATAGTCTTTAAATATTGGTGCACTCTGGTTTCTCTTTCTCTTTGCAGAGTGCATCGGATCACCTGCCCGCCCGCCCCCTTTTCCGGTTGACCTTGCTTTGCCTGTCATGGGGTCGTCTGCCTTGGCGCAGGGGCCTAGTAGGAATTTTGCCATTTGGTGATTGGCTGTGCCATTTGGTTTTTGCCTACTACTCAGCAATTCGTCACAACTTGTAAGGTTGCGGTTAGGCATTGGTTATAATATGCTGGTGGTGGAGGGGTCAGGATAGGCCGTGCCTGCCCCTCCCATTGCGCTGAAGGGAATTCCATTAAAGGAATCCTGGGGCTTGCCATGATTTCGTCCAATCCCTGTCATGGGACCAGGGCCGCCCAATCCCTGTCATGGGAATCCTTGTCATAGGATCTGGGCCGGCAAGCTTTCGGGGAGCTGCTGGGGTGAGCGGCGTGGGTCCGACGCTTAGCTCAAATGACCCCCAGTTTGACTTTCTCTTCTACTGGCTACCGATCAGACCTCGGGATGTCAGTTCTGTCCCAGGCGGGGGGACAGATAGTCATAACCAATGTCTAAACAACCACTCACTGATTTTGTATTTTAATAAAGTTGTGGCCAAAATAGTGCCCAAAAACCAAAACTAAATTACGTGTTATGTGTGAAGTTATTTGAGGGGTGGCCTGGGGACCTACACACGCAATTAGGAAACACTGGCCTGCGAGCACCTCAGTTGGAGAACAGCCTTTACCATAGGTGTAATGGGCTTTGAAGACACTCAAACTCGGGACGAAAGGGAGAAACGTGCTAAGAGGAAGGCACATTTGGCAAACCCTTACCATGATCAATTTCCGCCCGGAAACCTATGTCCCCACTGTGGAAGGACGTGCGGATTGGCTTCCATGGTCACTTATGGACTCACTGTTAAAACCGTGTTTATGGAAGACAATTTTACTCAGTTACGAGCGATCACCCAAGAAGAAGAAGAAAAGTAGACAAACAAGCATCTTTCTTCTTATCAGTGAGGAATGGGACCTACCCATTTGTAATCAGGCCCATGCTAGATATCTGGGTGGGCAGGCAAAGTGTTGCTGTCCTTGGGGAAGTATAGCCTGCTGTAAATATGCTTAGCCACACCCACGATTAGCCAAGCTTCCTGATGCAAAGTGGCAAACTAGTATCCTCCTGTTATATCCCTTCTAAGGGGTAGAGGCAACACACACAGAGAGATGATAAACTGTGTGTGGCTGTGTTCAGATAACACTATAAGAACCTTCTTGTGTGGCTAATCTCAGAACTTGCTCCTCTTTGTATGCCTAGAATTCTTTAACGCCCTTAGCGCCAACCTAAATAGCCATTAGCATTTGTTAAAGGCTTATTTATTTAATGTATCAATGCCAGTCCTTGGAAAGCTGCCAAAACAATGCTGGCATCCTTTCTGTTTTTAACTCACTGAATATTTGTATCTCGGGAGAATCGTTTTTCTGTTATCCTTAAATTCTGTTTTGACCTGACCTTGAAAAGTACCTGAAACTAATGTGGATTATCAAGATTTTCTGAAGAGGACACAAGCTTAAATTCAAGCAGTTTTTTCAAACATCATGAGCACTTCATCAAAATAAAATAAAATGCCAATGTTATGAAATGAGAGGGGGGATCTAGAGTAAAGAGCACTGTAGGCTGATAGCACTTATGCAAATCAAACGGTTTTTCAACACGCTGTATTTAGGCCAGGATGAAACAAACATCTGAACGTATCTGTTCCCTCAGAAGAGATGCAGCTGGGATTTTGATGAGAAATCTCTTTATCTGTTTCCCCCCTCCTTTCCCCTTTTTGTGCTGAACTAACAGCAGAAAAGTTTATCATAATGTGTGGATTTGCAAGGAACAAAAAAGCTAATTCTGAAGCTGCTCAAGTGAAGTCAGAAGAAGTGAGGCTGGGAATATGGTAGCAGCAAAGCTGGCAAAGTCTGTGAATAAATGTGTTATAAAGGTGGAGAGGCAATGCTGTGTAGCAGTTAGGGCACTGGACAAGGACCTAGGAGAACAGAGTTAAAACCCCATGGAGATCACGGGGGGGGGGGGTGTCAGCCACTTTTCCTCAGCCTAACCTACTCCACAGGGTTGTTGTGAGGATAAAATGAAATAAAATAAATAAAATAAAAAGTGATAACCATGTGCAGCACCTTGAATTCGTTTTAATAAAGATGGGATATAAATGCAACAAAATGCAACAAAAACAACAACAACAGCAACAACAACAGATCTGATCCTTCCATTTTCAGGAAGATGAACCTGGCAGTAATGTTATGGGTTCCTTGGGAGAGGAAGGTTTCAGGATGGGATAAGGGGAAAGGAAATAAATTATTATTATTATTATTATTATTATTATTATTATTATTATTATATTTATACCCCCAGCCATCCTTGGCTGCTCCCAACAGAATATTAAAAACACAATAAAACCTCAAACATTAAAAACTTCCCTAAACAGGACTGCCTTCAGATGTCTTCTAAAAGTCCTTGACATCTGATGGGAGGGCATTCCACTGGGTGGGTGCCACTACCGAGAAGGCCCTCTGCCTGGTAACCTCACTTTCCACAGACATCTCCTTATTCTTTACACACACACTGTGCTGTCTAGCTCTCAAGTTAAGGATTATTTTTTTCTGTAAAAATATTGGCTTATCTGTTACTTATATCCACACGTATGAGGTTTTTTTTTTTCCACTCAAAGAACTTCAAAGCAGCATACATGATTTTTAAAAACCCTACAGTGAAAGTTCATAAACACTGAGATACCCATTTTCTTTACCAGACAATGGCTCTTAAGCAAAAGAAAAAAGGGCGGGGGGGGGGGGGGGGGAATCAATCCTATTCCCACAACCTAGAAATACTGGCTACCATAAACCAAAGCTCTGAACTGATGCAAGGAAAACAGGGAGGGCAGAGATCAAAGCATGGAGTTGTTATAGCAACTGGCATTCGGAGAATAAGTCTGAATTTCATAAAATACATATGGCATCTCAAGATATACAAAAAGAATAAACTGAGTAACTCGTTTAAAAAATACTACAAGCTCTGTAGAGGATTCAGCCTGCTGGGTGAGCCAGCTTCATAGACAAGTTTGCAGGAGGAATTTTAATATATCTCTTTATGTTGCTGGAGGGTGAGCTGTCTGAAGTGCCTCATAGCGCTTCTGCCTTGTCTTCAGGGGCTGGAGTTAGGATCACACTGAGCTGAAGCAGTCTAGGACAAAAGCGGGGCTCTTAGTTGGGATGTTTGGGTGTGTTCCTTTTTTTTTTTTTAAGCAATTTATTAAGTTTTACAGTAAAAATAAACATAATAAACAATGTAACATTGATCTTAACATATTTTCACATTTTCTTTGGACTTCCTCACATCTCCCGCTCCCACTTTCATCGTTGTAACGTTTTGTCAGCAATTTATCATCTTATTTAAATTCTTATATCCCTTCTATATTTCATAATCTTATAATTCTCAGAAGGAGCTAAATTTCACAGTCTTACTTATTTTCTTAAAAACTTCTAAATTTAGTGGTGCTCAGTTATTTTGATCTAGCGTCTTGTTTAGCATTCACTCAAATTACAATACTTTTGTAAATAGTTCTTAAATTTCTTCCAGTCCTCCTCAATCCTCTCTTCTCCCAGGTCACGGATTCTGCCGGTCATTTCAGCCAGTTCCATGTAGTCTATCAGTTGTATCTGCCATTCTTCCAGTGTGGGTAGATCTTGAGTTTTCCAATGTTTTGCGAGAAGTATCCTTGCTGCTGTTGTTGCATACATAAAGAATGTCTGGTCCTTCTTTGCCACCCCTTGGCCGACAATACCCAAAAGGAAAGCCTCTGGTTTCTTAGTGAAGGTATATTTAAATACCTTTTTCAGTTCATTATAAATCATTTCCCAGAACGCCTTCACTTTAGGGCAAGTCCACCAGAGGTGGAAGAACGTTCCCTCACACTCTTTGCATTTCCAACACTTATTATCAGACAGGTGGTAAATTTTGGCAAGTTTGACTGGGGTCATATACCATCTATAAATCATTTTCATTACATTTTCTTTCAGAGCGTTACATGCAGTAAATTTCAATCCATTGCTCCATAACCTCTCCCAGTCCTCAAACATGATATTATGCCCAATGTCCTGTGCCCACCTTATCATAGCCGATTTAACCGTTTCATCTTGTGTATTCCATTTCAACAGCAAGTTATACATCCTTGAAAGTACCTTAATCTTTGGTTCTAACAATTCTGTTTCTAATTTCGATTTCTCCACCTGGAACCCTAGTTTCTTATCATTTTTAAAAACTTCTTTAATCTGAGCGTAATGTAACCAATCTCGCACTTTGTCTTTCATTTTCTCCAAACTCTGCAATTTCCAATTGTCTCCATCCTTTTCTAGTATTTCCCAATATTTTGGCCATTTAGCCTCCATATTGGGTCTTTTTCTGTTTGGGTGTGTTCCTATTCCGTATATTTGGTTGGGACCGCTGTGAAGAGTAGTTCAACTTTGTTAATCTCTTTCTCTTTGCTAGCTTGATGTATTATTTGAAAGTTTTATATACTTCAAATGTGTTATTAATTGACAATCAGCAAGGCTATATTACAGATGGAAAAGTTTATCAGAGAGAGGGAAATATACAGAGTATGTAAAAGAACAATGTCAAAATATTAATCCATTGGCAGATTTTGATAGAACTTCTGTGTGCAGAGAGGATAATTTTATAAAATTTGAAGTAAGTTAAGGAACATGGAGAAAATAAAATTAAGTGCGTATTTAAGGAATTTAATCTGGGAACATAATGGGAAGATCGGAGGTCATGTCAAATTCAATTGTAATTTGACAATTCATTTGTAATTATGTACAAAGCAAGTATCAGTTAAGGAATGAATGACTGTTTTATTTCTATGGTCATCTTTATTTTGTCTTTAACATTCACTGATTATTTTTGTTATATAATTTTCAACCAATAAAGCATTAAAAAAAATGTGTTATTAATTGTTGAGGGATCCTAATACAGAACAGAGTGTCCCTATTTTCTTCTGAGAAATTTTGGAGGGTATGATAACATTACATTTCTCTTGCAGTCTGCAGCATGCCTGTCTGCCTGTGATTCTCGATCTGCAAAAATCTACATGGGACGAGTTACATCTGTCCTGTCCTGAGCTTTAATTGAAATGTTGACTACCTGATATTAGCATAGTCGTAGCTGCTTACTTTTTATTTTTTTAAAAAGGGGTGCATGTGGCAAAGCGTGTTCTCCCTAACAGAGAGCACGTGTTGCGGTTGGGGGAACAAGCCACCCTCACGTTACTGGGCAGATTTGGAGGAACCCAAGCCTTTAAGTGGTTAAATTGGGTTGCTGGGGAGTTTTGATTGTTGCCAATTTGGAGGAGGGGTCAGAGTCTTTAAATACAGGGGCCAGACGTTGGACGTCCTCTTGGCCGTTTTGCATTGGATCACCCGCCCTCCCTCCCTTTAATAGGGTGGTTTTGTTTTGTTTTTTATCGCTTGACCTTGCTATGCCTGTCATGGAGTCGTCCGCCTTGGAGCGGGGGCCTGGTAGGAATTTTGCCATCTGGCTGATTGGCTGGTGCCATTTGGTTTTTGCCTACTGCGTAGCAAATCGTCACAACTTGTAAGGTTGGTGGTTAGGCATTGGTTAAATTGGTGCTTGGACGGGTAAGTGCCTACCCCTCCAAATGATGCGGAAAGGGAATTCCATTAAAGGAATCCAGGGGCTTGCCATTCTTTTCGTCCTTGTCCCTGGCATCGGACTTGGGCTGTGCAAGCCCCACAGGAACATGAGGGTGAGAAGTGAGGGACTGTTGCCCAGCTTCATTTTCTCACCCAATACTTGTTTCCCACGCTGGCTTCCGTTGGTGTCCGGAAGGGCCAGCTCTGTCTTTGAGGGCAAGGACAGATAGTCATAACCAATGCCTAAGCAACCGCTCACATTTTTTGTATTTTGAATAAAGTTGTGGCCAAAATTATGCCAAAAACCTTAAACAAAAATTGATGTGTGAAGTGTGAATTTTTGGGGGGGTGGCATTGTGGGACTCAACACGCAAATCTGCTGATGAAGTGCTACAAAAAAAGAGAGAGAATTCCATTATGTTCCACAGCTTTGGAGCCAGCTGTTGTGTGTGACCTCAGGGAGCGGGCATTTCTTTATATCCTATCACCTGTGATTTGTGACCTTTTGGTCAATTGTCTGTCTGCCTGCCATAGTGTATAATGCAAATACGCCCAGCTGAATTCTCCATCATGATCATATCAAAGCCTTAAAACATCATAGGAGGAAAGGTGCATTGTAGTGCAAACTATCAATTGATTTTTAAAAAATCACATCAGTATCAATATAGACCAGCAGTCACAGCCACAAAATGTTTATACACTATGGACCCAAACCTGCCCAAACCTGTTTTTCAACACATCTCTCAATACTATAAAACCTTCCACTGAATAAAATGAAACGCTTAGCTGAAACTGCAAGTTTTAATTTGATCCTATTAGAAGATGTTGCTGTGGAAGCAAAGAATGATTATATTCTTTATATCCCATTTGTCCCACTGAAAGTGAGGGCTTAGACTGACATATAGTTGAAACACCTAACACTCCAGCCTTAAGCATGTTTATTCTGAAGTAGTTTCCTCCAGTGCTGATATTTGAACTGTAAACTCATCAGGTTATGGATGTGTGTTGACCTTAGACTATGATGTACAATTTACATTGATTGTGCTATATTGCATCTTTATAATGTGTGAGCATCCACATCATATAATTGAAGCAATCTTCTCTTATGCCACTTAATCAGGCTTCCCTCAAAGAATTCTAGGAACTAAAATTTCATACCCTCCAACATTTCTCCAATGAAAATAGGGACATCCTATTGAATAATAATAATAATATAATAATAATAATCCAACATATATAAAAACTTAATAGAACATTAAACATTAAAAAGAACTTCCCTATACAGGGCTGCCTTCAGATGTTTGCTAAAGGTTGTATGGTTATTTATCTCCTTGGCTCAGGGTTGCATAACTCCATACTCCAACATTTTTCTGATGAAAATACGGACGTCCTATTCCACCATTATCATCATCACCACCATTATCATTAAATACTAATAATAACCAGCCCATTTGACAGGGCTGCCCCAGCCACTCTGGGCAGCTTCCAACATTTATTAAAAAACATAGTAAAACATTAAACATTTGAGGGGTGAAATACTTCCCTATGCAGGGCTGCCTTCAGATGTCTTCTAATGGTTGTATAGCTTCTTATCTCCTAGGCTCAGGAGTTGCCTAACTCCATACCCTTCAACATTTCTTCCATGAAAATAAGGTAAAGGGACCCCTGACCATTAGGTCCAGTTGTGACCGACTCTCGGGTTGCGGCGCTCATCTCGCTTTATTGGCCGAGGGAGCCCGCGTACAGCTTCTGGGTCATGTGGCCAGCATGACTAAGCCACTTCTGGCGAACCAGAGCAGCGCACGGAAACACCGTTTACCTTCCCGCTGGAGCGGTACCTATTTATCTACTTGCACTTTGACTTGCTTTCGAACTGCTAGGTTGGCAGGAGCAGGGACCGAGCAACGGGAGCTCACCCCGTTGTGGGGATTTGAACCGCCAACCTTCTGATCGGCAAGTCCTAGGCTCTGTGGTTTAACCCACAGCGCCACCCTCGTCCCAGTCCGTGAAAATAGGGACGTCCTAAAGAAAAGCAGGACATTCCAGGATCAAATCAGAAACTGGGACAGCTTCTGTAAATCTGGGACTGTCCCTGGAAAATAGTGATAGTTGGAGGGTCTGAAATTTGTTGGGAATTGTAACTCTGTCGGAGGTCCCTGCAATCTTTAACAAACTACCTTTCCCATGATTCTTTGGAGGAAGCTATGATTCTTAAAGTGGTACAAGAGTGCTTTAAATAGATAATGTGGCTGTGACCCAAGCTGAAAGAAGCTATGAATCATGTGTTGTTATCTAACAGGGACTCTCTAAATCCCCTCTCTTCCTGTTATTGTAGAAGGTGGCGATCATCAAACACTGTGCAGGGACACAGTGCATGGCTGACAATATGAATTCATCTTGATGGTTCACAAATTGCAAAGGCTCCCAGAAATAAGACAACCATCACCTCACCTTCATAAGCTCTGTCTTCATCTATTTGTGTAACACACTTTGCATACTTTGCACAATGCAGCATCTGTCGGCAACATCTGCTTCCAGCGTGGCATCAGCAAATCACACATGATGCTCCGTGTCTACTTGTGATGATAGCATTATGCACAAGAGGTTTATAATATTATGCCATCATAGGTTCTTCCCTATGTCAGGTAGGCTCTCCCAGATGCAAATGTGTCCCAGCAGCTTTTAACCAAATTAAAATCTAAGCATATCTACGGGTTGCCTGTGGTTAATGTTTTCAATATTCTTTCACCTTATTGATCTCAGTCTTACCTCAAAGTAGATTCCTAAATACGTGCAAACATTTGGTTTGTCTTTATGCAGTGTTTTTTCTGGGGGGTACACACACGGCAATCTTAATCATAGGCGCCAGGGCTACAGGGCTGTCAGGGGCACCAGGCTGAGAGTCTGGGGAAGAGCCGGCCCGTCGGTCGGAGTGCCGTGGCTAGCTCTTCCGCTGTGGGCGGCTCTACGCCACGAGTTCAGGGGTGAGCGAGCCAGTGAGGTGCTGAGGCGGGTGGGTGGCTCCGCCCTCCTGCACACCTAGGATTGGGCTGTGGAGAGGCCCACCCAGCACTCACTGCTTACACCACGAGGCGCCCGACACCAACGCCTCTGGCTGGTTTGTTGTGCTGGGCTCCTTATGTTTCCTGTTTCCTGTTTTTGAGCAGAGATAAGTGTGGTGTCAGAGCTCCCTTTAAAAAAGGCCAACAACTCCAGGGAACCTTTCCTTTAAAAAGGTCAACAACTTTGGGGTTCTCCCCACATCTCTGGGCAACAAGGGGGGGCCCGGATGGATCTTTGCACCCCGGCACCACATATGCTTAAGATGGCCCTGGATACACAAAGGTACGCAGGACCGGCAACACCCCCCCATGTTATAAGTGTGTCACTTACTGTACCACTTACTGTAAGACAGAGTTGTTTCACCTGGCCTTCGGCTTGGAATCAACTTGATCTCCTCCCCCTCTTTCCTTTTTCCTTTCTCCTTCTGTGATGGAACTCCTATTTTGGGACTTCCCTGGCTTTTTTCTGGCCCACGTAGGATCAGTCTGGATAGTCGGCCTTAGTGAAGACTTGATGTTTTCATCCCCCAAAAAGTTTTTGATTTGAGTTGAGTTCCTACTGAAATGAGGCTGCATTTTAATGTTGTATTTTAATCTTGTTTTTAAGTTGTATTTCTATCAATTGTTTTTATACCTGGTGTTAGCTGCTCTGAGCCCGTTCTTGGCTGGGGAGGGAGGGGTTTAAATAAAAATTATTATTATTATTATAACAACTTCATGCTGAGTACTGGCACCATTTTCTCTTGAAAGAAAGAAAAAAAAGTGATATCACATTCACTATGTGCAGGTGTGTGGACGTGACGTCTCACATCTGCATTGTGGCTCCTCTTCCTCCTCCTCTTTGCAACCAGCAAGGCACCCTATTCTGTGGGGAGGAGAGAGACTCTGCCTCCATGTCCAAGCCCACCCCCCTGTACAGTGGTACATGGGTTAAGTATTTAATTCGTTCTGGAGGTCCGCACTTAACCTGAAACTGTTCTTAACCTGAAGCACCACTTTAGCTAATGGGGTCTCCTACTGCTGCTGTGCCGCCGGAGCACAATTTCTGTTCTCATCCTGAAGCAAAGTTCTTAACCTGAAGCACTATTTATGGGTTAGCGGAGTCTATAACCTGAAGCGCATGTAACCTGAAGCCTATGTAACCCGAGGTACCACTGTAAAAGGTTGTCTCGCTTGCTGGCTGCAGAGGGCAGAACTGAACTGCTTGTCTCTCGGAAGACAGCGCCGCTGCTGCTTTTTCTCACTGACTTTGTGGGTTCCTAGCCCCCATAATTATATTATTGTGGGTGCCCAAGCACCCATGGCCACCGGGAGTTGGCTCCTATGATGTGCACCCTTCATGTGTATATTGCTACTATTTTACAGATTATGTTAAGGTGACTTTTGTAATCGGGCAAGCTAAATGGTGTACCAGAAACTTTATCCAAAATTTCTAGAGCATGGTCAAGACATTCCACAAAACTCACCCCCAAATTCAAAGTGGGATTTGTTTTATAGGTTCTGCTTCTTTCCATGTCTTTATTAACTAAATAAGTGACATACTGCACTCCACCCTGTTCCGTGCTTCTGGAGAATCTTATTCTGGGTGATCTAATCAATTTGAGATTGTTAGGTACAGTGTTCTTTCTTGATATACAGGACAGACTAGTTTTTTTTCCAGAAATACGACTTCCATGTAATTTTCTGAATACATTAGGCCAGAGGAACAGGTTGCAATTGGGGGAAAAGAACATTATTTCCCACTGCTTCAAATGTGGATTGTTAAATTCTTTAAGTATCCTGAAGCTCTGCCATTGATTCATTTTTCTTTTTTTGTTCCTAAGTATTCTTTATAACAGGTACAAAATGCAGAGCAGTAATAAGCCCTAAGCTTATTACTTAAAACATGGTAATGTGCTTTAATTTTACACTGTTAAGGAGATTTTCATGCATTATCAGATCATTGTCAGGCATACAAGCACATCTGCCCTGAATGGTGTCATCTGAACAATTTTCAAAGAATCCTGCAAGGTAAAAATGAAATCAAAGGAAGCTGTCTTCTATTCTTCACATCACTGGTTGACTGTGCCTGGATTTTTATATACCACAGGGAAGAATTTTTTTCCAGCAGCCGCTTGTACCATATGTGGATTATTCCATTATAGAGGGAGCATTTTATTGCTATTATGGATTATGTTCAAAAGGCTGAAACTAAAGTTGTGCCTGAGAGCATTATTGTGTATGTTCCACTGGAAGAATTAAGAAGTGTTTTGATAAATGAAGAGCACAGAACTGCCCTAATTCAACAGGGGCATATTTTTGGAGTTTAAATGCTTTCAAACTGTGAACTTAACTGTTATTTTATATATATATATATATATATATATATATATATATATATATATATATAATCATTTGGATAGAAAGGGCTAGTGAAATGAAATGACTATGTAACAGCTTATGGGGAAAAGCTCAGTGGTGCAATACTGGCTGCTCACCCCTTCTCAGGGGTTGTAGGCCTTGCTGCTGTCCACCACAGACCCTCCAAGTGTCCCTATTTTTCAGTTTTACAGAAGCCATACCAGTTTCTGATTTGATCCTGGAATGTCACACTTTTCCTTAGAATGTCCCTATTTCCATCGGAGAAATGTTGGAGGGTATGGAGTTATCTGACCCTCGAGCCATTTGAAGGCAGCCCTGTATAAGGAAGTTGTTTTGTTTTGTTTTGTTTTGTTTTGTTTTAAAAAAGTTTAATGTTTTGTTATGCTTTTATATATGTTGGAAGCCACCCAGAGTGGCTGGGGCAACCGAGTCAGATGGGTGGAGTATAAATAGTAAAATTATTGTTGTTAATATTATTATGGAATGGGGTGTCCCTATTTTCATCAGAACAATGTTGGAGGGTATGTGATTTGTACCTAAGGATTTTAGATAAATGACACAGAACAATAAACCAGAGCACCATTCTCCCAAAGTCCTGTCTTTCTGGTTGTCGTTAGAGAACCTCTCTGCTTGGTCACTTGGCCTCTGTTGTGTTGCTGAGGTAAATGAACAATCTTCTCAAAATGGCAGTCAGTTCCATTTAGGAGAATCAAAGTAAATGTAATTATAACTTAAAGTAGGATAAACAAAAACAATAACAAGGAACCTGGCGTTTTGAGGAACTCTGTACTGACTTGACTTAATGGACTTAATGAGGAGAGGAGGTAGATAGGCACCATCCTGACAGCTCTGAGGTACTATTGGCTAAGTGCCCATAATATTGGCTGTCTCCAGCTCCAACTATCTTACTGAGCATGTGCAGTAAGATCCGTACTCAGGATTCTTCAAGAACCATATCCCCTGAGCATTGCATTCAGAGGCGGAGCTAGCTGCTCTGGCACCTGGGAACGGCGAGGGCGGGGCTAGCTGCCCATGGCGAGTGTCCCAGAGGGGCGGGGCAGCGATGCCACCCCCCTCTGGGATGACGCCCCACCTCACCCCCTTTCTCCGCCACTGATTGCGTTGGCAGCTTCCTATGTTCCTGTTGTGAGCTGTGTTAATCCCTAGCTGAACTCTCACTTTGCCATGAGCTCACTAGGAAGCTTTTATTTTTTATTTCCCAAAAAAATTATTTATTTTATAACACAACTAAACAACACAAACAGAAAAAGCTCAAACAATACAAACAAATTCTTGTCTTATACTTATTTTTTCTAAACATTGTTAGGTGGGCTTCCCCAAGTCCCCCCTATCTGATTTTCATTTTACCTCATCTTTAGCAGTTTACATATATCATAAATTTTAACCAATTTTTTTAAAATCATGCTTACTTTTACCATAAAAATCTTCACATTTTAGGCAAGCTGCTCTTTTTCTCAGCATTCCCCTTTCCATAAGCAATAAAGTACCAGCCTAGCTTTCAGGTTTGTCATATGGGTTACATACATGGCACAGATTATTGCAAGGAGCATGCAAAAAAATCCCGTAGGGATGCTAAAGCAGCCAAGAATATTGTTGCAACTAGTTAGGAAACCAACACATGCATTGTGGGATAAGCTTTTATAGAGCTCACTTCATCGGATACATGAAAAGATATAAATGCTCATCATGAGTGTTACTGTTATAGTCCAGTAAAGGCAAGATTTATTTCAGGAAGGAAACAATAAGATGTGCTCAGGATTTTACTTTGGTCTACATAGCTTAAACTGTAGACCTGTCCGCAAAACTGCTGCTCCAATGTAGGAATGAAATTCAATATTCTCCATGGTTGTTTTCAAAGTTCAGGAAATCTGCAAACTGCGCCCTCCCTACGATTAAACTGAATGACGCATTCCACATGTATGCCAAATTCACTGCACAGTCATCTGAGCTGCTAGGCAGGTGTGCTGATCACCATAAACCAGGCATGGCCAAACTTGCCACTCCAGCTGTTTTGGGACTACAATTCCCATCATCCCTAACAGGACCAGTGCTCAGGGATAATGGGAACTGTAGTCCCAAAACAGCTGGAGGGACAAGTTTGGCCATTCCTGCCATAGACCAACAATTTTGTTTTGTCTATTTTTCAGGAATGACATACAAATCAGTATTATTCTATATTATAAATTGATGGGATTGGGGGGGGGGGTTATATTGTGCACACATATATACATTTTATACTTGTAAACTGTATAGAAGTCCCTTTGGCAATTTAGTGGTACATAAATATTATTTAATTAATGCATCAGCTGACTTGGAGTTGGGGCTTCTGCTATTACCAGAAAACCTATTCCTAAAAAAGATTTGTTTATACCAGAAATAAGAGTTGGAACATCTTCCAGATTTGTCACAGTTACATTGAATCCTATGTATTCAAGAATATATAAAACTATTGCACAGTTAAATAAAGGACAATATGCAAACTTGCTCTGACAAACAGGCTATATTAGGGCTATCATATTCACTTGGGTGGAAATGTCCAGGAAAATACATGCTGGAAGTGTAGATTTTGGTAAAATAGGGTTTAAAAGAACTCAACAATATGGCAACCCTACTATATAATACTAGATATCCAGCATAGGCCTGCAAGACACTATTTCAATTTAATTTTTTAAAAAGCTGCCAACAACATGGAACTGCAGATAAAAAATTGCTGCCTTTTTGCAAACTGAAAGCTCGTTTTTTTTTAAAAAAAAAATTATTTACCCATTCATTTTAAGATTTAAACTATTTCCCTCTTTAAACAAGGAGGCCAAAGTGGCGTGCATATAAAGATAAAGATATAAAAAGGACATCAAAGAAACATTACACAGCCTAAGCATAATAGCATCAGATATAATATAAAACCAGAAAACTGCATAAAAACCAAGTACAATAAAAATTGGACCATATTTCAGTAAAAGGAAAGCCTGTGAATGTCTTTCTAAATAAAATTGCAAGCAGCCCAACCAGTAGGTGCTGGGCCAACAGGGTCAGCCTGCAGGGCAGAGATCCATGTGGAAGGAAAAAAAGAGTATAGAATGGGGAGGGGGAGCCATTATGGCAAGGGCACAACAGGTTCCCTTTTCCCTAAGATCCATAAATTGGTCTGCAGGCAACAAGCATTTGCCTGGAAGAATACTTCCACTTTCTTTCAGCTGCTAAATGGGTGTCTGTTTTTCTGCCTCATTCTCAGAAGGCTTTAGAATTTCCATAGAGTGTTGTTGGTGGGGTGCAGTTGAGCTTGCATGAGAACCTGAGAACAGCCCATAGCCCTGTATCTTCACAGTGGCCAACCAGAAGACTACTGGAAGCTAGCAAGCAGTACCTGAGTGCTATAACAACAACAACAACAACAACAACAACAACAACAACAACAACAACAACAACTTATTTATACCCTGCCCCTCTGGCTGGGTTTCCCCAGCCACTCTGGGTGACTCCCAAGAGTACCCCGGTTCTCGAACCTAATCCGTTCAACTTCCGAAAGCTGGAAAACCGAGGTGCAAAAGGGCTGGCTGCAAGTTCAGTTGGAAAAACTGGAAAACATGCAGCAGAAGCCGTTTGACTTCCGAGGTGCGTTCGAAAATGGAAACAATTACTTCCAGGTTTTCGGCTTTTGAAAACGGGAATGTTTGGCTTCCCAGACGCTCAAAAACTAAGGTACTACTATTTTAAAAACACGATAAAACATCAAACATTAAAAACTTCCCTAAACAATGTTCTCGCTGTGCGTTATTCCCAGAGGCTTACTACCTACCCTTGTTGTGGCTTAAGGTGGTGTGAGCAATGTGTTCTTCTTGTTTCCATTAACCAGTTTTCCAGCAGTCTGTAGCCTTCTTGGCTGTCCAGGCCTCCTGATCTGAAAAAAACTGCATGGGAAGAGTGACCTCATGATGTCTTCTCCCGGGCTTCAAGTAAAGAACAGGAAGCTGGGGAGGCTGCCCATCTTTGCAAAGCTGTATCCAGCTCCAAATTCAAAGCTTAAGGGGAGGCTTTGAAACAATGCTGTCTCATCACAACTTTCCAAAACAAGACAACTTTTGAAACTGAAGTTCTTGCCTTTGATAAATCTCTGCAAGAGTAGGCTAACTCCCACGGAAGCCAAAGCTAACACCACTCCCAACTGCAGTAAATGTTCACTAAATTCAGAAGGGAATAGCACTATTAATATTCATTATTTATAGCTGCAGAATTCACAGTTAGGCAAAAGTCATTGATTTCTTGTGTTGATAATATATTAGATTTGACTGATGGTTTCCCACCCATCTGAAGTATCACTTGCACTGTGTACATAATTAACTGATTATAGATATGCTTCTTACAAGATAATGTGGCATTCTTTAAATAAACTTGGGAGAAATGAAAATGCTAAGGAGTAAACTTATTGTTCCTACTGAAATGTGCTGGACTGGACAGAGGAGGAATGGTGGAGACCGCAACCTTCTACTGGACCTTCCAGAGAAGAGAAAGACAGCATAGATTTACAACAGTGGTTTGCGGGAGGTCATAGCTCAGAGGGAGATGAGGGGCAAAGTTGGGAGAGAATGGGAGAGGAGGAGGGGGAGGCAGAGCTGGAGCAGTGGCTGACATATTATCACCAGAAAGCATTCCTGACCCCCCTTCTCCCAGAACCCGGTGAGCATTGAGAGCAAAGGGCTAGAAGACAAATGGTCCTAAGCGGCCACCATAAGGTGGGTGGTGCTGTTGACGATTGAGGAGAGAAGGGGGCTGGAGATTGCTTGGAGCAATGCAATTACTCTAAGAGGCAGCATTTCTAAGCCTCTCTCTGTGAATATTGAATAAAAGACGTTGGTAAGAACTTCCTTGTCTATCTATTCCTGGCAGCCTACAGTGTGGGAATCTGATTCCCTGACGCCTAACAGTGCCTAACATAGAACTGTGAATTCCTATGGTGAATGGGGTGGATGGGAACTATGACTCACTTGTGGAGCACTGGATGCAGAAGGTCTTAGGTCTGATCCCTGAAGTCTCCAGTTAGTGCTGGGAGAGAGCCCTGTCCAAAACCCTGGAGAGCAGCTATCAGTCGATACAGACAATACTGAGATTGATGGGCCAGTGGTTAGTTTCCTTTGTTCCTAACCAAAAGCAGTTCAGCAACCTCACCCAAAGTCCTACCAGCAGAGCAGAAGTGGGGCTGGAGATGCACACTTGCACTACCCTGTCTATGTTTCGTTTTCTTTTTCCAAGAGTTTCTCTCCCATTGTTTGCCTATTTGGGGGTGGGGAGTTTTCCAATAAGTTTTCTTGAGCAGCTCCATATAGAAGGCATAAATGAGCGGGGCTTGATTTTTTTCAGGCAAGGGTACAGCTGGCTTACCAGATGGACATGGTAAAAGTGCCTGCACCTCAGCATCCTGGAGAAGTGCTGGATTTAGGAAACTGAAGCTGCAAACTTGAAGCAGAGGAAATGCAACCCCACTGGGGTAGGTCACATACCTCTTCCAAGAGCTTCAGATCCCATAAGCAGTGACACCTCCATCTTATATGGATTATGTTTCTCATGTTACAGCAACTCCCTGGCTCAGTCTGTTGAAAGATTGCCAAGCATTCAGGACAGATAAGAGATAGCAGTATGATTCTTTTCAGAAGCCTGCTCCAGGTGCCCTCATCATGTGAAGTGAAGTGGGTGACTATAGAAAACAAGGACTATCAGAGGCCATGATGTAGAATGGAAGGCAAGAGGCGAGGGGCACCGAATTTTGCCATTGCACAGGGCACCACTGAAATTTGAGAACCCAAAGTCTGCCACTGGGACTATGGAGCAATATCATGGCAGGGATGTTTCCAGCTACCCATCCCTTGGAAGCATTGCAAGTGGCTGCAGAAGAGGACTGTGAGCAACATCATGGGAGGGGTGTTTCTAGGACTAAGGTGAAACTGTGATGCTCCCTTTTTATTTTTGCTTTATATTCATAGCATTGGGGGGGGGGGTGTTAAGGGAGGGGTAGTACCTCTGGTGGGGGGAATGCCATGATCCTTCTGGGGTAGTTTGTTTGTTCTGGGGTAGTTTGTTTAGCTCTGAACTTACATTTAGCTCTCACCTGTGGCTCCTAGAAGCTGTTGGCATGCAACAGTGGCAACACACCGGGGACTGCTTTGACTGGCCGACAAAACTAAGTGAGGGTAGCTGATGGGTCTCAAACCCTCGGTGAGTTAGGGACTTCCCCTGCACATGAAGACAGGCTCCAGCAGATTGAGCAGACAAAATCAATAGTGGGTCCAATGGTCAAGAAGACAGTTTCTGCACGTGCTGTAGAGGGAAGAAAGGGGCATATGGGGTTCATTCACCTGGGAAGGCAGCCCATCTAGAAGAAGGAAAACACTGATCTTAAATCTCCACTGCCTTGTGGGATATCTTCAAGAAAAGAAAAGGCTAAGAAGTAAACTCTACACCAGGCACGTCCAACTCTATAGAGACTGTGATCTACTCCCAGTATAATAAAACTGGCAGTGATCTACCCATTGTCATTGCCCATAGTTGTTGAGCTTTTTTAAGGGGGAGCAACCAGAGTCGCAGCAACTTTTGGGAAGGATTGCATAAAATCGCTCACCAAACAGTCCACAACCTTCCTCCTTCTCCCACTCTGCCAAAGACAAAGGGAATTAGAGCTTTAATAGCACCGCCAGTGGTGCTGATAGAACATAGCGCTGGGAGTGGGGTGCATCACGATCGCTCAGGATTGACCTGGAGAAGCCTGGTGATCTACCTGTCGATCGTGGTCTACCAGTTGGACATTGCTGCTCTACACAACTCCAGAGTGGAGTCCCTAGGACAGTTGGACCTTGTACACCTCATTCCAGAAACTGCTGTAGCCAAGCTGATGGCAAATGTATTGCTTTGCTTTCCTTTCAACCACATCAGTGAGGCTAAGAGGGGAATCTTTTCATGTGAGCAGCCCAGGACCTCAATACACAATGCCCAGGCTTGCGCCCCGAGGTGGTCACTTCAGTGCTGCTAATGCAGCAGTTTGACCTGCACCCCTGGAGGTGCAGTCCTTTGTCATTTGAGACAGATGGATGCCAATGACCATAGTATTGAAATGTGGGGGGTTTGTATGAAATTGCTACTACGTTATTGTTTTGCTATGCTGCTATGGAAAATTGTTTTGTTTTGAAATTCATTTTTTATTAGATTTTACAAAAGAAATAAGTTTAAAACAGTACTAAATACATATCCATATAAAGAGATTTATCTGAATCTCACGAAAACCAGAGCGCACGGAAACACCATTTACCTTCCCGCTGGAGCAGTACCTATTTATCTACTTGCACTGGTATTCTTTCAAACTGCTAGGTTGGCAGGAGCTGGGACAGAGCAACGGGAGCTCACCCTGTTGTGCGGATTTGAACCGCCAACCTTCTGATCAGCAAGCCCAAGAGGCTCAGTGGTTTAGACCACAGCGCCACCCGCACCCCACTTTATTTATTGTAAGTCGCTTTGAACACAATTTTTGTGTGTGTGTGTGTAAACGTGGCATACAAATAAAAGAAATGAATGAATGAATAACCTCTGCATAGAAGTACATCTGATGCCTTCTCTAGGGCTTCATTGAATGGTTTTTTATCCAGCAGGGTTTAGGTTGTCTCTGTTGTGTCTTTTTGTTTCACTGCCTTATATTGCTTTTTTATTATTGTAATCATAATATGTTATAAGTTTTTAGCATTATTTTGTTTATTTGTAATATTTTTTATTGATGTAAGGCCCTATAAATCAAATTAATATTGATATTAGTACTACTATTGCTAATAGTTTAGCACAATACCTGATTAACATATTGAATTTATGTTCTTATGAGAATAATACTCAGGACTACAATTACCCCTGCTCTTCAGAGTCTAAAATGAAACTAAAATACCTAAAATCAAGAACCTTTCCACAGTCTGAAAAGGTGCCTGCTAACTTTTTCTACCAAATTGAAAACTTCACTGCTACTGAATCATAAATGTTCATCTTCATTTTTTTAAAAAAAAAAAAAAACATCCTCGGAGCATTCATTTGAATTCTTGTCTTTCATTAATTAAATCTTTTTCAAATATAATTAATGCTTTACAAATACACCTTTGGAAAACTAGTTTCCCTAAAAGAGTTAGTGTTTTATTATCTTTGCCTACTTGTCTTATTTGCAGGCTAACAATATCCCATTTTTCTAGAAGCTGGTAATGAAAACACATGAGATTGTTAGGGATTTATATAGATGGATTTGGCAGCCATTTAATATTTACTTAGATTGTAAGATATAATTAGAATTTAGAGGTCAGTTTCTCAGAGAATAAGTCAATCTTAACAGAATAAATGTTTGTTCACTAATTCAGTCGTGGATAAATTTTGATGTGAGACTAGAAATTGATGTGATTTGTTTATTCTGAATCTTCCAAGTGATTTTCAGCTCATCCCCATTATTTGTTTTATACTCTTATGAACTGCAACACCAGCCAATAAGCACAGAGGATCACACTGAAAGACTGTTGCACTGGGACAGTGTGGGTCATTGGACCAGAAATAGTTAATCCCAGAATCAGGAAAGTGGCACTATCATATGCACTGGCAAGAGAGATAACATGGGAGGACAGGATTTGCTATACAATGGTACCTTGGATTAAGAACTTAATTCATTCTGGAGGACCGTTCTTAACTTGAAACTGTTCTTAACCTGAAGCACCACTTTAGCTAACGGGGTCTCCCACTGCCGCTGCACCACTGCTGCACGATTTCTGTTCTCATCCTGAAGCAAAGTTTTTAACCCGAGGTACTATTTCTGGGTTAGCGGAGTTTGTAACCTGAAGCGTCTGTAACCTGAAGCATCTGTAACCTGAGGTACCACTGTACTCACCATGCCCTCTATAGAATCACCTACACAGCCATCTACACCATTGCAACCCTATTTATGCAATACTCAGTCCCAAAACAAACATGTTTACTGGATGGAAGTTCAGTAGGGCATACCGCCTAGCGAGCATGTTCATGATTGCTGGCACCAGGTCTTTTTATTTCCCTGCCAGAGCTCGCCAGAGCGCAGGTGGGTGCCATTGCCATTCTAGGAGAACAAGGGAGAAGTTCATGGTGAGCTCCAGCACTTCTTTTTCTAGAAAAATAGCACCGGATGGCACTATGTTATAAGAAGCTGTGGCAAGACAAGAACAATGGAATTCCCGATACTTCCATCACATAATGTGTCATCATAGTCATGATAGTACAAATGACTGTGTACTCCAGCAGAGATAAGCAACTGTTGCATTGCCTGTTATGTATACTCTTGCTCCTCGGGGAACATTGTTCAGAACTGTATAAACCATTTTTGATTGGTTCAAAAAGTTTTGTTGCATTTGCATCCAATGCTAGCTCCAAGCAGCACAGAAGAGTTCCCAAATGGATTGCAGTTCAGAGAGCTGCTTGGAACTACCTCAGTCATCTATATAACTTTGCATAAATTATTTCACTATTTGCACCTCACTTTTCATTATAGCAAATTTTAAAAGTAGGCTATGAAATGACCCCATGCCAAATGTCACCCAAACCAAGATCTGAACCTGTATGCCCTAAATCAGAATTTTCCATCTTCTAGATGTTGATCTCACCATCACCCCAGTATTTTGGTAGATAGATAGAAAACACTGGGGTGGGGACAGATATAGATCTTCAAATGGGAGAGAACGTCCTGTTTTTATACCAATACTTTTCTGAATGTGGTGATGGATATTTGGGTTTTGTGTGTGCTGGGGGCAGGACTATGATAAAGCATCTTAGAGAGTTTTGGGTTTTGGAACATGGGAGGCTTTCTTCTGGAGACCTACTTAGAGATGCTAAGAACGGAAGCTGATACCTTTTGCATGTAAATCATGTGCTCAACAGTCCTTCAGAATTGCTGAAGGGTCATCACACCTACAGACCCAACAAGGAAGGGAAAGCAAACAGCAGCACTAGGATTACATTGTGGGTCATAGAATCGTAAAATTGTACAGTTGGAAGGGACCCCAAGGGCCATCTAGTCCAACCCCCTGCAATGCAGGAATCTCAACTAAAGCATCCATGACAGATGGCCATCCAACCTCTGCTTAGAAACCTCCAAGAAAGGAGACTCCATAACCTTTTGAGGGAGACCATTCCACTGTCAAACAGCTCTTACTGTCAGAAAGTTCTTTCTGATGTTTAGTCAGAATTTCCTTTCTTGTGACTGGAAGCTATTGGTTTGAGTCCCCACCCCCTCCAGAGCAGGTGAAAACAAACTTGCTCCATCTTCCATGTAACAGCCCTTCAGATACTTGAAGATGGCTATCCTCTCTCCTCTCAGTCTCCTCTTTTCCACGTCTAACATACCCAGCTCCTTCAAGCATTCTTCATAAGGCTTGGTTTCTAGACCGTTGATCATCTTGGTTGCCCTCCCCTCCAGCTTATCAACATCATTTAAAAACTGTGATGCCCAGAACTGGACATAAAGCTCCAGATGTGGTCTGACCAAGGCAGAATAGAACAGTACTTCCCTTGATTTGGACTTTTGTTGATCCAGCCTAGAATAGCATCAGCTTTTGTTGTTGCTGTATCACATTGTTGACTTATTGTGGTCCACCACGATGAAGTTTGTGGCCCACCAAGACCCCTAGATCCTTTTCACATGTACTGCTAGTAAGCCAGACAGTGTGGCAAGGGGCAGGGGCAGAGGAAATAACAGGCTGATCAATAAGTGTGAAAGTTGCCTTTGGTTCTTCAAACTCACTCTTACATCTCTATCCTCCTTCCAAGCCAAGGAAAAGCATTATCAGTGTTCAAGAACACATTCCAACCAGTCCAAAAAGCATTAAATGAGGGTGTTCATCGGAGCTCATGAGGAGTGTGGCACGGGAAATTGTGGAGTCTGGGGAGACTTCAAAGGATCAGATAGATTCAGGCCTGAGGTTCTCCCTTCCTAGAGTAGAGCTGCAAAACCTTTGACAAATAAAACGAATGGTTGAATTCCACCCCAGTACTCCCAACAAGCATATGTATTATCCCAGTATGGTCATATGGCCGAGACCTCCATTCACTTTACCCATATTTTGTGAGAGATAAATTAGTCCTAGAGTACCATTTGATTATCCATCTGTAAATAAGATACTTTAATATGCAGCTATATATGAGACATTAAAATTAAATGAAGATATTTAACCAAAATTTCTTCAAGGGAAAAAGAAAAAGGAAAATGAGCACAGACTTCTCACATGTAATCATTAAAGCTCTTAAGAAGGTAGGACTTTTCGATATGGCGATAAAAAGTAATGAAGCTAGAAATGTCACCAATATGACAAGGGAGAAGGACAGAGATATATTTCATGGCATTAACAAGGGTCTCTGCCCAGTGATACATTGTCCAGGTTTCTAATTGCCACCATTGTTCATTACCATCATTCACTGAGTGAATCTACCCACCTCTGACATGTCAATCTATATTATCTTGCAATGACAGCTACAGGGCAGTTAAATCAAATTCAGAGGGAGAATACTTATCCCTTGTTGCAAACTACCATTTTAATGCATATTAATGCTTCATTGGAGGGGGGAATACCATCTGTCTTGAAGGAGGCAGTGGTGCATCCTCTCCTTAAGATAACTGTCACCGACTGGTGAATAACCAATTTGGGGGCAAGGTGCTTGAGAAGGTGGGATGCTTTGGCTTCAGGTATGCTTGGAGGAAACTGATTACATGGATCCATTCCAGTCTGGCTTCCGGCTTGGCCACGGCCCTGAAACTGACAAGGTAACCCTGGCTAATGACATTTGTTGGAAGAAAAATAGGGAGACTGCCCCCCAACTCATCCTCAGCAGCTTTCAACCACAAAGCCAGAGTTGGGGGTCACTATTCTGCTCCTATGTCTAGGGCCATTTCCAGAAAGTAGTTATGGGAGGCTACTGTTCAGTACCATGGGCCTCCTGTGGCCTCCTGCAGGTTTGAGTCTTGTTCCTCCATGCTATTGGACATCTATCTGAAGCTGCTAGGAGCTATCAGCAGGAGATATGAAATGAAGTGTTGTCAATATGCAGATGACATCCAGCTCTTACTGTTTGTTCCATCTAAATCAGGACAGGCAGGTGAAGTGTCAGACTGGTGCCTGGAGGTTGTGATAGCCTGGATGTGAGCCAATAAATTGAAGCTGAATCCTGAAAAGACATAGGTGTTGTGTGTCGCAGGGGCAGCCTGCTGTGGACAGAGTTGCAGTCTTGGGGGCACCTTGGTGGCTAGGAATGCCTTTTTCCAACTCTGTCTAGTTCACCAGCTGTGGCCTCATTTGGACAGAAATGACTTGGCAACTGTAATCCATGCTCTTGTAATTTACAACTTAGGTTATTATAATGTATTCTGCATGGGGCTACCCTTGAAGTTGACTCAGTACTTATTAAGTCTGAGCAACAAAAAGAATAAATTGTCTGTCTCAGGCAGAAGTTTTTATTTTATAGTGATTGTAATTTTATTCCACAATGTAAGAATACTCAAAGAATGTAAATGTAGATGAATTAAATTTCAAAGATTTCCGAGACAAAGGGTATAAAGGGACATGTTTCTTTAAGCCTACAAATCCCACAAGGTATCATGGTGGCCACCAACTTTGATGGCTTTTAGAAGAGGATTAGTCAAATTTCCCGGAATATAAGGCTTATACTGCCTACCAATCAGGGTGGTTGTGTTCTACCTAAACTGTGAGAGGTAGGATGTCGCAGAACGCCAGTTACTGGGAATCACATTGCTCGCTTAGGTACTGCTTGAAGGTTTCATAGATATCTAGTTAGCCACTGTGAAAGCAAGATTCTGAATAAGATGGGTCTTTGGTCTTCTCCAGCAGGGTTCTTCTTATGTTCTTACATGACCCATGAGGCCTTTAGTTTAATACATTTGTCCTAATAAGCAACTATAACAAGTAAATACATCACTTATTACTCTGACTTCTTTCACCTTGGCTGGATCTACACAAATCTTTTAAAAAAATGCTAAGGGGAAAAAAATACATAGCTCTCAATGCAAATTTCCATTTGCCACAGCACCTGGTGTCACATTATATAACGCATTTTAACGCTGTAATTGACTTGTGTAGCTGAGTCCCTTCTGCAATTGCCCTGCTCTGCTCCAGCCCAAGATAAACCTGGCTAGTAATTAACGAATTATAACTGAAGTCATAATGAGAAGGAATTGTTTAATTTTAGAATAAAATGGTGCAGTGGCATAGCGTGGGTTGCCAGTGCCCAGGACCGCATGGAGTGGTGGAGAGGGAAACAGATGGAGTACATATGCGCATTCAATTGCCTAACTGCTTCTGCATCAACCAGGATATTGCAGCTGCAGAGATAAGAAAAGAATAGTCATTCTGTTGTCTGGAGAGGTCACTTCCTAGTTTACATGGAGAAACCGTTTTCAATGTTCCTCAGCAACAGAAGTGCACAGCTGCACTGAGGCTGCACCAGGTGTTAAAATTTTGTGCCCCCGACAATTTTACGCCCAGGGCAACCGCCCCTGTGCCCCCCATGCTATACCACTGAAATGGTGTTCGCTCCATTCCAGATAATTAATAAGGATATCATTACCCAAAACAACATGATTTTCTGAAGATTCAAAAAGAAGCAGGGTAACTTATGTGGAGCTTTTCTCCAGATCTTCACTATCAAAGTCTGTACAAATGTGGCATGTACATTTAACAATAAGAACTGACCATTTTTCTACCTATGTACTCCACAGATATAAATTAACCCAGATGAATAATTAATTATATCTTATTACCTCATTAACTTAATTACAACATTAATATTCATTAAGTTCAATTTTTTGGGAGCAGTATTAACATTTTGGTAATGCTCCAATAGTCTCATTATCAGTTCTTACCCATCACTTATTCTGAAAGCATTAACAAATAGTAATTTTACATTTAATTTTACATTTTCTTATGCAGAACTTTTTTAGTTACCCTGAACTAGAGAACCAACACTTCATGTAGCTATTATTCCTTTCTGATATCTAGGTTGCAATCCTATACTCACATACTTGGAAGTTGACCTTGCTGAAATCAGCTGAATTTACTTTTGAGTAGAAATGCATAGGACTGTGATATAAGTTCACCTGCCTGAAGTCAATGGGATTTAATTCCAAATTATGTATATGATTGAGCAACATTGATGCAATCGTATGCAGACTTAGCTGCTTCATTACACTTGTGTGTAATGACCTCCTGTAAGGGTGCCTAGAAGATGTAAGCCAGGCATGGCCAAACTTGGGCTTCCAGATGTTTTGGGACCACAACTCCCATCATCCCTAGCTAACAGGACCAGTGGTCAGGGATGATAGGAATTGTAGTCCCAAAACATCTGGAGGGTCAAGTTTGGCCATGCCTGATGTAAGCTGGCAGAGCTGAGGCCGAGTCACTAAGAGAGGTACACATCACTAAGAACCAAATAAATGAATAATTGCATTTAGCATGCCTGGTTTTTAATCTTCTAATTAACAGCCATAGTTGCTCAGACCCTGTGGTGCATGGAGAGTGGGATTTGACCATCTCCCTCCTTTGCTTCCGACGAAAATGGCTGCCCTAAGGTGCTACTAGCCCCAGGGGAAATAGCAGCTTCGGGGGGCAATTATCTGAGAGAGAGACAACTGAAGCTGCAGGGGGGAAATGGTTCTGCAAGTGCACTTATGTGGAGGGGCGATTCCATGCCAGGCAGAAGGTTTAGACCACTGCCAGAGGCTAATCAATGGTGCATGGAGGAAAAAAAAATACTGGAACCATGTTTCTTATATTTCAATCCCACTGTCCAGATAAATGCTATGTCCCAAAGTCACTCACAATGATTGCAATCCAAAACACATGTGTCACCAACAGAAAGTGTACGTAAATGAAACTAATCAGGCTTGCAAACTAAAAGGCAGTGGGATAATAGATGGAAAGGTAGGAGATCAATTTGAAAAGGCCAGAAATGTTTTTAGAGATAGTTGAATTTATTTTATTGGTTTTAAAGCATTTACTTCATATAAAACTTCAATGGTTTTATACTGTGAAGCAGTCTATAAATTTGAAAAAGAATACCACAACATACCCCCCAACATTTCTCTGATGAAAACAGGGATGTCCTATTCAATAATAATAATAATAATAATAATAATAATAATTATACCCCATCCATCTGACTGGGTTGCCCCAGCCACTCTGGGCAGCACACACACACATACACACAAAAAACAAACTTCCCTGCATTCAGGTATCTTCTAAAGGTGGCATAGTTACTTATCTCCTTGGCTTGCATAAGATATGAGTTATTGAGATCAGCTTTATCTTCCCATCTAGCTTTCTTGTGAAAATGGAGGTGGTGCAACTACCCAGTGGCCCTTGCTGCAGTCATGCCCTTCCGTTAATCACATCAATCAAAGTGGAACATTAGAAACAGTGTTCTTGTTTGGAGGGAGGAGAAGCAAGCATATTCTCTGGGTCAGGGGTAGGCAACCTAAGGCCCGGGGGCTGGAAGCGGCCCAATCGCCTTCTAAATCTGGCCCGCGAATGGTCTGGGGAATCAGTGTGTTTTTACATGAGTAGAATGTGTCCTTTTATTTAAAATGCATCTCTGGGTTATTTGTGGGGCCTGTCTGGTATTTTACATGAGCAGAATGTGTGCTTTTATTTAAAATGCATCTCTGGGTTATTTGTGGGGCATAGGAATTTGTTCATTTATTTTTTTTCAAAATATGGTCTGGCCCACCACATGGTCTGAGGGACGGTGGACCAGTCCACAGCTGAAAAAGGTTGCTGACCCCTGCTCTGGCTAATGGGTTAGGCAAGCAGTCCATACTTTGCTGTGGTTTTCTTCCAGTGGTCCTCAGTCCTCAGGCTGGTGACAAAGGCCAGAATGACCTTTTGCAATTTACTCCACTGAGCAGAGTTTGTTGGGTCAGGAAGCTGGGAAGCAGGTATCACTCCTATACATTTCTGTTCATGGAATTCAGTAGGACTTTGCATAAGTGTGTACAGAATTTCAGCCTCTGAAGAACACTTCCCTACTTATTTATAAACATGCTATTTACCTAGTTGGAGGATGGAGCAAGCTTGTTTTCTCCTGCTCCGTAGGCTAGAACCTGAACCAATGGATTCAAGTTACAAGAAAGGAGTTTCTGTCTAAACACCAGAAAGAACTTTGTAACAGTAAGAGCTGTTTGACAGGGGAACAGACTCCCACAAGAGGTGTTGTACTCTCTTAAATAGGGGATGGATGATCATCTGTCATGGATGCTTTAGCTGAGATTCCTGAACTAGGTGGGTGTTGAACTAGGTGACCCTAAGTGTACTCCACAATTCTAAGTTTCTGCTTAGGTATTTGCCTGTGGCCTTTCCTGGAGAGCCTCATTGCAACTATGAACTCAGTCGCAAAACTCTCAAAAGACATGCTTTGTATTTAACTCCCCATCGCTTCTACTTTCCTCTTTAATGCACTGAATTATGCCAAGTGATACATTTGAACCAAAATGAGCTTCTCTGTAGAAGAGGTCAAGTTCTGTTTACTGGGAGACCCAAGAGATGTAAAACAGCAGCAGCAACACAACGCATGCATATTGCTCGAGTGCCACTTTCTGTATTGTGTTCATTTTCACTCTCTTTGACTGAGCTGGGCAATAGCAGGCTCCATATATCTTGATACTTGACTCCGGGTGTTGCTTAAGGTTCAGCAGCAGCAAGTATTGTAACAGCACAGCTGAAATTACTTTCCTGTTTATTACCACAGTTTACTTTTTGATTCCTTAATGAAAGAGGCGCATTTAGTATTCTCTTGGGAGACAAGTGTTACACCAAAACCCTTTGCTTAAATTGCTCTGGCTCACGCAGCAAGTAGCCAAGCAGAAAATAAAATGTCACTTTCGACAAGACTACTTAGTTTGTTGCGGGGAGGGGGGGGAAGTGTTATTAAATAATTCAAGCAAAAACAAATGTAGCATTAATTAATGGGGCAGAGGAAATGGATTTAATGTTGCAATATTTCTGAAAGGCTATTAGAAGGAGCCTGAAGATCTACTCAGCTTTATCCTTGGTAAAAGTTATGTATTGTGTAATGTAGCATAAATATCTTTGTGACTAGAAACTATTATGGATTGGTGATTTGAATGTTAAATGTAAGAGTTATTAAGTCTAGCTGAAAGCCACAGAGCGAAATTGAAAGGGAAACCTAATTCATTTCCTGTTTAACATCAACCCTTCTAGCAATGCCATGAAATGGATCTGAACTTGAAATTTAACAAATATCATGCAAGGTAATCGAAAAGGCAATGCTTGTTTTCTTGTTATTTTCACTTACTGTGAATAGGTCTGGGTACTGAGAATTTGGTCATAACTCTTTTGGGGTGGAATGGAGTTAGCTGAGTTAGTTTAGATCTACTGATCTAAACCTTGAACTGGTTTTAGCCTTTCTACAACACAGAACTATGAATACATAAAATGGAATTTTTCATAGTAAATGCCGCTATGCACAAATTGTTCCTTAAGGGCAGAGTGAAGAAGGGATATGCTCCTGTGTTGAATCCTTGATAGCTCAAATAATGGATTTTGGGTAGCGGGGCAAGAAAACCCTTCTGCCTGAGACTGGAGGACCACTGTCAATCACAATTGACAGTAGTAGACTAGATGGACCAATAGTCTGATTTGCTAAAGGGCCATGTGATGATACTTTCCATGGAGTCAAAGCCTTTAGGACATTCTCCCACTTCTTTGTTTAAAATGTGGGTATACAGGCTGGGCTGAAGTTTATGTATAATGTATAAACATATAGATATGTGTTGGAGGGATACGATTGTGTCATTATGTTGTCATATGAAGACACTTAATGCAAAATATTTAAATACTAGAATTGGTCTACTAACAGGAAAATTCTAATAAAGTTTATTTTAAAGTTTATAAAGTATAAGGTGATTCCATATTATAACATGACCAATGCATTATAGCATTTAAGCCCAATTCTGCACACCAGAAATACAGTGGTACCTTGGGTTACAGATGCTTCAGGTTACAGACGCTTCTGGTTACAGACTCTACTAACCCAGAAATAGTACCTCAGGTTAAAAACTTTGCTTCAGGATGAGAACAGAAATTGTGCTTCAGTGGCACAGTGGCAGCGGGAGGCCCCATTAGCTAAAGTGGTACCTCGGGTTAAAAACAGTTTCAGGTTAAGAACGGACCTCCAGAACGAATTAAGTTCTTAACCCGAAGTACCACTGAAGCATATGGTTGATCCTGCACACTTCTGATATTTTTTGTTTGTTTTGCTTTCACTAAAAACTTCATTCACTTCATTCTTCATTCATTAAAATTGCATTTGTTTTGTTCTTCATTTGCAATTATTTCATCTATGTTTTATTTTCTGTTGCTTTTAGTGGAAGACCTAGCTGCTTTCCTGTTACCCAGAATGAGTAAATAATGAATATATCACCATTCTGAACTCATTATTCACTCCAGTATTCATTTTGTAATGAAAAACAAAGAAAATGAATGGCTCCATTCATTTTGATTTTTCATTCATTACAAAATGAATAGACACCACAACTAGTGATCAGTTGGGAGCTATTATCATGTGGCAACAAGTCCTAGGTCTCTCCCACTCATCATGACTATGTGCTGTCACAGGCTTCCACGACAATCCTATATAGTCTTCAGCATCAATGAAATAGATGAACGGGGGAGGGGGTGTTTGGAGGTGTTCTGTAGCACTGCCTTAACTGCATGTTCTTAGCAACCCATTCTTCTCTAGTGTTTGTAAGGATGTGTTTTGAAATATGCATTTCATGTGTTTCATCAACAAAGGTGTGTTGACAGGACTTGTTCTCTGATTTAAAAAGCAGATAGCTAATCAGAGCAAAAGTAAATATCATGGTATCCTTGCAGTTCCTCAAGATACTGCGAGTACTAATTACCTTTAGGAAACCTTTTTTTTTTTTTTTTTTTGCTGTATTGGCAGTATGTCTGGAACACTGGTTCGGTTTTTAATTAGCTCTGTTAATGCAGATTTTATGTATGTAAAAAACAAATGCCATCACCTAAATAAACAGAAAGTAATTTCAAAAGTCTTGGGTTAACAAAAATTTATACTTTTGCAACATTGTGTTTGTTAGGCAATTTGTTATTAATTGCAAGAAACTTCCTTTGTGCTTTAATAAGAACATTTTTTTTCCCCTGATGGCATTCTCCCAGCCATTTAAGAATTGTGAATAGAAGAATATTTCAGTTATTAATATCTGGATAGTGATGCCTTCACTATTTCTTCATGCATCTGCAGTGGGATGATCATCTTTTCTCTTGCAGCATCAGTTAAACAGGCAGATTTAAGTGACTGTTGCACAGCAAGTCCCTCTAAAATGGTTAGTGGGAAGAACTTGGTGACCACATCATAATGCCCTTCTGTCATGCATAGCAAAGGAAAAAGGCAAGGACTAGGCAACATCCCAAAGTCAGGCCATCTGCACCTAGCTGACAAGTGTTCAATTTCAAGCAACAAGATGAAACCCTTCCTGTATTTAGAGCCACAGTTAGACCTATCTGAAAAATCAATCCACATTGTAGAATGGATCCTGCGCTTGTTATCTGAGGCCCTTCTCTGTGTTGGGGGCCCATCCCATAGAGGCTTGGAGGGTGGCAACAAGAGAACAGGCCTTTTCTGTTAGCTCCCCAAATGTGGAATGCTCTCCCCAGAGAGGCTCACCTGGTGCCATCACTACCTGTCTTTAGGTGCCAGGCAAAACATTCCTCTTTACTCAGGCCTATGGCTATTACATAATCTATGGTCTGCGAAAATGTGGGGGAGTGGACTGTTATTATGATACTGAGTTTATTATTAGGCTGCTTTTTATTATGTTTTGATCATTGATGTTCTGTAATGTGTTTTTTAATGTTGTACACCACCCTGGGATCTTCTGATAAAGGACAGTACAGTGGTACCTCGGGTTACAAACTTAATTCGCTCTGGAGTCCGTTCTTAACCTGAAACCGTTCTTAACCTGAGGTGCGCTTTTGCTAATGGGGCTTCCCGCTGCCACTGCACTGCCAGCGTGCAATTTCTGTTCTCATCCTGGGGCAAAGTTCTCAACCCGATGTACTACTTTTGGGTTAGCGGACTTTGTAACCTGAAGTGTTTGTAACCCGAAGCATTTGTAACCCGAGGTGCCACTGTATATAAATTGAAATAATAATAAGAAGAAGAACAATTTGATGGACCAAATACACAGATTTAATATTCGCCAGTTGGTTTTGCAACTGCTGTTGCAGATTTTTGCACTTATTACTTTGTGAATGGATTGTATACAGGCTACATATACAATCTACATATACAGGCTACATATGTTTCAGAGTGTCCATTTGAACATAGAAATGCATCCTTGCTTGCCACACTCTGCCATACCCAGCCATGAATAACTTATACCTAGCACATGTAAGATCAGGATACTAATCTTGTTATGCAGCATGGGCAGTCATTGAAAATACCAGCACAGGCTGGCTGGACAACAGTAGCGTGTCTTCTCTGCTCTCGGATGTAGGAGAGACCTCAGTGACATGATATTTATTTATCATGTAACCCAACCTGACTGGCTATGTGGTTCCGTCATATCATCACATTTAGTACATAATCACTGACGGTCTAGGATTGTGCAAAACAATGATGTCATTTCTGACAGCAGTGGGTGGTGCAGCGATGGTATCAGAAAACCAGCAGATCAGGTGAACAAAAGCTGTTAACAGGTGTAAAACCTCAGGCATTTGGTGGGCGGAGACACATTTTAATGTATATTTTAACAATGCTAATAAAATGCAAGATTTTCAAACCACAATTTTCCAGGTAAAGATCAAACCCTTTAAGTGCTGTGCCAACTTAAAGAGAATGCAAATTTTGGATGAATAGATTGCTACAACATGCAGAGTCTTGTGTCATCTGTCTTGCAAGTTGCTCACAGTTATGCGGTGGGCAAATTTGTGATGCAATACCAAATTTCATGACGATATGCATCCGCTGTTATCAGCTAATGAATAAACATAATACGATATTGTCTCTGCAGTGATCTGAAATACCATCTTTGTATAAGCTTACTTGGCAGAAGCTGAAGTTTTTTTCTTAACATTTATGTCGGCATTCTTAGGATGTTAAGTTTTTTCTTAACATTTATGTCGGCATTCTTAGGAGAGAAATCTCTACATCCATCTCCAATTTCTCCTGTCCAGGCACATGCAATCTTTTCTTTACAGTATGTTGTTTCTCCCACCACCAGGAAAGAAAATAGGAAACTAATGTAGCCATCAATACTTCCTGAAGCAAGAAGCACACTTTCTAAAGGGCAGATAAAAACTGGTCCACAGTAATAATCATAGCACTTAAGGTCTGCTCAATTTTTTTTTTATTGCTTTATCTTGCACCTGCTGTGTTCCTACGGTGGCAGCCTAGAGAACATATTAGTCCAAGCACTAATGCAGCTCACAGTTCAGTTAGCAACACATTTCAGTCACCAGGAGTGATTGCTGGCATTCAGCAGACAGAGTTAACAAACTGTAGCCACCAAAGAAGGCTTGCTGATGAAAACACACAGTGGATTTGGCTCTCAAATAAGCTCTCATTTGAGCAACCCGTCAGCCTAAATTCTTGATAGCCCATCAGAAGCTGACACACTCTTCTGGAGTATCTTCCACACAGTCATTGTATCTTGCTCACTATTACTATCAATGTCTAAGATACAAACCTGGGACAGATCTACATGGGGGGGGGGGGGGATGCTATAAATAAGTCAGACATTTAATCGTGATAACAAAATTTAAAAAAACACTATGGAAAATCACAAAGAATTTTTTTTTTTTGGCTTCTGGTGTTGCAGGTTTATAATGCATTCAACACACTGTTTTTGACTAATATAGCTGAGTCCCTAATCTAGAACATGCCATTTTCCTAATTCCCAGACCTGAGAACCCCACACCCTCTATCTTATTCAGATTAAGTTTCCATTTATTGGCCCATCACCACATCAAGTCAATGGTCCAGCTCTGCAAAGCCTCACCTGATTAGAAATAGAGCTGAGTGCCATCTGCATCCTGTACCCCAAATATCCTGATAACATATTTCAGAGGCTTCATAGAAATATACAGGGAGATACAGTAAAATTCATGGAACTTATTTTTTAATTTTTGCCTCATAAAATACCTTGTACTTGACTGAAGCCATCATTTCCAATTCTCATAGGATATACAAATTGAGTCTGCAGTGAAGTAGTGTGTGGGAAAGAGGCCAGTTCAGGCAGAAAACTGGCTTTCTCTTTTTATGGTTGTCTACATGGAAATGTGACACGAAGGCTGGGAACACCAACCTCACTGTGTGGGAATCCCTTGCAGACAACTGCAGTGCCTGGAGACAGACAGTCAGGTGACATGCAGCCACAGAAGTGACCAGAGGAGGAATGACCTCTGGGAGGACTACAGAGAGAAGAAACTCCATAGTGCAGCAGCAGCAGAAGCATAAACAGACGCCTTCATCTGCTTCAGCTGCAACAAAACATGTCTCTCCTGTATTGGTCTCTACAGCCACAGCAGGTGCTGCAACCTTCCAACAGTTTGGCCTCCATTGTCTTGCGAGACAGACAACATGGAGTACAATTAACACATAGGGAACTTGTAAGCAAACTCCCATGTGAAACTTGAGCCCGGTCAAGGGATATGCATGTTTGCATGTGTGTATACAGGCACTAACGCTATATTCTGCATAATAAAATGACCCCAAATATGAAGATTTGGCAAATGAGATTGTCCTGAATGTAATATGATTATACATCCCATCTTTACTACATAGCAATAAAGTAAACAATCATGAATGTTCCCTATTCAGATAATAAATGCCTGTGTACCTTGGAAAAAACCTAAAATATATATCAAGCCATTTTCTGTTCAGTTAAAAGAAAATAAAGGGGATTATTACTTAAATGCCAACAACTAGTGCTCATTCTGTTGTTGTGATTGGTGGAATGCATGTCTACTAGTGGTGAAAGCATTAATGTGTGTTGCAGTCACTTTCAATATTGAGAGCAACAAATCAAAAGGGAATGTTTTGCCCTATAAGTTCTAAACAAGAGATTTCTTAATGAGGACAGAGAAGGTGAGCAGGCTTTAGGTAGTGGTACATTAATGACAATAAAAAATGGGATAATCATTGGTGTGGTTATAACCAGGAAAGTGATTATGTGTAATGGAAATTTCTTAACAGATTTCTGATTGAAATGTTGGATCTTGTTTTTGTTTTTTCTTCTCCAGTGCTGATTAGCACAGCAGAACAAGTTGTTCTTCTGGAACAGGTTATGTTCTGGTCACATACTTGCCCCTGGAGTAATCTCACCAAAATCAATGATTTGGGATTAAGTGCTTTGAGGAATCTTGCTAAACTGTAAGAGTTTTGCTTACAGATTCTGGGTTGATGCTGTAAGTTGTTGAAACCATTTTCTTTTCTTTCTTTCTTTCTTTCTTTCTTTCTTTCTTTCTTTCTTTCTTTCTTTCTTTTTAAAACAAACAAATACATCTACTTTCATAAAAGGCATTTCCCTCTACACTCTCTTTATAGTTCAAAGCTGCTCTTTTCCCCCCAGAACATAAAGTGACTCCAATTTCTAACTCAAGAGAATATTCCAAGCAAAAGCTTTAAAAAAGCTTATACATGCGGCAAGCGGAAGAACAATATAAGAACGGCAAGTCATTATTGTCTGTCTGTTCACTTTGCACAGGTCAAGCATCTTCTGTTTCGCTCCTTACCCATTATTTGCCAAAGAAATTACAAAACATCCACTTGGCGAGCACCATTAGCTATTTTTGAAAATATGTGTTGCTTTGAGATCCTTAAGTCACAATGGCGGGAAGAGAAAAGAAAAGGAAAATATGTGAACAGCCTAGCACATCCATTTACCTTGTAGGCTGCAAAATCCAGGTGCAAAAGACAGACAAAACCATTGCTCTGATATTCTATATCATATTCACAGTCAGCATTCTGGACCCAGAAATGCCCAATAATCTGTGGAGAACCTCATGCTGTTATGAGTGGCCATAACAAATTTGTCAAGGGTCAAAAACAAAAGAGAGGAGAAACCAGCCACCACCACAACCACCAGTATATAGCTAAGGTAAATCTAACACACTCCATGTGCAATATTGTCCCTTCAGACTGCAGTAATGTGTTGTCTTTGGGGAAGAATAAGTTCACCTCTATTATTGCGTCAAGAACATCTTGCAGAATACACTCACAATAAAACACCAGTCTGGAAACGGCCCAAACAGGTATTTTAAAAACACCCTTAGAAACATTCTCCTTAAAGGGGGATCTGACCTTTCACAAGCTGGCCCTGGAACTTCCTACATCTTGGAGAAGCAGAGGATGAAAAAAATAAAATTAAAAAACCTAACAGCAATTTTAATTGCATTCAAGGAGTACTAGAGAATCATTTAAAAAGTGTAATCATTCTCTTCAACATATGGTACTCATTCTTTATTCGGTTTATATTCCTTGACTTTTGCACTCTTTTATTGTAGCTAAATTGTTAGCTAATGCTGGTCTTGGGCAGGAAATATTTCCCTAACTAGCACGGTAATGAAGCCATTTTGCATATGCTGCTTTACTGTTCCAATATAATTAACAATCTTGTTTGTTAATCCAGAGCATTTTTTTGCAGCCCTTATGGTATTGGGCTTGCATTGTTTATCACACACTCTCTGCAATTTTTAAAATTAAAAATCCAGTTATTTATTTCAGCCAGATTCCTCTCAGTCTACCATTGTGTGCCATCATTTTATTTGCTTTTTCAAGTGGCAGATACTTCTCCATTTTTACAGTGTCCAAATAAAAACACTGGCCCAGTTTTTATTCATTTGGTGTTCCCCAGTCACTGCATGTGCCACTAGGGCAAGATTTCAAACACTATCTCTTCGTGCTCTTGATTAAAAGGGGCTTGCACTAATAAATATTGGCAAATCATTCAACGGGATATCTAAGGTGTGTTCAGGTTCAAAGTGTGGATATGGAATGCAAGCTTCACCCTCAATATCTTCAGGATCACTGACCTTTTCTCCTGACCTGTACACCATGTTGCATGAGGAAGATTTGCAGGGAGCTTCTACTCACATTTGCTTGAATGCAAGTAGGTACCTCTCCTCAAGTGGAGATCCTGCTTTGTCAGATTCTGCCCTGGCCCATTCAAGCTTGTGCAAAGACAATGCAGCCACCCTTCATTCATGCTCAGCAGGGCTGGCTCAGGATTTCATCGCTGCCATGACAGCTATGAGGCTGCCTCAGCCTGACCCAGGAAGCAGGGCAGACCCTGGATCTATCCCTTCGCCCAATAGGTGATAGTTTCTGTGGGTGGAATTGTCATCACCCTGTTGTCATGGACCTACCATTTCCTCATTAAGTGTAATCTGATAGTAGTCATTTTCCTTCCCTTGCATGGTTGGGGATCCAATTAAGATGGCCCTGAATGCTCTGTGGGATTTTCAGGCTAACAGTGTCCCTGTCATGGAACGGTGAGATCAAGCACACTGATACGATCACTCCTGGGTGCCCTCTCCAACCTCTTTCCAGAAACAAGCCTTCAGGAACGTGTTCTTGATATTATTTCATTATTATTTCTTAAATTTGTATGCCACCCTATACCTGTAGATCTCAGGGTGGTTCACAACATAAAATCACAATATAAAGAACAGAAAATACGTAAGAATTTAATGACACAATCTGCATCATACTGACGCTAGAAGCTCTCAAAGAACAATGCTTACATAAAATTTATCAGTAAAGGAACTTTAATTACTGGGGTCCAAGAAGCAGCGGTCATACGTAAGTATACCTTAAGACAGGGGTCAGCAAACTTACTGCGCCTCGGGCCCATGTCTCCAGTGCCGATCGTGCGGCGGGCCAGAGGCGGGGAAGCGTATGTCCATACACATGCGCACACACTATTTCTGGCGCGCTTCCAGGTCGGAGGAGCACAGGAAATAGCTTGTGCGCATGTGCATGGGTCTCCTCCGACCCGGATGTGCACTGGAACTAACGCTTGCACATGCACAAATAACGCTTGTGCATGCGCACAAGCTATTTCTGGTGCTCCTCCGACCCGGAAGTGGGCAGCCGGGCGGCGCTGGTAAGAGCGGGCAGCGGCAGAGGGCGGCAGGGGTTGCCACGGGTTAGATAAATGAGTCCCTTGGGCCTTATCCAGCACGTGGGCCTTAGTTTGGGGACCCCTGCCTTAAGATGATGTTACAATTAATGAGTGATATCCAACTACTATCCCCACTGTGTTGGAGACCTTCTGGAGCAGAATTTTTGGTGCAGTGCAGGCACATAGGGCTACTGAAGGAGGAGGAATTGCCCCCCTCCAAAAAATGCCCCTCCCTTCCTGTTCTGATGATGAATGTCTTCTATCAGTAGAGGGACACCTTAGCATGTTCTCCTAGTTCCCAGTTGCTGTCACCTACATAAAACAATGTATGTTCAAATTCCATAGTAGGAGCTAAGAGAACCACAACCAGAACAAAGCATGTGAATTAAATAGATTTTGGCACACTGCTCAGTTAGTTCCTCATTGCAGAATTTGAGATCTCTTGTTATATAGACTTTGGAATTTCTTGTCATATACCATAATTCCCATTCCTACCCCTCATCATCTTGTTAAAGACTTAGCAGATTTTTTTTTTCAGTCCTTGAAAGCTGGAGTATTTTGAAACAGAGCATTATTTTTAATTTTTTTTTTTTTAAAAAAGGCGGAGTCTACTTAGCACAGGAACGGTTGCATCTGAACCAAACACGACAAATTCATGAAGGATGAAGCTATCAATAGCTATTATATATGATATACGATATCTTTATTGTCATTGTCCCATGCTACATAAAACATTCAACCCACCCCTAACAACTCTGAAACCCCATTTTAAAATACACTATACTATAGAGACTCCTTATGCTGCGTTTAGAACCAGAATTGCATTTGCGTAGAAACTGTTTCTCAGGCGGCTAGTCCTGGCCTTTATAGCCCTATACCTTCTTCCAGAAGGCAGAAGCTGAAAGAGATCATTTCCGGGGTGCGTACTATCCTGTGCTATCTCCACTGCTTTCTTATGGCACCTGGCAGCATAGATTTGATCTAAGGTGGGAAGAGTGCACCCAATTATTCTCTCTGCAGTCTTTACAACCCTGAATAGCATTGTTTTTCCCCTGGCCGTGCAGCTCCCAAACCACACACAGAGACCATAAGTTAATACGCTCTCCACAGTGCAATGGTAAAATGCCATCAACAGGTCCTTTGAGAGATTGTTTTTCCGGAGGATTACACTCTTCCTCCATGGCCAGAGACAATGTCCTTCTGATTACCAGCTGCTGGAAACCACAGGAGGTGAGAGTGCTGGTAGGCTCATATCCACCTCACCTGCTTTTCTTCTTCTCGCCACTGCGAGAACAGGATGCTGGACTAGATTGGCCACTGACCTGATCCATCAGGGGTATTCTTATATTATATTGTTCTTATTTTTCTGTTATTGTTCTGAAGTCTAAAGGCTCCCATCATGCTGCAGCTGAGCAGGCCTGGCTCTAGCCAGTGCCTGGATGGGCAACAGACTTGGAACCACATAGACTTTTCCTTGGGTTCCATGACAGAAAACTACTGGAATGAAAGAATTGTTCACAAACGTTTATACCGAAGTATTTTATTTCCACTGATCTAGTGCTATGTTCACTATCAGCCTCTCTGGAGCTGACTACTTTAGTCAGAAGGTAAATGAACTTGTCATCTTTGGACCAGACTTACACTGTTGCTTTTAGTTGCTGGGTAGAAATTGTGGTGATGCTGTTTTGGATTATTGGTTACATAAAACAGCAACAATAGGAATTCACCCCCTTCTAAACAGCAAAGATGAGTCTGTTTCAGCTATTAAAGAACAACAACAAGTGGGATCATCTTTAAGGATGGTCCTGGTTGTGGGCAGGCCCCCAGGCCGGTTCCTCCTCCCCTGGCGTGGGTGGAGTAATGCCATCATGCCAGGGTGGCACCACGATCACCCCGGCTTCTTGGCCAATCACTTTTGTGTGGGGTGATTGGGGGGGGGGGATATAAAAATGGCAGCGTGACGCTTGCCAGGTCCCTGCTTCATGCTGCCAAACACCCACCCACCTGCCCTTTATTTTAGATGTCCTCTAGCCTTGCTTTGGACTTTGGTTGGTCACCTGTCTTGGGATGGGAGCCAGGTAGGAATTTTTCCATTTGGCAGATTGGCACAGGCCACTTGGTTTTCACCTACCTCTTAGCAATCGTCACAACTTTGTAAGGTTTGGCAGTTAGGCATTGGCTCATTGATTTGGGGGGGGGGAGGGGAGGTCAGCCATCACCTGCCCCTCCATTGACCAAGGGTATTCTGTTAGAGGAATTGAGGGCCTGGTTCCTGTCTGAAGTCTGCTTGAGGGGCTACGGCTATGCCAAGCCTCTGGGGACACTGAGAAGAGCTACAGGCGGGTTTCCCCAATGTGGCTTCTTCTTTGGGTGGTTTACCCTACTGACTTCCTGTAAAGGGGGCAGGAGTCCGATATAGTCCTTTGCCAATGCCTAAGCCAATACCGTTCACATTTCTGTAATCAATAAAGTTGTGGCCTAAAAGTTTGTCCAATAACCTTAAACCAAAATTCTGTGTCAGTGTAAATTTTATTCTAACGAGGGGCTGGTTTGGGGGCCTTGCCACACAACAACCCAAAGAGTAAACTGTAAAGAGATATATGTAGGAATTATTGTGGGACACAGAATGCCTGCGTTTTAAGTTAGTCCTTTGCTTCTGAAAACTCAACAGAACCAAGAAGTTTTCCAAAATACAAGGCACTTGTGGGAGATAAACGCTCTCTTTGAAATGTTTGAATGCAACTTTAAATTCATTAATCACCAATTGAGCTGAAGTATAATTTATGCATATTCTTTTACAATATGAAATGTGCCACTGTAATTTCCATTGTAGTTGTAAACAATATCGTTTCAAGGCTGAAATCAAGGAAATAAAGGGCTAGATAATAACTTTTAATGTTTCCCTAGAAAGTATGGCAAACATTTCAAAAAAAAAATGCAAATGTTTGGGTGTTCACATATTCATCACTGAAAAAGATGATTTGCATCATCAAAAGACAATACTATTCTGCATAAGATTTGCACACGCATATATTTATGCAAATTTAGAATAAATATTCATATTAAAATCAGAATACATGGAAATTACCAGAATGGGGAGGTGTGGCCAAGGGACCTCTGTGCCAGCTGTGCAGGTGCTTACTGCTGATGAACAACTTCCACTATCACTTCTTATGGGTCTTTATCTTAAAATTAACTTCAAATAACCTTCAGTCTGTCTCCCATTGTTCCTTCTTGGCTTTACCAACCCTTCTTCCAACTGGAAGCATCAGATTTTTATGGGCTGTTCAGGAATCTACACCAAGGAACTTTCTGAATCCTGGCAAGCCTGATTTCTTCCTGCAACTGTTGGCTACTCATGTATACTCTCCTTCATGATTTCCCCTTTCTTCAATTTCTTATATATGCCCTTCTTAAATCTCAGCTCATCTGTAAGCTCCTTATGCAGCCATACCTGTTTCTTTAGATGCTTCCCACTTTTCTTTCTTGTTGGAATTGTTGGCATTGTCACATGTAAGGAACTTGTAGCCATCTTAGACTCCCTTCTCTTTGCGTTCCATGGGTTCCATGTTTAATATTAAATTTGCTGCATCTTTTACCATGATCCACCTGTTATATAACCATAATTATCATGAATAATTCCACATTACAAGGGTCATTACATCCCTGCCAAAAAACTTAACTGTTTAGAGCAGGGGTCAGCAAACTTTTTCAGCAGGGGGCTGGTCCACTGTCCCTCAGACCTTGTGGTGAGCCGGACTATACTTTGAAAAAAAAATATATGAACAAATTCCTTTGCCCCACAAATAACCCAGAGATGTATTTTTAATAAAAGCACACATTCTACTCATGTAAAAACACACTGATTCTCAGACCATCCACAGGCTGGATTTACAAGGCTGGATCTGGCCCCTGGGCCTTAGAGTGATCTATTAAGTAAATTACAAATTTACTCCAGTCTTTAGAAAATACTTGATCTTCCTGGTTTGGGATCTTCCCGGTCAGTTCCATCAGTTCCATCTGCCATTCTTCTTTTGTTGGTACTTCTCCTTCCTTCCATCTCTGGGCTAGTAGCATTCTCACTGCCATAGTTGCATACCTAAAATGTCTTTTGTCTTCTCTTGGTAACTCTTCACCTATTATATCTAGTAAAAAGGCTTCTGGTTTTTTAACAAATGTATTTTTAAACATTTTCTTTGGTTCATTATATATCATTTCCCAGAAAGCCTTTACCAATGTACTTGTCCACCACATATGGTAAAAAGTACCCTCTTTCTCTTTACATTTCCAATGCAATTTTGAACTTGTTTAGTACATGTTAGCAATTTCACTCACTGTTAGATGCCAACAATACATCATTGGTCTTAAAATGGTGTTTAACCATGACCAGAATAAAGAACAGGAGCAAAGGAGATTTTAGCAGGACCTTTACCCTATAGACTACTCTATGTTCATGAGTGATGGTTGCGTCCATTGATTTCAGTAGGAACAATACACACAAGCTACATTGACAAAAACAAAGCAAAGCACTGAATTCTGAGGAAGACGTTGCAAGGATTAATTCCCTCATCATTGAAGAATGGCTCATTTTCCTCTTATCAGTTTTTTCCCCCTGACTGGATGACGTTAGTAGAGACCTCATGGGTTACATGTGTCAGACCACTATTACAAATTTGAAATTTCCATTTAGCAGAATAATAAACCATGCTGAGCTCTGCGCTGAAGCACTAAAGCTTAGTAAAGTACATTTAGACCCCCCAAAGTTCACCCACGCTGCCTGTTCAATACATGAGCTTTAGGGAAAGGCAGCTGAATTAGAATTTTCAGCTGTTTTAACGATTTTGAGCAGTGCACTATCTGAACTTTAAGGCCTTTTCTTTTTCCAACTCGTCTAGTTGTAATGAACATTAAAACTTTTTAATTAAGGGTTTATGCAATTTTCCTATGATTATTGCAACTCTTAAGCTTTAATCATGACTCGTAATAGCATTTAAATTAAAAAAGACTTTTTGCTTTTTTAAAAAAATAAATCATTATTTGTCTAGCAAGAAATCATTGCACATTTATTTTACAGAAATTTGTAATTAAGGTTTCTAATTTTAAACTTTGAAGAAGTGCTTTGATTTGAGTAAAATGGCATTAGTAATGACTTACAATTGTAAAACAAAATGCAGCTTTAAGTTCCTCTTCTTTGTGTATTTGTTTTAAAAAATGGTTGAGATTATCCTCCCCCACCCAAAAAATGTAGCTAGATATTTAGAAAGAGCAAATCATATCTGAAACAGAACATTACATCATGTTTCAACATGTTTGCAACATTTTCTTTTCTTTCTCTCCCACCACCACTAAAAAACAGCTTAGAAGAGCAAACATAGAAATACAAACATAGTTGTGGACAAATGCAAAGTATTGCCCAGTGCATTGACCTGAAGACAACCTGTCTGCACTTGGATCAATAAACCATCTTCCAGAGTGTTTAGATACAGGCATCTTCTTTTCCCACTGAAACTATACTGCATTTAAGGGGACTGGGCACACTATTCTCTTAATTCTAAGGTAATGAATTATTTCCAAAAGTCAATCTGAGGTTTTATGCAGCGGCGCTTTCTAAATGGCGGGTCACGGGAGACTTAAGGACTGCCAGAAAGTGGATCTTGAAGTGCTACAAAGAAATAAACAGCTTCCAGATTGGCGGCAGAAGGGAATGTGCTGGTTTCAAATATAGGTAGAGTTTCTGCTGGCTAGCTCACCAGAGTATTCATTGGGAAACAGATTCTGTTTGGCATACCAGGCATTAGTAAAAGTTCATAAAGTAACAATGAGCGAAAAACAGAAACAGCTTTTCTTTCTCCCCAAGCTGCACAATCTGTTTGAGGTATAAAATGATTCTTTTGAAATGGACTGTGGTTTGTAGGCACCAGATGTTGACCTGCATTTCAGAAAAATGCATATAAACAACAAACAAAATGAGCTAATCATTATTTGGCCTTTCCATGGGCAAAACAATAAAGGATTAAATAAATGTTTTATATAATATTTATTTTATTTTATTTTTTAAATTTCTATACAGCTTTATATTTCTTCAGAAAAATCTCAAAGCGGTTTACAGCATATTAAATCAATGAAACATAAATAAAACTGACTCCTGCCCATCACGCAGGGAGTCCCATAAGGGTCAACTACCAGTAGGGGGAGCCCCGTCAATGCAAACCATCTTTAGCTCCCCCTGGGTTCCTGATGGGGTTGGGGCATGGCCCTAGCCCCTCCCCGGGCTTCAGACAAGATCAACACCCCTGGATTCCTTTAACTGAATACCCTTAAGCTTGGAGGGGCAGGTGATGGCCACACCTCCCCTCCCCCATCATAAGATCAAACAATGCCTAACCGTCAAACCTTACAAAGTTGTGATTATTGCTACGAGGTAGGCGAAAACCAGTCAGTCAGATGGGTGGGCTACAAATTATTATTATTATTAATAATTATTATTATTATTATTATTATTACTATAAGTTTGTTATTGGTATGAGCTTCGTGTGCATGCACACTTCTTCAGCTACTGGAAGGATTTTTTTTACTTTGTTTCGACTACGGCAGACCAACACAGCTACCTACCTGTAACTAGAATTATTGTTATTGTTCTTGTTAGTGACAGATGCTCTCAGATTTTGTGGCTGAGCAGTCCCTTAGAATTTCAAATTTGCCCACTAATCCCAAAACACTGGCAATTGTACATATATTAAATTGTATATTCTGAGTTGTGCCCCTTGCTTCACCCTTTTCCCCCACCCTTGTGAAAAAATATCGTAATTGTGGTTTTCTTTGACCATATTCTATCCAGTTACCTACTCTTGCCTACAGACATTAGTTTCATGTGCTCTTTAGCAGCTCTGGCATTGATTCCGCTCCATCCATCCCATTTTGCACCTAGGTCCCCTTTCCACCCTAAGGGGTTGCTGTAAGGAAAGTGGATATATGTACAGTCAATAGTACCCCCCTACTTTTATTATACATTTATTTAAATACTCTGGTGTCTTCTATTATACAGTAGGGTATTTCCCCACCCCATGTAGGAGGCTTGAAAAAGCCCCTGTCAAAGAGAACTGAAAAACCACAAACATCAGAAGATGAACATGTTTATGATGGCTGAAGTTAATCCACGGGTCGCGTTAAACGGCAGATAATTTGCAATTCCTATAAATAGCCTTGTCCCCAAACTATGCCACTAATCCTGATATAATTCAAAATGCTGGATTAGCCAACATCTCTATTAATATTGTTACATGGAAAATAAACAGTTCCCTGACACTTTTAAATTAGCTCCCTGTGTGGTTTCTAGCCTCATATGTTTTGCCGCGCTGTACAATTCAGATGAAACTCAATAAATTGAAAATAATCTTACTTTGACATACATGCAGCCTGCTCCTTTGAATATTTACTCATAAGTAAGTCCTTCTGAGTGCAATTCAATTTACTCTCCAATAAATGGATTTCAGCTTTCTCCACAAAACTCTTTCCATACACTGATTGACAAGTTGCAGGACATTCAGTGCAAGAGCTCTGAATCAGGTTTGTCTTGGATAGCAATCTAAACACAAACTTATTTTCCCATAATCAACTGGCAAACTGTTCTTGGACTATACTACTTTAGACTGCAAAGAGGAGTGTGATGTAATATGTTTGAATAATTTTCCATAGCGGGGAGCAATCCATGCAGCAACGGAGGAAGCTACTTGGGCGCCTGGGGCGGCACGCCCAAGAATGGGGCGAGCTGCCCATAGGGGCGGGGTGCACCATGGGGCCTCTGGAGTCTGCCTGCCTCCTCCCACTCAGCTGCCCTACAGCTGGGGGAGAGGCAGTGGGTGGACCGTTTGAGCAGCGCAGAGCCTGCATGCGCCCAAGCCGCTGTGTCTCTCCCAGGAGAGACGAGTGGCTTGGGCACACTGCAGGCCCCGCAGTGAGTGCCGCCTGGCATTTTGTCACCCCCCCCTTCAGTGGTGACACCCGAGGCGGATCCCACCCACCGCACGCCCCTTCCTCCACCCCTGAATCCACACACAGAGAAAATTAGTATCTCAAGCAAAGATTTACACTACAAACTTTCTACGTGGCTTGTCTCGCTAAGCAATGTTACGTTTATCTGGTGCTATTATTTGGCTCCTAATTTTTGGTCCACAACACAATCATTTTAATAATCAAGTTTTGCTATCAGGTAAAAGAAGAATAAAAGAAGGCATTAGTGCCACCAGGACAGGATTCTGGCAAAGTTTTCCAAGTTCCCACTCAGCAAAATGAGCTGACTTTTCCCTTTTTGAAGTAAGTGAAGTAATCATGTTACTATCTAATGGGGAGAGGCCTGTAGGATCAGTGGGTGGTATCCAACTAATTCATTCCATCCATGGAAGAATTTTCTGCTTCCACAAAGGACTGAATGAATTAGCTGGATACTGAATACCCTCCAACATTTCTCCAATGAAAATAGGGACATCCTAAGGAAAAGTGGGACATTGTGGGATCAAATCAGAAACCAGGATGACTTGTCTAAATCAGGGACACACTTGGAGGGTCTGAAACTGTCCAGAGTCTAAAATTATCTAACTTCACCATAGACTAGCTTCACTATTTGCAAAGAAAGGAAATACGCTGTTACCATTTCTTGTAAGAAATATATACTGACGTATTCTACAATTCTATGACAAAAGAGGCCTTATCTGGGACTGGACCTCACCAAGTTTTTTGAGCCTTTGAGCTTCGAAGAGGAGTCCTTTACCATAAATAAAAGCCTTTCCCACCTGTCCTTGCTGGTTCATGAACTTTCACACCTAGAAGCCAAGCCCATCATTACTTCAAAATGGTAAGTTTTGCAAAAGAAGTATTGCTTGAACAGCTGATGAGTAGCTCCCACAAGTGTGCTAAGTTTACAAACTGTCAGGTTGGGGGGTGGGAAGTATCTGTGGCTCCCCCCCCCATGGAACTTCTGAAAAGTTGAACAAACTTCTGTGCATCTGGCAACTTTTGATTATATTATACTGATATGTAGTCCTCTGTGTGGAAGATTCTGTGCAGAGTTTTATTTTAGCTGGAACTCACCAGAACTCCATTCCTGCACCTCTCAGGTGGGTGCCATTGCCATTATAAGAGATCAAGGAGAGGTGTTAATGGTGAGTTCCATAACCTCTTTTTCTAGAAAAATAGCACTGATTATATGTATATTATGAGGAAGCGATTGGACACTTCTGCAGCTGAAGCCTGTAATGCTACAGCCTAGGGACAGTTCCAACATACAAGCTATTCACCATGTTGACTCATTTTTAGTTTGTCTACATTTACTTAGCAAACTTTTGGCACAGGGCTCAAGAAAAGTGAGAATTCCTGTTGACTGCAGTGATCTTCTCTGGAAGGCCTGCATAGAAATAAATAAATAGGTATGTATCTGTCTTGAATGGAAGCCAAATAATAAGCAGTAGCTCTCTTGGAATCAGAACATCTTGGATCCTTGAATGCAATTTGCAGCTGGGTAAATGAGAGCCCTGTTTTAATTCAGCCTCCTTTTGCTCTGTTCAAAGATGTAAATCAAGTGAGAAGATCAGTGCCATTGTGTTATTATTCTGCTGGGATTTGGCTGCTGCTTGCTGTCTTGCCTGACCCGAGTTGTAACTGGAGGGTAAAGGAAGAAAATGTCGCTGCTGCTCCCTCTGTGCTAAGGTTATTGTACTCTGTGAAGAGGAAACGAGAAAAGGCATAATGTCTGACTCTGTTATTTAGGTGTAAATGTGACCAGAGGGCATAGAACTGCAAATGCCATCCCTGTTGGTAACAGAAAAAAGAAGCTCGCAGCTTTGACACTGCAAACTCCCCAAGGGTTTGTTAAAAGCTGCTGCAACATGCTGGGCTGTGTGTGTGTGTGTGTCTGCCTGCACACATCCACAGTTTACCACTTTCAAGCAAATTACCTCTGAGCAGAATGGTCTGCGACGCCTGCCATACCGCCATCATCTGCAAACGAAACCAGGCCTCCAAAATGAGTTTTAAATCCTTCCACCATTTCCCCCCTCACTCCCCAGCCCAATTCAAAGATGAAAATGCTTTTATTACTGGTTGGATTCCAGTTCTCAGTGTACCAGTGTAGCTGCTTTCCAGAGCTGTTTGCCTTGTGAGAGCGAGCAGGTTGAGGAATTGGAAAAAAATAAGGGGTGGAAGAAGGGAGGGAAAAGCAGCCGAGATGCAATTATGAGTGACCTTGCAATACTAAACTGGCACACTCTGCAGGATCAATAGCCAGACAAGTTTCTGTGGCAGATCCAATAAACGGAGAGTGATGGAGCTGGCATGGGGCGGATGGAAGAAAAAGCCAAGCATGTATATTGAAGTGAAGTGGTAATAATATTACTGTTCCTGCTACTTTACCTATGATTTCTGTGCATGCATTTTTGAAGCATATATTTTGATTAAGGCAAAAATGGCAGCTGTTGCCTCTTTGGCCAATTAAGGGGACCAAAGATGTAGTAATTATATGCTCTGCTTGCTACAAAAATGGGTACTTGAGCACCAGGCTGCTAGTCAGAAATGATCTGTTAACATGCAGTTTATTGCTGGGAAACAGGCTGTCTTCCCCATAAAGACACTATTAATAAATAAGCAAAATTCAGCTGCTGCTTCTGGAGTAACGTGCATGATAAAAAGGATTTTCTAAAATAAAAAAACCCTTCAAAACTTCAAATTGGAGAACCTATTAAGCTGCCTGCCAGGTCTGTGAAAGGCATATGGTTTTTCTCCATGTGCTTGAAGTATGAAATTATTATTGATCTTTGGTAGGATTTATGTTGTTGATGATGATGATTTATAAATTGCTTTCTAAACAAGCAACTCGAGGCGAGTGACAATTAAAAACAGTTTAAAACACAAAAGCAGCAAATACTTTTTGAAACAAGACTAGAACCCTAACAAAGTAGATTCTTGCAGTAAAGACCATTTATCCAGCTGGGAAACTCTAACAAAAGTAACTTGCATTGTTTCCATAAAGTTCAGATAGTGAGTACCTGTTACACATATCTTGGCAAGAATGCTATTCCATAGAACAGGGGCAGCGACACTAAAAGACCTGCTCCAAGATACTGTGGAGAAGGCTTCTGAGATCTTTGGAACCTGCGGTAAATCTTGACCGCAGATATCTACTGGATGAATAAGGGATAATGTAGTCTCTCAAGCAGTGTCACATTTAGGGTAGTGTGGGTGGCTGAGGGAGCACAAAACAAACAAACAACAACAACAGACACTCCAAGTCTCCCTATTTTCCAGGGACAGTCCCAGATTTACAGAAATTGTCCTGGTTTCTGATTTGATTCTGGAATGTCCCACTTTTCCTTAGGACGTCCCTATTTTCATCGGATAAATGTTGGAGGGTAAGGAGTTATGGGACCCTTGAGCCAACGATAGAAGTAATTACAGTGGTACCTCGGTTTAAGAACAGCCCTGTTTACGAACTATTCGGTATACGAACTCCACAAAACCGGAAGTAGTGTCCCAGTTAGCAAACTTTACCTGGGTCTACAAACGGAAGCCAAGCCGTGGAAGGGCACTGGCGGCAGGAGGCCTCATTAGGAAAAGCACACCTCAGTTTAAGAAGGGCTTTGGTTTAAGAATGGACTTTCAGAACGGATTAAGTTCGTAAACCAAGGTACCACTGTATTCAACCTTTAGAAGACATTGGAAGGCAGCCCTGTATGGGAAAGGTGGTTTTTTTTTTTTTTAATATTTAATGATTGAATATATTTTTATATATGTTGGAAGCTGCATAGAATGGTTGGGGCAACCCAGTCAGCTGGGCGGGGTATAAATAATAAAATTATTGTTGCTGTTATTGTTATTATGGAATAGGACATCCCTATTTTCATCGGAAAAATGTTGGTGGGGCCTTATATGTATTGGGCCTTGGACTCCCACAAGAGGTGGTAGACTCTCCCTCCTTGGAGGTTTTTAAGCAGAGGTTGGATGGCCATCTGTCATGGATGCTTTAGCTGAGATTCCTGCATTACGGGGGGAGGGGGTTGGACTAAATTACCCTTGCATCCCTTCCAGCTCTAAGATTCTACCATTCTATGTGTCATGCCAGGATTGACTATACTAATCCATTAACAATTTAAGGGGCGATGACTTGCCAAAAAAGTACAGAAAACTATTCATGTATGCTACAACAGCGGCTAGGGTACTACTGACCCAAAAAAGGAAGAATGACAAGATACCAACTAAAGAAGAATGGCAAGAAAAATTGATGGAGTATGGTGAGGCTAACTGGAAAACTTAGAGACAAAGACAATAGAGATTTCAAAAAAGACTGGGAACCATTTATGTCATATTTACAGAAATATTGCAAAGAAGTGGACTCACTAGCAGGGTTTCAATAAACACAATCAATAAAATAGAGAGATTAAGAGGTAATAGGAAAACAATAAGACTTCCGGTGGAGCGTGAGCCTGACACAAGCGAGGGATCTCTCTGGGAGAGAAACCCTGGCTATTTCGGACATAAAAGGGGGTTTTTAGGGCGGAAAAACCCCCCGGTGAAGCCTCTGGAGGGTGTCCAGAGGTTCAGGTTCCCGGCAGTGCCTAAAAGCTGCCCGTCCGGCCATCAGGTAGCCTCTGGAAAAGAGGTGAAGAGTGCGGCGGAACTGGATAGCAGGCTATCGGGAAGCCATTGCTACGGCTGAATAGCGAAGCCCTGAGCTTGCAAGGAACAGCACTCCGCTCTTGAAACTAAGAAATTTGGACTTGAAACACCTAAATTTACTCTGAAAAGTATTACGGGAAGTTCCGAATTAAAAAAGGAGAAGATTTCGAGTTCAGCTGTCATTTGAAATCAACACAGACGCAGCACCGCAAGCAGAGCCAGAAAGCAAAAGTGAGTTGCCGCTAGCGGCTATTGTTTCCGTTTCTCCCTAACTATTAGAAACTGTTTGAAACTAAGTTAAAAGTTGAAAAGTATCTATATTTGAGGACTGAAAGAGATGAAGTGTTATGGGGGAACAGAAGGTAACTATTGAGAAGAAACAGAGGTCTTTGATGTAACTGAGGATACAGAAGGGTTGAACTGTTTTCCCACGTTTATTTTCAAGATTAAACTGCTACGCCAGAAGAAGAGATTCCGACTCCATTTTAACTTAACAAGAAGGGTATAGTGGCAGAGAAAGAAACCAGCATATTTCCCTATTCTTTCCTTTTTGTGGATTTCGGTTATAATCCTTTCTTTGGTTTTCTAAAATTTGGTCCTTGAAAAATTGAAAAAGCTAAATTAGGTTTTAACTTTGGTTATTTGACAATTCCTCATTAAAAACTTATTAATGTGGTTTGGAGTTCCCTAGTGGATGGAATGAGACATTACAACTTGTTTTTCAGAATTTTTCTTTATTGATGGTGTAATTTTGGACTGGAGGAAGATTTACTTCCTGTTTGACCTCCTTCTTCTCGAACTGTTTTACTACCCTATCTCCTATGGGATGTCCTGTTTGGAATTATAAATCACAGCTCTTTACCCTCTCAGACAGTTATATTCCTCTATAAACCCCTTGGATTGTTAAACAGAAATTACACAGTTTAAGCTTTGGTGATAACAAAATTATTGGAAACAAATTAAAACTGTTGGCATCACAGTATACCTTTGTTATTTTTGTCCCTCTTTTTGTTTCTTGGTAAAAACTACATTTTCTGCCCGTTCGGGAACAACTGTTTTTGGATACTCCAGCTTGATTACAATTGAAGTCTTTTGCACCACAATTTGGATTATAATTTGGAATACAATTTGGATTACAACTCAACTATCTTTATGATTCATTTGAGGATTAGCCCGAGTGGGGGCAAGAAGTTTAGCAGCTAACTAAACTCTGGTACAAAAATTGGCTACTTTACAACATTCAGCTGTGGAAATATCTTCTTTCATAAAGTCATCATCTTTACTAATCCCTCCATATAGCTCTAAAAACTTTGGATTAAAAAGAAATTGTATTTTGTTTTTTAGGATTTTATACTGTGAAATTGTTTAAGCAATATTTGTTAACCTTGAACCAAATAATTAACAGGAGAAATTTACTTTGTTATTGAATATATTGGGGCATTTGGGAAGAAAATGTCTTATCCGCTGAAAAAAGGGGCAGAGGGGGGGACGCCAACAGATAGGAGAGCTTCAAAACAAAAAACTGAGTTTAGAACGGAAATATTGAAAATGTTTGCAGAGATAAAACAAAGTGAAAAAAATTTAGAGACAAAATTAGAACCGGTGGATAATAAAATTGGAAAAATGGATAAAAAAATTGATGAGACAGTTAACGAACTGAAAGGGCAGATAAAAGAGGTATCTAAAAGAGTGGACAAGGGGTTGAAGAGGACAAAATTGGAAATGAGAGAGAGGAAGCGAGAGGAAGAGAGGATGAAGGGTGAGATGGTGGAATTAAACAAAACACAAGAAGAAATAAAAGACTCGATTGCTATGAATGAACTAAGACAGAGGGAAGTGAATTTGAGGTTGAGATCAGTGCCGGAAACACAGAATGAAAATATAAGAGAGAGACTGACAACGGAAATTGCGCAGTGGTTGGAGATGCCAGAAGAAGATGTTGCCAAAACAGTACATAACGCATTCAGAATGAAAGTAAGGACAAGTAAAGCAAAGAAATTTCCTGGAGACTGTCTGATCACATTTAAGGATAGAGAGATGAGAAATTTGATACTACAGAGAAACAGAGAGAAAAGGCTATACATCGATGGGAACTACATAATCATCTTTAAAGATATACCAATAAGGCTGTTGAAATGAAGAGATCCATACAAACCACTGGTGCAGATTCTCAAGAAAAATAAGATTGATTTTAGATGGGAATTTCCGGAGGGAGTCTCGGTTTTTTACAAAGGCAAGAAAAGAAGATTGATAAGCCCAGAGGAGATAGGGAGATTTACAAGAAGATACAAAGAACTACAAGTGGGAGAAGAGGAGGCCAAGGGAGCAGATGGAGGGGCAAGATCTAAGGAGGAGTCTGAATCAGGAGAGGAAGAGGAACAGAATGGAAAGAAATCGGAGGAAGAAGAAGAGGAACAGGAAGAAGAAGAGGTAGACAGATTATAAGGAAATAAACTAAATTTATTTAATTGGAAGACACTATGGCATTAAAATTATGGAATTGGAATATTAATGGGATTAATGATAAGAGGAAACGAAACAAAGTTGAACAATTTTTAAAAAAGAAAAATTTGGACATTATATGTTTACAAGAAACTCATGTGGCAAAAAGACACAGGAAAATTCTGATCAACAAAAGATTTGGGAATGAATTTATATCCTTGGATAAAGAGAAAAAAAGAGGAGTTGTCTTATATATCGAAAACAAAATTGAATCTCAGCAAATATTCAAAGATGAAGAAGGAAGAATCATAGCAGTCCAAATCAAAGGGCAAGGTGAAAAATTAATAATTGTTGGGATCTATGCACCAAATGGAAATAAGACTGATTTCTATGAAGTATTGGAGGAATATATGGATCAGAAAATTATAATAATGGGAGAGATGAATGGAGTGGTATCACTGGAAATGGATAGACTAAGGGAGGTAAAGAACAAAGAAGGGAAACTGCCTAAGACATTTTTTACGATGACGAAGAACTGTAACCTGATTGACATTTGGAGACTTAGACACCCATTGGAGAAACAATTTACGTATTACTCAGCACCGAATCAGTCAATGTCAAGAATAGATCAAATATGGGTTTCAAACTAACTGACTCCAAGAATCCAACAAATTGAAATACAAGCCAAAGTAATTTCAGATCACAATCCAATAAGAATGGAGTTAAAAGGCTTTGAAGAAAGAACTTTTAGATGGAGAATGAACGACAACTTGTTGGATGACCAGAAGGTTGTCGAAAAAGCACAAAAGAAATTATCCGAATACTTCATGGATAATATGAACAAAGGTACTAAGATGAACATAGTTTGGGATGCAAGCAAAACAGTTATGAGAGGTTTTTTTATTCAGCAGAACTCATTGAAGAATAAAAATAAGGAAAAAAAGAAAAAAGAGATTCTAAGGCAGATTATGGATAGTGAGCAAAAATTGATCAAAAAACCAAACAATTTGAAAATAAAGCAGGAAATAAAGACTCTCCAAACTCAATTTGCAATGATAATAAATAAGGAAGTCGAATGGAACATAAAAAGGCTAAGGCAGAAAAACTTTGAGTTCGCTAACAAATCAGGAAAATGGCTTGCGTGGCAACTTAAAAAGAGAAAGGAGCAGAGCACAATCAACAAAATTAGGATAAACGGCGAAGAGACAGCCAATCCGAAAGAAATTAGGAAAGGATTCTTGGACTTTTACAGGCAACTATATAGAAATAAAGAAAGGAACAACATGAAAAAAATAGAAAGATATCTAAGAGATAAAATGGTGCAGAAGATCCCGACAGACCAAAAAGACCAGCTGAATGCCCCAATAGAAAAAGAGGAAGTAAAAGAGGTGCTAAAAGAAATGAAGACAGGGAAAGCTCCGGGACCTGATGGATTTACATCTAGTTATTTTAAAGAAATGAAAGATGTGTTGATGATCCCCTTGATGGAAGTTACGAATAATATTTTAAAGGAAAGAGATATCCCAGAAACGTGGAAAGAAGCATATATTACATTGATTCCCAAACAGGATTCGGATTTAACCCAAGTTAAAAATTATAGGCCTATCTCGCTATTAAATACGGATTATAAGATATTTGCGGGAATATTAGCGAAGAGATTGAAAAAGATATTAACAAGACTTATACATAAGGATCAAGCAGGTTTCCTACCAGGCAGACAAATGAAAGCTAATATAAGAAATATAATTAATGTTTTAGAATATCTGACTGCTAGGAACGATAAACAGGCAACTTTAATGTTTGTGGATGCTGAGAAGGCCTTTGACAATGTTATATGGGAGTTTATGTTGAAAAATTTAGAATATATGGAGGTGGGGAGAGAGTTCTTCAATGGTATAAAGGCAATCTACACAGAACAGAGAGCAAAAATGATAGTTAATAATGTTATTACTGAAAATATAAAAATATCTAAAGGAACAAGACAAGGTTGCCCACTTTCGCCATTGTTATTTATAACGGTTCTGGAAGTCTTTTTTAAATGCAATTAGACAAAATAAGCAAATAAAAGGGGTGCCAGTAGGTCGGAATGAATATAAAGTTAAAGCCTTTGCCGATGATTTGGTAATGACTTTGGAAGAACCAATAGAAAGTGTAAAAGAGGTATTGGATGAGATGGAACAATTTGGAAAGGTAGCTGGATTTAGACTGAATAAGAGAAAGACCAAAATGATTGTAAAAAATATGGAACAAACTAAGATTGAAATAATGCAGCAACAAACGGATATAGAGGTAGTGAAAAAGGTAAAATATTTGGGAATTTGGTTATCACCTAAGAACATTGATTTGCATCAAAACAACTATATTCCGGTTTGGAAGGAAATAAAGAAGAAACTGGAGGTGTGGGGTAGAATGAAATTATCCTTCTGGGGAAGGATATCTACGATAAAGATGAGCATGCTGCCAAAGATGTTATTTTTATTTCAGACTATACCCATTATAAAGGGTATAGGAATTTTTAAAGAATGGCAAAGAGTGATTTCAAGGTATATCTGGCAGGGGAAGAAGCCAAGAATAAAATTTAAGTTATTGACAGATGTAAAAGAAAGAGGTGGCTTCGCCCTGCCAGATTTGAAATTATATTACGAAGCGGCTTGCCTATGTTGGTTAAAAGAATGGATAAAATTAGAAAACAAGGAATTATTAGATCTCGAAGGTTTTGATAACAGATTTGGTTGGCACACGTATTTATGGTATGATAAGAAGAAAGTTCATAAGGGCTTTGGAAACCACATCTTCAAGAGTTCTTTAATAGAAGTATGGGATAGATACAAAAATATATTGGAGCCAAAAGTCCCACATTGGTTGTCTCCGCTGGAGGTAATAAGTGTTAAGAAAATTAATATGAGAGGTAAATGGAGTACATATGGTGAACTGGTAATTAAAGAAGGAGTTAAATGGAAATTGAAACCATTTGAACAAGTCAAAGATCATGTATATGATTGGCTGCATTATCTTCAAGTAAATGAAATGTTTAAAAAAGATCTGAAAGAAAAGGGATATGTAGAAAAAAAATCTAAATTCCAAACAGACATAATAAACAATGAATATAAAACTCTGTCAAAAATGTATAAGATATTGTTGGAATGGTATACGAAAGATGAAGAGGTTAAATCGGTAATGATACAGTGGGCAAAAGATTTTGGGTACAATATTCAATTTGATGAATGGGAAAAACTGTGGAAAGAGAATATAAAATTTACTGCATGTATGACATTGAAAGAGAATGTTATGAAAATGTTCTACAGATGGTACATCACACCTGTAAAGTTAGCAAAGATGTATAAAATGTGTAACAAATGTTGGAAATGTAAAGAAAAAGAAGGGACGTTTTTTCATGTGTGGTGGGAATGTAAGAAAGTGAAAAGCTTTTGGGAAATGATATATAATGAAATGAAGAAAATGTTAAGATATACCTTTGTAAAAAACCGGAAGCTTTTCTGTTAGGGATTGTAGGAAAAGATATAAGAAGAAAAGACAATAAACTCTTCCAATATGCAGTAACGGCAGCCAGAATCTTATTGGCCCAGAAATGGAAACAAGAGGAAATACCGACGATAGAAGAATGGAGACTGAAATTGACAGACTATGCGGAATTGGATAAATTAACTGGGAAAATCAGATATACTAAAGACCAAAAGTTCATCGAAGACTGGGGAAAGTTCGTAGACTATCTGAAAAATATATGTGGCATGAACACAACGCTAGTGGGATTTCAAGAGGCACTGTAATAATAGAGAAGTATTGTTTATATGGAATAGTGGAGAAGGGAAGTATAATGGCAATACGAAAGAAGGGAATGTGTAACCAAAGTTATAAATACGGATGATTGTCAGAGACGCTGAAGGAAGTTCAAAAAAGAGACAATTGGATGTATTTTGGATAAAAATGTATAATTGTATGGAAAATTAATAAAATTTATTATATAAAAAAAGGAAAACAATAAAATGTAAGAGGTAATTTAAAAACAACTATGGTATAAAAATGAGAATATGATAAAATTTAACTAAAAGGTACAACAAAACAAGCAGGAGAAGTTAACGTGTAAAGAACCAGAGAAGGAAGTTGAGGGAAGTCCGGGGGGGGGGGGAGTGTGGGAACAGTATTTTTCTTTGAAATAATGCTTTTGTGATGAACATAAAACTGTAAAACTTAATAATTTAAAAAAAAAACAACACAATTTCAGGGGCAATGAGATGAAGGTAGAATCTGATATTTTGGTGTGTTTCTGGAAGCAATGCAAATCTGTCTGTTTGCTTAAAAGTGCAGCATTAAAGAAATGACCAAGGAACTGAAGCAGTTAAAAGGAGGAGAGGTTTTGTTAGTGGATCACTAGGAAAAAAGAAATCAAACCAATCCATGCCCCCCCCCACATTGTTTGGTTGTCAGTCCTAGTTTTGAGACAGGTTCCTGGTGTCTGTAGGTCTGAGGAGTCTATTTTCTGCACAATACTAGGGTAATTATCGGTGAAGTAATAAAGAAATAACATTAGCATTTTGTTGCAACATCATTTTATTAAGTGAAATGCCATGGATTTTCAAGGTATTCTCTGGAGATGTTTTCTGTAAGCCTAATGGAATTGTGTGCAGAAAAATTACCACTAAGCTTTATAGAAGCACATGCTTTTGATCTGAAAAATCCTTCATGTGCTAAAATGATCCGCTTTTAAAAACAACAACAACAACGAAAAAGGACTGTCTCTATACATGTGCTGATACATAATCTAGAGATTTGCAATGCTGTTCTAAAAAATAAATAAAATGGAATACAAATCAAAAGTAATCAACTTCTAATCGTGATAAATGTAGACCCTTCAGAGGAAACAAATGGAGCAATCAGTGTAATCAGTTCTATAAATATATTGCAGGTGAAATTAATGTTTGTATGGGTGGTTTTTTAAATTTAAAATCAGGGATCTAGAGATTAACATGAGCCTTGTTCAAGCATTCAATTTGAGATGAGAATGTACAATGTGAGGCCCAGCCAATGAGTCTGAAAGAGGCTGCCTTCCTTGAGCGTAAGTTTCCAGCACAGAACATTGAAATCCTGATTAATTGATTCAGAGTGGATGCCTGAAGAGAACTCATGCTAATCTTTAGATCCCTGATCTAGATTCCCTGCTTGCTGAGAGGGCGGGACTTGTCCTGCCTATTCTTGTTTGACTCTTCGCCCATTCAAACAGAACTGCTGTGGTTGTTAAGCAAGGCAGGCAGTACTCATTTATTTGTTTATAAGAATACATTGGTACCTTGGTTTACAACCATAATCTGTTCCGGAGGTCCGTTCGTAAACCAAAACAGGTTGTAACCCAAGGCGCGCTTTCGCCAATGGGGCCTCTAAATTTTTTTTGTCTGTAATCCCCCCAAAAAAGGGTTGTAATCCAAAATTCACAAACCGGGACACGCACTTCCGGGTTTGATGTGTTTATAATCCAGAATGTAGCTGTTTTAAAACAGAGGTTGCATGAGTTGCGTGTTCAGACCCAGAGACCTCCCCCTAAAATAAGCACACATTTGACTCAAATTTTAGTTTTGGTTTTTGGCACAATTTAGGCCACAACTTTATTGATTACAGAAAGTGAGTGGTTGCATAGGCTCTGGTTCAACTAGCTCCCTGCACCCTTGCAGGTAGCGCTGACCCAGAGCTCTGTCATAGGTCAGCCAAGGGTGAACACCTGAGGTAGGTAGAAAGCCCAGAAACGGACTATGTCCACTCCCCCAGATGCTCCCCTGGACTCAGGCATGGGCACAACCCCCTCTCTGGGTTGACCAAACCAAGTTGAGTCCCTGGATTCCTTTAATGGAATACCCTTCACATAGGGATGGCGAGACCATTCTCCCATCCCTATCACCTGAACCAGTGCCTATCCGCAACCTTCCAAGTTGTGAAAATTTGCTACGCAGCAGGCGAAACCCAAATGGCAACAGCCAATCAGCTAAGTGGGGAAAATTCCTTCCATGCCCCTGTCCCAACAACAGACGACACACAACGGCATAGCAAGGTCAATCACAAAATTCCCTAAATATATGGAGAGGTGGGCAGGTGTTCCGATGAACAAGTTGAAAGAGGAAGCTCTGGGTCATGTGCATAGGTATATATAGGTCCCTCGGCCCGTTTAGACAGCTCCCCATTGGCCAGATTAAACCCAGCAATGAGGGACCTACCAATCGGGTGTTGTGGCTGTCCAATATACCCACCCACAACCAAGATGTCAGTCTCCAGGTCTCACCGAAACACGTGCCCTCTTTTAGGGAGGACACACTTTCCAAAAGTATCTGGTTGCTGAATCTTGAAGCAGTTGGCATTTTTGAGTTTTCCTTAAGGGCAACATCGCATACAGTGCATTGCAATAATCCAGCGTGGAGGTTAGCAGAGCACCGAATACAGTGGCCAAGTCATCTCTGTCCAAAATGTGCCATATCTGGTGAGCCAGCCAAAGTTGCGCTTCTAGCCACAGAAAGGCCACCTGGACTTCAAGTGACATTGTTGGATCCAGGAGTGTCCCCAAACTAGGAACCTACTCCTTCCAGGGGAGCACAATGCCCTGTGGAACAAGCTGTCTTCCCACCTCCTAGACTTCAGAACTTGGAACCCAATAACACCTCTGTCTCTTTAAGGTTCTCATTGGGTGGAGTGGAAAGGCCAGGCTAGCTTCCTAGCAAGTGGGCCTCTATCTGCTAAGAGGGAGAGGTGGGAGGGGTGAGGTGGCAGGGGGGTCAGGGTAGTGCAAACACACAGGCAGGAATGCCAGATTGTCCCCATAAGTGTGCTTGCACTGCACCAACCTCCCTGCAGCCTTGTGCCCCCACTCCTTTTAGGTAAGCAAAAGTAGCCCACTAACAGCGAAGCTCACATAGTGGCTTTGCCCCACCCTGCAAACTGTTACTGGAGTACCATGAAACATTTAAAAGAAGGAGAAGAATGAGAGAGAGTGGCCTTGTGGCTTTGATAGGCTTCACAAATGCCTCCTCCTGCATTTCAAGGAAAATAAATAAATAAAAGGAGTTTGCAACACAAGCAGAATTTGTCTCGGAATTCTCAAACTTCACAAGCTCAGGCCCTTGGACAATATGTTCCAAAGAACTGCAAATAAGTTCTGAACTCGCCCCCTTTTTAAGTAAGTTCTGCAGCTGTTAGAAGGAGGTGTTTTCCCAATACATCACTGAAGAAACAGTAAAACTCAAATGGGGGGGGGGGAGCAGTAAGAGAGAGGTTGTGAAGATTAAATTTCTGCACCTGCAGTTACACACAACTTAGGTGATTAAAATATATCTGTAATGAAACTTTCTTTTAAAATTCCTAGTCATTACCTTTTCTATCAGGCAATGCCATGTTATATTAGCAAAGTCCTGTTTTATCCTGTCATTTTATCTTGGTATATAACAGCAAAGGCATCTGCAAGGCCACCAGCTTTGCGTGGACAGGCGGAGTCCCCAGATCCCGAGCAGCCCCCCCCCCGTCATCTGGAATAACGACTCAAGACAACGTGCTAAATTTCAAGTGTGGGTAGACCTTGGCTCAGGCATTGGGCGTTCTCCCTCCCCAGTCCCCAGCTGGGGACCTAGGGAGCTTCAGGGTTATCCAGTGTGGGGGGGGGGGGATGAGCCGGCTCTGGAGAACATATGTTCAAGCAGAGATAGCCGCCCCCGTTACGCCGCCGCCGCAGGGGAGAGCAATGACGACCTTTCGGCGTATGGTCAAAGCCTCCCTTCAGAAACCCCTTTAACGGGGAACCCTGGTATCGCCATCGCAAAGAGGAAGATGGACTAAAGGATTCCGCCCAAGGCCTGATACCGCCAAAGTTGTGACGTTTTGCTACGGGAAAGGCGAAACCTGCCAATGCAGGGAAATTCCTTTCCGGCCCTTTAACAGCGATCTTATCGTAGCAGCGCCCGCATACCTGTGAAGAAAAGTTAACCTGCAAAACCTATGAAGAAAAGTTAACCTGCAAAGGAAGACATTAACTGAGGGTGGGTAGGGTGGGAGAAGCTCTGGAGCCAAGTGAGGATTCCCAGGTAAGATCCTCCCTCTATTGTGTGGGCAGGTAAACCCTCCCCCTACCTGGCCTGGTCTCCTTGGCAACGCTTCCCCCAGGTGGGATTGGACAACTGACTGAGGTAGGTGGGGACCTCCAGGTATCCCACCTGAGGGAAGGCAAAGCCAAGCCTATGCTGATGGGGCCACTCAAGATCCAGGGCTGCGCGCGTCCACGCAAAGGGCGCCCCCCGTTTTAAGCGGGGAGCGGTCATTCCAGTCTTTTCTCTTTAGCATATTACATAATGTGCCTTGTCTTGGTCATCGCCAAATCGCCCTGTTTCCAGATTTACATTTGGCAAGGCAGCTAGCAATTCTCATCCTGAAAAATCTAGCTCCTGAGAAGTTGGTAACATATTTTTTAAAGAAATGTTAAATGTTCACACACACACACACATCACAGATAATTTGTTTTTATGATAATTGTAATAATGATTTATAATAATATGTATTTATAAGCTACTTTCCCCTATGGTATTTGCCTGAAGAAACTTGAAGGTGGTGGGATAATTAGTTATAGGTTTATACTCTTTTATTTTCCCATCCTTTTTGGCCAGACAGGCATTTGTAGTGCTTTGGTGTAGACTGTCTCTGGCCAAACTTCATTATAAACCACTATTTCATCCCTTCCCTTGCACATTTCTTTTTCTTTACAACAATCCTGTGAGGTAGGTTTGGAGGAGAGGTTGCAATTGACTTAAGGTGACCTGTATACATATATATATATATATATATATATATATATATATATATATATATATGATGTCTATGTTTGCGGTGAGATCAAATGTGGGGGAAGCTTCCTGGTGTAGAATAGGATGTTCCTATTTTCACTGGAGAAATGTTGGTGTGCGTGCAAAAACCAGTTATTGGTATGGCCTATGTTCATTATTATAAGTGACGCGAGTGGCGCTGTGGTCTAAACCACTGAGCCTATGGCTTGCCGATCGGAAGGTCGGCGGTTCGAATCCCCACAACGGGGTGAACTCCTGTTGTTCAGTCCCAGCTCCTGCCAACCTAGAAGTTCGAAAGCACGTCAAAGTGCAAGTAGATAAATAGGTACTGCTCCGGCAGAAAGGTAAATGGCGTTTCCATGCGCTGCTCTGGTTTGCCAGAAGCGGCTTAGTCATGCTGGCCACATGACCCAGAAAAACTGTCTGCGGACAAAAGCCAGCTCCCTCGGCCAGTAAAGCGAGATGAGCTCCGCAACCCCAGAGTCATCCACAACTGGACTTAACTGTCAGGGGTCCCTTTACCTTTACCTATGTTCATTATAGGATCACATACAAAAGCTGTTACCTTTGAAGTTGAATAAGGATGGTTGGAAATGTGTCCATAGGGACAGACAGCCTGGAACAGAAGGGGGGTGTTTCCTACTTTAGAAGAGGCAGGTGAAAGTCTGATGGGAGGAGTCTGTAAACGTTTTACTTCAGCTTCCAAACAGCAAGAACCAACCTTTCGATGATTCACTGAGAGATTACAAGGGGAAAAGATGTTTGAGACCATTCTCCGATGCCCTTCATAACTCCAGGGAGCTGCTGCGACACAACTAACCGGTGTCTATGGCTTGTAGTTTCCATTTGTAGTTTGTTTACAGCCTCTGCTTTCATTTGGCACATTCATAGCTACAACATGAGAAAGATTTTCTGCTTAGCAAAAGGGGTCACATTTTAATCACCAGTTAGTGTCTAATTTAATTCTAAGCAGTTTAGCAAAGCAGCTCATAAGCAGAAAACAAGACAATTTTATAATAAGAAAGGGTTATTACTGGATTTGTGTTTGTCTGCGTGGTTTTTCTTTTCTTTTTTAAAATGGGATACCCCAGAGATAATTGCTTAAGCACTAGAAAATCACTGTTGGTTTCATTCAGAAATACTGTTTATTTCTATTGAAAACAGCATGCCAAATCCCAATGAAAAGAGATCAGCAGGCAAAGTTCACTGAACTAAATGAGCTGGATAATATAGATTTTGTCTGGATGATGCAGCACTACCAGTGCTTAGAAAAGTATGTTCAACTCTCTTGAAGAATATACTTGCTACTTATTTTCAGATTATCTGGAGGATTCTAGCAGCAGACTTGATTTTACAGATTTGGTGGTGGTGGTTTTTTAGCAGAATCCATACACCTCAAGAGTGGTGTTGCGTAGGTAGTCAGCCCACAGGGTTGTGCTCCCTAAATCGTGGTTCCTGTCAGGACCAGACCATTCTGTCTTAATGTTGAGAGGCTACTCAGAAGGATCTGATTTAATGGAAGCCATAGCATTCCCTGAGGTTTTGGATGCTTCCAGATAAGGCAGTTGAGCATCACTGGAACTTCATATATACCTGTTACAAAAGTGGGTGACTTAGATCCAGGATTTCATAAGGAGCACTGAGCCCTTATATCCCAACTTAATCACTGAGATCATCTGCAGAAGAACTGTTAGTTCTCTGCTGAATGACAGAGGCCCAAATGACCTCAACCAGAAGCTAAGCATTTAGTGCCACCAGTCCCGTGCTGTGGAACCCTCTTCCAAGACAGATTTGGCAGGAATCATCGCTTATTACCTTTCAGGCATCTCTTGAAAATTCCCTTCCCCTCTTTTGCCTTTGCAATGCTTTAAGTGGCCAGCCACCTTAGTATTTTATAATATGGTGATATTTTATAAGGTGATGATAAATATAAAACAAAGCTCCACATTCAAAGTTCAAGATAGCGGAACTTCATTTGGATGAAGATGCTAATAGTCCTGGTATGTGTTGACTATCTCCAAATGAAAATGGCCTGGATCATAGAATCATTGTAGAGTTGGAATTCTGATCACAGCCATCCCTTGGTGGGCTTGAACCAGCAACCTTCTGGTTAACAGCCAGCCACACTGACCTACTGCGTCATTATCCAGTTCAGAGGGTGAGCTTGACTGATGAAATTCACAATGCCACTTTTAAAACTTTCCATTTATAGTGAATTTGTCGTTTGCTGGTAGGCTTACACGTTGTGTATTTATTTGCCAAACTGAGGAGGAAATGAGGTAGTAGAGTCTTTCTCCCTTCTTTCACTTCCTGAAGCCATCGGTGTTGCAACTTTGTGTGTGTGTTTTTATTATTATTTTAAATAAATAAATAAAATGTTTCTGGATTCTGCATTAGATGTTCTAACACTGTTTTATAATTTCTGTGTTTGCTGTCCTGCGGTCCTTTGGGAGGAATAATAATAATAATAATAATAATAATGTCAGATTCTGACCATTTTTCAACTGAAGGCATGTTTATACTGTAAACTGCCCTGTGATCATCAAATGAAGGGTGGCATGTAAACCTAATAAATAAAATCTTAAATAAATAAATAAATAAATAAATAATCCTCCAGTGTTCAATGAACCATGTACAAGGGTGAGCTGCAGTCACAATAATTATCCAGCAGATAATGCTCTACATATCCATTTCACCAAGACTTGTCCTCTTAACTCTGTGGTGCCATCATGTGGTACCTGATCACTGGACCAGCCATTATGGGTGAGCAAGATACAGCTTGCAGATCTTATATTGCCTATTCCTTACTTAGATTATGAGAGTGGTTATGAGAGTGAGGGATGCAGGTGGCGCTGTGGTCTAAATCACTGAGCCTCTTGGGCTTGCTGGTCAGAAGGTTGGTGATTCGAATCCCCGTGACGGTGTGAGCTCCCGTTGCTCTGTCCCAGCTCCTGCCAACCTAGAAGTTCGAAAGCATGCCAGTGCAAGTAGATAAATAGGTACCACTGCGGCAGAAAGGTAAACAGCGTTTCCTTGCGCTCCGGTTTCCATCATGTTGTCCCATTGTGCCAGAAGCAATTTAGTTCTGCTGGCCACATGACCCAGAAAGCTATCTGTGGACAAACGCCAGCTCCCTCGGCTTCAAAGCGAGATGAGCGCTGCAACCCCATCGTCGCCTTTAACTGAACTTAACCTTTCAGGGGTCCTTTACCTTTTTTATGAGAGTGATTGTCTGATTTAGGTTTCTAAGCCTCAATTTCTAAAAGAGTACATCTTGCAATCAGCGGGAACTGCCTTATGTATTCCATTTTCCCATATACGACCATTCATTTGCTAGTATAAATATGATTTATGTATATGTTCTATATCTAATATAGCATGGTCATATAAAGTAGCTTGCAATATTTCCTGCAGGAGAAAAGATGAGGGGCAGCAGCACCAAATACATGAAGATCTACCTGCTCCTTCCTCATTGTTAAACATGCATGGCATGTTCTTCTACTTGAGAGCTATTTGTATTCTAAGAAGAAAGTCATTCTGGTGATGGCTTTTAAATGCAGCTCCACTACTTATTTAGTAGGTGGAACAGGGGCCCGGTTCCTTATCAACAATAAATTACACTCCTGTTAAACTTGCTGCTAAACAAGGAGTTACACTCCTATTAAAATCCAATTAAACATGCATCACAATTGATGAATGTAATTAGAACCAATGTAGAGGGTAAATGGTTCAAGGCACAGTAAGTGAAAAAATAGTTTGATGTCCAAATTGGGAAAAGACCCAATCCTGGATATTTTAGGCTGTCAAAGGAAATAGATTCCTCTCTCGCCTGCCTGCTTACATTTAAACCAAAGATTATGGCTCATTGGGAAAAGAGTCAGTGCTTCTTTTCTCTCACCAAAACATGGGCAACTTCACTTGAATAAGCAGACTGATACACATGGATGTGGAAACATGGAGAAACAAGTTAATGTCTATGGATTTTTATGTCTATGGGTTCTCATTTCATTTTAATTGTTTTAGTGCTTGGTTATTTGCCATCTTGGACTCCTTGGGGAGGAAGGATGAGTTGGAAATTCAAAATGATGGCTATGTTATGATGATTGATGATATGCTATGATATGATATGATATGATACGATACGATACAATATGATATTCATGAGCATCTAACCAGGGTGATACAAACCTGAGCATTCCTACTTAGAATCAAGGCATACATACCTAGTTGTCTCTCAGTACAGATTAAAATACACATTTGCATAAATGTTGTCAAGTGCCATTGTGTAGAGCACAGTGCAGGCTACACCGTTCTATTTGCATATCATGCCTTAGGTTATGCAATTATCTGTGAACTAAGATAATTAGCCATGTAAAGAGGAAATCTGCTCACCCTTAAACTTACAGAACCAACTGGTATTTCTGAAAGATTAATAGTGCAATTGTGTGCAAGAGTATTCCAAGGTAAATCCAATTCAGTGGGGTTTGCTTGCAGGTAAGTAAAGGATTTCAGTCCAGTAGCACATGTTTATTCAGAAGAAAATCTCACTGAGTTCAATGAAGCTTTCTCCTTGGTGAATGGATACAAAATTGCAGCCTAAAGCTGTGTTCTTAAACAGATTTACCAGTTAGTATAATTATATACAACAGAATTAATCGCCAACATGGATAGAGTTATGCTGTAAACATTTAGCCATAGTGATGTTCTCTTTAACTCTCTCTGCTAACCAATTTTAATATTCCTTTTTTCTTTTTGCAGCAAATCAAATTTTATTAATTAATCTCAGTGGTTTCAGAGATTACTTGTATCCAAGTAAGATTGGCCTGGATACTTTTTGACAGATGCGCTTAACTTCATAAAGTAATCACAACATTCAGTACCAAAGGCAAGAGTCCATCATAAGAAGGATTAGAAAAATTCCTTCAAAGGATTGAGTTCTTCTTCTGAGAGGAAACGAGAACCTCAAGGGTAAAACTCTGGCGCATTTGAGTCCAAGGAATGTGGCAATTGATATTTCCTCCTTCTGATTTTGAGACTTAGAAGTGATTCCAGGGCTAGCTACTCCAACTCATATCCTTTGATACAAGCCAGATATATTGTGCCCTCTCCCTACTCTTTCAAAGCACTATGGAGATTTCACAACTTTCAGTTTTTATTTCCACCTATTTTGGAGCCTCAGGTACCCATTCTAGTGTTTAGCCGGAAGAAAAAGAGACTGAGAGGTGATATGATAGCCGCTTTCAAATATATGAAGAGCTGTCACTTGAAAGATGGCGCAGGCTTGTTTTCAACTGCTGCTCCTAAGAGTAGGATCCAAACAAAGGGATTCAAGAAAGAAGATTGTGACAAAACATTAGGAATAAATTTCTTACAATAAGAGCTCTTTGACAATGGTGGACTAACCTTCAGGTGAAGTAGGTAAAGGACCCCTAGACGGTTACGTCCAGTCAAAGGTGACTATGGAGTGCAGCACTCATCTTGCTTCAGGTCAAGGGAGCCAGTGTTTGTCCACAGACAACTTTCTGGGTCATGTGGGCAGCATGACTAAACTGCTTCTGGAGCAACGGGACACTGCGATGGAAGCCAAAGCACACGGATACGCTGTTTACCTTCCCGCCACAGCGGTACTTATTTATCTACTCACGCTGGTATATTTTCAAACTGCTAGGTTGGCAGAAGCTGGGACAGAGCAATGGGAGCTTACCCCGACATGTGGATTCGAACTGATAGGGATGCATGTGGCGCTGTGGTCTAAACCAGCCTCTTGGGCTTGCCATCGGAATGTAGGCAGTATGAATCTGCATCATGAGGTGAGCTCCCATTGCTCTGTCCTTTACCTGCATTATAGGGAGTTGAACTAGATAACTCTTGGGGGTCCCTTGCAACTCTACAATTCTATGATTCTACATCCCCACTTAAAACAGGTTGCAACAAGAAACCAAGACCCTGCTGCCCTCTGCTATAGTGGTAGAGTAATAGCTTTCAGGATTTGGACAGCGTTACTGCCGCCCATTGACCCATTGTTTTGGGCATGTACTATGGTAAGTATTTTCAATATATTATTATTATTATTATTATTATTATTATTATTATTGCCTTATAAAGCACTTACTGTTTTCTAAGCATTCCACATATCATAAGACATAACATAGCTGAAGTATGACTCCAGAGTTCCCAAGAAGAAAACTCAACACAGTGAACACTCCTACTGAAGGGAGGAGGCAATTTTCATCAATTCCTCCTTCCCCCATATCCCCTGAAAATTTGCCCTGGAGAGTTGTAAGATCACCCAGAACAGTGTGGGAGGTATCTATGCCCTTTAAAGTATGGGGGAGTGTTGTTTTTCTTTACTACTATGTTGTGTGTTTTTGTGTTTTTATATTGTAAACTGCCCTGTGATCCTCAGGTGACAGACAGTATAGAAATAAGATATAATAATCCAAAGTTCTGTGTTGAAAGCTCTGTGTCTCAGTGCCTTTGTTTGTAGGCTGCCTCTGGATGGCAGATATATTTTGCTAGATTAGTGCGCCAAGTCCTGGACTTTGACTACCCGGCCAGTTCCTGCTCTCCTCAGTGGCTACCATCTTTCCCCAGTAGACTTTGCTTTCTTGGGAAGAAGGAGAACATAAGAGCTGTTGCATATACATGACAGACCAGCTACCCCAGTATCTTGACACTTTCTGCCACAGTAAACCTAAAGGCAGACAAACATTTCAAAACACTGAACAAAGGCCAAGGAACCTTGTCCAATAGTGGCTTGCCATCATGTATTCCCGCAATAATTATCAAAATAATTATACATTCTTTATCAATCTTCTGAGAAAAATACAAAACCTTATGCAAAGCCACAGAGACTTGCAAACTACCCAACCTATGATGAACTTATAATGTCTGGTTTCAATGGATTTTTCAAATGCTTAACTCAGTCTTTTGTTTTCTTTATCTTTTTAGGTAAGTTCATGGAGAGACCAACAAAAGGTAAGTTCAGTGTTGTTCACAATACGGAGAGATGTTAGTGAAGTTGTAGATGGATGTTAATGAAGTTGTAGACAGGGTGCCAGTGTTTTGCACCTGTTTTGCCGTGGCAGTCCAAGTAATCAAGAGGCCGCTGTTTGCTCCCAATGGGGCCCTTTTACTGGGGCATGCAGGTAGCACACTCCAAAGGTAGATTTCTGGGCTTCTTCAGTAGTCTAATCTCAAAGACTTGATCAATATATTGATATTCAATTTCATAGAGAATACTATTTCTTGGCTTGAGTTTAAGAGACTGTATTCCTGAGCCTATTGGAGCATGCATCTTCCCTTCATATGTCATGTGTTTACCTAGCAAATGCTGGTGTTATAAAAAGTGCAGTAACCCTTGGGAGAGAAATCAAGCAGAAAGATAGAGCGGGAGCCAAGAATTCAACCAAAGAATGATAGAAACTTAAATGAAGACAAACGGGGAGGAGTTCAATGTTGTACTAAGTTGATTGTTCCATTAGTACAAGCATTTCAGTTTTCCAGATGGCACAAACTCACCTCCCCTCTTCACACTGTTCTGGGGGTTCTCTTGCCTCCCCCCCAAGCCAATTTGGTGGTATTTGGAGGAGAGTCAGAAAAGCCACATTGACCAAGTGGAAATCCTTGAGAAAGGCCAGGATACAAGTGCAGTAGAAATGATTATGGTAGTATTATTATTAAAAGAATAACGATTACTATATTTGGTGTGTCTTAAAATATTTGTCGTTGCCCGACAATAATAGTTTCACTTTCAGAGAATTGCCCACATATATCCCATTTTATGTGTGTAATAGGACAAACAATATAAATGTGAGTGGGAAAGGAATATAAAAACAGCTGGCAGAATATATTTCTCAAACTTTAAAACTTTTTAAAGTGCTGTAATTGTAGAGGGAAGAGAAATATTCCACAGAATGATTAAGGATGGCTATAACTTGGGATAGTGTCAAGGATTTGGCATTACCAATTGATGTAGGTCTGAATCAATATCAAGCAATTGCACCTTATTTTACATCAGTCAGCATGCTAAATCCTTGCTGGAATAACTAAAGTACCAATCAATACCTATGTTTCACTGCACACCCTTCCAATGCCGTAAAGTAAAACAGAAGGAAGGCAAATGCCCCCATTTTACAGTGTGTCCCATAACAGGCACTGTGACCTGGACAAGCGTCCCAGTGCTCCAGTAAATTCTGGCTGCTGAAGTAGAACCAGCTGACTCTGTCCTTACTGGAGCAAACACTTTTATTCAAACTGTTGCCTTGAGTGATGTTTATGACTTCAAGGATGGTCATATTTACATAGCTCATTGGCCCACGAAAAGCACTTATGTCCCTGCGGAGATGGCAGCACCGAATCAGTGGCTCATGCCCTCCTGGCATGCACTCTTTACAAAGACCTGAGGAACAAGATTTTCACCTCTCTTTTATTGTCCATTCTGGGTCACCCAACCACTGTCACAGTGTCTTTTCTCCTGACAGATCAAGATGAGCAGGTGACAGCAAAGGTTGCAAGTTGGGGGTTTTTTAGCTGCGGCAATCCAGAATAAGGGCCACTGTTTGACTCCTGATTTAGGACCCTAAACTGTGTTTTATATAATCAACTTTTTATTTTGTTCTGTGTATATCACAATGCTGTTTTGTTGCTAAGGCCAATGGCTGATGCAAATAAAGTTTCATTCATTCATAGCTCAGTGATAGTCAAAATGGTGCTCTCCAGATGTTTTGAACTGCAATTCCTATCATCCTCACCCAGTGTGGCCAGTGGTCAGGGATGATGGGAGACATATATTCTTAAATATCTTGAGGACACCACATTGGGTGCCCTGATATAGCTGATCCATCAAACTCTACTGAATCACTTCTGCTTAGTTCCACATACTTTTGGGGTCTTCTTCATAGATCTGCATAGATAGTCTAGTCTATTTGCCATATCAACAACCAGTAATATTTTTTTATACTCTCAGGACTGGGTTAGACACAATGCAGCTTGTTCTCCATCTTGCTTCTCGCTTGCAAAAGGTTCTTCCCATCTTCTGCATCATGAATACAGACCGATGAATATTTGAAAATATACATGCACTCAAGAAATAAACTATTGTGGAATATTTAAAATGCATATTTGGATTCATGCACACTTCCCATCAAAATCAAAAGTTCAGAATCAAAAGCTATAGACTTTCTATGCACTGCTTCTTATTAGAGAAGTAAACTTGAGTTTCAAAACATGGGATAGAGGAAGATGAAATAATAAATCCAAGTTAGCTAATTTTACTGTGGGTGTTTGATATACTATTGAAGAGTTCAATGTTCTTATATGGTTTAACTTAACATCTAAATCTATTGCTGGTGCTTAATTATGTTATAAAGATGCTTCATTTCTGAGCTTTTTCATTAAAAATCTGTTTCTCCTTGATAACAATGATTTACATTATATTTCTTTTGCTTAGGGTAATGTTATTTCCCTATCAACTTACATTGCTAGATCTCAAGTGGCAAAGGCTAAAATATGTTTAGGTACATTAGAGTACAACAGATAGGAGCTCCATCTGTAATGCTGAGTATATAAGTAATTAATATTTGCAAGACTTTTTACAGTTACATTTTATGAACATACCAAAAACTACTGTTTTTTTTTTAAAAAAAACAATCGGCTAAAGCAAAGCTTTCCAAACTGTGTGTTGTGACACGTTAGTGTGTCAGCTGCAGTGTGTAGGTGTGCTGCACAAACGTTTCCTGTGCTCCTCCTGGGGCTGGAAAGGGTTTAGTTTAACCTCCCGTTTGCTAGTAAAACTGAATTACTGTGTCACAAAACGATGCATATCTAAAAAGTGTGTCACCAACATGAAAAGTCTGGAAAGCTCTGAGCTAAAGTATATATAAATTGTATACAATTCATTTCATGTTCTTAAAGTTCTTAAGTAAACTCAGATTGTAAAAGAGATTAAGAATTGTAGACATTATAGTCTTCCCCCAAATTTGGGGTTTTCCTCTACCTGAAAAGTACTAGTTGACTGTGTTCTCCTTCTATAGTTCCAAGTTTTAAATCCCTATTCAAAATAGACAATCTGCTAAAGCTCAACCTGCTTTTGGTAGTAAAATATTTGGGGAGACTTCACTTGATTGTTTGTACTAGTTGCTTATCTAATCCAAAATGCTATGTCTATGCTCATTTAAAAATGAAGGACCAGGTGTGATGGTAGGTCAGAAACAGAGAATCTGTGGCCCTCCAGGTTTTGTTGGACTACAGTTCTGAGTATCTCTCACCTCTGGTTATGCTGGCTGGGACTGATGAGAGTTGGAGTCCCACAACAATTTCCCCATTCTTGCCATAAGGCTATAGTTAGAGTCTCTTTTTCCTGTACTTTTTCCTGTAATGATTTAAGGACAATCATTTGTTTGGTACCTTAAAACTGTAAATCCTTTTAAGGATCATGGCTTGATTAATGTACTGGTTACGGTTTGTTGTTTTTTTGGTTTCCTAATTTGCAAAATGAAGATAATCCATTTTTTCACCCACAAGAAAACTCTTCCTCATTAATGTTTGTAAGGTGTTCAAAAAATCTTCAACAATTAATTAATATATGTGAGCGCATTATAACAGTTATCTCAGCTGGACCCTAAATTAGGATCGAAGCTTAGGCCAGAGACATTTCATTCCTCTCCATACATGCATTCAATTCACTAAATCCCAGAGGGCTCCGGTTCTTTTATTTGCAGCCATATTCATCGCACTGACTTCAGAAGCAATTTCCATGGTTAAACTCTAATCCCCTGTGACCATCCTTTCCTATTTGCAGATAATTTGATTGACATGGCAAGATGAATTCCCTAGAGATTTCACCGAAGCTCAAATCTGTCTTCAGTCTCCTCTTGCACTCATTGTCTACTTCGCTCAGATCAAACTATTTTAAGTTTGGGGACAGTAGGTCAGGAGGGCAAAATCCCACACCCAGTTCTTTGACTTGTACCCAGTTTTGGCTGAGCATGAAGCGTAATAGGAAAAGGGCAAACGGCTGTATGCCTGCAGATTGAAGATCACAAGTCCAATGCCTGGAGGCATTACTAGATGAGATATTTAAACAAAGTTCTTCCCTGCCCATCTCTTGGGCTTTGCCTGGCAGAAAGGTTAAAAGCTCATAGAAGATTATAGAGATAGATACAGATAGGGAATATAAAGAACTCACAAGTCCTAATTCCTCCAGTTCACAGCAGCGTAAGCTTGTGATGAGATTTCACCTTTAAGGTAAATTTGGAAGTTGACGGAGGTTAAACAAGACAAGCAGAACTTCTGACTTTTCTATAAAAATAATAATAAATAGTAATAATATTTTAAAGCATCGTTGTTATTCCAAATGTATATTTTCAAATATAACATAGTTCAAGATGACTACAGTAAATTGTAATTTGACAAACGAAAAGATTTCTCGCTAACTTGATGGCAGACTCATATCTATATATTAACATATAACACCTTTGTCATTACATCTTCATCTCCAGCAAGTTTTCCAACTCCCCTCCGACAGTGAAATAAATTGCTGAAGACTTGCGAGTTCCTAATATCTTTCATCTCGCCTTCATACATACAATAAAGCACTAGTGTAACTGCTATCCAGGGATTTGTCTTTCAGAACATTATCCTCCATTTGGAAGATTTGTATTAAATGTTCCTGGTTCCAGATACTGTATAGATATTTTTCCTCCTAGCTTGATTGAACCCAATAGCTGGGGGTAAAATTGTTTCCTGGCCCATATTGTTTATTGTTTAATTATATTTAAATACTACCAGAACCTACTAGAGCCCTAAACATAGTTCCCCCAAAAAATCAACACACCTTTACCCAACTTTTTACATTCCATTCCCAACAACACTCCAAATCTGCACTTTCCATGTTTTTGCTAATGTCCTGAATGTTCAGCTCAAACTAGATGTGATCTTTGTTACATAGTTTGGTGTTTCCTGACTTTTAAAAATAAATAGCTCACACTACTGTGACTATCCGACAATAGCCCCAGTTATAATCAGACCCCCTAGCCAGAAGCTTATGAACTTATGTGCAGCTCTCCCCATGTGATGAGCCACTATGGGGGCAGCCTTCTGAGTGAATCACTTTGTCAAGCTGAACTGATGCCATCCACCTGCTCAGGCTGTCCACTAGATCCTTCTGGGTAGAAAAGGCTACAAGAGTTTCCTGTTTCAGCTGAGTCTTACTTAAGCCAAAATCACTAATCTAATCACAAAAGTTAGGTGGAACTAATACTGGGCACCATAACTTTTATGGAAAATCTGTAGAACACGACTTGTCTGGCCTTATATGCATATCTCCCAAGGGAAAAACAAAAAAAGGCTCTCCAGCCTTCAATGTGTTAGCGTTCCTTGGGGAATGCTGACAGGGCTCACATATTTAAAGGTGAAGTTGGAAACTTGTGGGCAGTTCTGTTCTTCCCTTAGTAATTTTGTCATTTTTCTACTTTTATAGATTTGCCCATTTCTCCAAGCTATGGATTGCATACTGCTCAGTCTTCATTGTACAGATGAGATGTTTTCTCACCGTAATTCAAACATTCCATATGGAAGTAGATGTTGACTATAATCTTGATTTATCTTATCAGCTCAATGATTAAGCCCCTTTTGTGGAATAAATGCTTATTGTACCCGAACAGTGTCCGGGTGTTGACTCATGAGTTGATGTTGCATCTATCAAATACACGTGTGATTGTGGGGGGCCACTAGGGGCGCATTGGAAGATGGCCGACAATAACATCTCTCTGACCCATACGAGGTAATTAAGAGGCTGTGATGGGAATAAACAGCCTCCCTGCCCCCCCAAGGGAATGGGGGGGACTGCCCTTGCCTGCTGTGCCCATATATACCATCCCCGAACTTGAGGGGGTGGGGGCACTAGACAGAAAGCCCTTGTGTAGATTTTGGCTCTCCTGGACGCTGTCTCTGATTCGCGCCACTAGCTGCAGCAACTTCAAAATAAACAATTAGGAAGAAGCAAATGCACATATTTCAAGGAAGAATGGGGAGTCTCTGAGAAAGAAGGGATTCTCAGAGAAGGGATCTCTGAGAAAGAAGACGGGTCGGATAAACAGGAATATATCATGAGAAGACACACCAAGGCTCGGCATGTCGGCAACAGGACTGGATGGGGCAGGGAAACTTTCCTTTCTTTCTTCTGTGTGATTAACCAATAATCCCCCCCCCCACAAGTCAGAAACGCCGCTTAAATGACCTAAGCTGGAAGATTTAAGACTGTGTGGAGATAATTTCTAACCAAAAGCATGTTTTAAGGAGATCATGGAAAAGTACAAGAGCTTTGGGATGACGCAGTAAAAAACAGCGTCGCCATTTTGGCAAGTTCTGTCGAAAGATTTATGTCTGGGAATGCATTTGTTTTCATATTGCGGGTGAACCTCCTCAGAGTACTAAAGAAGGCAACAGATTTGTGAAGATTAATGATGGAAAGAGTGCTTTTATTTATGGAAGTGATGATATATGGAAACCATCTCGATATGGTTATTGGACGAACGGAAAAATCCACACAGGAATATAATTTGTGTTTACCTGCTTAAGGAGATTATCAGAAGAGATCACAAAGAAAAAAGAAAAATATATGAAAGTAACAAGATGAGATGTGGGAACAGCAGGATAGGACTGGATAGAATTGTGAACATTATTTGGACAGATTTGTGGACACTAATGCAGCAGCAAGAAGATGATTGGAATCCCCTTCGGAACTTGAAATATGGGTACCCCCAACAAAAATTTAAAATTCGGCTTTGTAATTTGGAATTTATGTGATGTGATTTGATTTGATTGGTCGGTTAATAAAAAATATTTTAAAAAAAATACACGAGTGATTGTAAAGAAAAAGACTACGTCTGTGATTTATTTATTTGTTTGCTTGTTTATACTCCTTGTTGCAGAGCAGTTGTGCTTGGTGATATATTTTTGTGTGACTTTGCATTTTGCTCTTCAGTCCTGACTTTCTCCTCGGTCCTGGTTTGTTCCTTAGTCTCCTCTTCTTCATCATCCCTGGTTTGTCTGGTTCCTGGCTTGGACTGCTGTCCAAAGATTCAGCCCTCACCCCCAAACCCCACATGTACTTTTCACAATGGAAGATGTGAGTAGCAAGCCAGGGAGGGAGCTGGTTTTGAATGAAACTCTGGCAGAGGGAAAAAATTAAAGCCACCCTTCTCCACCACCACCCCGATCCTAATCTTTCCCTCCCCCACATTTATTAACCGTTTAGCTATTTTTTATATTTAAAAAATCACCTATACAACATAAAAAAATGTGACAGTGACTCTAGTTCAGCCCTAAGCTGCCATACACATTTGCATCCAATCTGATTCCTACCAATCAAGGTTTAGCCTACAGTGTGGATTTCACCATTCATCTTCCATGAACTTCTGTAAGACTTGGATGGATTGTGTGGCACTACTGTTTTTCAAGTTGACTGTAATGTTTTCTAACACTTCCCTTTTTGTGGATGTACTTGCCTTCCAGCTTTCTGTCTCATTTCATGCTTCTTTTCTGCTACTTCTATATTGATAATCACAGAATTTTCTCGGTAGATGGGTTTGAAATTTCTTCATGCTTCCTCCTGCAAAACCTTTTGTTTCTATCAAAGGCGTCAGCAGGTATCTGTTAAGACAGACTTGTTTTCTTCCATTACAAAGGCAACTCTCTTTAATGAAGATAGGAGCTATCATATAGGTGTAGAGGTAATCCCTGGAGCATAGGAGTTGTCATTAACTGTCTTGGAAAACATTTCCGAGAAGTTTAACAAATGAGAAGACTTGAAAACTAACTAAAGACTTTTCCAAGAGCTATTCATGAAATATTTATCTACTATTTCAGTGTGGTATGAATAAACAACTGTTTTATTCAATGAGAGATAAATTACTCTAGTCAAGTTTCATTTTGTTTTTCAATGGAGCCAGTTGCTTCACATCCATCAGGGGATTGAGAATGGCTTCATTAATTCAAAAAATCTGTTGAACGTCTAGGAAGAAGAAAAAGAATTTGGAGCAGGCAATATGGAATCTTCTATGAAACGTCTCGCAGTTTTCACAGTCATGTATGTATATTGTAGAGTTGTATTAAACAAAAAAGCCCCAATGAATCTCAACCAGGACAGAAGCTCTTCAGTGACATTCTAACAATCTGCATGTGTAGTATATTTTGTTTGCTTTAGGTTGCCTATTAAACATAAGTTGCACAACGCTGACCACTGCACTATTTGATTTATTGCAACATGCAGTCTAATGTTTATCTATGAAAATGTTTGCATTAAAAAGGAATAACTTCCTAGTCCCCTGAAAACCTAAATAACAAATAAACACTCTTTGCTATTTTGTTTGCCCAGAGTGCTGGTTCTGTGTAGCTAAGTCTGATTGGTTATGCAACTTCATGATTCTGCAACTCCACTCCACCATAAACAGACATAATTCCTGATTGGCTTGGATGACACAGAGATCCAAGCCAATCAGGAATCATGTTGACAAAAAGGTGTGTCATATATGGGATCCTCCTTAATGAGGGTCCTGGTTGCACTCAGGCCCCTGAGACACCCACACCCCGCTAGGTGGCAGGAGCTGGGCATGGCCAAGGCCTGTCATTATGGCCCCACAATCATGCCAGGCCATTTGAGCCAATCTGAGGCAGGTGGTGTGATTGGGGGGCCTTTAAAAGCGGCAGCGCGATGTGGCCAAGGCACTTGCTTTGTGCTGCCGAACACCCACCCTCCCGTCCCTATTTATAGGTTGCTGCATTGACCTTGCTTCGGATGTTGGTCAGTCACCTGTTTTGGAACAGGGGCTGGGTAGGAGTTTTGTCCACTTGGCAATTTGGCACTGGCCACTTGGTTTTCGCCTACCCCCTTAGCAATCATCAAAACTTTGTAAGGTTTGGTGGTTAGGCATTGGCTTAGTGAAGTGTGTGGGAGGGGAGGTGCGGCCATCCCCTGCCCCTCCATGAATAAGGGTATTCTGGTAAAGGAATCTGGGGGTCCTGGATCTTGTCCGAAGTCCGGTTGAGGGGCTAGGATCATGCCAGGACCACAGGAACCCAGGGGTGAGCTTTGGTTGGTCTTCATCGATCTTGCTCCCTCGTTTGGTGTTTACCCTTCCAGACTACCTGAGAGAGGTGGGAGTCATTTATAGTCAGTTGCCAATGCCTAAGCCAATACCACTCACTTTGCTGTAATCAATAAAGTTGTTGCCTAAATTTAGCCCAATAACTTAAACCAAAAATAAGTGTCAGTGTGAAGTTATTTTACTTGGGTGCCTCGGAGCGCAACCAATCAGACCTGGCTACATAGAACCAGAACTCATTGTAAACAAAGCAGGACTAAGAAGTGAGGGAAGTGTCCATGTGTTGCTTAGGCAAACAGATGACCTTCACTGTCTTTCTGCACTGCTGTGTGAGAGTGTTTTCATTGCAGTCCCATCACAGCACAGTGCAGAAAGACACGGAGCTATGCCCAGTTGCCGTGGCAACACAGCAATGAGATTCCTGTCTCACTGCACTGTCACCCTTTTGTCTCAGAACCATGGGGATGACTTCCCTTTCCCCTGTGCCCTGCGTTTGGATACAGATTCTGGCACATATCGTACTGAGGCTAAATGGGATGCTTGTTTGACTACGCATGCAGATGTGCACCCAGATGCCCATTTGAAAGAGCACCTGTGCCAAAGGTCCCAGTTTCGCTGCACTGTACTGTGGCAGATTTTCATTATTTCAATGCAGCACAGCAAAGCTGGAAGTTTTGGCCCCAGTTGCTTACAAGAAGGAAAGAGGGAATGCCTCCTCTCTTTCCCCACCAATACTTTCACACTCTTTCTAGCACCCTTCAATAAAAAGTACCCAAAAGAAGGGGAATGTTTGAAACATGGACATGTTTGTGACATAGCTGGATCCCTGGCTCGGCTCTAATGAACTGATTTGTTGTGAAAAGAGTTGGAAATGTTTAACTCAATCATGGAATACCGATGTGTCAATCAGTTAAAAGGTCTTATATGTCTATTAACTAGTGATCAATGTCACTGCATTGAAAAACCCTAGAATCAGCTTTTGTAAATGGGTTTGCGAACTTTGACCAAACTTCCCAAGTTCCTCTCTTTGTAATGACACACAATGAAGTGGCAGTTAAATTTGAGGCTGGCAGTTGGAAAGAATATTGGAGACAGATAAAAGGTAAAGTTCTTCTTTACTGATATTGTGAACGATGACGGCGAACATGAGTCCAGAACAAAGAAAGTGGATTCTAAAGCAGCATGCCTACTTTTGAGCCACCCTGTATTTGTAATGTAATTTCACAGGGAATGTATTTCACAAAGAATAGATGGGGAAAGGAGGTGGCAGTTGGCAATTGGCAGTTGGGAGGTGACAGTTGGGAGTTAGTTGGCTATTCCTGTTTGTTCCATCTTTGACTGTGAAGGTAAGAAAGCTTCGTGCAGATACTCTCTGGAGGAGTTTGTAAGGAATACTTGCTCTTAAACTGTTGCCAGCCTGACAAGTAAAGAGATTTATCTTCAACTATTTGTGTATTTTTTTTTATCACAAATAGCTAACATTTATCTACTGATAAGGGTGGGGGTCAATTCTTCCATCTCCATCCTATCACCACACCAGCCAATTTCCAGTCTAGTTGCGTTCATACTTGGCGATAATGAAGCAAGGGGGAGTTGAAGATTGGAGTCACCTTTCAACAGCTCCCTACACCAGATTTTTACTTGTTTAGCTGAAATACATTGTGTTCTTTCTAAGTTTTCAGCCTCAAAGAGTTAATGACAATCAGCTTTGGCTCAACACAATATGATGGTACATTATAAAGTGTGATCACAGGAGCAAGCTGTTTCATAATATCCACTTCTCCATCAACAGCAGGTCATGATACCACTTAGATCAATGTCTTCTCTGTTGATTAGCCTGAGATGGCTGTGGAAGGCTGGTAAGGGAAGAAGGAAGTGCTGTGTGAGGCACACACACTGTGTGCTTTCTTAGAAACTGAAACCATTTCTGATGCATTTACTATGGATTATATTCTGGCAAATGGAATGTGTTTACAGTTGATGGTCATTTCCTTGCTTGGCACTGCTAGTAAAAAGGAAATTAAATAACAAATGTTTTAGAGTGATTCAGGAGATATGGGGAGAGGTCAATCCAAAAATCCGAAGAGACAAAGAGACAAAGATCTGACATTAGAAGCTATGCATGGAAGAATCCCTTTAAAAAAAACAACGGACTTGTTACAGTGAAATGAGTGAAATGAAATGAGTCACATTCTCTATTCATTTTTTATAAAATAAAAATAAAATAAAATCAATAGTCTATAGTGACTATAGTGACTATAAACAGCCGGAAACTGGACAGTTTCAATTTGGGTGATAGGCATTGCTCTCAAATGCATCCTTGGAGCTCAGTGCCTTGCCTTGTTTTGTTGTGCTGTTGTGGTTGTAAGCTCTCTCACATTCAAACTGTTGAACTGCTATGCATGTTCCAGTCGAAAGAGCCAACAGCACTTTAGTGTATTATACAAAAGCAATAATTCTTCCCCTCCAAACAAAACCTTTTTCAGAGCAATACAAAACCAGTCCCAGATGCTGTACTTGTCAGGGAATAATAACATTCTCATTGCACCTCCAGGGTATACAAGTCTCCTAACACTTTTGATGCATGATTACCCAACCAAAGTTGTGCTCTCTTGGATCCATTTTTTCCCTTTTACTATTGCACTGCAGCGTGTCAGAGGTCTGGCTTTTGGATTCTGTTTAAGAACTCCAGCAATTTGCCAAAGCACTTATTCTGAAGTAATGCTGGAGGCTTCCCCTAGCTTTTGGTGTATGATCAGCAAAACTGCTCTAAAGGAGGTGTCTTTTTAGACCAGAGCGGCAAAATAATTCAGCGTTATGCTTTCTCTGCCTGTTGCTGGAAAATGAGGCCACAAATAAGTTTAACAGACTTGAACTCTGCAACCTTTTGGAAATATACATTTAAGTACAGCAAAACCATTCATGAGCTGGTAGTTTCCCATCTGCACCACTGCAATTCAGTCTATGTGGGACTGACATTGGGTCTGGTTTGGAAGCTGCAGCTAGTGCAGAATGCCACAGTGACCCTTTGCACAGGGGTAGCTCACCATCAACATATAACATGGGAGTCAAAAGCTATGAACTGGCTGCTGATACATTACTGAACCAGTTTTGAAGTACTTGTTTTGACATATAAAGTCCTAGTTTGTGCCTTTGTCATTTTCGTGTGAGCTGCTTGGACATCTTTGCTGCTGAAAGTTGCGACATGGCATCATGAATAGGGTAAAAGAAAAACAGATGTAAAGTTGTCTGTTTTGGCACACCACTGCTAGAGAACACCAAAGTAACCTGTGTTGAAGCAGGGGTCCCAGTTCCACTCCCTGCCCTCCCAATAGATAACATCAACATAAGTAATGGAATGAACAATTAATGCTATAAATGCAGGTGCGGGAAGCATCCCTGTTCTTGCTCAAGATAAGAGGAGACACAAGGTGTCTCCCCCACCCCCACTATATGATTAGTTAGGGAGTTGATCTCTAACTAAACCTCCCTGCTCCCAAACTAAGTCAGGATCAGATTCAGGGTGCAGTTTATGAGTGTTCTGCAGGTTGATCTAGGGATGGACTGCAGCTGTGTCCCAGGTCACAGAGGCTGTGCACAGCCCCATTTTTTTAAATGACCATTGTAGATGGTTGTAAACTGTTTAGAGGTCTTCTTTCAGGTAAGTCACATTTGTATATTTTTTTAAAAAATCAATAACTGACTAATAAATAAGGGCTAATCACTCAAGCATTTGACAAAGCCAGGCATCCCCAACCTTTGGCCCTCCAGATGTTTTGGCCTACAACTCTCATGATCCCTAGCTAACAGGACCAGGGTCAGGGATGATGGGAATTGTAGTCCAAAACATCTGGAGGGCCAAAGGTTGGGGGTGCCTGGACTAAGTGATGTTCTTTGCCTGTTTGATGCTGGGCCATATAGTCTTGTTGTTGCTTTTTAAATTTAAGTTGTTTTAAAATGAATTATTAGGGACACGGGTGGCGCTGTGGGTTAAACCACAGAGCCTAGGACTTGCTGATCAGAAGGTCAGCGGTTCGAATCCCTGCAACAGGATGAGCTCCTGTTGCTTGGTCCTTGCTCCTGCCAACCTAACAGTTCGAAAGCACATCAAAGTGCAAGTAGATAAATAGGTACTGCTCCGGCGGGAAGGTAAACGGCATTTCCATGTGCTGCTCTGGTTTGCCAGAAGTGGCTTAGTCATGCTGGCCACATGACCTGGAAGCTGTACACCAGCTCCCTCAACCAATAAAGTGAGATGAGCGCCACAACCCCAGAGTCGGCCATGACTGGACCTAATGGTCAGGGGTCCCTTTACCTTTACCTAAATGAATTATTGTTTTAATGTACCATATTTCAATGTTTTCACTCACTTTGAGGTTTTGTGAACAGCTAAGAGCAGTATGCATATACATAATTCAAACAAACAAACAAACAATGTATATTTTTGATAAAGAAATTGATTGGGCATGCAGATCGATCGTCCCAAACTTGCAGAATCCTCACAGGGCACTGTCTGTTGTTTTGTTTGGATTTAAGTAAGTTTTTTCAAAGAAGTGCATTGGGTTAAATGGTGCTGAAATGTAGGGATGGACAGATCTCAGTCCCTCTCAGCTTTACATTTACATTTTAGGAATTCATTCAAACAGAGAACTCTTAAGTGATTGTGGTAGATTAAATCATCTTTCCTTATGTGTAACAAGAATGATAGCTTTTGTCCTCATGTGTTGTGATAAGGGCCATTATGTTAATTACAATGACTGACATGTTACTGGATATGAAATCAAGGATCGTGATGATGGTTGAAGAACACTTCTTTAAAAAAGATGAAAGGGGGGATGTCTTAGAGTGATGTGATACTGCTTCACCCATTAAAAGTCTTCCTCAGAAGTGTCACTTGCAACTGGAGACAGAATACTGAGCTAGTAAACATATGCTAAAAGCTTAGGTTTCTTTTTTCCCCTGGCGAAAAATTTCAATGGACAGAAATTAATTTCCTATTTAAGGTTTAATTAAAAAAATGAGGAAATTACAGCTTTAATGTACAGTGTAGCCACCTTAGGAACCTCAGGAAACCTTTACAAATCTATATATGTGTATTTGTTTATTTAATAGATCAACTTCACCGCCCTACCAATTTAGATGTTTGTGAATTACAACTGCTGCAATTATGCCAAAAGGAAATTTTAAGAGACTGCAGATAATCTACAATGAATATCTCCAAACTTTTCCTCCACCACAAAAAGGCTGCTTAAAGGAATCTTGTTCAAATTCCCTAAAATATTGCATGTGCCCTAATGTTAAAAAGTGTGTCTGTACTGAGTCTAAACTTGCTGTTTTTGACACTAGCAAAGATGACCCAGATTATAGTGTATGTTGACTAAGGATATCCCAATTTCTTGCCCTTGGGTTCTGTGATTTTTAATTATAATCTGAAAAGCATGACCTTGAAACATTTATACATAGATTATACATACATTTCTAGCTTTTATTTCTATACAGCTCAAAGAAACAACACAATAGATATATAATCCCTGAGAAATACCTTAGGGAAATAGGGCTGTGTGTGTTTTTGCTGGTGATATCTGTGAGCTGCCTCAGCATGGTAGATAATTTACATTCGCTGACAGTCCAGGGGAACTGGACACAATGTCTTTCTCTCTTTTGACAACAAAATACAAATAAAATGGTGGCCAGACCCAAATTACAGAGTTTTTAGATCAATAATTCTCTAGCGCACGTCAACTGCAGTAATTACCTTGCCTGCTAATTGCATTAAGGAAAGGTCCTTTTCTCAGAAACAAATTACTTGCACACACAGATTGGAATTATAGGTATTTATTATCCACCACGCAACCAACATGTTTGCAGTTCGGTTGTAAACTGGGAATTTAATCTGATCAGAAATGGAGCAGATGAGAAAGATGCAGATTTACCCAAAATAATAACATATAAAAGATCTGCCTATCACACATGGTTCTGTACTTCCAAGATGAAACTTTTCAATCTGAAATGGCTGGCTTTCTGTATCTTTCTTATTTACATGGATTAGAAAGTTGTGGTGGGGTGAATTTTGATTTGAATTGTGAACAGAGGTCAGAAATGACAAGGCAGAGACCATGAGCTGGGTGAAACTAGGGTCACTTCATTTTAACAAAAGGAGATTTGAATGGGAAAAGACTGGGCTGAAAACTATTATTGTGGTTCAAGGGCCCGATCCCCGCTTAGTGGAATGAAGACACACGGACACGTAATATAAGGTTAATGAGCAAGAAAAGGCCACAACTTTATTGATTACAGCAAGTGAAAGGTATTGGCTTAGGCATTGGATCACGTCAGTTGACTCCACCCACTTGGAGAGGGGTGAGTCTAAAAGGGGGTTTATTCACCAGTAGGTGGAGCCTGTTGATGGTAATCCAACTATAAGATCTCCCCTGATGTCACCGAGGGTCGTGCCATGGCCCCCTGCCACACAGGCATCAGACAGGATCCACGACTGCCGGATTCCTTTAACAGAATACCCAAAAATTGAAGGCGTAGGCGATGGTCACACGTAGCCCTTCCACACACCACAAAGACATTATTCCAATGCCTAACTTACCCACCAATACCACGAAAGTTGTGACGGTTGCTACGAGGTAGGCGAAAAAACCACAAAGCCTAATGCCAAATGGAAAAATTCCTACCAGGCCCCCTGGACAACCTGGGCGACCAACCTAAGGTCCATAGCAAGGCCAAGAAAAAAACTGAAACCCTGAGCTCAAAGGGAGTGGAGGGTGGGTGACTCGCAATGGGACAGCGAAAAGTGAGGCCGCGTGGCTGGTGCAGCAGCAAGTTAAGCTGCTGTCCACGCCCCTTCCAAGCCGCCTGGTTGGGCGCTTGCCCGTGGGCGTGGTGTGCCAGCCAGGTGAGTGGGTGGCAGGGGGCCAATGCCCCCTGCTTGAGGTGGAGATCGGATCCCGCCCACAACCCCTCTCCTCTTGCAGGAGGAGAGTCTTTCTCTAAAAGGCTACTGAGCCTGGTGTTATTGGGCAAGCCTAGCCTGCCTGGTGGAGATGTGGTAATAATACCATGCCCTCCCTCAGATCGCACCTCTTTGGGGGATGTGGGAGGGCTTTCTGCCCACCGAGTGGCCCACATCTGTAAGAAGGGGATACAAGTTACCCTGCCAATGGGTCCCCAAATCTCAAGACTCACCTGCGAAAAGTTCCCCAGGGTGTTCATCTGTTCTTCCTTCTTAGTACCTTTCACACATATCCCTGCCAAAATGACCAATAAAACAAAAAAATCAACCTATTGAATTTACTGGTACCCCACTAATTGCTCCTCTACTGGTCAACAGTACAAAGTAAGTGCAAAACTGATATGAAACCAACTATCTATCTCCTACTCTGCTTCATTAGGTGACCAACTCTGCCTTTCAAGGAGATGGGATAGCTGCTACCCGAGCACTGAAGAATCAAGAACTGGACAATATCCGCTTAAACAACTTGGCTTGGCTCTGTCCATCACTGATGCTGATGTGACACACGCCCACACATTGCATCCTTGTCTTCCCCCTTCTTGACCCAATCCCACAGACAAACAAGTCTCAGTTTGGACACCAGAAGAGCAAGGTGGAGGGACAGCATTCTGTGCTTTGATTATTTTATTTTAGCCTTAGAGAAGGAATACTTCCAACTATGCTTGATTTGCTAGGAGGGGAAGGTTGCTATTTCCCCCCCCCCAACAGTTATTGGGTCAATAGAAGATTTCTCTACCTCTTTGCTTCTTGTCTTGGCTGATTGTACATGATACTACTCATTTACCATGAAGTAAATTCAACTGAGTTTATGTGCACGATGTCTGGCCTTCTGTTATAAGATTTCTGCCTAAGGCAGAAATTTTCCTGCTACAATCCCCTATGCACCTGCCAGGGAGTGAATCCAACTGAAACCAGTGGAATGTACTTCTAGATAAAAATGAGCAGGTATGTACTGTTAGTCTCAATCCAAGCATCCGTTGCATTGTTTCTGTTGGTACCCTAGTAGTTCTCCCATGTGGTGGGAAGACTCAGTAACAACGGTTGCAAATCATCAAGCACTAGTCTAGCACTGGAATCTTGATTTCAGGCCTAGCTCTCACAAAGAACAGACTCAATGGTGAAAAGATTCCTGGATTATACAATTTCAGGTTACGTACGGGGGTCACATTGTTGACATTTCTCCTTTAAAATAATTCCCTATACAACTCAAATATCGATATGACTTGCCGTTTCCTATGTCCATGTAGTGTGCAATGATGCAGTACCCTATTTCATGTTTCCTGGCCCAGGAACAGTTTTACTGCATCATCTGTTTGGTGTGTGACTAATTCACAGTTGGGTTTGTTAAGGTTCACGTCCAAACTGCAGATTTCCAGACTGTGATTCTGATTTGTGCTTAATGAAGCTAATCCTGCCCCAGAGAGAACATCCATTTCTCATTGTTCTGCGATTACCTTGCAACTAGTGCTTCTAGAACGAAATACAACATAGTTATTGGCTAGTTATGGCTGCTTACGTGCAATTAGTAAAAAAGTATGATAGCAGCCTTTACAGAGAGTTGTACATCTCTGAAAACCAATCTACAAGCTAACAAATGTCAGCGTGCTGCTCACCATGCAGGGATCACTCCAGCATAAGAAATAAGTAAAAACTAAGACTGATTAAGTATCAGAAAGAAAGTGTTCACTAATAATCATTGCAATGCAGTTTACCTGCCAAATTGTCCACATTATATACTTGAGGAAGTCCTATCTAGACTTCAAATGAAAGAATAGATTTTTAATGTGCCATTTTAATGGAATCCGATGGGTTTTGGCAGTTCTAGCTGGGCAGATAATGTGCAGAACTGCATTCTTTCAATTCCCCATATCATCACCATCTTTGACCTTTGATACAGATATTTAAGCAATTTAATATAAGAAAGATTCCCAGTGCATCTGTGGTTTATCACAGCTTCATGTTTCACATCTTCTACAATATGGAGCTGGGGAAATGTACAGAATAGACTCTTGCAGTGAAAAGGAGAAAATGGCAGGATCAGGATGAAACCTAAGCCCACTTCTTATAATGTCATTGAACTGTCTAATGTTGACAGGGCCCCAGTTTCTAAGGCTAGAGGTAAAAATGTTGAAGCATTATTGGAGCTGGAGAATGGTATGGCCGCTTCTCAAGTAGTAATATGGATATGGATATGTTTGTGCTCATACTGAAATTGAAAAAAATAACATGAATTCATCTGCTACTCCAAAGTGACCATAAAACTAACAGAGGGGGAATAATTGAATGCCCAAGTCAGACCACAAATGCCAACCACAAGCCATAGTAATTTCTTTCGTGTGTTTATCTTATTGTGATAGCATAACACAGGATTGTGTGTTTTACTTTAACTTTCAGTAGGCTTTCTGGTCTTCTTCAACTATGAAAGAGGAGAAAACTTCAGAACTTTTCTCTCCTCTCATTTTTCCATTAATTCCTTTATTCAATTATTCACTATTTATTCACTAGCCCATACAGGTGATGTTTTGCCAGTATTCTATCTCGAATGATAAAAATATCACCCACTTCCTTTTCTTGGCACCCTCTCCACCCCAAAGATGTTTGCTTGACTCCAATATCTGAGGCCTTATTCTCTCTGATGCCATAAACCTATATCTGGACCTATATCTGAGGTTGCAGATGAACACAAATGACATGAATGAATGTTCCTCTGTGTAAGGAACTGTTGACAGATGACCCCAGCATTCATCTTTCTCTGGCCTCATCAAGACCAAGTATAAACACAACCAGGCCAGAAGTTGAGTGTTGTGGTATTGGGATGGGAATGGGGATAGAGATGTCAGCCCCACTCTTACCAGTAGATAAAGTGGGTAGGTGGGAAACAGGAATACAGTGGTACCTCAGGTTACATACGCTTCAGGTTACAGACTCTGCTAACCCAGAAATAGTACCTTGGGTTAAGAACTTTGCTTCAGGATGAGAACAGAAATCATGCTCCGGCGGCGTGGCAGCAGCAGGAGGCCCCATTAGCTAAAGTGGTGCTTCAGGTTAAGAACAGTTTCAGGTTAAGAACGGATCTCCGGAACGAATTAAGTACTTAACCTGAGGTACCACTGTAAAGAGAAACCAGGCAGTTTGTAAAATTAACAAAACTTGAAGATTGGTTTTAGGTAGTGCTAGGTTTAAAAAGTTTATAGAAGTTAAAATGAGAATCTTCACCCAAAAGTTGAAAGTAGAGAATATTCCCTCAGAAAATAAAGTCCCCTCTTCAAGTGGTGTGAGCTTAGAATTCATCTGTGGAAGGGTTTCTGCTTGCATAGTTCTTCTCAGCCAGAATACTTTATTCTGATTTTAACACAATACTCAAAATGGAGGTCATGGCTGAAAAGCTTGAGAAAAACTATCACAGCATAGACCCGATGCCTCTTGCCCCCTTCTTGCAAACTTGTCTGGGCTGAAAGGTGCTCTGATTTATAGTATTTAGGCTGGAGTCAATGCACATCTGTTTGTGGAGAGTGCATTTAGGGTTCCTCGGGCCAATGAGAACTACAGTTTCATTGATTAGGGATGTGGCAAAATTGGTTGTTGGTTCTTTCATTTAGATGAGGCAAGATCTCAAGTGGCTCCTGTGGAACAAATTTCTCACATTTAGCACTCTGCTTATATCACATAGGGGCATGGGTTGTATAACTGGATCTTTATGTGTCTTTCTCTCTCTCTACCTGTAGATAGCTATGCTTTTGTGTGTGTTTCTTCCTTACATTATGTTTGTTCTCTGCTAGTTATTAGAACAGACATGACCTTTCACATAACTAGGCACATGCTTTGGACAGAAGTTTGAAGAGGCAACCTGTGTAGTGTTGCAATTCGCTTGGCCCAGCACACAGTGCTTTTAACAAATTCTCCTGCTTGTGAACATCACACTGATCCATAAATATGCCTAAGGAAATGTTTCTACAAAAATGGCAAAGCAAATGAGCTTAGACTGCAAAGCCCCCTGAGTACCGGCATCACAAGGAGAATGAATCTATTTTCACATCTTAGTGCATTAGAGAGAAATCCTTATTTAATCAAATTTGTAATGATGTCAATGGCTCCACAAGCAAAAGGGCTTGCCTGGAACAGCTGCTGTATTAGGAAATCTGTGCTCCCAATTTGCTTCAGATAGGCCAAGAGGTAACAACAATGCTTAACATTCTTCAAGGTTTCCTTGGAACACTTTGCTGCTATAATGGAAAGACCAGATGAAGTGAATTAAAATGACCTTGCTGTGTTGAATTAGTAAAAATTCGTGTATTTGGGCACTAAATCAATGGCTGGCAGCAACATGGCTCAGCTGTATGCAAGTCTGCGGTAGGCCTCTCATAATGTGACATGCAAACTATCTTTCTTTGCAGATGCCAGCACTTTCCCTAGCACTCTCCCAGAACCCACTGTGCTAACACCTGTCTGAACTTGAAGTTTGGATTGAAAGTGGCTTAATGGCTTGGCAGTTGTGCTGTACAAAGCCATGTGGATACTAGCACAGATTCCCAGGAGACACCAGGGTTCTTGTTCCTGGAACTAGTGAAGAAATCTAAAAGCAAAGGACAACAAAATTAATCATTGCCTTCAGCCTCAAATTGCATCAGCCCCAAATGTTATATAGCACTGTCACAAAAGCAGTGTTTCACCAAAACAAAGCTAATGGTTCACTCAGCATATTTCGTTACAAATCCTTATTAGCACAGTTAATTCTCATTAGCTCGATTCTATTCAAAGTCTGAATTTATCCGTACCTATTGGTTGTTGTTCAAAAAAAGAAACACATGAATGTTTTGTATTGATCTCTGCAAAATGTGTTTAATAGTGACAATTAAATGTTGAAAAGGGACTCCATCCCACATATGCTGGTATCGCTATCTAATGGTACAAAACATAGTTTTGGCTGGAGCGGGTGGCGCTGTGGTCTAAACCACTGAGCCTCTTGGGCTTGCTGATCGGAAGGTTGACAGTTTGAATCCCCGCAACGGGGTGAGCTCCCTTTGCTCTATCCCAGCTCCTACCAACCTAGCAATTCGAAAGCTTGCCAGTGCAAGTAGATAAATAGGTACTGCTGTGGTGGGAAGGTAAACGGTGTTTCTGTGCACTTTGGCTTCTGTTATGGTGTTCTGTTGCACCAGAAGCGGTTTAGTCATGCTAGCCACATGACCCAGAAAGCTGTCTGTGGACAAACGCTGGCTCCCTCAGCCTGAAAAGTGAGATGAGCGCCACAACCCCATAGTCACTTTTGACTGGACTTAAACATCCAGAGGTGCTTTAATCTAATATTTCCATATCAGAAGAATTACTATATAATTGGGCTATACTAGTAATTCAATGAGACAGAAGCAATTATTCTAAGCATCACTTACATTGCACTTGTAAATGCTCTTGCTAACTACCTAAATATCAAAGCTACTAGTAAGCATACCTATGTTCGTAAGTATAATTCATTTATATTATACCAGAAAATGCAATAGGCATTCAGTTATTGGAGCACATCTGGTCTTACCAGCTATACAAAATCACGTGTGCGCACACACACACCCCACCTTGGGGAATAGAATTGCTCTCAATATGCCAGCCGTGTCCTTCATTGCAACTTGAATTGAAAACATTAGCTAGGTACTGTTACAGCAGAGGAAATGCAAATGCAAATAAATCCACTGTAGTTTTGTGTGCTAATAACTTTGATCTATAGGCTCCATTTTGTTTGTTTGGGTTTTTTTGTGGTTTGAAGACTTACTCATGTGCAAATAAGCAGCTGTGAAGTAGCAACTAGAAAATCAGATCTAACGAATGTGAGAATTCGTGCATTACCAGGCACACAGAGAGAGTTCACTGTCACATTTTTCTTGAGATACACTGAATGGCTGCTATTCATACTGCAAGAGCAGTCTGTTCTGAAGGCATGACACATACTCTGTGGGGTCAATAGTGTTTGGCTGTGCCATATATAAGAGCTACAGGGAGGCATCTCAGAACCTGCTCTTCCATCCAGCAACAACAATTATGGAGGTTACCCAGTGAGATGGGGCTCTAACAGTCATGGCTTACCAAGTGGATTTTGGATCCTATATTCTATGCACTTAGGAACAATATGCAGAGTGCTTCAGCTGAAATTGAAAATTCCTTAGAACAGTGATTGCAAACTTGTTTACGCCCAGCATACGCAATCTAGAGCCTCACTGCTAAGTAACACATTTATAGAAAAGATCTATAAAATTAGAAACCCCTTTCATGTTGCTCATTTGCCCTTTATATAGCACTTCTGCTGTGCAAAAATATTTCAATTCCCCTTTCAACAATTAAAAAAAAGAGTTTGACAAAGATAGATGTTTCAGAGAGACCCAGCTGTGGGTCCATTGCCGTGCTGGATATGTGAACCTAGATTTAAGTTCAAAGCATTCTAACATATGCATTTTCTGGGATCATCAGCACTCCAGTATATATCAAGTGTCTGTTTCCCACAACAGTATTCCTTTTAGGGGTAGCGAATAGCTGGAGAGGTACAGGGGAAACAGTTACTGTTGCACCAAGCAGTGATAGGAGATTGAAACCACCCACATCAGTAAGGGGCTGTGCTGAAGCTCCTGTCCTGATCAGAGCAACTATGGAAGCATCTGACTATGCCATTCAAATAATGCTAATGGCATTCATAGAGGCATGAACTACACCTGATACACCAGGTCTGAGAAACCCAAGTTCCTTTAAAACATTTTTATACTTCCCTCCACCAGTAATCCCAGGTCGTTTCATAACAATTCAATATAATTCCAATAAAATCAAATATTGAGATACAATAAAATACATCACCATTCACAGCAGGTCAGATAACTGCTACCCAGATTCAGCAATAAGTATCCACAGATGCCTGAAAAACCACACAGATCTTCGGCTTGCTTTATTTTGGGGTGGAGGCGGGGGGGGGGGGTTCCATAAACTGAGCGCCATTGAAAAGGTCCTTTTCCCAGGTTGTCTCATGGTGAATTTCAGAATATCATCATTCTTATTTATCCAGCTATCAATAGAAATATAGATTGTGGCTGCTATTTATTAGATCTAGATACTAACCTACCTCCCAAGAGTTTGAGGTGGCATATTAGGTTCTACACACTCTGATTTTATCATCACGATAATCCTGTGAGTCAGGTTATTCTGCCCTATGTGAGAAGCCCTATCCAGTGTTGTTCATATTGTGGAGGGAGATATGGAGATAATGCATCTGCCCTACTGTCTTTGTTATGTTCCTGGTCATCACCCATGAGTTGGAAGGGTGTCTGTTTATACCTGGGAGCCTACGCTCCTTCACATCTTAGAACCCTGGTTTTCCAGGTTTGGGCGACCCTACACAACTGGAGCAGTTTGCTACAGTCTGTTGTCCTCATTGGAAGTTGACTAACACCAAGCCTGACCATGTATCTGTCAGGCGTGGAGAGTCATCCCCTCCCTTCAGTAACTTCACAGACAAGAATTAACGAGCAGTTTATATTTTATAATTCTTTTTATTCAGTCATCTGGTTGCAAGCAAAAATCCACATCTCTCCACAAGGAGAGCAATTGGCTAGGACCCTCGTACCTGCAGGACCACCTCTCCTGGTATGCCCCACAGAGGACCTTACGGTCCGCAAATAACATTTTGGAGGTCCTGAACCTCAAGGACATTAGACTGGCCTCGACCAGAGCCGAGGCTTTTTCGGCCGTGGCCTTGGCCTGGTGGAACGCTCTGTCACAAGAGACCAGGGCCCTGCAGGATTTGACATCTTTCCACAGGGCCTGCAAGATGGAGCTGTTCCGCCAGGCCTTTGGTCAGGATTCAGTCTGACTCCCCCTCACTTTTCATAAGAACTTGCATGAAAGTGGCCTCCCAGTTTTTCTCACAGGCCCATTTATTGTAAGTTCAGCACAAACAGTTGGGCCTGGTGAGCATTTAAGGTTCCCAACCCTAATCTGATTGGCATCTGACTGGATTTTATTCTGATACTGATCTGATTTTAGGGTGTATTTTAACTGATTGCCTGATTTTAGGTTAATGTGTTATACACTTGATGTTAGCCACCCTGAGCCCAGTTTGGGCCAGGGAGGGCGGATATAAATTACTATTACTATTATTATTATTATTATTTCTTCCGTCTTCCGCAACATCCGAGGCGCCAACAGGAAGTCCCTCATCCTCTCTGCATTCTTTGTTCTCTAATACGGACGGACCTCCTAATTCTTGGGGAGAGAGGGTCCCCCAAACTCTCTAATGAAATCTCTGCTGGCTGTTCCCTCCCTTCTGTTTCACTTTCCATTATCTCGTAACTAGGTAACTCCTGTCTAAGCTGTTCAGTGTCTGTGTCTCTCTCTGCTCCTGGAACCACTGGAAATGGGGGGGGGCACAAATCTGCCCCCCCCCCTTCCAAGAGGAGCTGAGTTGCCTGAGAATGCATTCCCCAATCCTCTGATTCAGATCATTCCCTGGCAGTATCTCAGCATGAGCCAAATTGACTGGAAGAAGCTCTCCATGATTTCAGACAGAATTCTCTCCCAGTCCTACCTGGAGATGCTGGGAATCAAATGTGGGACCTCCTGCATGCAAAGCAGACACTCCGCTACTGAGCTATGGCCCTTCACAATGTATGAAGGCAGTGGGACATGCCTGCATGATTGAACAGGGCTAGAGAGGCTGGCTCAAATCCCCTCCTTCTCAGTGAGCTTCAGGGCTGAATGAGTATTTAAAGCGCCATATCCCTATTTCAGCTTTGTATCCACAATGCACTCTAAGCACAGTCCGAATGCCATGAACAGCAGCCCTCAAAGGGTTCAGTAAATGTCCTTATTTTGATGCCAACTTGGAGCTATTAAAATTGCACCCAGCAGGTCACAATATATGGCTCATAGGCTGTAGTCAGTTTAGTGTGTCACAAATTGCACAGTTTTGCCGTAAACAAACCAAGAAAGCTCTGCACTATGTACTATAACTTAAAAATGAAGATTGCTTCCATGTCTACTTTGCGTTTATTACTCCAAAGCAACATATTCAGCAACATGACCACCGGCCCCAACAAATACGTCACCATGCGACAGATATATTTTAAGTAATAAAGTAACTAAAATGAGAATAAAATGACTAAAGAGGGATAAGAGTAAATTACATTTCTGATTCCTGTTTGGGTTTGCAAATACTTGTTCAGAGTAAACTGGTTTGTTAAAGGGATTTCCCCTCCCCAAGCAATAGTATTTAAAGGTGTGTGTGTGTGTGTGTGTGTGTGTGTGTGTGTTTGCTACAGCAGCAAGAAAGTTTCTGGAAGAATGGTTAGAATATAAATGGTTTATTACAAATCATAAACATGCAACACATAATTCAAGAGACTCCAGTAGGAGAATCCATATAATTTTAGCATAATGTATCCACCTGAATGCATAATGGATCCAACCGAGTTGTATCAAAATGAGATGGTAAGGGCAGAAATGGGAAGCAACTTTCTTTAATGCCAAGCATTAATTGAAATACAGAGCAAAGCACAGTTTGTATAAAGATTTATGGGATGTAGACATGAAAGCATGGCAATAAAAATATTCAGCCATTTTCGGGAAGTAGATGCCATTTAATTAAAAGCTGTAATTAATAAAACTTAGGATACTGAGATTTCAGATTTGAAGTACCTACACATACCTTGTGCCTAATTGATTGGATCTATATCTGGGAGTTGTTCTTTAATTATTGAATTTATCCACTTAGCACCTTCATATCACATTCTTATTCCTCACCCATCATCTGTGGGACAATGAGGAACAGATTTTCAACCAGGAAATTTTCTGCTACTGTAAATACAAGAAAACAGAAGTTGTGCATTTGTGTGGAGTAATGGGGTGATTTCTGTGTGAGAGAGAAGAGTATGTGTTTAATTTAGATTATAGTGAAAAGCTTACCCCTGTATCATTTATTTATTTCTTACAATCATCTATTTTATGAAATCCTTAAAATGACTGCTTCAATATATTTTAACTGCCCCTTCTAAGCAGAACTGAGGAACACTGAGCTAGTAAACATATATGTACATTCAGCTGTCCTTCATGTGCCCAGCCAATAAGATATCCAATGTGGTCTAGTGGTTTGGTTTGTTAGATTAGGGCTCGGGTTCAAATCCCCAGTCAGCCATGAAGCTCAATGGATGTCCTAGGGCCAGTCATTGGGCTGTATTGAATGCTTGTTCCACTAAAATTAGACCTGTTGAAATTAAAGAATAACATAATTTTGAGTTGGTCTACCCTGGATAGGGGATATGCGGGTGGCGCTGTGGATTAAACCACAGAGCCTAGGACTTGCTGATCAGAAGGTTAGTGGTTTGAATCCCCGCAACGGGGTGAGCTCCCGTTGCTCGGTCCCTGCTCCTGCCAACCTAGCAGTTCAAAAGCACGTCAAAGTGCAAGTAGATAAATAGGTACCTCTGGCGGGAAGGTAAACAGTGTTTCCGTGTGCTGCTCTGGTTCACCAGAAGCGGCTTAGTCATGCTGGCCACATGACCCGGAAGCTATATGCCAGCTCCCTCAGCCAATAAAGCGAGATGAGCGCCACGACCCCAGAGTCGGTCATGACTGGACCTAATGGTCAGGGGTCCCTTTACCTTTTTACTCTGGATAGGACTAACATTGGCCACAACCTATAATTTATCAAAGCCATTTCCCATTCCACGCACACAGGACGGAATAGCCCCTGCACCATTGGAGGGTCCTCGGCCACATCATCCCTAGGCCATCCAATTCAGACAGTCCGGGGGCATGGCGTGGACCATTTAAACTTCCCGTGGTCAAGGACTCGTCCCTTATCCTCCCTGCTCGGTCAGTTCTCCCTCCCTCTCTCCCTCCCTCCCTTAGGTTAGGCTCTTTATCTCTTGACCTTGCTATAGACCTCGGTTAGTCACCTGTTGAAGGGGCCTGCTAGGAATTTTTTCCACTTGGCAAACTGGCACTGGCCATTTGGTTTTTCACCTACCTTGTAGCAAATCATCACAACTTTGTAAGGTTTGGTGGTTAGGCATTGAAGTATTCGGTTGAAGGTGAGGGGAGATAGTGGCCATCACCTACCCCTCCTAAATCAAGGGTATTCCGTTAAAGGAATCCAGGGGGTGTGGTCTCTGTCTGAAGCCCCAGATGGGGGGCTAGGGCCATGGCATGACCCCTAGTGGTGATTCTGGGGGAGTCCCTAGTTGATGTGCATCAGCAGGGCTCCCCCTACAGGTGGTTAACCCTTCCAAGACTCCTGCAGACGGGCAGGAGTCAGATATAGTTGTGTGGTTTCCAGTCCTAAGCCAATACCACTCACATTCTGTAACCAATAAAGTTGTGGCCTTTTTGTCCCATTAACCTAAAATACTATTTCATGTGTCTTTATTCCACTTCCTGGGAGGGTTTGGGACCTTGCCACGCAACTCAGTCTACCTCCCAAGGCTATTGTGAGGATAAAATGCAGGGCAACAAGAACCATAGATACATAAATAAATATTACATAGAAATGACTATTCTTGTGCACCAGTGCCTCCACTTCAGACCATGTATGTGATCCCCATGAGTTATTAATTTATTCCTTTCATTTATGTGTCACTTCCTCGGCTCTCAAAGCAATTTCACAATACAATAAAACATATAAAAAACAATTGCAGATTATTATTTTTTTACAAAAACAAAGCATTGAAACAATTACATATACAGTGGTACCTCGGTTTTTGAATGTAATCCATTCCGGAAGACCATTCTGAAACATTTGAAAACTGAAAACTCAATAACTGACAGCTAGGTCTCAGGATCTCACACTCAGCAGAAGCCACGTGGCATGTTCAACTTCTGAGACGTGTTTGAAGACCGAAGCGTTTACTTCCGGGTTTACAAAATGTTTGTCAATGGAGATGTTCTAAAACTGAGGTACCACTGTATAAGAATAGCTCCTAGAAGAAATGCTTAAATTCTCCTCCTCCTCTTCTTCTTCTTCTTCTTCTTCTTCTTCTTCTTCTTCTTCTTCTTCCTCTGCTGCTGCTGCTGCTGCGTCTTCTTCTTCTTCTTCTTCATTTAACATTTCAAAACTTGACTTCCTTCCCCCTCTTTCTGCAGTTCCTTAAATTTGTTTTTTATATTTTCTGCATATTTTCTGCATATTCCAAATTAACTTAATTTACTCATTTATTCATCTACTTTAAATACATACTCTTATAAAACTGAGGTTATTACAATAATCCTGCCAATGTTCTTATCTGTTTACAGTTTATTTGTTAATATTCAATAAAACATTTCCATTCTTTTATAAAAAAATTGTTATATTGATGTGTTATTTTTCTGGTAAGTTTTTCCATTTCTGCATGTTCCGTAAGTTTTTGTATCCATTCTTCTTTCGCTGTGACTTCTTCTTTCCATTTTTGGGCAAGTAACATTCTTGCCACTGTAGTAACATACATGAATAAATTTCTGTACAGTCTGGGTAGTTCACTTACGTTCAAGTGAGTGAACATAAGCAACAATGAGCACTCTCTGCTGGTTCAGAAAAGCCACTTAATATTACAGAGGGACGAAGGCTAAGCTGAAAATTGACCTGTGACATTCGATGATAGGAATCTTGTGAAAACCCAACTGTTGGGATTACAAGTATGTAAATGATATGTGAGGACAAAAACTATCCTTTGAAACTGCAGCCATGCAACCTCGTTTGCATATGGAGCATCTGCCCTCCTTTTACAACACTTCTCATCCTTCCCAGCCTTCTTGTCACAGCCTGCAAATTATTTTATCAGTCCTTCACTTGTGCTAAGCCTAATTTTAAGATCAATGAACTCACTTCCCAATTTGACAGAACCATCAGTTGTTCGTGCAATTAATTAAGCCTTATATATACTTTTTGTGGGGGGGGGGACTATGACTCTAAATGTTAATAGATCTCACTGAACCTAATTGCTACTCAATCACTCTGGGAAATTTTCCTGAAATTAAAATCCTGTTCAGCTAAGAGATACAATATTCAAATGGCTTCTTTTAAGTTGCTCGAATTAGATGGAGCTCTCTGAAATTTATGCCCTTTTACTATGCTCTGCTGGGAAGCATGTTTCTATTTTAATCAGGTCTGTTTCGAATGCCAGGTTGAAATGGCCATTGCCTCTGTGCCACACATTGCAAGTCTTCCAGAATAAATCAGCCTTTACACAAGGCTCTGGCACGTACTGTTTAGCGGAGAAGAAAAAATATAGCTATTCTTATTCATATGAAAGACTCCAGTTGTCATTCATTTATTATAGCAACCATGTGTGAAACCCAACATGTCCCTCTTCAGAAGTACCTAAAGCCATCACCTTATCTAGAATGTTCTTTGAACCCATAGCCCAAAATAAAGGAATGAGACGCAGGTGTTGACTGATCAATGGGTAACAACTACATTCCAGGGCCATCTTTAGCATATGTGCCGCCGGAGTGCAAAGATCTGCCCAGCGCCCCCAAATTTAGTTTAGCCACCCCCAAGTTTTTAATGGGGGTGAAATCAAAGTTGTTGACCTTTTTGTGGGGAGGAAAATCACTCACCTGTAACAACGACGCAGCGGAAATAACTGCTTTTGTTTTTTTACTCGTCGGGAATATTTCACGCTATGGAGTCACAAAGCGATGGAGGGGGGTGGGGACTTTCACTCCATTGCTTTTCACTGCCGCTGATCAAGAAGGATTGGTATACAGTAAGTATACACTTTGTGCCCCCCAGAATACATTTGGCGCCCCCAGAATTTGGTGCCCGGGTGCTCCGCACTACATGCACCCCTGGGTAAAGATGGTCCTGCTTTATTCAATTGTATTTCATTTTTACAACTCTGCAGCAAGAACTTGAACAGGAACCTGTTCCTGAGTGGACAGACTAAGGTAGGAAGGGGTAGCCTTGCTACCTTCTTCTCACCTCTGTATTCTCTCTGCCTTGAGAGTAGGTGATAGCTATCCTCACCTTTTGGTTGAGAAAGGCCCTCCCAGCTCCTATTCCTCCAAGGTCCAGGACTTTAGGTGTGTAGTTTCAACGAGTCCCAAAGAGAGAAAATACTTTCTACCACATAAGTTGAAACTTTCATCCATTAGAAATACCCACAGGATGTCTTCTACAGTGGTACCTCAGGTTACATACGCTTCAGGTTACAGACTCTGCTAACCCAGAAATAGGTTAAGAACTTCAGGTTAAGAACTTTGCTTCAGGATGAGAACAGAAATCGGGCTCCGGCAGCGCGGCAGCAGCGGGAGGCCCCATTAACTAAAGTGGTGCTTCAGGTTAAGAACAGTTTCAGGTTAAGTAGGGGCCTCCGGCACGAATTAAGTACTTAATTTGAGGTACCACTGTATAATCAAACTGTGGATCAGCTTTCATTCCTGTTAACTATGAATCTGGAGCCCTTCTGTAGGGCATTTTTTAAGCTAGAACTCAGTTCCAGCACCTCACAGGTGGGCACCATTGCAGTTATAAGAGAACAAGGGAAGCATTCAGGGCAAGTCCCAGCACCTCTTTCTCTAGAAAAATAGCACTATGCTTCTAAAGCGACTCTTTTAGAGCTCAAGAGAACTGGTTTGAGAATTGCTGCTTCAAACTGACACACATGTTTTGAAGGTCAAACTTTTTGACTGCATGAGTCAAGGTAAGTCTCACACCGTTCACAAATCAGAAAATATGTGAACTTATTGGGGCTGAAGTTAAGGAAAGCAGGGGGTTATGATATTTTATATTCCCCTTAAGCTGCTTGGAAGATGTGATCAAATAGCTACTCACTTTATTTTCATATGCCATTGCTTCCAGACATTTTAATAGTTGGAGGTGGTGGATAGAGATAAGCGTTTTGTTTTGCTGCTCCAACAGCTTTAGCAATTATTTTTCTATTAACTATTGAAACATGATTTTATCCATTCCAAGTTTCAAAGTGTGGCCTATCAAAGTTGCACTGTAATTCCTTCCACCTCAGTGTTTGCAAGAGTTTATTGCCTTCTTCAGTTTGTTTCTTGCATGGTAATTGCCTATGTGGAAAAGGATAACAACTCAAGATTGTAGGATGTGAAGTGGGAACAGGCAGTGAAGGCAATTAATGCCTCCAAAGGAATCCTGCTGGAGCAACTGTCTTTCACTGTTTCCCCTTATCAAGTTTCTAAGGAGAATAAACTATTGAGGAGGTTAAAAAGATCACTGACAAGCATTGCCTTGGCCCAGTATACCTGAAGGAGCATCTCCACCCCCATCATTCAGCCTGGACACTGAGGTCGAGCTCCAAGGGCCTTCTGGCAGTTCCCTCACTGCAAGAAGTGAGGTTGCAGGGAAATAGGCAGCGGGCCTTCTCAGTAGTGGCGCCCGCCCTGTGGAACGCCCTCCCATCAGATGTCAAGGAAATCAACAACTATCTGACTTTTAGAAGACATCTGAAAGCAGCCTTGTTTAGGGAAGTTTTTAATGTTTGATCTTTTATTGTGTTTTTAGTATTCTATGGGGAGCTACCCTGGGTGGCTGTGGAAATCCAGCCAGATGGGCGGGGTATAAATATATTATTATTATTTAAATAATGGCCAGGAAAAAGAGAAAGTTGCATTGCAAAGCAAAACACCTGGAACAAATTGCTTCTCTGAGGGTATGGTTTGAAGGCACATGAGGCCACCACTTTGCTGAGGCTAAACTGACAGATATCTAGCTAATGCAGGGTCCCCGACATGGTATCTATGGGCACCATTGTACCCCCCCCCCCAAAAAAAAACCCTCTTGGGGACCTCCAAGGCCTCCTGCCCTCCAAATTATTATTTTTATTTAAATAAAAAATGTTCTGGGGGATTGTCAGGGGTATGTGTCTGTTTATGTTTGTTTTGTTTCTTGTCTGTTTGGAGGAAGATTCTGAAGCTTGAAAATTTTAGTCCAATGAAATGAGTGTTTTATGGTACCCAAAACAGTTTATTCAATTTTGAAGCATGCTCCTGAGCCCAAACAGGTGGCAAGCCCTAGCTTAGTTCCTGGGTGGGTGGGGAACTTCATGTGTGCCACTTTGAGTTCCGTGGCAGAAGGAAGGCTGTCCATATGTAAGAAAATAAATTAAATAGACATGGGTAGAGAGCAACATCATCATCATCATACTTGGCTTTAAGGATGAACATTGCTAGCTACAGTAGAAATAGAAACAAAACAATTTTATCAATAAAGGGAAAAAATGTTGGGTAGGTGAACATTAAAATGTAAAGCAATGGAAGTTAGAATAAATTACCTTGAATTGAACCCAACTGGTCCATTCTATGAATGGAAGGGCTTTTGGAAGTGGGAGGCTGTTTTTGCCAATCTCTCCCCCACACCCCACTCCCCAGAAGTTTGTCCTAGAGAACTGAGGACTCTCCCAAACAGTGTGGGAGCTGGTGCAGGAGGATGCAGGGAGAAGGAACAGTGAAGATCACTTTCTTATTGCTTCCAGAGATCTCACCTAGATCAGAGTCTTTGTCTTCCATGAACAGAAGGACTCCATCCATTTGCATACTGGCACAAATGTTGCATCCTAATTTGAAGCTAACTAGAACAGGACTTTCATTGCCATAATGCATTGAATAATGCATTGAGATAAAATTATGACAGCTATTTCCCTACATAAATATTTTTTGTGTTAATGTTTTGGAAAGTTAATGAAATATATTTTTGAGAAATAAAGAAGCTGTTAAAATGAAAATAAAGACCTTTGATGCTTTGCATACTTTGAAGTCACTACCTAGAAGAAAAACATTAGTTTGGTGAAATAAAAATAAAATAAAATAATGATGATAAACAAGAAATTAGAATGGGGAATAGAGCATATGGAACTTTGGGCATGTGCATGTTTTGAGCCTGTACTCAGTGTATCACTCTGTATGACTTGGAATACTGTCTGTGAATAAATAAATACCATGGAAACCTTGAGTGAAATATACATGCTATCAACCTCCTAGCATTAAACTCTGAGGCATTCCTTGTTAAAATTCAAAAAGTAACAAAAACATCATAATTATTTACCACAGTTCCAACAAGCCTTCACACTTTTGTTTTGGTTATCCTTTGAGCTGCCTGCATTTCTTTTAGAGACTTTTTGTTGTTGTTGTTCAGTATTCTCATGGGAAATGAAAATAGCCATTTGCAAGTAGCATTTAACATAGCTGTGCTTTTAGGTCAGCAGGTAGGCATGGGATATTCAAATCTGGAAGCACTTTAGAATACAGTCAATTTTTTTCTCTTAACTGATTTATACTTAGGAAATCAGGTCACTTGGAATTCAAAAACTAAACCAAGAGAATTTATTAAAGATCTCTATCACACAGCGGTAGGTTTCATACTCACATTAGGTACAGATTTCTGCTAGTAAAATCCTGTTGACGAAGCAGAATGGAGGGCCAATGCCAGACCCTCCAAGTGTCCTTATTTTCCAGGAACATTCCCGGATTTACAGATTCTGATGCGATCCCAGAATGTCCTGCTTTTCTCTAGGACGTCCCTATTTTCATCAGAAAAAAATATTGGAGAGTATATAGTTATGTGACCCCCGAGCCAAGGAGGTAAGTAATTATACAATCTTTAGAATACATCTGAAGGCAGCCCTGTATGGGGAAGTTTTTTTAAAAAAAATGTTTAATGTTTTATTGTGTTTTTAGATATGCTGGAAGCTGCCCAGAGTGGGTGGGGTATAAATAACTATTATTATTATTTATTATTATTACAAGCATCCCAACTTTCATCTGAGAAATGTTAGAGGGTATGCCATGTGTTGAGAAACAAAATCTGGTGGCAGGCACGGTTGTAAGTCAGAGAACAAAAGTGGCGGAAACTAAGGTCACATTCACAGCATATATTTAAATCACCAGAACAGGGGGAGAGGAGTCTCCTAACAACTCTCAGGACTGTTAACAACCTACACTCCCAGAATTCTTTGGCTGATTAAAGTGGTATCATGGTGCTTCAAATGTGTGGTGTGAACATGGCCTAATAATTTACTCAATAATTAAATTAGCTTTCTTAGCCTCTGTTTCTTTTTTTAAAAAGGGGGGGGGGGCAACTGTAGTCCTGCCCATTAATAAGAAAGACATCCAGAATGGGAAAGGCTGGCCACCTCTCCCTGGTGGATGTGAAACAGCAAATGCCTTGCAAGTCAGAAATTGTGAGAGAAAGAGCTTGGAGTTGAAAAAGCAATCAGGGAAATGCATTATAAAATGCATTTTCTATTTTATTTTATTTTAAATTATTTGAACAAAACACTCAAAAGTGTTGAACCATTCATGAATCAAGGAAGGAACCAAATATTTAGTTTACATCTCTCTGGTGTAGACTGGCGAAAGAAGTGGGAAGGTTCCTGTAGCTAGGGTGTTCAAGAACACACAAATAGGAATGAACAGCTCATTTGTTGTGAGCAGGATCAAAGTGGTGGGACGAGGTTGCAAAGATCTGAATTTTGCTTTCTTAAAGGTAAAGGTAAAGGGACCCCTGACCATTAAGTCCAGTCGCAGATGATTCTGGGGTTGCGGCACTCATCTCGCTTTATTGGCTGAGGGAGCCGGTGTTTGTCCACAGACAGCTTCTGGGTCATGTGGCCAGCATAGCTAAGCCGCTACTGGGGAAACCAGAACAGCACATGGAAATGCCATTTTCCTTCCCGCCGGAGCGGTACCTACTTGCACTTTGACGTCCTTTCGAACTGCTAGGTTGGCAGGAGCCAACCTAGGTTGGCAGGGACCAAGTAACGGGAGCTCACCCCGTTGTGGGGATTTGAACCGCCGAACTTCTGATCGGCAAGCCCTAGGCTCTGTGGTTTAGACCACAGCACCACCCATGTGTTTCTTAGTAACAGACAATAAAGCACATTGCACAAAGGACTGACTAACTCCAGTGCTCAAAAATCTGCAATGGCTGCTCAAAGTGGGCTAATGTAGGTTCAAGTTTCTACTATTAATTTACAAGGCCCTTAACAATTTGGGCCCAGTATAACTCACAGACCATCTGATCCCTTATATTCCTGCCTGATCACTGAGCTCTTCAGGGGAGTCACTGTTAGTGGTTCCCGATGGCTCAGATGCATGAGTTGTATCCATCAGGAGCATCTGCTAAGTATTGTAGGACTAATTTTATGGAACTTCCTGCCGGGGGCAGAGGAAGGGGGTGCAGTGGGGGCACTGGGTGTCACCACTGAGGGAGGTGACAAAATGCTGGGAGGCACTCACTGCAGGGCCTGCAGCGCACCTGAGCCACACATCTCTCCTGTAGGGCAGCTGAGGGGAGGAGGCAGGCAAACTCCTCAGAGGCCCCACAGAGCGTCCTGCCCCAGCTCACCCCACCCAGTGAGTGGCTGGCCCCACCCCTGGGCACAGGGCATGCCAGGCACCTGATCAGCTTGCTCCGCCACTGCTTCCCACCAGTTCAGATCTCATAGCCCTCCTTCTGCTGAACTAGAAAGCAGATGTACTTTCAGCCCAGACACAGAGAGACAGAAAGCCTGAGCAATTGTCAGTAATGAGAAGTAGATCACATCCTCATGCTTTTGATTTGCTTTTGGCTTGCTCCTTTAGTGCCACCACAGCTGTGCCCTGTGACTGGTACAAGTTTCTTCCAGGGTATTCAGCCTGGAAGCTAAACCAGATCAGTGCATCAATGCCGTTACCACCAGAACTTACATCTGTTATTTCTATCCAGGCATTTGGAATCCTGTGGAACTATGCACAGTAATTTATCAGTGTCTTTAAAGGCCCAGGGTGTGCAATATTTCCTTCAGAGACCCTTTCCAGATGGCTAAGCTCACCACACATATTGAAAAAAGGTATGTTATCAGGGCAGGTAGGCAATCTCTCTTGATGTTAAGATGCAGTGAAGCTGGACAGCCAAAAAACAAAACAAAAGAAAAAAAACATATTATATTGTATTTAGAAGTATGTTAAAACAGTCTCTCTGTCTTTGTCTCTCTCTCACACACCCAAATACACCTTTTTCACTTAATCAACTCAGAAACTGCTTTACAATTTCTACCTGACTGAGTTCTACGTCGTTTATGAAAATTAAGCCGGACTCTTTGTATCTCATACATCATTATCAACAATGGCCAGATAATGAAAAGCACAATCTGATTCTGAAACAGTCATCCCCAGAGAAGCTAAATTATGATGTATGGAGGCAAAGGAAATATAGCTGGAGTGTTGTGAACTAGATTGACCTCAGCGCATTGAGGAAAAGCAAAATGGAAACTTGTCTACATTAGAAGATTAAGTGAGCATGACATGAAAATCGTAGAGGCAGTAAAGATGAAAACACTGTAGAAGTGTTAAATATTGTGTTAGAGGGAATATCTATATTGTATGTGACTGGGATGCCCTATTTAAATTAGCTTGGTTGGTGCAGTGCTTTCTCCTAAAAGATGTAAACATTTAGGCTGTAATTTGCATAACATAAATTCTATTTTCTCTCTCTACATATATAATTATTATTACCACAAATGTCTTAAGCTTTACTGCACATATTTTTCAATTGCCATAGAATGATCAGGGTGGACTAAGCAATTTGCCAAGATGAGCCCTCCAGTGATTACTAGTGCTAGAGAAGCTAATACTTGATTCATTGGCTCATCCGGTGGAAATGCAATAAGAAGGCAAATTGTATCAGAGGACTTGAATGCTCTCATGAACGTTTTCAGTGTGAAGAGGAAGCATTCATAAGCACTTTTAATTGTTTATTGCCTCATTGTAGGAAGTGCAGCTGTGTGGTATGCTATGAAGTGAAAGTAATGGATCTCTTTTCCTGAGGTACTTCTAAGTAGTCGAATGATATAAGGCACCTTATCCTTAAAACAGGGATGGACAACCTTTTGGCCCTTGGGCCCTCCAAGTGTCCCTATTTTCCAGGGATGTCCCTGATTTAGAGAAGCCATCCCACTTTCTGATTTGATCTCGGAATACCCCACATTTCCTTAGGATGTCCCTATTTTCATTGGAGAAATGTTGGAGGATATGGAGCTGTCTGACCCCCAAGCCGTCTGAAGGCAATCCTGTATAGGGAAGGATTTTTTAAATGTTTAATATTTTATTATGTTTTTATTTATGTTGGAAGCTGTCCAGAGTGGCTGGGGCAACCCAGTAAGGTGTGTGGGGTATAGATAGTAAAATCATTCTGGAATGGTTCTTATTTTCATTGGATAAATGTTGGAGGGTATGAAAGATGAACTTAGTGGTGGCCGATGCTGCTATATCTTGTGTGTAGCAAATGAAATTTTCCTGTGTGGAGTACTTCCTTTGGTCTGCCCTGAATATCCTCCCCCCCCCAAAAAAAAAATATCTTCATTTCAACCCTGGGTTGTAGCATTAAGGTTGCGGGTGGTGGGGGACAATCTGCTCCGGCTGACTGAAAAGAAAAATGAGATGTGATTGTTGTTGTTGTTGTTTAGTCCTTTAGTCATGTCCGACTCTTCGTGACCCCATGGACCAGAGCACGCCAGGCACTCCTGTCTTCCACTGCCTCCCGCAGTTTGGTCAAACTCATGTTTGTAGCTTCAAGAACACTGTCCAACCATCTCGTCCTCTGCCGTCCCCTTCTCCTTGTGGCCTAAATCTTTCCCCAGTACAGCTTTTGCCACTCTTTTGTTGACTATGTGATTACTACAGAACAAACTCTCTTTGGCTCACTTTGCTTTCCAGTCACTTAGGCGGAAGGGTGTTCCTGTAAGCATTAATCACCTAAAAAAATTAATGCTGAGTAAATTCTTATAGAATCATAGAACTGTAGAGTTGGAAGGGACCACAAGGATCATCTGCTCCAACACCTGCAATGCAGGAATCTTTTGTCCAATGTGGGGCTCAAACCCACAACCTGAGTCTCATATTCACAAGGACAAATATCAAATAGTGAATGGGTTAAGTGATTCGTCTCCCACACACAAACTAACTTTCTTTCTCCAAAACCTAGGAATGAGGCACAGACCTCCTGAATCACAGGACTCAGGAGCCTTGAAGAATGATTGCAAAATCCACATTAGAGTAATGCCTTTATTAGGCCAACCAAAATATCACAAAATGGTGTGCTGGCTTTCAGAACTCTTCATCTAGCCTGATGAAGAGCAGCAGTGGCATATTCAATTTAAAAAAAATTGATGTAGGAATACACAAATCAACTAAGCGATAAACTGAGAATGCATTGCACAATGTGCAATCTTCTACCAGAAGCGAAAAGATGTGTTATTTCAATTATTTCTTAATAAAAGCAGATATTCACTCTGCTTTTAAGATGAATTAAAATTCATGTGGGATGACACTTGCACTTTTGGTATCTATTGATGAAATGCAGGAAAGAAAGGAGGTGCAGAAAATAATGCAGAAAGTATTGTCCAGGCAGATGGAACTGGAACAATGGGTGGAAGGAGAAAGAATGGAAGCTACCCTCTTCCAGTTTTGGTTTTAGTTCTAATATGTTCCATGCAAGAGAAATATTAAAATAGGAGGAATATGAGACAGATGATGAATAACCATAAAAGCAGCAGTACAAAAAAGATTTTGTCTCCACATAGAAATGTACAAATCTCTTCTCAGAGGCCTTGCTGGATTTTAACTGTGCTCAGTAACATGAACTGCAATAGAGCAGCCTGCTGAGAAACTTTTAAATATAAATGCAATGCAAGAAGTATGATAATGCCTTTAAAAAATTAACAAGTCTTAGGTATTTAATGATCACACTCTTTCCATTAAATATGATATATCTTGCTATTTCTAGCCTCTGCTTAATCACAGTGATGGAATTACAATTTTGTTTTCACTAACGGTGATTTACTTAGTGCAGCTTGATTTATGGCATCAAGGATTTGTTTAGTTAATGGAACATTTTAATTTGCCGTGCGTGACAGAAAGCACTTAAAATTACTTTGAATACGTGTATTATATTACTGTTGACTTCCAGCCACAGCATGAAAGCAGAATAAAATTACTTATGTAAGCATTTTTTTCATGCTATCTTTATATTAGGAGATGGATTTCATACCACATACGGACATGAGCTTTGCATTCACTATTCCTTGCCTTTGTCTTGTGGCTAAGGCAGTGCTCAAACACCCCAGCTATAAAGCTCTGAATGGGTTTCCTTTCCCAGTTTGGAAATTAATGCCACACTCATACTTTATGCAATACAATATAATGCTTTGAGCACATGATTCTCTGCAAACTGCCCCCAAAGCCCACTGGTCTTCTGGACATAAAGCTAATCATAGAATCATAGAATTATAGTGTTGGAAGGGACCCCGAGGGTCATCAAATCCAACACCCTGCAATGCAGGAATAATAACATTCTGATGTTTCCTGATCTTCATGGTACCTTTCTCATTTCCCCATATAGCCAAGGTCCGGCACACAGAACCAGATCTACAGAGCCACCACTTAGTTAGTTATAGGATTTGTATACTGTCCTTTATTAATTTTTTTAAGAATCAAAAAGACACCAAGCTAATGTACAATCTAAATAGTATAGTACAGAATGACTAAAACAGTGGCGAGATGTATGCAGGAGAGCCAGTGTGGTGTAATGGTTAAGAGCGGTAGACTCGTAATCTGGTGAACCAGGTTCGCTTCCCCGCTCCTCCACATGCAGCTGCTGGGTGACCTTGGGCTAGTCACACTTCTTTGAAGTCTCTCAGCCTCACTCACCTCACAGAGTGTTTATTGTGGGGGAGGAAGGGAAAGGAGGATGTTAGCTGGAGACTCCTTTGGGTAGTGATAAAGCGGGATATCAAATCCAAACTCTTCTTCTTCTTCCTTAAACCAATTTACCTGCGCATTTTAGTGCCCCACCTTGGTCACTAGGAGGAAGGTAAAAGGTAAAGGACCTCTGGATGGTTAAGTCCAGTCACAGGCAACTATGGGGTTGTGACGCTCAGTGGCAGAGGAAGGGGAGTGCGGGGTGTGTGGTCTGACCCAGGTGTCATCCCTGGGGAGGTGTGACAACATGACAAAATATGAGGGGGGGTATTTAAAAAATGGGCTCACGAAACCTTTTAGTTCAGTCCACAAATGTAACGACACACGGCTGGCACTGGGCGCCACACCGCAGGGGCCGGCACTTACTGAAGGGCCTGCAGCGTGCCTGAGCCACATTGTCTCTCCTGGAAGTGGCGTGGTGGCTTGGGTGCCTGCAGGCTTCACGCTGCCTGAAATGGCAGTGTGGGGCTTGTGTCTGCCCACTGCCTCTTCCTCAGCCACCCTACAGCTGAGAGGGAGGCGGTGGAGAGGCTCCACACAATGCATGCCACCCCCATGGGTGGCTTGCCCTGCTGCTGGCTGCAGGACGTGCGAGCCACATCGGGCACCTGAGTGGCTAGCTACACCACTGGCAGCGCTCATCTCTTTCAGGTCGAGGGAGCAAGCGTTTGTCCGCAGACAGCTTTCCAAGTCATGTGGCCACTGGCTTTTAAATTTGCTAGCTTTAATGAGATGACTGCAGAGGTGGAAATTTGCCAGGATTTTTTGATGGGGAGGTGTTTGATGGGGAAAATGTTTATAATAAAAGCAGCAAAGGATTTGGATCAAGAAAGATCTCAGAAGCAGAGTTATTACCTCAAATAATAGGAAGCATTTTATTATTAAACTATCACTCAGTCTCCATATGTAAGGTAAAAAGGTAAAAGACCCCTGGACAGTTAAGTCCAGTCAAAGGTGACTATGGGGTTATGGTGCTCATCTCACTTTCAGGCCGAGGGAGCCGGTGTTTGTCCACAGACAGCTTTCCGAGTCATATGGCCAAAGTGACTAAACTGCTTCTGGCACAATGGAACACCATGATGGAAACCAGAGAGCACGGGAACGCCGTTTACCTTCCCGCTGCAGCAGTACCTATTTATCTACTTGCACTGGTATGCTTTCAAACTGCTAGGATGGCAGGAGCTGGAACGGAGCACCGGGAGCTCACCCCTTCACAGTGATTCGAACCGCCAGCCTTCTGATCGGCAAGCCCCAGAGGCTCAGTGGTTTAGACCACAGCACCACCCGTGTCCCTAGGAGTAACTCACAATAGAATAATGAAATGTATTGCCAACTGCCACCACCTATGGAATATAGAGCAGGAGGACTCCACCATAGCTTGGGCAAAATATAGAGATGTGGGATACAGGATGTGTACCATAGGGTGTTCAAAATTCCCTTGGATCAAACCACATCAGCTGTATTTTAAACAAATAATCTGATTTATCAACGCAATATACAGAACATGATATTGCAATCAATTTAAATGAGCAATAAAGGTCCATACTCGCTTCTGAAATTGCCCTAATAGCTATTAACATTGCCATGTAGCTTCTCTTAGAAACAGCAGCATTTGTTGAGTCTGAAATCAACAAGCCTTCTTTTCTACCTTCCAGGCAGACACACAGTTTGTACTTCATTGAACTTTATCAGCTAAGTCCAGCTGAAGACTGTTAACACAGCACTTGGCTAAGCATTTATAGATCTTTGCCTATAGCTGCAGTGGCCTAAGCTGCATCAGGATTTTGGCAGGGGTGAAACAAAGGTCACAAAGGTCAACCTTGAACGATTGCTCGTTTAGGAAGGAGCACAGCCCCTTGGGGTGCAACAAAAGGTCAAACTTGAACATTTAGGCACTTCTCTCATTTAATCCTAATCTTAACCAACTTTCTAGGATAAGCAGTAAGGTCTAAAATGCCCAACATTGTGATCCAATACATATTTATTTAGAAGTAAACTCCACTGAGTTCTGACACCTAAAATATACTCAAATAAGTGGAGTAAGTTTACATAGGAAGTTCCACAGACAGGGTGCTACAGCCAAGAATGGCTTCTCCCTACCTGCCTAATTTTGCATTGCAGAGATAGGGGGACCTGCAGGAGAGAATAATGATCTTAACTTTCCGACAGGTTGGTATGGGAGTTCCACAAACATAGTTCTGCTTTTCAAACCACCGACCAGCTGATCGGCAAGCCCAAGTGGCTCAGTGGTTTAGACCACAGCACCACTACCTCGTCTATTGGCAATCAACTGATCCCACATTGTGCCATAAAAGTGGGTGAGTGAGCTTTTAGGGAAACTGCTAAAGAGGGAAGAGTTTGGTCAGGGTGGATTTATGTAGCTCCGTTGTCTCTGCCACATTTCAGCTTCAGTGGATTGTTCATCCAAATGTTGGCAACTTTGCTGACAACCCACCTCCTTCCCAGTCGGGTGCAATTCTCTCCTAGCCCAAGCTCTGTCTGAGAGGGTCAGGTGGATGGAATGGCTTTGTTTCTAAGGCCCTAAATTGATATTGACGTTGAAGGCCTTGGTAACACAGGATCTGCTCACTGCCATTTATTCCTACAACAATTTATGTTTGAATAATGTGGATCATAAGGATGCGGGTGGCACTATGATCTAAACCACTGAGCTTGCCGATCAGAAGGTCAGCGGTTTGAATCCCCATGACAACGTGAGCTCCCGTTGCTTGGTCCCAGCTCCTGCCAACCTAACAGTTCAAAAGCATGCCAAAAAGTGTAAGTAAATAAATAGGTACCACTCCAGCAGGAGGGTAAATGGCCTTTCCATGTGCTGCTCTGGTTTCGGTGTTCCACTGCGCCAGAAGCGGCTTAGTCATGCTGGCTACCTAACCTGGAAAAACTGTCTGTGGACAAACGGTGGCTCCCTCAGCCTATAAAGCAAGATGAGCGCCGCAACCCCAGAGTGGTCTGCAACTGGACTTAACTGTCAGTGCTCCTTTACCTTTTTAATGTGGAGCCTTCACTCATGATGTCACATACACTATCAAAATTTCTTACATATCTAAAAGGAGTTGCTATCTAATGCAGAGGGCAGTGGGGTGAAGTCTTTTGGCCCATGAAGGTGAGGCAGGAGACATAGAATAGCCTGATTTGAAGACTCATGTTTTAAAAAGTTCCTGCTGAACGTTATGATTGCAGAGTACATACGTCCAATCATCTTCTGGTTTGGCTATTTCCCATCATGAAATAAATCATCTCTACCTCTCCTTTCAAAAGACTTTTCTCAGCCTGCCAGTGATCAGAGCATTTGATCAAAGACTTCTTTCATAACTTATACCTTATCGTATCACGAGATCAATGCACATGCAAGAGGAAATCTTTCTATCAGTACTGCTGAGTGGAAATTTACATAGAAGCAAACTACGTATGTTGAACACCAGATCCAGAACTAAAAATTTATCATAAATTAAAAAGAAGAGGCTTTGGTGCTTTGATATCTATTTAAGAGATAATGTCAATGGAATAAAACGTTGTCACAGGATAATAGCTTCCCACTGCGAGATAAATGTCATAGCAATTCAAAGGCACTTTATTTTCAAAGTTAAAAAGCTACTATGCTCTCAGAAAGAGCTAGTATACTACTTTTTTATTTCAGGGGGATAGCCATGTTAGTCTAGAGTGGCAAAACCAACAAAACAGCCTTTGGGAAGTAGCCACAGCTCAGTGATGGAGTGCATGTTTGCAGATCGTTGGCATCTCCTTGCAAAATGAGTGGGTGAAGTCAAAGATGGCTGCTTGAGTTCCTGATGAGCTGTTTCCTCTCAGAGTAGACAATATTGGTCTAATTGGACAAGGAGTGTGACCTGGTATAAAGAAATTTCCTATGTATCTCCAAGACTACCATATTTATAGTGGCATAGACATTTTGATTAGTTTTCCTCCATCCGTAATAGGGTGTATATATGTCAGCTACTTCATATGGTGTAACAGATGTGGGAACATCTTCCGATGCCATGAAGTATTTTCAGGCTCAAGACTTGCCCTTTTCACCTGGGCTAATCATTACACCATCCTATACAGGGAAAGCCATAAATAAGCCAATTTGACTTAAATTTTGCCTGTGAAACAATTATATTCCTGGGTCTGGGATTATTTGGGTGTGTTTCTTGGCTCTGAACTATGGCTTTGGACCCCTTCCACAGTTCCTGGTTCCTGGCTTCTGGTTCATCTGTGGCATCTCTCTGCTTGTGCAAGTCAACTCAATTCATATCATCACCATCACCACCATCATCATTTATAATGTATATACTACCTTTCATCTTGAGAAGGAATGCCAAGGCGGTTCACAAACAGAAGTCATCAGAAAAATAGCAAATAAAGAATGATAAAAACACAGCTGTCCATAATTCGAATACAGTGGTACCTCGGGTTACATACACGTCAGGTTACATACGCTTCAGGTTACAGACTCCTCTAACCCAGAAATAGTGCTTCAGGTTAAGAACTAAGCTTCAGGATGAGAACAGAAATTGTGCTCTGGTGGTGCTTCAGGTTAAGAACAGTTTCAGGTTAAGTACGGACCTCCGGGACAAATTAAGTACTTAACTTGAGGTACGACTGTACATAGTAAAACGACTACACCAATGCATTATCCATTCTTGCTACAGCTTTCCATGCCATGTTCCATTGGCAGGGAGGGAGAGGGTTTTGAAGAGGGTGCAGGGACTGCAATGCAGGAAAGCCCCATTGCAGACTTCTTTTTTTAAAAAAAAATTTTATTACTTTTCCATTTAAACATATATAATCACATCATTATTATCCACTGTACTTCTTTGGCTCTTTGGAGCCTGCCGACTTCCTTCCCTCCCGTCTCTTGGCTTTCAGAACTAACCTTTATATTACAGCATTTTATATATTTTCCAATTCTAAAATACCTCAAAATTTAAGTAAATATAGAACGGTAAAAAAATTCTCATTACAAGTCTTCAGATAACGCTACTAGTGTTGTTAATTGCTTACAATGATCTTTCAAATATTGAATAAATTTACTCCAGTCTTTTTGGAATACTTGATTGTACTGGTTTTTGGATTTTTCCCATCAGCTTCGCCAGTTCCGCAAAGTCCATCATTTTCATCTGCCACTCTTCTTCCGTTGGTACTTATTGTTTCCATTTGGGGGCTAAAAGGATTCTTGCTGCTGTTCTAGCATACATGAACAGTCTTTTATCTTTTTCTTTTCTTTTTTTGTATCTCGTCACCTACTACACCCAGTAAAAAGGCTTCCTGTTTTTTAACAAAAGTGTTTTTAAACATTTTCTTTAACTCATTATATATCGTTTCCCAGAAAGCCTTTACCTTTTTACAAGGTCACCACATATGGTAAAAGATACCTTCCTTTTCTTTGCATTTCCAACACTTATTAGATCTTGTCTTATACATTTTAGCAAGTTTTGATGGTGCTAAATACAATCTATACATTGTTTTCATCGCATTTTCTTTAAGTGCACTGCATGCAGTAAAGTAAATACCTTCATTCCACAGCCTTTCCCAAGATTCTCCATTGCAGACTTATTGGGATAATTATGTGCTGACTCTTTTATGTTTGTTCACCATTGAGTTTGTTTATTTTCACTGTTTATGCTATTTATCATGCCTATAATCTGTCCCTATCCCCCTGCAAGGAGCTCAGGGTAACTTAAATATGGTTCACCCATAGTTTCCAGACAGTTTACAAGGCCAAGCCTGTTCAGCTTCAACCGTAGAACTACACCATACGTCTTCAGAAGCAATCTCTGCTATGTGGCAGCCTTCAGCCCCCAAACAAACGGCTTTCAGTTGTATTAAAACTGCCCCAAGTATTCTTGAATATATTCCCCAAGTGCTACCTGAGTGTTTTTTAACATCTGTTTGATATTATTCTATGGATAATGAGGGGGTGTTCAAATAATGTATTCTGCAAATAATATTTGATCAGCTCTAAATTTCAGACATTTGCTCTATGCTCTAACATAGCTGACGACCGCATGCGAGCCAATGATATCGGTGTGTTTAAGGGTTTAGTTGATTGAAATTGCAAATTGGGTAAGTTCAGTGCACGAACCCAGGCAGATATTTATTTTACATTTAGAAATCAACCTTCCCTGCCAGACAGCTATTGAAAAAATATTTATATCGTAAATTATCTCCCGTCTCCAAGAGCCCCTTCTTGTAATGCTTTTCAAAGCCATTTGTTCAGAAATTTCACTGACACATTCTATTAGCAATAATTTATGTTTACCAATGAAACCTGAGGGGACAGCTTGACACCTTGATATTTAATTCTGCGGTGAGGTAAAATAAATTGGTAGATTCAGACCCCTTCTACTCTTCTAGCATAATTTATTCGGGGGGCATTCTGTACTGTTTTGAATAGCAGAATTTGGATTTATAAACAAAAGTGAATAACAACTGTCCATTTAGAAGAACTGTGTAAATCTTGTGTACCTTAGCAAATGAGTAATTTAAAGCTATAGTAAATGAAACTTGTTTCCCAACCACAGTTGAGCTCTTTATGGTATAGATTAGGGCTACAGAACAGCAAGTTTCCTCCCCAGTGTTGTTAAAAAGGGTGGGGTTGGTGGGGGAATATTTATCAAAATTAATATAGTTCCATGGTTGCAAACCCAAAATTTGTGTGTTGTCATTTAGGCAGCATAAGGTCATATTATTTATTTATACCAGGAATGAGGAATCTCTGGTCCTCTAGATGTTGTTTAAAAGTAGCCTTCCTTTCTGCAATTCTCTTCATTTTGTTCTTCACTTTATTCAGTGGAAGTGTGCCAACTGACTAATTGCATGTCCTACAAAGATTGTTTCTATTTTGCCTTTGGAAAGTAGTATTTTAAATGATAATCCATATCAAAGACCGTTTTTAAATATTTAGAATAGTTGTTTTTCAGCGATACTCCGTTCATGTGGAAGACAGGCAATGAAATACTGTCTGTTGTGTGGTTTGCATCTCGAGGCCCCAAGACCCACCCCCAAAATAAATACACACGGACACTTATATTAGTTTAAGTTTTTGGGCAAAATTTTTGGCCAGAACATTATTGAAATACAATCACATGAGCGGTATTGGCTTAGGCATTGACTCCCCACTATAACTGGCTCCACCTCTCAGAGTGATCGTCAAATGGGGTAAACCAAACGAGGGAGCTAGGTCGATGAGGACCAACCTAAGCTCACCCCGGGGTTCCTGTGGTCCTGGCATGGCCCTAGCCCCTCAAGCCGACTTCGGATGAGATCCAGTACCCCCAGATTCCTTTAACGGAATACCCAGTTCCTAGAGGAGCAGGTGATGGCCGCACCTCCCCTCCCCACAATCCAACTGAGCCAATGCCTAACCGCCACCTTACAAGTTGTGACGATTTGCTAAGGGTTAGGCGAAAACCAAATGGCTAAAGCCAATCTGCCAAATGGAAAAATTCCTACCCAGCCCCTGTTCCAAAACAGGCGACCCAAACCAAAACAAGGCCAAGCAACTCTACCTAAACTAGGGAGGGCGGGCAGGTGTCCAACAGTGCGAAGCAAGTGCCCCTCCTTGCATCACACTGCTGTTTTAAAGCCCCTGGGATCACACCACCCACTGGCTATTGGCTAAAATTGCCCGGTGTGATCCCAGGGGAATGGCCAGGACTTCTTGCTCCTCCCCCTCCCATTTTAACCCTATCAGGTGAGCTCTTGGGTCCCACACGCAACCAGGACCCTCTGTTATGAGGATCCCATATAGTAGTTAGACTGTCGGACTAGGACCTGGGAGACCAGGGTTCGAATCCCCACTTGTTCATGAAACTCACTGGGTGGGGTAATGTTGGGCAGTTACTGCCTCTCAGCCTAATCTACTTCACAGGGTTGTTGTGGAGATTTAATGAGGAGGTGAGAACCATATAAGTCACCTTGAGCAAATTGGAGAGAAAAAATGGGGTATAAAGGCCAGGAATAAATAAATAACTTCCAAATGCATATGTTTAGGATTGCAGCTTTATTGACTAAATAAAACATCACTTAGTTCAATGGGATATTATTGAGTGCTCTTGTTGATTTTTAGACACAGATACAAATACAAGGTGTCAGACTCAAGGGATTCTCTCCTCCCCTGGTAGCCTCCAGGATCAAAGAAGAACAAGAAAGTTCATTTTTTAAAATGGTTTTATTCAGCAATCGTGGAGCAGAACAATGAATCTAGTCCTGGAAACCATTATGATGTTGCTCACTCTGATTCCCTCCTCTTCCTTCCCCAACAACATCCTGTGTCCTTACGCAAAGTCTAAGGTGTCACACGTCTTTGCATTCTTTCCTCTTCAATCCTGATTGACCGGCGTGTCCTTGGAGAAGGGGGTGGGATTCCCAGGCTCTCAAAGGATGTGTCTTCTATCTGTTCTCTTCCTTCTCTCAATACCTCGAAACTTGGCAGTTCTCTGTCCTTTCATAAATCCGTCTTGTCACTTCCGGGTCAGCGCCATTGGTGAATGGCGGAGTTCCTCCAACCGGAGGAACAGGCTCCGTGAAAACTGGGTCTTCCCGCCACGGCGAAGGTGGGGACCTGCTAGAAATCCCAGGCGGCGGAAGCCTGGGAACGTGGGGTTCGGCAGGGCACCAGAAGCGCCCCCCTACTCACGGGGAATCCCATCTAGGGGCTCCGGAGCGAAGTGGGGTGAGAAGCGCGGTGCTACGAACTGACTGCTACTTTCACGGAGTGAAGCCGCACAGCTATTGCCAGAGAGCACTGACTTTTTCCTGTGGACAATTGGACTTAAACCAAGTACCCGTGAGTAGAAACGGAAAATTGGATCAAGAAATTGTTTTAATTTGGTATTGAAGCGGGAAGGTGTAAACAGGAAGTCCGCCTTCCGCTTTTTTGTATATAGACTAAAGCAAAAATTTTGCAAGCTAAAGCCGGGAAGCTGTTAAAAAAAGGACTAAATTTCCTTCATTTAGAACCACTGAAACCCCCCTTGGAAGCAGAAGAAAAGGGGGGGGGGAGACTCTGTTTAACCCTAGCAGGAGAGGGAGTGAAGAAGGATAAGTTTCCACTGTCTCTAACCTGGGAACGGGGTGTCAGAGACAGAAACTGTTGCTGAGGTTCATTGACTGTGAACGTAACACTTTGACAGATAGCCAATGAAGAGAAACAAGTTGATTCTAATGTTGCCTTTTGCATCCTAAAGAAACAAAATATCTGAAAAACGTCTGAAATATCTGAAAAATGAAAGTAACTTTCCTTTGTCTTTAAAAAAAAAAAAATGGATACAAGTAGATTGTCTCCTCTAGAGGGAGCTTGCTAAATTGTTGTTGCAGCATATTTGAGACCCAACACCTGTGAGATTAAGACTGTGGGAACAGTCTTTTCCAACCTTGAACAAAGATGAGCTGGGAGAAAGACTGGCTGCTTGCTCTATGCAAGACAAATGCTCTGCTGGAACAGATGCATGAAAAGATGGACTTGATGAATGAGAAAATGGATTTGACTGTTGTGGTTAATAACATTGATACAGAAATAATCCAAGAACCAACCTATCAATCTGTACCGACTGGGCAAGTGCAGTTGACAATGGAGGAGGATGTGGCTGCACCCCAAATAGTACAAATGGAGAGACCCGAGGCCCTACAGGAGCATAAGCCGCTGTTATTGAAGATTGAAGCTGGATTGGGCCAAGGGGAGCCTGGAGATGAGGAGATTCCTAGCTTTGGAGAGATCTTGAAATTTGATTTTAAATTCATTTTGGATTACATCGAGGACTGTGGGGAGTGGGACTGTGGGGAATGGGTGAGCTGGATGAAGGGTGATGGAGACAATTTTGGGTTGGAATCCCCCAGAGACCTACTCCTCAATGAGAAAGGAAAGAAACTAAGACAGAGACCAACAAGAGACAAGGAAAAGGGCAAGCACAAACAAGATGAAGAAGAATTGCAGAAGGGACATGGAAGAGATTTAAGGGCCTCGGACATAAGGCTTCCAGGTTGATGGACTAGACGGAATGGACAATAAGGACTGACATGACCCGAGACCAGGAAGAAGAGACGCTGGATGATGATTGGAAGAGAATTTATAATGGAAACTTTTTTATTTTAGAATCAGCTAATGAATATTAGGGAAAATGTGGGAATGAAACTATACGACTCTAGCAGAAATGATATTAGGAGTTATGTATATTTGAAATTTAAGATTTAAGTCTTAAGGCACTTAGGGGTAAGATAAAGTTAAATAAATTAAGGTAATCTGAATAATAGAATATGGGGAAAGATGGTAAGGATTTGTTGAGTTAATTATTAGGTTAAATTGTTAAGATAAATTTTATAACAAAAATTGAGAAAGATGGAAAGAATTTGTTGAAATAATTACTAAACTAGAATACAAAACGGAGGTGTGAGGAGGTCAATGAAACAAGCAAATGGAAATTATGGATATGCAATTTGGGATTTGCGTTTTCTTTCTTTTTTCTTTTCTTCTTTTTTACTTTTTTTATTGCTGTATTGTCATATTGGTTTTCACATTTTGTGCTTTTCTCTTTTTTAATGTCTTCTTTTTCTTTTTTCTTTTTTTGTATTGTAGTGTTTTTTATTTTTTATTTTTCTTGTAATTTTGAAATTATCAATAAATATTATTTAAAATAAATAAATAAATCCGTCTTGTCTCCATTGCTTCTTGCAGCTACTGGAGAATGGGGGAGGGACTCTTCCCACTTTTCCTCCTGCTCTGAAAGAGGTAGAGGGGAAGGAGAGGTCATTTTGCAGCCCCCTCTTCAGACCAGTCCCTGGCACAAGGCTGGTGTAAGCTCAAGGAGAAGTCACTGTGAAGCAACGACACTATAAATGGTCTTTTATGGATGAAATAGCCACAAAGTTTCTTATTGGTCACACCAGTAAGCAAGGCTGATGTATAACCACTTAAAGAAGCCAGGAACAGGAACAGTGTGGTGTAGTGGTTAAGAGTGGTAGTCTCATAATCTGGTGAAACGGATTTGATTCCCCGCTCCTCCACATGCAGCTGCTGGGTGACCTTGGGCTAGTCACTCTTCTCTGAAGTCTCTCAGCCTCACTCACCTCACAGAGTGTTTGTTGTGGGGGAGGAAAGGAAAGGAGATTGTTAGCCACTTTGAGACTCCTTAGGGTAGTGATAAAGCAGGATATCAAATCCAAACTCTTTTTTTCTTTTCTTTTCTTTTCTTTTCTTTTCTTTTCTTTTCTTTTCTTTTCTTTTCAGAACTTTTTCCTAAAATTTAAACATGTTCTCTCTGTATTTGCCGCCTCTGTCCACAACTGGGTGGTGGTGTCCAAGACTGAATCTCCGGCTACAGCGGGGAATATGAAAAAATGTGTCTGCTACATTCCATCTGTGATTGTTCATTTACATGCAGGTTGACGCTTGATGCTGGCTTCATCATGTAATAAACATACATGTATAAACCATGCCTGTGCACACTATGTTTAAGAAAGCTATCTTGGGACAGAACTTTGGCCTATGGGAACCAAATTATACAGCAACAGTCTTCTGTTGAGCTCTACTCTTGTAGTACCATTAGAAATATGGGCCCTTGACTTTTTTATGGCAGTAAACTTATGACATACTGTCTTCGCTATGTTCACAAAGACTTGGATATGAATACTGTCATTTTGATTGAAAACAAGCTGAAGGTCTGTAAATAAGCTGTGCAGTCTAAATAGCAAACTATCAACTCCCAGGAAAGCAATTGTAAAGCTCAGTGATAGGTTTGTTTTTTAAAAAAAAAAATTAAAAAAAACACAACAACCCCTCATTCTTTGTGGCACCGGAAAGCAGCTGATTTCCATCTAGGTTGATCATCCCATAATACTAGTGTATTTCTTGGTGAAATGATGTGTTTTACACAAGCTGGATCTTCATCACAAAACTACAGAATATGATTGTGTCTTATTGCATTTGTAGCCCAACTTTGCTTCAATGAAATGACAGCGATATACACGGGTCTCTTCTTCCATTATTTTATCTAATGGGAATCCTTTGAAGGAGGTTAGGGTGAGACATAATGAAGTGAGACATTATTCTATTATGAAGCATTCCTATATTATTACATGTCAATAATAGCATCCTGAAATCCAACATACTTAATTAAAACACTCGATTGTCCTCACAGCAACTCTGAGAAGTAATTTGCCAGTATATCTATCTATTTTGCACATGTGGAACTGAGTCAGAAAGAATCCTTTACTTATAGAAATAACTGGGGATCGTGGCAATAAACTGAAAAAATATTGGAGGGAATATGTCCAACTAAATTTAAAAGCTCAGAAAATGTAAATCAATAAGGAAACCTAATGGCCCCGATGCACCTGTGGTTAGGGATAGGCAAATCAGTCAGTTTTGGCTTTTCCCAGTTTCTCATTTTTCCAAGCTTAAATTCAGCCCTCCCACATTCAGTCCTCCCACTGACTCAAATTCCTCCCCTCCCCATCCCTACCAGTGGCCTTGTGAGCTGTGTATGGCAAGTAATCTCATAAATGAATGTGCTCTTGCGCAGGATTTGAGAGATCAATCAAACAAGTTCAGCAAGTTCAAGAGGACCTGAATGAACATCACAGGGTGGAAGGACTTCTTCTAGATATGCCACCAACATAATTTATGAATTTGGTTTACCTTTACCTGGGATTCACAGAAAAGCTCAATGGAGTTTGTTAGTCAAGCTGTGATGTTGGTATTATCTGTCTCTCACAAGCACTGGAAGTCCTCTTTGGAGTCCAGAGATGGTTAAGAAACTCTGTGTGGTGAAGCTGTTAGGACTTGGGTCTGGAATTGCCAGTGATAAATCAACTTTTGAAATAGGATGCTTGGGAGAAATATCAAGGCAAAACTGAGAGAAGCAAATAGGGTAGAAGCAAAATTTTGCAAAGGGTCTGCCCGTGAGCATCTTTATCTAGGTGCACCTCCACATCAGCTGTGTGCACAAATCTTCTGTGCCGGAACATTGTAATTAGTTCTGGTTCATTTCATTGAAATGTAAATTCATCCCAAAAAAATATTCTCAGTATGAAATTGTGTCCCATCCCAGTGAACAGATTTACAAAACTCAATCCACATGGATGATCACGTTTTCACAACCATCCTGACATGTTAAAACAAAATTTGTTCTATAGGATTTTGAAAGTAATGCTCTAAGAATCTTTCACCATGTGATTCCCCCTCCCAGCTGCACAGCCTGTACTAGAATGAAATGGCAAGCCATGTTTTCTTTTTTTTAAAAAACCAACCAGTAATAACTGTTAATTCTTTATGGTACAAATGCAGCATCTGTGTTGTGTTAAATTCCCATAGAGGGGGAGAGAAAGACAGAATGTGTCCCTTGGCTTTATGTGTAGAGTACATTATTGAAAAATATTAGTTCTAAGACTCCAAGTTGAAAAAGGGCACCACTGAATCGAAAAAGAATATGGATAGCTTTAATATGCTCTGTGATGAGTTACAAGCTGTAAAGTATACTGTTATTTAATGAACATTGTGTTGTGTGGAATTTTGAAGCAATCTCCCTCAGAAAATTCAGTTTTATATTACTTTGAGGTAAAAAATTTAAAGACAAAAATAAAATGGGAAGTAATGAAAATCTTCTGTGGAAAGGGAGTTAGAGTAAGTGGGGCAGAAAAAGCAACACCTGTGAAATCCAAAGGTAGGTTATGTATTGAGTGACAGGGGTCAGTTCAACCTGACATGTCTCCCACCATGACAAAAGTGTGGTGGGTCCTTATCCGAGAGTTGTTTGCAGATAAAGCAGCCTTGATAGTGCACTCTGAGGAAGCTCTACAGAGACCCATCAACCGTTATGCCCAAGCTTGCAGAGAGTTTGGCTTTACCATTAAACTGACAAAGACCAACATTCTGGATTTGGACATTACCAGCACTCCATGCATCAGCATTGGTGAGCACATGCTTGAGGTGGTAGATGTTTTTGTCTACTTGGGTTCCTCCATAACCAACAACCTCTCCATCAACACTGAGCTGGACAAGCATATTGGCAAGGCAGCTACAGCAATGACTCACCTCTCCAAAAGGTTATGGGAGAATGTGATGCTGACGTCCAATACCAACATGAAAGTCTACCAGGCTTGCGTGTCGAATATGCTGCTTTATGGAAGTGAGTCATGGGTAACTTGCAGCTGCCAGGAGCAGCACCTCAATGCCTTCCACATGTGTTGTGTCAAGGAGATATGGGGCATCACATGGCAGGACAAACAAAGGTGTGCTCTTCCAAGCCCACATTCCCAGCATGTTCTCGCTCCTGTCTCGGCAACATCTATGCTGGCTTGGTCATGTCAACAGAATGGAAGATGGCAGGATCTGCAAGGATGTGTTCTATGGGGAGCTGGCTTCAGGCACCAGGTCCATTGCCACACCAACTCTGTGTTACAAATATATCTGCAAGTGTGACATGAAGGTTGGCAACATCAACCCTGCTATGTGAGAATCCCTTGCAGATGACAACAGTGCCTGCACACAGACACACAGGTTGTGTATCCATAGCAGTGGCCAGAGGAGAATTAAACCACTGGGAGGAGCACAGAGAGAAGAAATGCCACAGTGCATCCGCAGCAGCACAACCAGGCCTCTGCTCTTTTGATTTCCATAAAAGTGCTTCCTTAAATTCCCCCACCCCACCCCTTTGGCATACTGGATGTGGAAGCAAATCAGTGCACAACTGATCTCACTGATTTTCACACATAGTGCGGGAACAATGTAAGATCTGAGTCATTCTTGTATCATGTCATTCATTTTTAAACAGGTCAGTTCTGCTGTGAGATGCTGTAGACAGTTTCAACCAGAGCTGACCTAAACTTTCTGTAAGATTTTTCTTTTCTATCACTGCCCTAGAAAAAAAATCCAGAAAAAAAAGAAAAAATTTTGGGGGCAATGGACCTAATGGTTTGGGACACCAATAGTTCTAGGGCATTGTGACGAATGCAAAATGCTGGCCTGCGGACTGCCAACACAGAAGGAAGTTGGATAGTGGGCACTGCTAACTGTGAGCCTGCTACTGGAGAAGTTATCCTCCCCTCTGGAGAATTTCATTGAAATTGTCCCAGCACCTTCCCTGCACACAAATCCAGTTTGGAGAGGCAATCTGCACACAGCAGAGTAGCACAATTCTAGATTTGTGTCTGGGCCTAATTCATAGTGCTGGGGATTTCCTATGGCTTAGGGTCAGAATACTTAAAGGATCACATTTTCTCATAAGAGCTTGGCAGCCCATATGAGAGGTTCTCCTGAATATCCCTCAAACATCCAAGCTGTGTTGGGTTGAGATGCAGAAGAGGGCCTTCTCTGTAGCCACATCTATATTGCTTCTTCCATGATGTTCCTTCACTGCCTTATGAATACATTTTTATTCTGTTCATTTGAGTTGTTTCAGTGTTGTTGTTTTTTATGCAATCAGGATTATCTCCCATATTGGTCTCCCTTTTAGCTTTTGAGTTGAGTTGTGCACTATAATTACTGCTTTTTAAAATGCAGAAAGGCGGAATACACACACACACACACACACACACACACACACACACTATTATATATAAACTCTATGTGGCAGGTCTGAAAATGAAGCTATGCCTCTTCTTTTGTAATTTCCATTATAACACCTTGATTCCTGCATGTGTGCTCTAATTGCTTCCTCCTCAGTATAAACTGAAATGGGATTTAACACAAAGTTACCAGCAGTAAACAAAGAGTGAATGCTAATGCAGATATGCTCCAACATCTCTGTTGTACTTGCTGGTAATTGGGTAATTGCACTGATCAATTTAAATGGCCCCATTATTATATGTTAAACACAATTTAGCTACAATTGATGCATCCAACAGTGGCTTTTGAGCATCCCAAGGAAATCACTATTGCAGCCGCATCCTATTCATATCTACTCAGAAGTAAACCTCTTTGAGTTCAATTCAGGGTTATTGTACTAACGGGGCCCTTGAAATAACCGTGAGGCACTGTATGAGGCATGTGGATGCTGTAAAAGTACTTTAATTCATCCACATATTCTGTGTGGACGCAATTATGATTGCTCAGTCACATTGAAATCAGGTCAACTTAAGCATGACTAACTTACTGTGTTTGGACCAGTAGCCAAGGATCATTCCTCTGGAATGGTTACAAGCTTGTAATATAAGCTCCTTTACCCACCTACTGCCACCCCAAGGTCTTTTTTTGATTTTCAAAGATTGATTGCTTCTTGCTTCGGTCATATATTGTGGCATGGTAGGCTTTGGGGACACATGAGTCAGGAAGCAAGATAAGAACTTTATTGTCTGTCCATGATGAACATCAAAGCCCCGTCCCTCTGTCCCCTAATTTCTTCTCCATCAGAGAGAAATGAACAAAGCATGTGCACAGTCTGAGTCAATGAACAAGAGGAATCTGTGGTGCTAAAGTTGACTTCCTCAAGGAAAGAGGGACATATCACCCTCTTTTCCAACTCTTTTCCTCTTCCTAAGCATTCACGCAAATACTCCAGGTGATGCTTGCCTCCTGCCTGACAGGAACCTAAAAGGGGGTTCCTTTTCCGTTTATGCCTTCCATCATCCCCAATAGCTAAGCAACCCTCTCCATATTTGAGCAGATCACACATTGTTGTTGTTTAGATATCTGTTCCCCCTTGAACACAACATAAAAAATGGGGTGTTTGTTTTTTAAAAAAGTTCGTTCTTCTCTGCTTATTCTGAAGATTGCTGTGTTGCCCCATGTCGGTTTCACATTAACTCAAGTTGTTCTGCTTTTAAGGGTTCTTTCTGCACTATACATTTAAAAGCAGTATCATGCCACTTTGAACACTCACGGCTTCTCCCAAGGAATCCTGGAAACTGTTGTCCATTAAATATGCTGTGTGGAAGAGTACCTCTTTCAGAACTGCAATTCTCAGAGTGATTTCGCAGTCAATCCCTCTTCACAGGGAACTCTGAGAATTGTAGCTCTGTGAGGGGAGTAGCAGCCTCCAAACAACTCCTGGTATCCTTAACAAATGTTTTCCAGGGTTCTTTGGGGAAAGCCGTGAAGTCATAAGATATTGATTTAAATGTACATCGCAGATAGGGCCCTGGTCTGGAATATGATTTTATCCAGCATGGAGTACTTGCATGCAATGCATATAGGAAGCTGTTATGTACCAAGTCAGACAATTTGTGCATCAATCCAGTTACAACTGGCACTGACTCTTTTAGGTCCTGGGGAGATTTTTTCCCACCAGTTTCCACCTTATCACCTGGGGACTGAACCTGGGGCTTTCTGAATGCAAACGTTAGGCAGAACCTGCAAAGGAAAATACATTTTGTAAGCATGATAAATAATGGACCCGAAATATAGATGGAGTAATGAAAAGCAGTGGGTGGGAGGGTTTGGGGCTTCAGCCGATTGTCCTGTGGAAGCCTCACACAGTCAGTCTTTTAAGCCTCGTTGCCAGGCTGGGCAGCGCAGCAGCTAATACCCAGCTGCCCATTGAAGGCATTCAAATGGCCCAATCAAAGTGGCATTCTTTGGGGACTGAGGGGAATTCCCCAAGAATTGCTGGCAGACGGGTATGCTCTGACTGCTGGTGATGAAGGCAGAGTGTGAGTGGCTGCAACCACACATACAACCTGTCATGGGGTGTCTGCCACCGAGCTGTTGTCCCCTTAACCAGTGTTCAGCTATATTATAAACTCAGAATCAGTTATCTGAAGAAGTGTTGTTGTGTGTGTGTGTGGCCCAAATGTAAAATGAAATTCTGCACATGCCTCTAGCACTGAGACTTACTGGGCATAAATGATTCTGGGGTTTGTTTGTTTTTAATATGAGATGCTTATTCTCATCAAAACAGTTATTGGCCATTTTGAAACTACATGAACTACAAATCCAGCAGCTTTCTAGGCAGACACAGGGAAGTTATTTCTTTAATGTTATCCATTTACTCGCAATAAAACTCTCATGAAGCTCACTTCGAAACTCTCTTTGATTGATATAGGACCAGACTACCTGACCAAGAGGCTGTTTGTTTGACCCTTTCTGTTTGGTTCAGTTTTCTCACAGTCCAGATCTAAAAGCCCTTCTTAATCCTAGGTGTGCTCCTTTGGCAAGGGGAGCAATCGTATATTACAACAGAAAATTCTCCAGGGGCAAGGGTGCCAAAGCATGCACAACATTTTCACTGTGGGTGCCCAGCAGGGTAATCCAATGCGGCACATGCATTATGTCATACGGCATGCCAAGGCCTGATGTGGCCTGTGATACCCTCTGAAAGGCTGAGGAATTCCCCAACTGGCCTTTCAGAGGGTCCAGTGGGGCTCGTCGCAGCTGCAGGAGGGTCCGATAAGGCCCATTGCAACTTGTGACATCATGTGCTTGCCACAACGTGCTGTGTGACATCATGCATGCAACTTGTGTGGTGTCACATGCCAAGCACCCACAATATGGGGCAGAACCTGTAACTAAAGCATATTTGTATGGCACCATCAGAGTACATGCAAAAAACATTAAGGGCTGGGGGGGGGACCTCTTGGAAATACAGTGGTACCTCGGGTTACATACGCTTCAGGTTACATATGCTTCAGGTTACACACTCCGCTAACTCAGAAATAGTGCTTCAGGTTAAGAACTTTGCTTCAGGATAAGAACAGAAATTGGGCTCCAGCACTGCGGCAGCAGCAGGAGGCCCCATTAGCTAAAGTGGTGCTTCAGGTAAAGAACAGTTTCAGGTTAAGAACGGACCTCCGGAACGAATTAAGTACTTAACCCAAGGTACCACTGTAACCAAAAGCCCTCCCTTAGACTTTTTTTTTTTTTTTTTTTTTTGGAAACTGAGTAGCATTGCCACCCGCAAGGTTACAGTAATTGTCTTATATTCCCAAAGATATCACAGCATGATTTTCACTCTTTCACATCATGACTTTTACTTCCCATGACTTCTGCACTTCCGTGAATCCATGAAAAAAGCTCTTTGAAGTGTTTGCTACATAACATCTCCATATTACTCACAATTGCATTGTTGGCAATCATTAGACTCCTACCAAATTGTGTTGTTCTTTTTAAAGGTAATAATGGTGGATTGAAGCACAGCTTAGTATTTGCCATGGTTTTTTGTTTTTTTTTAAAATCCAGCCATTAAAATGTGCCTCCTTAAAAGCAACTACCTGCAATTCTACCCATGTTTTGTTGGAAGCAATTCTCACTCTTTTCTATGGTACTTACTCCCTAGTCTGTGAGTGTGTTTAAGATAGCAGTTTTTTAAAAAACAAACATGATGGAAGCTTTCTAATTTTTGCTCACTTTAATTTTAACAATCACTTGTTTTCATGATGAGTAGAGATACTGGTTGACTTGTTGATATTTTTTACTTCATCTTGTTTCTCTGCTGAAGTTGTATATAGTAGCCTTTCTCATTTCTCCTGGTAATCCACCAGGATCTCTAAAAATACAAACAATGCTATTTCTTTCCATATCTTAGCAACATGTATAAATAATTTAGCAGTTTTTGAGCACAATGCACTCCACACTTATTGACCCCTGTAGTAACCTCTCCTCTAGTGAGTTAAAGACTTTGTTTTAAAAAACCTAAGTATGCTGAAGGAATTTCAGACAGGCATGAACAGAGATCATTTCCATATATACAAATAATTCTCCATGTAACCTTGGGGAAGACTAGCTACTTTTCAAATATTTGAAAAATGAAACTTGATAATGTATCAACTTACTATTCTCATTCTTCCGCTCCATCTCTGTCCAGTCCATTTTGAATATCAATTCATTTATTTATTTGGTAGCTTGTTTGCAATTCTGCTTTGGTGCCTTTCATTTTGAGGAAATATAATTTCTTCATCCACACATTCAAACTCCAGAGTCAAGATATTTTGACTTGGGTATTTTGGCAGTTTAAATCATGTGCAGTCATTGTATCTCAGGTCATGTGCAACCAAGAGTATTGTTTATATTGCTATGCAAAGCTGAAGTAATAGTTTTACCAGACAACAAATTTGCAGTATGGTTTCTTCCTTATGCTGACTTGGATACAGACTTTGCTTCCACCAGTGGACAGCTAAGTGATTTTGACTGATTTCCCCCCTCTCCCTGCAGCCCCACCCACCCATCAACCCAGCACCATCTTCCAGACTCTTTTGAAGGGTTAAGGTACCCCAGTATGGGAGGTGGAGCTGGTGACTGAAGGGACACCAGGGAGAAATTGGCAAAAATCACCTCATCCCCTCTGCCAGCAGGATCTCTCTACTGAACTAAAAGCTTTTCTTGGACTGAAATAGTCTTTATGTCAAAGGAAGCTAACATCTGGATCCAGCCCAGTGTTGTTTGAAGGGGTGAGAATGAGTAAGGCTTAAAACATTAAATGAATCGAACAAACAGTAGGATTAATGATCTTTTAAATATCTTTTATGTTTCCCAACGTTTTCTCACATGATGAAATAGGGAAAATATAGGGAAAAGCTAGCTACCCTGCTGTTGGATCCACGCATCATGTGCAAAGCTGCCCTAACAATCGGATTATAAATAGATTAAGAAGGTTATTAATCTTAATAGACACTTCTGTTATGCTTTGAGGTATATACCTAAACTTGCAATGTGTGAACGCAACAGACTTTTGCAAACATATATATCACACAGATACTCTCGAAAGAAGTAGTGACCTCCTGGCTTTCAGTTGGTGGCAATCCCATTATTGCTGCCTTACAATGTGTGAAGCTATTCTAATTTATGTAAATGGGGGGGGCATGAATTCCCATACCCTTTATGTGCTGTGGTAATATTTGATAGTTATATTTCAAACTGGTATAATTTAATAGATTGCATCCATATCTTTAAAAAAAATATGATCAGAGACCTAGCTTGAATAGTCTGAGGTAAATGTCTAGGCAACCCCTGTCCCTCATCTATATTATTCAGAAAACAATCAGTTATCTAAGAAGGTTAGTGTAAAAATCAATAAGACAACACTCACAATATATTTTGCACATAAGAAACATGATAGAAGTTATAAATAAGAATGGGTAGATCAGTGATTCACATCATATTCCGTATGCCTCACATCTGAAATTGTCTAGCGGCAATGCTATTTTGCCAAGCTAAAATAAATTTCATTATTTTGGGGTTGAAATTATGATGCTATCCTACTATTTATGCCCGCCCCTCCCTTTTTCTTGGTATTTGTTGTTTTTATTAAAGATACATTATTCAGCTTTGCCTGCACCATACATTTATATATAATCCTGGAAAGGGCATTGCTCTAAAAATTTTATACCTAAAGATCGCAGTGAGAGATTTGATTGATTAGTTAATACTATCTGCTATTTGAAGCACTAACCCTGAAGGCAATAAATAAAACATATGGTATTAAAACCACACCACATAGTTAATACAGGCTCACGTGTCAAAGCATTCATTGCCAGTGAAATTTTACTAATGGATCTGAACAGTACCCATCAGTGTGATTTCACTGGCAACTAAAAGCCGTTTTCTTTATTCTGGTCTTGAGGATAACTGAGTCATACGGGTCTTTAATCTTCTGCTAGAGTGAGATGTCTAAACTTCAATATGTCTTTGAAATAAGTGGCAGTGTCGTGTGTGTGTGTGTGTGTGTGTGTGTGTTCAGAAAGAAATCTTCTAAGGTCAGGGTTGATTTTGTATTTCTAGATCAATATTAAAGATAATCATACAGTACCTCTGAGTTGTGCCACATCTGACCTTGAAGCAGTAGATTATTGTTCAATAAGAGTCAGAAATGTTTAATCTCCTCATGATGGGTTTGCCTAATTTTAAAATATATACAGCCACATTGGCTTCATCTGTAACTAGTGTGGAGGTACAAAAGGTAAACAAAAGTGACAGGATAGGAAAGCCCTCATTAATCGAACTCAAGGTCTCCTTATGGACCTTAATGGCTGTCGTCGATCCTTTTAACTGTGATGTTAACCTACACACACACACACAATTTCTTTTCTGTTTATTGCGTGGCAAAGAGAAAGGAAATGGGATTTATTCAAGTCTGAACTGAAATCATAGCAAAACCACACATTTGTTATATACCGTATTTTTTCGTGTATAAGATGCCCCCATGTATAAGGCGTCCCCTATTTTGGGGGACTCCAAATTAAGAAAACACCCCTCAGCACTACCTGTGTATAAGACGAGCTCCATTTTTAAGCATAATTTTTTGGGTAAAAAAACCCACCTAGTCTTATACATGGAAAAATACAATATGTTTTCTTAGGATTTAAGAAGAAGAAAAAGATCAATTGGAGTACATTTTTATTTAGTCTAGTAAATTAAGCTTAAATTCTGCCAATAGAGATACACTTAGAAAACCTCTGCAAGACTGGTCTAATTGTGTGACATACCAGTTGAACTCCTGCTGTCCTACATTCAATCTCTGATATGCTTTTGCATGCTGCAGGCTGTGTTGGGGGCCAAGTTCCAAAGTTACAATTATATGACTGACTGAGATTTATTTTCAAGCTACCACCACCCCTTGGAAACTGTTGCTGTTTTTATGAAGACTGTTTTGTCCTCTTTCCAAATCGGGATTTTGAGTTCAGAAACGACAATTCATGTACGCAACGAAAGCAGCAAGGATACTACTGGCCCAGAGATGGAAAGAAGATAAAGTTCCAACCACAGAGGAGAGGCTGATGAAGATGATGGACTATGCTGAAATGGCGAAACTGACTGGGAAAATCAGAAACCAGGAAGAGAAGAATTTCAAGAAGGAATGGGGAAAATTTATAATGTACTTAAGAGAACACTGTAAACTACTAAAAGAAACTTTGGCAGGATTTGAGTAATGCTTGTAATGTATTAAAAAACTCTGGAAAAAATGTATTATTATTATTTTTAACAAATTAGAGAAATTAGGATAAGCAGATAAAAACAAAATTGATAATTGCAGCCACGGAAGGGTGGAGGGACGTCAAAGGATTCAGAGAATCCTAAATGAGGAGGTGAATGATATGCCTGAATTTAAATTTGCTATGTAAAACTTAATAAAAATATATATTTAAATAAGTAAGTAAATTTTCTATGTGAAATTCAGTGGTCACATAATGACATCCTTTGCCCTGAAAGAAGGCTCTTTGTTTCAATAGCTGCTTCTGTCAGAGGAGCAGGGAGGCAGCCCCCACCCCACCTCCCATACTGCTCCAAAGGGTCTCCTAATCCGCTACAACAGGGTTGGGGTGGAGTGGAGGGGGGAACTGGTGAAGATCCCGTCCCTCTCCATTCTGGTAATGGAAGTATCACTGGATCAAATTGGCTTCCATGAGCAGGAAAGTTGCGTGCTGAGGTCCCCCAAAACACCCTTATCCCAAATAACTCACACTTCACACATAATTTTTGTTTAAGGTTTTTGGCATAATTTTTTGGCCACAACTTTATTATCATACAAAATTGTGAGTGGTTGCTTAGGCATTGGTTAAGACTAGCTGTCCCCCCGCCATGGGGACAGCACTGACTTCCGGATTCCAGCGAAAGCCAGTGTGGAGGAACAAGATCAGGGGATAACTGGAGCTGCGACACAGACCCTCAGCTTCTCCCCACATGCTCCTAGGGGCTTACACGGCCCAAACCCGATTCCAGGGGTTTGGACGAAAGGATGGTAAGCCCCTGAATTCCTTTAACGGAATTCCCGTGCAGCAGCATCACCTGAGGGGCAGGCACAGCCAATCCATACCCCTCCACCAACCAATTTAAACCAATGCCTAACCGCCAACCTTACAAGTTGTGACGATTTGCTACGCGGTAGGCAAAAACCAGATGGCACACACTAATCAGCCAAATGGCAAAATTCCTACCAGGCCCTCGCACCAATGCAAACGACCCCATGACAGGCATAGCAAGGTCAAGCGGAAGCCCAACAAGGGAGGGCGGGCGGGTGATCCGATGCCCACAGCGAAAGAGAAAGCAACTCTCTGTGGGCCTTCCTTAAATATCCTCTGATCTCCACCCCCAAAGTGGCAACATACAAATTGCCCCAGCAACACCATCACCAATCCTTGCCAGGCCCTTTCCTTCAATTTTGCCTGGCAACTACAGGGTGCTTTGCCTAGCCCCAGCCGCAACACGTGCTCTCCTTTAATGAGAACACGCTTTGCGTGCTGAGGTCCCCCAAAACACCCTTATCCCAAATAACTCACACTTCACACATAATTTTTGTTTAAGGTTTTTGGCATAATTTTTTGGCCACAACTTTATTATCATACAAAATTGTGAGTGGTTGCTTAGGCATTGGTTAAGACTAGCTGTCCCCCCGCCATGGGGACAGCACTGACTTCCGGATTCCAGCGAAAGCCAGTGTGGAGGAACAAGATCAGGGGATAACTGGAGCTGCGACACAGACCCTCAGCTTCTCCCCACATGCTCCTAGGGGCTTACACGGCCCAAACCCGATTCCAGGGGTTTGGACGAAAGGATGGTAAGCCCCTGAATTCCTTTAACGGAATTCCCGTGCAGCAGCATCACCTGAGGGGCAGGCACAGCCAATCCATACCCCTCCACCAACCAATTTAAACCAATGCCTAACCGCCACCTGAGCCCTTACGCTCACCGCCAACCACTCACAAACCTAAACACACTCTCAACTTAGCCACCACTGACCTCAACCATACATCATTCCCAACAGAGGTAAGATGAACACCATCAAACCTGTAGCAATCAGTGGCTTTAACATTAATATCTGGGTGGGGAATCACAAGCCCACCCAGATCAGACACCAGCTTGCTCGCAGCTGAATTAATACGCTTTCGCACCCTTTCGGTGGCCGCAGGGCAGGGACTACCCCTCCAGATGCAACGCTGAAGCAACTGTGACCAAATTAGCTTAGTAGCGGGCACCAAGGCCGCCAGGTCCCTCAAATCCTGCAAAATAACAGCACGTAAAACATAACAGGAAAAAGAAACCATATCATTTTCCCCAAGCTGCACCACAATCGCCGTAGGGGGGCCCTCCAGAAGAACACGCCTCTGCATTAGCGGTAAGAACTCCTTCCACCGCATCCCCCTTCTGGAGATCCAGGACACTCGCACGTGCTGCGGAAGGCCGAGGCCAACTCCCAGTTCAGATTGCCGAGCTCTGCAAGCGGCCCAATGCACAATACTGTGCCCCACTATCCAAACCCGGACAGTGGGTAGACCTAGGGTAAAACAAAAGATGTGAGTACACGAGATCAACACCATTTCCGCACATAACCCTTATATGCGTCCGACTTCCAGCGACCCAGGTCTTTAATCCTCCTTGCCGACAAGCCCCAATGGGCGGCTGTTGTTGCAGCCCCAATCCTGAAGGAATGCGGAGCAAACTCAGAGGCTGCATGGCCACAAGCAGCAACGACCCTGCGCAAAACACCAGTGAATTGATGGCGTGCCAATGGACGCCCATCTTCATGAATGAACAGGGCCCCTCCCCCAGGAGGCCGCAACGCCATATATTTCTGGAGATCCTTGACTGGGCAAGGGCCCCCTAGCCCAGTTGCTGGGAGCCGAATAACTGCCCCTCTACCCAGTTGATCAGTTTTGGAACTCCTGACAAGGATCTGCAATTCTGACTGAGACAAGCTCACGTCCTGCAGCAACAAACCTCTCGAACCTCCATCCTGCTTAGGTTCACACACCACCTCCCCAACCCTCAGGGCTCCAAAAAAGGCTAACGAATAGGCTGCGGAAAATAACCGCGCCTCAAACCTGGACCAACAGATGCCCTTTAGTTTACTTCGCATCCTGGTCAACAATCCAAACGTTATAGGCCTCCTTGTAGCTGGTCTGGAGGGGCAAAGCCTCCCCCACCCCTCCAAAGCCTTGCGCACCACGAACTTCCCACATGGATCATTATTAAAATAAACTTTGCTAAAGAAGGAAATTGCAGCCGCATGCAATCTCAGCGTCCTGGCTGCCCTCCGCATCTGAAATAGATGCGCCAAATATTGGAGCACCTGTGCAGTAGAATGAGGTGTGCATGTTCCCCCTACCACGGATTGCCCAGTGAAATGCAAAAAATCGGTCCAAGCCTTCTTATAGGACCTCAATGTGGAGGGGGCAATAGATGCAGCTACTCCCTGTAAAACTAAGTGCTGCCAAGGTTCCAGAGATGATCCGGGAAAAATTCCGGACGGTCTCGAGCCACTGGCGCCAGGGACCTGAACCGCTGCATCTGAAAACGGGACAGAGCATCAGCAATCTCGTTAGACACTCCAGGAACAAAACGAGCAGAAAATACAATGTTAAAACGTAAGCAATGCAAAACAAAGACCCTCAGCAGGGCTGATACCCTAGGTGATCGTGAAGACTGCTTGGCTAGCACGTTCACCACCGCCAGGTTATCTGTCCAAAAACATACACGACGGTCCCTGAAATGCTCGACCCATAAATGGACTGCCACTACAATGGGAAAAAACTCAAGAAAAGTTAAGTCCCGAGTTATAGCTTCCCCACGCCAAGCTGAAGGCCAACGCTCGGCACACCACCTGCCATCCCAATACAAACCAAAACCCAACGACCCCGCAGCATCAGAGTGCACCTGAAAATCGGTATAAAGGTTCAAGGTGTCCTGCCAAAGAGACACCCCATTGAATTCCTCCAGGAATTCCAACCAAATACGAAGGTCAGCACGCACCTGAGCTGACAGGCGCACCCTATGCCTCGGGGACCTCAAACCTGACATAAGCCTGGCCAAGCGGGAACAGAAAGGTCGCCCTGGGGCGATCACCCTGCAAGCAAAGTTTAGGTGGCCCAGCAAGGACTGCAGCTGCCGCAGAGTAACTTTTTTCATGGGAATGAGTTCAGCGATGACGCCCTTCAGCGTGAGTATCTTATCCGCCGGCAAACTGGAAGTTTGCGCCACCGTATCCAACGAAATACCCAGGTAAGTCAGCTGCGTAGAAGGACCTTCAGTTTTCTCCGCAGCTAACGGCACGCCCAGTTCCTCGGTTAAGGCAGCAAAGGCCTGCAGCAACACCACGCAATTCCCCGTATCGCTAGCTGAGGCCAATAAAAAACCATCCAAATAATGAGTGACTCCGCCCAAACCAGTTCTTTTGCGCAGAGCCCAGTCCAGAAATGAACTAAAACACTCGAAGGCCGCACAGGCTACCGAGCAGCCCATGGGCATGGCCTTATCAAAGTAAAATTCCCCGTCGAACTGAAATCCCAGCAACCAGAAGTCATCAGGATGAATTGGAAGCAGCCGAAATGCAGACTCAATGTCACATTTGGCTAGCAGGGCACCCTGTCCAAATTTTCTTATCATTTTGATCGCTTGATCAAGCGAGGCATACTTCACCGAACAAAGCTCCGGGGGAATAACATCATTTACTGATGTGCCCCTAGGGTGTGAAAGGTTGTGTATCAGGCGAAATTCCCCCGGAGCTTTTTTAGGAACCATACCTAAGGGTGAAATATGCAGATTAGGAAAGGGTGGAACGGCAAAAGGGCCTGCCATACGGCGTAGAGCCAGTTCTTTCCCAATTTTCTTACGCGCCACGTCAGGCATATCCTTCACAGACTTCTGGTTTGAAGGGTTTCTAGCTACAGGATTTGCCGCCACTGGGATTCGAAAACCCAGGGAAAAACCGTCACGCAAATAAGATGCTAAGAGGGTATAACTGTAACAATGACAACAACGGCTGTAGCCTAACCGGGGTATGAGCTAAGGAGGAAGGTACACTATTTTCCTGCACCGGCGGCTGCAGCCTGGGGCGCGGCTTTCGGGGGCTGCTGTGAGCCCCACCCCTTCCGAAAGGGCCGTCGAACCCCTGCACAGGCAGAAGCTGGATGGTTCCCTGAACACTTCTCACAACTATGAGAATATCTGCAGAATTGGCGCTGACAGGTTCCTTTGTTAAAATCCCAACAAAAGAACTTGCGACCCGTCTTAGCTGGCACAATCCTAGTTTTTTGCGATTCAGGGATCTTATTGTCAATACGTGGAGCCACATAAGTGGTCCATACATCTAAATCCTTTCGGTCCCAGCGGGCAGTGGGGATCTTGGCAGCCCTGCGTCTGAAATTCTCATCATAAGAAATCGCAGCAGACGCTCCAGCCATCGTAAATGCTGAGCGAACTATGGACAAATAAACCCATAAATGCATGGACCTCCGTGGGTAGGCCGCTGCCACCACTCCAGCGAACACCTGGAAACTATCCAGCCATCGCTCGAAGGTCCTTTCAACCTTTGGCAAAACCACCCTCTTTTTCGTGGCTGCCAAACCTCTATCCTGGGAGTCCTGACACTCCTGAGGGGGTGCCAAGCTAAATATATCAATGTAACGGCCATCTAGAATCCTAGATCGCAGCTTTGTAGTCAAGTGGGCACCTGGTATAATATCCCTAGCTGAGTTGGTGGAAACTTTCACATCAGGCATGAGGACCCCTTCCAGACAGTCCTGCACCGCCCCATACTTTGCCCTGTGAGAGTTTGCCCTCCGCTCCCAAGCCCATTTTGGAAGTCCCGATGTCTCCCCAAAGCCCCAGTATAGCGAAAGCGAAGCTTCCTCATCACTACTGGAGGTTTGAGACGAAGTACCTGCGGAAGAGGATGAGGTGTCTCTCCGTCTCCTCTTGGCACGCTTCTTGGAACTCTTTTTCCGGCGACGGAGCCCACCAGAAGAGGACTTTGGAGGGAGAGGAAGGCTGTCCTCCACCGAAGACTCAGATGCGTCGCCTTGCAGCACAACGCCTGGAACTGACTGAGAAGAGACTACAGGTGAATGACCAGGAACAGACCTCACCACTGATGAGGACTGTACAACTGAACCCCGTGCCGCCCGAATCCGGGCGGATGACCTCCGCCTGGTCGGACCCCTGGGGCCGCCCCGTACCCTTGGCGCTGCAGCCTGGGAGACAGGTGAGACCGACGACTGGGACAATTGATTAGTACGCGAAAGACCCCCAGCTAACAAATCCTCCCCCTCATCTTCAGCCGAAGATGACACCGAAGGAGGTGCGTCAACAGGCGGAGCTGGACTAGCAGAAGAAGTCGTCGGAGTCGAGCAGCGTTGAATCAAACCATCCATTTCAGCCTCAACACGTGCTAACACCACTGGGTCACTGGCCAAGCCAGTGACCATGGACTGAAGGCGTCTCAAAGATCGCTGTGGCACTGGAGAACGCAAAGCTTGGGACGGGCCTTTTATGGGCCGCTTCGCTGAGGAAGCGAGATCAAGCCTCCGTGACACCTTCTTCTTTGGAGCCATACCTGCTACTAGTAAAAAAGACAAATAATAGAATTAATGCAAGGCTACACCAGTGCTCTTTGTTATAATGAATAGTCAATCAGCCTGAAAAACAATCAATCCCGATAGGTGCAACTATATGGCTCACCAGCAGGTGGCGCAGCCAGTAATCAAGGCCAATGGTATAGCTGCGTTTCAATAAACGGCCACTAGAGGCCAGCACGCAATGAGGAGGCAGTAGAAAATGGCGCTCCCGCCAAAATTCCCCAAAATGGAGGCCTCCCAACTGACTTCAGGCAGAAGGCCTCCCCCAATGCCCAAAGCAGGCCGCAAGCAGGCCTCCAACCACCAAAGCCGCTGTGCGCGCTAAGCGCCACCGGCTAAAGCTGGAACGTCCGAGGAGGGCCCCCCCGCAGCCTAAAACGGCCCAACTCCGCAGGCCGCAGGCGCCGAAGCGCGGCAAAAGCCGCTACCGCTCGGAGCCGGGTGGGGGGGGTGCCCAAATAGGCCCCGAGCCCAAGGCACGTCCCACGGCCTCCCCCAGCTCCCCCAGGCACTCCCCGCTATACCCGGGCCAAGAGGGGAAAGGCTTGACTAAGCCTCCCCAAGCCCGGCCCGAACAGGGCCGAATAAGCAAGCGCCGAGCGCCGCGTGCGAATCGGCGGCTCCAACGGCGCCTGCGCGCCAGCCGGCCCGCCCCGGCTAGTAAGAGCGCGCCGAAGCGCGCGAAAAGGGGGCCGCCGCCGTGAGAGGCCAGGGGAGGACTACGGTAAGCACCCGCTTTTTTCTCTAGTAACCCTACGAAGTGGGGGGGGGAATGGTAAAGCTCCGAGGGCCCGAAGGTCAACCAGCCCCGTCCCCGGCGCCTCGGCTACGAACCGGGCCGAAAGGCCTAGGGTCCGCCCCCCCCTCCCGGCCACCCCCAGCAGCCCCACGGGACCAAAAGCCCACGAGGAAAGTTGGGGGGGGAAGGCTAGTAAAATGGAAACAAGAGTCAGAACAAAAACAAATAAAAATTGAAAACTAAAGACAAAGAACCTGGAAAATAAATTAAAGAAGGGGGGGATAGACTTTGGGGAGATAAACACAAAAGGCCAAGATCAAATAAATAAATAAAATAAAATAGGAGAAAATGAGGAATGAGATATAGATTTATACAACCGGTCTTTAGCTGTGTTCGATCCGATGCCCACAGCGAAAGAGAAAGCAACTCTCTGTGGGCCTTCCTTAAATATCCTCTGATCTCCACCCCCAAAGTGGCAACATACAAATTGCCCCAGCAACACCATCACCAATCCTTGCCAGGCCCTTTCCTTCAATTTTGCCTGGCAACTACAGGGTGCTTTGCCTAGCCCCAGCCGCAACACGTGCTCTCCTTTAATGAGAACACGCTGTATCATTGCATACAACCCAGTGTTACTAAAGAACAAACCATAAGGCACAAATTGTTGGTGAATTTTGTTTTACTATAGAGCATAACATTGTATTTGTACCTTTTCACACTTACCTGGTGGTAATTCAGTGGATTCACTTCTCTGTAGACATGCTATAGGGTTATGCTATGAACTATTCAAACGTAAGACCCATTTATTTCCATTGGTCTTACTCCCAGGTAAGTGTGTGTAGAGTTTCAGCCTGAAACTCACATTCTGTGCATCTCCATGGGAAACTTTCAACTTTAAGCTTGAGTGTGCAAATACACAGGGGGTGCTATATTTGGAAAGAATTCAATTCACGCTGAATACGGTAATTTGATTAGCTGACTGTTTTTATATTAGTATATATTAAATCTATTTTAGAGTATATTAAAAATATACTTGTCTAATTTGTCTGATGGTGTTGAGTTACAAAATTTGGAAGACTGTCTGCCTTTAAAAAGCACCATATTCTAAGTTATCTTTAGGCTTGTTCTAGCAGTGTAACCAGCTTGACAGTTCTCCAACAGCATTCTTCTATTAGGGAAATAGAAATACAAGAAATCTCATAAGAAATCTGTTATATTGGCTTTATTGAGTTATCAAGTGCATAAATGCACAGACATTAAAAAATGATGATGACAACTCCATATGAAATAGGGCCATTATAAGCAACGTACAGTATGACTTATGGGGGGAAATAAATTTCTTCAGATACAAATGCAGAACTAATATAGTTTATTATCAAAGAAAAAAGTTCTTTGACTGAATATAGGTGTACTTCTAAAACTGAAAAAAGAGATGCCTGTAATATTAATATTTCTGATTTATTTTTTTTAAAAAACCTCTATAATCTGGTGTGCCAGCATCACAATGTACAATATGGTGCACTTCTCATCAAAATAGATAATGGGGAGGGGAAGGGGAACGGAGGTGAAAAAAGGCATAGCCAAATCTATTCACAGCAATATAAAGAGAATAAACCAAGCTACAAAGTGGTCAACAGAGTTCTACTGGCGTTCTCTCTCCCTGGTTTTCCTCTGAGAACAATATATGTTAGGAGCTGTTGGTGTTACATCTGTCGGCTTTTTCTCCTGCATTAACTAGACCAGCCTGAATCATTTCCCACATATCATGAACATCAATAGGTCCTTCCTGCCATGGTTACTTGTCTACTTCCTTTCTCCCTTCTCAACATTGCTTCAACTTCAAGTGATTTTTGGAAAGGCTGACGAATAGATTAGAGTTTTGAACGGAGCTACCTGAAATTTACCATAGTATAACACTATCTAAAACAGAGGATTATGGCATTATTTTTGAGGCGTGTAATATCTATCTACTTGCAAGTAGAAGCTTGTTACAATATTCTTTGTGCTCAAAATGTTCAGATTTTGCATTATACTTCTTTAATGCTCATGAGGATCACTGTGATATAATAGCTTTAGCTGCTGCAAGTGTCAACAGTGAAGACAAAGTAGGTCAGCTAGATAATATCCTACCTTTGCTCACTCTCACCAAGTACCTTGGTTCTATCTGCCTGTTCCCTTGAGAGATTTGAGTAAATAATGAGTTGGGATTCGAGGACCCGATCCCCGCTTAGTGAAATGAAGACACACGGACACGTAATATAAGGTTAATGGGCAAGAAAAGGCCACAACTTTATTGATTACAGCAAGTGAAAAGGTATTGGCTTAGGCACTGGATCACGACAATTGACTCCACCCACTCGAAGAGGGGTGAGCCTAAAAAGGGGGTTTATTCACCAGTAGGTGGAGCCTGTTGATGGTAATCCAACTATAAGCTCTCCCCTGATGTCACCTAGGGTCGTGCCATGGCCCCCCGCCACACAGGCATCGAACAGGATCCACGACCGCCGGATTCCTTTAACAGAATACCCAAAATTGAAGGCGTAGGCAATGGCCACACCTAGCCCTTCCACACACCACAAACACCAAACGGCAGGCACAAACACACGCTGCCAGCACACACACACACGACTTAAAATTAGAGAGGAACAGGCAAGGACATTGGAAGGGAAAAGCGTACAAGCACCCTGGCCAACAAATTAAAATGTAAGGCAAACCCACTCAGTCACCCAGACCAGCCACGCAATCGGACGGGCAAGGGCAATAGAGGGAAAAACATACAAGCACCCTGGCCAAAATTAAAATAAAACGCACAGCCACCAAGGCAGAGGCAGGGGAAGGAAAGTGAGGAGACAAGGGAGGTAGAAAGACGGCACTCACACTCAGACCTCGCTGGGGGTGGAGAGACCACGTGCTGGGCAAGGGAACAAGCTGCAGCTTAAGAAAGGTAATTCACACTTAGACCGCCCAAACAAATCCAGCACCAGGAGTGGGGGGAAATAGAAGGTTAAATGTAGGTTTTTACACAGAAAAGAGGAAACAGCAAGACAGCAAGGCAAACCTGGATGCCTAGGTTTTAAAAAGCAGTAAAGCAATGAGCGCATGCAAGCCTCCTAAAATTAAAAAGGCAAGCCAGGAACCAGACAGCCTCCACACACACAAACACCCCCGACTCCAAACCTCATGGCTGAGCTCTTCCCTGCGATGACTCCTAGTTGACTCCAAGCTGACTCGCGACGGGAAGGTGGAAAATGAGGCCGCATGGCTGGCGCAGCAGCAAGTTGAGCTGCAAACCCCGCCCCCTCCAATCCACCCGATTGGGGGCTTACCTGTGGGTGAGGTGCGCCAGCCAGGTGAGTGGGGGGAGCAGGGGGCAATGCCCCCTGCATAAGGCAGACATCGGGTCCCGCCCACAACCCCTCCCCTCTTTGCAAGAGGATAGGCTTTTTTGAAGCCTAGCTACGGGTTAATTGGGAAGAAGTATCGATAGGAAATATCTGAAATATGAGGAAAAAGGAAAACTTGACTTGCTCTTCTTATCAACCTCACTTTTTCATTACAATAATGTCCACTAGTTTAATGTTATGCCGCCAAATGATACATCCTCATCAAAGCTATTCATTTTTGGAATGGAAAAGAGCGCACTTTATTATGCTAATGTTTTCAGCACTTTACTAGAAAAGAAATTGCATTTTCTTTATAAGTTTGGGGATCAACGCTCCCTATCGCTCCATGTTTGGTAGTTTGGCAGGCCTTCTCTGCCCTATGGGGAAGGTTTCTGGTTCAGGGATCAAAAGTGCATGAAGGAGATAGGAAAGGGGTCAATAAGAATTGGGGTGCGTACTCCCAATGGCTTCGCTCATGAGGATCATAGGAACATGCAAGCCCACTCACCACCAGCGGGTGGAATCTTGAGTGTAAACCACTCTGGGAATATTTTTGGCTGAACAACAGGGTACAACTTTCAGAAGACATGTGAAGGCAGCCCTGTATTGGAAGTTTTAAATGTTTCATGTTTCATTTTTAAATTATTATTGCAGTCATACCTCAGAAGGCAAACAGAATCCATTCTGGAAGTCTGTTCAACTTCCAAAACATTCGGGAACCAAACCACAGCTACCAATTGACTGCAGGAAGCTCCTGCAGCCAATCAGAAGCCGTGGAAGCCACAATGGATGTTCAGTTTCCAAAAAACTTTCGCAAACCAGTATAATCACTTCCAGGATTGTGGCATTTGGGAGCCAAAACGTTTGACTAGCAAGGCGTTTGACTTCTGATGTATGACTGTATTATTATATTCTGATGGAATGCTGCCAAGAGTGGCTGGGGCAACTCAGTCAGATGGGCAACATCATCATCATCATCATCATCATCATCATCATCATCATTATTATTATTATTGCTGCTGCTGCTGCTACAAGAAGTGAGATGATGATAGATAGATGCTCCCCTGAGCACAGGACAGTTAACTCTGCATCTCTATTCCCTCCACTGGAATTTTTGCACCAAATGGGTGTGCTTTCACCCCTTCTCCCTGTTTCATTAGTATATAGTACTGCTCCCCCCTTTAAGAGCTTATTTTTAGTATTTTGGGTTATGACTATATTAGGTGAAATACACCCTTGAATTTCTGCGTATATGTGGCACCACATTAATTAATTTGAAACTGGATATTTTTTCCACCCCACCTGCAATAAATAAATGCTTTTCTATTTCAAATTGAATTCTTGGCATGGATGTGAATTTCTGGGTTCTGTAAATTTTAGACACATTCTCAGGGTAACACAAAATTGATTTGCACAAAAGATCCGCATCTCAGACAACCACAGGTACATGGAAGTACATGGATACACATGTTCCCAGGCACATGTAATGTAAGGTGGCTTCTGATATGTCCTGTGCGTTACGCTGCACTAGCATAGGGCCAGGACTTTGCACATTATTTATTTACTATAGATATTTATAAACCATATTTCTGGTTCACATCCACCCAAGGCAGAAAACAGCAGTGCAGCAATAAAAATGCAATGATATAGTACAGGATTGTATATATTGCAATATTAATATAATAATAAAACTTTAAAATGGAAAAAAGTACAAAAAACTAATAATAATCTAACAATACTTCTGAATTTCTCTCCCTTAAAAGTGAATCAAGCACCAACATTATCACATTTTCAATGTTTGTTAAAACTTTTGCTTTCCCTAAGCCTTCCCAAATTAGCCTATTTTACATCTGACATTTTAATTCTTGTTGATTTTTTTTTTTTTACATTTTAACACTTTTATGATTGTTTATCTATTTTATGTATTCTCACTATTTGGGTATTCTGTAAATGTAGAGTGGTATACATTCTAAAATAAAATAAAATACATTCCACTAGTATAAAACTAATGCCCAAACTACAGCAGTGGTAAAGCAGTAAAACAGGGGCATGTACAAAATCCACATGAATTAATAGCCATTTAAAACAGATAGACTTAAAACCCTTTTTTGAAAACTATGGGTGAAAGGGCCAACCATACATATCTCAGTAAGGAAATTAGGTAAGGTGGATACCATGATTGAGAAGGTCCAATCTCCAGAGCTCACCAAACTAATTGATTTCAAAGGTGGGTCAATGAAGAGGTTGTCTAATGCCAACCATAAAACCTGAGCAGGTTCAGATGTTATCAAAGTCAGAGATCTTTAAGATCAGCAACATTCTGTTAGTACAGAGCTCTTTGCCCTAGTGCTGCCTGTTTCTTCGACTTGCATAACAGATCACAGACTGGTCTAAAAATGCATAAATAAACCATTACTAATGGGAGACACTGTGACATTTTGATTTATCACCGGTCCAGTTACAGTCAGTATAACAGCATCATTAGATGAAAAGGCTATCTAATGACTACCAAAGGACAAAGAGCAGATTCAATAGCTGCTTCTTAGGAGGAGACTCAACTTGACATGAGCATCTCTAACTGAACTCTTATTAAACGCCAGAGCAGCAGCTTTTGAATGGCCACCTAGATTCCATTCTTAAGTGTGCATAGTTCAAAGTCATTCTTGCCACAATGCAAGGAGGTCATGTCAACGTGGTTAAGTTTGAGGCAGAAGGTATTCTCTCACCATGGATATTTTTTCATTATCCACTCTCCCAGTAATGCATTTATCTCTTCCACATAATATGCAACACACACACACATCCACACACCCAGGAACTTCCATCATATCAGCTGTCTACTGTTTTACAATGATATTTCAGTGCATTTTAAAAGGAGGGGGGAAAGAACAGGACCCAAAGATGTTGGGGAAGCAGTGGGGAGGAGGGGAGGGTTAGGTTGAATTTGGGAAATAAAATAATATATGGAACAGCAAAGGATATAATAGATTCTTATAGAGTAGTAATATATTGTAACCAGAATAAAAGTTCAAAAGGGGAAGCAAATGTATTTTTAGTATTTGCATTATTGTAATAGTTATTATTATTTTTTATCGGTAGAAGGCAATGTTAATTCAGGCTTCTTCGTTTTGCTCTCTGTATAATTTTCTTAAGTCAATAAAATAAAAATAAATAAATAAAAGATGTTGTCCAGTTAGCAAACTAAAAGTACTTCAAACTTTGTAAACACAGAAGATCTTGTAAAGTCCTTGGAGCTGAATGGGAACGATGAAATAGTTCCTTCTCCCTAACTAGTGACATATCTACGTCTTTTTTTTAGGAGAAGCAACAAACCAGTGTGGCATATTTTCATCTTCAAGTCACAACACTTACCAGAAACAAGCAACAAGGCTCTCAAATTACATTTATGCTGAGAAAAGTGTAATCTAACTATCAAAGGAATTGTACTCTAAAGTGCTCCAAATACTGCAAACACAGACTGGATATAATCTCTCCTGACTAGATTTAAAGAAGAGCAGCAGTGTTAAAAATAGTCAATTCCCACCCACCACCCCCAAAATACAGGCAGCATCTGACAACTGTCTCCAAGGTGCCTTGCTGCATTAAGAGGACACACTATGGCTGATGTCTCTGTATGTAGCCCTTCCAGATACCCAATCCTTAGTTTTAAAATATGCTTATTATACAGCCCAGAGCAACTTGGCAAAGGTTACATAATGTTTTATTTCAGTCTGTATTTTATTTTTAACACAAGATTGCAAATTAATCACACCCAGATTCTGCTTTCAGAGATTGCATCTCTATTAGGACTTTGATTGGAAGCACAATCTTATTCATGTTTACTCAGAAGTAAGGCCTATTGAATTTAGCAGGAAATAAATCCCATGCCATGGTGACAATGTTGTTCGATCAGGGCAAGCATTTTGGCTTGCCAGGCAGAATGATCTCCCTCTCCTCCCCCATTATCTGTACTGGAGGTTTTGCTGCCTCCCCCAGAGCCAATTTTGGGGGTTTTGGGCACACGAGGCAAGGAAATAGGGGGAAGCCCTGTTGTGCAAGCCTACGTTCTTGTGCAGAGCTTCTGCTGACTAGTTACACCCTACCCAGTGGGACTTCTGATTAAAAATAGAAAGGATTGCCGTGCAAAGCTTGCAAATTATGCTGATTTTCTCTTGTCATTCAGATAGATAGACAGACAGATAGATGAATAGATAAATATGACTACCAGCAGTGGGGCATGAGGAAGATAGGCAGTCCTCATTGGACAGAGATGGGGTGCAACCAAGTCAGGGGAGCTTGGGTTTGGCAGGAATGCCAACCCATAACTCCCCAGCCTCAACACTGCCCTGCTTTATCTCCATCCTGGTGCCACTGCTGCCACTCCACTCCCACCTCAACCTTTAATTCACACAATTAAAACAATATCTATGAGGTGCCAGCTACCTCAACTCAGCTGAGAAGAAGAGTTTGGATTTGATATCCTGCTTTATCACTACCCGAAGGAGTCTCAAAGCGGCTAACATTCTCCTTTCCCTTCCTCCCCCACAACAAACACAATGTGAGGTGAGTGGAGCTGAGAGACTTCAAAGAAGTGTGACTAGCTCAGGGTCACCCAGCAGCTGCATGTGGAGGAGCGGGGAAGTGAACCCGGTTCACCAGATTATGAGTCTACCACTCTTAACCACTACACCACAATGGCTTTCTTATAGACCATAGTCATAGAATCATAGAACTGTAGAGCTGGAAGGGACTACAAGGGTCACCCAGTCCAATTTTTGCCCAGTGTGGGGCTCAAGCCCACAACCCTGAGAGGGAGGGTCTTATGCTCTACTGGCTGAGCTACTCTAGCAGTCATGTATATGGAGTAGAAGAAGATGCAGGCACAATGACTTACCTGGCAAACATTGGAAGTTGCTTTATATACTGACTCAGATACAACTCCAGATACCAGAATCTACCTGGTTCACCATTGTGTGTACTGACTGGCCGCAGTAGATTGAGATACTGTAGAAGTCTTTCCTATCCCTATCTGGGAATGCCATAGATTGATCCTGGGACATTTTGCATGCAAGGCAAGCACCCTACTTCTGAGCTGAAGCAGTTTCACCTTCAAGTAGCTCTGTGGAACCTAATTCTAATTTAGGCAACATTACAGTACCCATAAGGCATAGATCTCCCAAGTGTCAAATTACCCTCTCTCTTTTCGTACCAATTTTGCAATGAGCTATACATATATGTCTAAATCCAAGTGCCTTAATATTGCTGTGAGTCATGCTGTCTTGAGCTGAGCAAAGTGGAGAGCTGGCTCTCTGCCAAGGGTTTCTATAGGTTGGCTATTGGTGGAGGACAATGTATATTAATAAGCAGTTGGCTTTTCCAAGCATTTCAGATAAGAGACACCCCCACCTGTAGTGGGCAGAAACTAAGGCTGCATGCACAGTGTACCTTTTTAAAGCACTGCATTCTTTTTTTAAAGCACATTCAAAGCATATTCCTTCCCTCAAAGAACTCTAGGCACTGCAGTCTACCCTAGCAAGCCTTCATGAACTACAGTGCCCAGAATTCTTTGAGGGAAGGAATATGCTTTGGAATGGGCTTTAAAGTTACGGTGTGTATGTAGCCTGAGTCAGCAGTAAAGTGAGGGTAAAGTTAGGGGGTGGTGGGATACAAATGGCTCGCAAGGCCCCAAAGGTACCTTAGTTTTTTTCCCACATCATAAAATTTGCAGCTGCTGCAATGATAACAGCTGTTTTCATCCATCTGTGCTGCATCAGGTAAATCAGTACCAGAAGAACAGCCCTGATGTCAATGGGAGAATGTGTCTGTGGCTTCCAGCATTCTTCCGTAGTGTCACCAAGATGCCTGCCTATAGGAACACAGGAAGTTGCCTCGTATAGAGTCAGACCATTGCTCCATATAGCTCAGCATTGTCTAGGATGGCTGGCAGAAGCAATTCAGGATTTCAGGCAGGAATCTCTCCCAGATGCTGGGGATTGAACCTGGAACTTCAAGAAACTCTCCTTCTCTTTCAGTGCTGAGCAGCAGATTGGTGCTGGAAAATTGGGAAGTTTCTCAGGCCTTCATAAAAACATCAGCACATCAACCAAAAAGGGTCCAGCTTGGAGTCTGCAAAGAAAAAGGCATATTCATTTATTTTTTCAGTTTAAGTTCATCTCAACTAGAAACCTGATAAAAATGTGTGCCAGTTAAGTTTGTCAAATTAAGTTTGATATGGATTTCTCTTTTAGAACGAGGTGGTTTGAATTTGGGAGTTAGGGCTGAGTCTATACGACTCATTTACCAACTTAATATGAATGTATGGAAGGTAGGAATCTGCCTCATTTCATTGGGCCATTGGGCCACCTGTTCAGTATTTACAGTGATTAGAGAAGCGCTCTGCAAGTCTCACAGGAGTGTTTTCCAGCCCTACAAAAGATGTCAAGGATTGAACCCAGGATGTAGCCCTTCCCGAATCTGTAATTTAATTTTTACATTTGTAAATAAACAGCTTATTAAAAAATAAACCCAGTTCTTTCTCCTCCAATTAACTGTCCCAAATCTCCCATTGTTCAGAAATGGCAGAGAACAAAATCTTAGAATCAAGGACCTCTGAAATTCAGAAGAGCCCACTTGGATTAAAGCAAAAGCCTATCGAGTCCAATATTCCGCTCTCACAGTGAGTGGCCAGCCAGATGCCGACAGGCAGGGCAGAACCGTAACAAATGTGATATGCAGTACTTTCATCTCAGTTCTAAATATGTTCACTTTGAAGTGTTTCTCTCTCAGAAACCTCCCCAATGGGACCTGCTATTCCATGGGGCTTATACCATGTCACTTGTATGTGTTAATATAAAACAAACAAATAAATATTGTGAGCACATGAGGAAGAAGAAGAAGAAGAAGAAGAAGAAGAAGAAGAAGAAGAAGAAGAAGAATTTGGATTTGATATCCCGCTTTATCACTACCCGAAGGAGTCTCAAAGCGGCTAACATTCTCCTTTCCCTTCCTCCCCCACAACAAACACTCTGTGAGGTGAGTGAGGCTGAGAGACTTCATAGAAGTATGACTAGCCCAAGGTCACCCAGCAGCTGCATGTGGAGGAGCAGGGAAGCAAACCTGGTTCACCAGATTACGAGTCCACCGCTCTTAACCACTACACCACACTGGCTCTGAACTGCAGATACTGATTTCAGTGCCACTTAGACATGTGGGGGCCAAAGCACAAACTTAATAAGATGTCACCTTTAAAGACCACCAAGCCATGGAGCATAGCACTAGAAGCATGCTTCCCCCGCTTAGGCATTTTGCAAAGGAAAAGATGGTGCACCCCATTTCATGTGCTGAAACTTTAATTGAACTCCACTCAATATTGATCCAGAGCAGAACTCCAACGTACAGTTAGTAGAGTAAAAACTTGCAGGAGTTCCCCCCCACCAAAAAAAACCATAGACCAGAGGCGATTGTATTTCATCCAGCAGAGTTTACTAGTGCTACTGAAGGTAAATGAGCATAATGGTCAAAAATCCAATACATTCAGGATTGGCACTGTCCATAAGAAATCCAGTTTCAGCCAACTTCGAAAGCAGGCCAGAGCAAGTAGATAAATAGGTACAGCTGCTGTGGGAAGGTAAACGGCATTTCCATGCACTCTCTTCCATGTGGCATTTCCATCACGGTCCTCCATGTGCCAGCAGCAATTTAGTCATGCTGGCCACCCAGAAAACTATCTGTGGACAAACGCCGGCTCCCTCGGCTTGAAAGCGAAGTTTTTGGCTTGAAAGCGAGGCCCCATAGAGGCCTTTGACTGGATTTAACCGTCCAGGGGTCCTTTACCTTTACCTAAACTTACAATAACCTATAATAAGTCTAAACCTGAACACTATAGCATACTATGTACAGAACGCCACACCAGAAGGAAAACAGATAGAAAGAGAAAGTGAAATCCAGGCTTCTTCTGGCCCTACTTTTATAGTCAGCGTGACCTTGACAGAAAGAGATAAGAGAACCAATTCAAACCACCTGTACTCAGCTTCTCAGAAGGTATAACCCAAACATCATGAACCTTCTGCTTGTTTCTTTCACACAGAGAATCTTTCAGAACCCTATTGAATTAAGTAGAATAGGAAAAACCTCCACACATCGGATCAATGCTTTCTGCACTAAGAAATGAAAACTGACAGAAGCAACCTAGACTGGAATATGGAGCCTACTTCAGCATTGGCAATGGTACAGTAGCAAGGTATCTTAGGGTGTGGTGGGCAGGCCTATTTTCTTTCACATCTCTATGCTCCCACACCTTGCCATTGCTCCCCAGCATACATTGCCCAAGGCAGCTGTTTCATGCTGCCTAATGGCATGAATGGTCCTATTTCCTATGAGTGCACACGCTATAAGGAGGATAGCTGTGTTCATGTAATGTTGCAGATAGGTAGCCGTGTTGGTCTGCCATAATCAAAATAAAAAAATCCTTCCAGTAGCACCTTTAAGACCAACTAAGTTAGTTCTTGGTATGAGCTTTCGTGTGCAAGCACACTTCTTCAGATACACATCTGAATGAAGTGTATCTGAAGAAGTGTGCTTGCACACGAAAGCTCATACCAAGAACTAACTTAGTTGGTCTTAAAGGTGCTACTGGAAGGATTTTTTTATTTTGTTCATGTAATGTGTGAGGTTACCAGAATACAGGAAGTGATGTCCACATTTTCTCCACACAGCCAGTTCTCTAGAGCTGAATGATCTAATGGGTGCATTTAAATGTATTACAAGGCATTCATTTTCACAGTGGAAACACCTTTACTAAAATTTGAATAAATTCAAGCGAATGGCTTAATTAGAAGCAATGTCCAGTAAAGCATCCAGCAGGGAAGCTAATTACTCGATTGTCAAATGGAATAACAATAATTTCCCTTACAGTGAAAGCTCTCCCACTGTAATTAGGTTATGTCATACTTTGCGCTGAAGGGAATATTAAAAAACACAAGAGTAGCCAGTTCCATCCACTGTTTAATTTCTATTTATAGACTTATGCTAAATTGCTGCCTCTGCGATACAGCTGGAACATCAATAACCAGAACAACAACAGCTCTTCTGTTGGTCAATTAAGTTTGCTATGTGGAAATTAATGTAAATATGAATCTTGCAAGTACTTTTTTTGTTGACTAATCATTTGTAGTGAAATACCAAAAAATGTATGAACACATGAAATATTCAGAAGAGAAGGCTCAGAAGGAATGGGTTTTAACATGTAATCTTAATGAATTAAAATGCATGTATTTATGTAATATCCAGAGCTGCAACACTGCTTATATTCAATGAACATTTTGCCATTGACTTTGATAGCAGCAGAAACACACCCTAGGTTGGTATTCCTTTTTGGGTGAGGAGACTTCCCCAAATACCAATTTAATGCTCTACCAACTAATCCAATGACTTGATTTCACAGGGGTTTACAATGAACAATAAAATGCCCCCCTCAAAATCAGTGTAAGATTGATAAGAATCAAAACTGTAACCTGTAGTGCTAATAATCCACCTAAGTGATATAGTTCATCCAATAGAAACAATCCCAACTCTGCCAAAAGGCATATTAAACAAAAAATGTTTTTGTGTGTTTTCTGAAGGACAGAAGGCATTCACCAACTAAAAAGAAAAGCATAAGAAAAACCTGCTGCATCAGGCTAATGGTCCTTACAGCCCAGCACTCTGCTCTCCCTGTGGCCAACCAAATGGTCATGGGAGCCCAGGAAGTAGACTTGCATGTAGCAGCACCTCCTTACTTGCAATTCACAGCAACCAGCCTCTGAGGTAAACTGTCTCTAAGAGCAGAGGCACAACGTAGCCATTTGCCTAGCAGCCATTGATAGATGGGCCCAACTTATACATGCTCATCAATCTGAATGGGTCTACTCTGAGTAAAATTTTGTTGTATGCCACCCAGTGTGGCCTACTTTTCATGCTGTTTGCCTCATTTGAGTGGGGCCATGGCAACTATAAAGGTGCCACCACAATTCAGGTCCTCATAATATTCCATTGTAGTTCAGATGTTGTGGACAACTATCAGTGGTCTGAGTGTGAATTTCATTGTGGATTAGAAGGTCAAAGCCAGCTTTCTGATGTTGTGTTATCAGAATGCATGTGACCTGCACATGCACAGAGAACCATTATAGCCTCTGCCCCCCAACTCTGCATGTATTGCTCGGCCATCATTAGTCTTTAGGCGGAGCTATGCTGCTCCAAATGGGATCATCTTAATAGATGGTCCTGGTTGCGGGCAGGCTCTCAACCTGGTTCCCCCCACCCTGGTGTGGGTGGAGCTATCGCCCTCACACCGGGGTGGGACCACAATCACCCAGGGCTATTGCCCAATCATGTCAAAGGGTGATAGTGGGGAAAAGTATAAAAGCAGCAGTGCAATGTGTGCCAGGCTCCTGTTTCGTGTTGCTGAACACCCGCCTACCCTCCCTTTAATTTAGATCCTTTGGCCTTGCTTTGGACTTTGGTTGGTTGCCCGTCTTGAGTTGGGGACCAGGTAGGAATTTTTTCCATTTGGCAAATTGGCACAGGCCACTTGGTTTTTGCCTACCTCTTAGCAATCGTCACAACTTTGTAAGGTTTGGCGGTTAGGCATTGGCTTATGGTGAATGGGGGAGGGGAGGTCGGCCATCGCCTGCCCCTCCATTTCAAGGGTATTCCGTTAAAGGAATCCGGGGCCTGATTCCTGTCCGAAGTCCACTTGAGGGTGAGGGCCATGCCAGGCCTCTGGGAACACCAGGGGAGATGCAGGCGGGTTCCCCGGAAGCAGTTTCCCTTTGGGTGGTTTACCCTTACAGATTTCCTGCAAAGGGGGCAGGAGTCAGATATATAGTCTTGCCAATGCCTAAGCAAATACCACTCTCATTCCTGTAATCAATAAAGTTGTGGCCAAAATTTTACCCAAAAACCTTAAACAAAATATCTGTGTCTGTGTGAATTTATCTACTCTAATGTGGGGTTGGCTTGAGGGTCTTGCCACGCAAGCATTCCCACAGTTACTGAACAATAGATCTGTCTGCAGTGGAGACTGGCTGAGAGAAACAAGTAGGCAGGCTCCATCAATATGTTATATGCCAACAGCAACACTACCAGTGTGTGAGATTGAGAGATGGAAAAAGTAAGGTGGAACCACTATCTTCACCAAGTGGTAGAACTGTGCTGTCTCCAGGTAGGGTAATCACAGGAGAAATCAAAGATAAGACTATTCAGACAAACAAAAAAGCAACAGTGTGACATGAAGCCCATGTCAGTAAACACACCGTCCAGCAAATTCCTGTCAAGTCTGGCTCAGGATACTTTAGCATCTGTCCTTCCTCTCGATTCGGTCTCTGAGACCAAGTCATGTTCTCAGTTGCTGAGCAAGACTGCATCTCCACATTATTGCCCTGGCTTTTGCAGCAGACCATGAAGAAGACATTTCATCATCCGTGTGTTATCCCAGAGGAATATTGCAAGCATATAATCTTATAAAGACAGATGGTTGCTAACCATAACAGGAAAGCGTTCTTTCCCTCCCCCTCACCCCCCCACTACATTTCAATCCATTATGTGTGGGTGGTATGGTGTTTGAAGGCTTCACTAACTTCAGAATATTCATGAGCAATTGCTCAGGTGTTCTTGTTTGCAGTCCATTTTAAGGACATGCACCAGTTCTGCATTCCTTTCACCAGGGTTTAGTAAGGGAATAGCTATCTCTCTACCAGCTTTCAAGAAATTAACCACATAATACACTTTAGTACTACTCATTTAACTTTATTGATCTATGTAAAAAAAACCAAACAACAGCTGGATTTTGTGTGGGGTTGACAACTGACGGGGTGGGGAGACAGCTTGAATCAAAAAAAATTTTTTTGCTGTCAGACAAAGGGTAACCCCATCCCTGTCCTCCATCCCAGAAGGCAGAGAAAACAACAATCCCAACCTTTATATAAATTGTTTGATGTCTAGTTAAGGAAAGAATAAGAGGACTTTTCTATGAGACCTCTTAGCTACAGGTTACACCTCCACCTTCCCAAAGGTTTAGATTTTTGTTGCTTGCTTGCTTGGAAAGCTGTCTAACTGGCATGAAGGTTGGGAATCAAACCACATTTCCAAACAGATCTGAATTTGAAAGGCTGTGAGTCCAGTTTTAACTGAAACTACACTTATTGAATCCCCCAAATTCCAAATTGATTCACATCACTATTTTTAGGTGGGTAGCTTTTGTGTAGGACTGCACCCAAAAATTCACCAGAAGACTCTGTTTCCCCTCTAGAGAGAGTAAAGATATTTTATTCCGTTTGCATTTAGAGGTGAGTGTAGCTAATTCACACTTTCTGAAACAATATACAAAACAAATCACAGCCATCTTGCAAAATTCACATGTGTCCGAATTTTACAACACAGCTGAGTAACAGTCGTAAAAATATGTATATTACAAAATGTGCATAAAAATGCATATATTGGTGGAAATAGCATATAAGATGCATTCTATCAGAGGAAACTACAATCCTGTTTTAGTACATCATGTGTTTGAAACGTGGTGACATTGTTTTACATATTCATCGTAGGTTTCCAACTTCAGGCAACAATGCTTTTCAGAAGCTAGAGGGAAGGTTTTTGTGTGAACCTGGGTGTAAAAACACCAGAGGGAATCGGGTTTTAATGAAAAGCTGCCTCCCAGCTGACACATCAGATGAAGTCAGTGAGTTATGAAAAGAGATTGACAGTGTTAACAAGGGGTCTATATCCAGCAATTCCACTCCTGAGGTTTCCTAGATATATAGAACCTGCAATACTAAGAAAGGTCAATTCCTCTAGGCAGGGAGTTCAGGAACACACCCTGCTATTGCTGTTAAGTATGATTCAAGCTAGAAGCAAGAGTATCAAAAGGTCACATCCATCCACAACTAACTAGCACCAATAAAAATAAGAAGAAAATAAAACAACCACATCCAATAGTAGAGCAGCTAATAATTTGATTGCCGAATAGCATAACAGCAAATATTATCAACATCATAACCATAATAGGCAGTCACATTCTGATGACTGTGTCCATTTCTGTTCACTGCATCTGGAAGAGGATATTGTAGAGGTGGAAGAGCTACAGAAAATGACAACCTAAATTATCACTAGGCTGAAGCACCATCCCTAAGGCAAGAGGCTAAACTGTTTAGGGTTGTTGTTGTTGTTTTTAATTCTGAAAGGGGAAAAAATGCAGTTCTGTACATTGGGGCTGAGGAATCTGCAGCCTTCCAGATGTCATTGGACTCTAACACCCATCACCCCCTGAGGAGCAGGTACATAGCTTTCTGGATCCTTTGCTTGAGGCTCAAGTGGCCTCAGTGGCATGGAGTGCCTGCCATCAGCTTTGGCTGATGGCCCAGATGCACCCCTATCTGTCCTTAAGAGGGTAAAGAGGGAGGGAGTGGTTGGCACTGTGGTCTAAACCACTGAGCCTCTTGGGCTTGCCAATCAGAAGGTCGGCAGTTCGAGTCCATGCGATGGGGTGAGCTCCCGTTGCTCTGTCCCTGCTCCTGCCAACCTTGCAGTTTGAAAGCATACCAGAGCAAGTAGATAAATAGGTACCGCTACGGCAGGAAGGTAAATGGCATTTCAGTGTGTGCACTCTGGTACTTGTCACGGTGTCCTGTTGCACCAGAAGCAGTTTAGTCATGCTGGCCACATGACCTGGAAAGCTGTATGCAGACAAATGCCGGCTGCCTCGGCCTGAATGAGATGACTGCACCCCATCGTCAAGTTTGACTGGACTTAACCATCCAGGGGTCCTTTACCTTAAGAGAGAATGTAACACCATCAAAAAGCAGGCACCCTCCTATCCATCCAATTTGGGGAATGGTCCACTAACAGTGCCTCAGTCTTATCTGGATGGAGCTTTAGTTTCTTGGCTCTCATCCAGTCGATTGCCAAGGCAAGACAGTGGTCCAGCTATCCACTGGCACACCTGCATATGTAAAGAAGTAGAGCTGCGCATCATCAGTATATTGCTGACAACGTACCCCAAAACTCCAGGTAACCCCGCTCAGTGGTTTCATGTACATGTTAAACAGCACAGATAAAACTGAACCTGAGGAACCCTACATTGAAGGCTCCATGGGGCTGTAGAACAAGTGGGGACTGGAAGCACAAGGTCTAGAGCAGGCATAGGCAAATTTGGCCCTCCAGATGTTTTGGGACTACAACTCCCATCATCCCTAGCTAACAGGACCAGTGGTCAGGGATGATAGGAGTTGTAGTCCCAAAACATCTGGAGGGCCGAGTTTGCCTATGCCTGTTCTAGAGTGTGGCCTGCCACATGCCTTGGGACAGCCTCATGGTTGTCACAACAGCCATGATTTCCTGAGCCATGACAGAGCCAGCTGCCTTAGCATAGATGTTGAAGTCCCCCAGAACCAGCAGTCTGTGAGTCCTCAACACCTCCTCTGAGACTTGCTCTGTCAGCTCATAGGCAGACAGGTGGATTGTCCCAACTGCTCAGTGCCAGAAGCACACACACTAGATACCCCCACCAACTGGAGAGAGAGAGAGAGAGAGAGAGAGAGAGAGAGAGAGACCACAGCAATTCTTCCTCCCTGGTCCTCAAATCTCCCCTGATGCTGCACCGAGTACCCAAGTGGGAACAGGTGGGTGAGACCAACTCCACCCTGCTCATCCTCAGTGATACAATCAGCTCAGCCTCCTCATCCATAATCAGATCATGGATGAGGGAGGTCTTTCTCAGAGCCAACCTAGCATTCAGCACCAGCAGCTGTAGCCCCGAGGACTGGCTGATAGGACAACAACAGATTGGAGGAAGGGTTGGCACAGGGCACAGTCACTAACTGCCTGTGTCATGTGTGCTTTACCCAGCCTGCCCCCTCCCCCACACTATCCCCAGCTCCTCTCCTCCCAGACATATATTTCAATTCAAAAACAACAAAGACCTCAAAATTAAAAGCACACAAGTTAAAAAGCAATTAAAATAAATTTAAAACGTTTTAAAACATTTTAAACATTTGCGGCAATAATAGCAGCATATTAGAGCACATGCTACATCAGTAAAGATCATGCCACCTCCCCTGGTTGCTATGCAACACTTCCACCCCACTCTTGGGTTGTTGGCTAACTCTCAGATCAGAATTAACCCTTAAGGTTACAGACTGAATGACCTCTGCTGTTGCGTACTTCCAACATGTATTTCTGTGTCTTGAGTTGTTATTCTGCCCTATGTTCCCAAATTCACTTTTGGATAAACATAACTAGGTTAGGATCAAGCTATTTAGGTCCATAATTAATTAGCATAAATTTAGATGACCAATTTTTTTTGCCTTCTAATAGCGACTTCTTGGTAGAAAGCCTCATGGAAGCAAGATTTATGAACTTCCTCCACCGCCACATACACATTCCCCAGCTAACTAATGAGATCAGTGTCAAACTGGAAGTGAGCCAATAAAAAGAAACTCACTAAAAACAAAACAGAAATATTGTCAGCAATTAGTGGATTTCTTTTTAAAAAAATATTTTAATTTTAAGCTATTTGAGGAATGTTTCAGGGATGAAGAGTGAGGTATAATATATGTAAATTGATTACAGTGGTACCGCATGTTAAGAACTTAATTTGTTCTGGAGGTCTGTTCTTAGCCCCAAACTGTTCTTAACCTGAGGTACCACTTTAGCTAATGGGGCCTCCCGCGGCCACCGCACTGCTGCAACACGATTTCTGTTTTCATCCTGAAGCAAAGTTCTTAACCTGAGGTACTATTTCTGGGTTAGTGGAGTCTGTAACCTGAAGCGTCAGTAACTTGAAGTGTCTGTAACCCGAGGTAAAGGTAAAGGTACCCCTGACTATTAGGTCCAGTCATGGACGACTCTGGGGTTGCGGCGCTCATCTCGCTCTATAGACTGAGGGAGCCGGTGTTTGTCCGCAGACAGCTTCCGGGTCATGTGGCCAGCATGACTAAGCTGCTTCTGGCGAACCAGAGCAGCGCACAGAAACGCTGTTTACCTTCCTGCCGGAGCAGTACCTATTTATCTACTTGTACTTGATGTGCTTTCGAACTGCTAGGTGGGCAGGAGCAGGGACCGAGAAACGGGAGCTCACCCCGCCGCAGGGATTCGAACCGCCAACCTTCTGATCGGCAAGCCCTAGGCTCTGTGGTTTAGACCACAGCGCCACCTGAGGTACCACTGTACTATTCTGGCTTCACCAGGAATGTGGTAGTGGGTCACTTAACCCATTTACAGGTCCAAGTTCTGTTCCCCATCTGTGACCTGCTATTGTATATCCCCCTCACAGTTCAATCTACTTTGTGTACGTGTTGACCAGCACACATATGCGGCAACTTACAAAGCAGATTGGGGGGCGCTGGTGTGGCATAGGAACATCATGTGTGCGTGTGACATCACACATGTGCATCGAGTGTCTTGAATGCTGGCTTCTTCTCCTGTAGCTGCTGGGGAAGGAGACCTCAGCTGCTGCCAATGTTCTGCAGAGCACTGAGCATGCCACACACCCAAAGTGCTGTGCACACCATGTGGTGTATGCGCCAAGCATCATGCGCTTCATGCACAATGTCCGGAAGAGCTGGGGCCTCTTTCCCCAGCAACCACAGCAGCAGCAGGAGTAGGAGAAGCTGGCCATGAAAGCCGTGGCTGCATACTCAGCCACTCCTGGCCCCTGAACATTGGGGGTGGGGGGCTCTGCCCAGCCAAATAATTATTCAGGCAGGCAAAGACCTCAGTTCCCACCCCCACCCCCAGAGGTGGTGCCTCTGCCAGCACAATAGCACAACTGTACTCCTTATACAATTTCATTACATTTAGTTTTGTTTCGTTAAACAGTTTTGTTAAATTAAGTATACTTATGGCTTGTGATGATCTAAGCACCAGGACAGGCAGAATTTCTCACACTTGCTGTTTCAATTATATGGTTCAGCAAGAAATGAGGCAGCATCAAAAACTACTAACGAATCATGAGGTGGCATGTTTGCAATATCCTTTTTTTAAAAAAAATATTTATTGGGGTTTACAATAAAGATAAATATAATAAACAGTATATCATGTATCTTAACATAATTTCACATTTTCTTTGGACTTCCTCACATCTCCCGCTCCCACTTTCATCATTGTAACTTTTTGCCAGCAATTTATTATCTTATTCATGTTTGCAATATCCTACCAAGATTAAAAAAAAAGAAATGAAAATGAAAACATGTAACTAAGAAGCATTTTTTGTTTTTCAGTTGTAGTCAGAGGTCAAAGATGTTTATAAGTAGGCACTTTAGCAGTTACTCAAACAATGGGAGATCTAGAATCCAGGCAAAGATTGCACATCTCAGGGTGCAGAGATATGCAAACACTGGGCTTTTCAAAATGGTAGTTGTTTTCCCATTTTTGTCTTTCAGTTGGCTGGAAGCCATGAAGGGAACTTGAGCTTCTCTGGGTGGTTTGTTGCCTTGGAGAAATTTTCCACACAAACTTTGTATTTCCCCCGCTTTACCTTTCTTTTGGTAACATTCATCCTTAACATTAGCCCTCTCCCAAGAACTGTGCTTTCTGTGATTTATGTTCAACAGGGTTGTTTTGATCTGATCAGTTAAAAGTGTGAAGGCACATACTTTATTGTTGTATTGCTGAGGGATCAATATGTTACTTGCTTTTCTCACAACAGCCTTTTGTTGTGATGGGGGGAAATGAGGCCAAAGTCAACTGTGTGCTATTAAGGACATTTCTTGTTAAGGATTCAACAACAAGCCAACATATGCTAGGTGGGTGGCACCGACTGCTTTTGCGGCAGGCAAGATAGATGGACAATGAGTTACAAGTCTCTTTATTAGAGGAGGAGGAGGTTTTGACTGCCAGTGCACACCGTCAGAACTGCAGAATAGCAGACTATTATTCCCCCCACAAACACACACACTCACTCAAATTAATAATTCTAAAGGGACTCTACATCATTTCAGTAATGGTGAATATAGAATGTGTAGCTTTGGTAGTTCCAGATTTTAACTAATTTCAAACACACACAAACACACACACACACACACACACACACACACACATATATATATAGTCAAATAGAAACCCCCAAAAGCAAATTTGGGCTGTGAAATGGATGAGTAGGTCAATAAATGAACCTATATAGGTTGTGATTCCAATCTCAAAATGTTGCTACCAATCTTATGATCACAGTATTATAGGGTTTTTAAAACGTATACCATAGCGGCCCGAATATAAGCCGCACTTTTTTCCTCCAGATTCCGACTGAAAATTTTAAGTGTGGCTTATATTTGTGACCTTACAAAAATTATCCAGTATGTAGCCAGGAGCGCGGGGCAAACAGTGCTAGGAGTGTGGCGAAGCAGCACACGCCCCACGCTTAGTCCCCTGTCCTGTCCCCCAAGGCCGGGAAGGGAGAGAGCGAGGAAGGGAGCAGCTTATATTCAGATATTGTCCCTTTTTTTCTCTCCCTTGACTTTTACATGTGCGGTTTATATTCAGGTGCGGCTTATGTTTGGGCCAATACGGTATGCCTGGTCATATTTCCTATGAATGTGTGGTTTATAAATATTTAAATAAATAAATAAAAACATGAAGCCAGAGCTTTCATGTATAGATCTGCTGGGAAGTTTTTGCCTCTGCGCATGGGTCTGGGAATGTTCTGATCAGTTCACATTGAGTTCAGTACCCTGACCTGTTCTTAACGCATTGTTGACCACATCTACGGAACGCGATTGTTATGTTCTTTCATGTCATGCAATATCAATCATTAGTAATAGTTTAAGTCTTGATACTCAATCACTAGTTAATAGTTTAATAAGGAGGTTTCACGCCTGTCCAATTCTGTGTTCCCTTTCCCAACCTTTAATCTATATTCAACCTTTGCATTGTATTCATGTTAACCAATCAGCAACAAGCACATATGTGGTAATGCTGTAATATTCAATAAAAGAGACTCGCCGAGACATGCTCGGTAGATGCCTCCCGTATGACACCTTGCCATTCATCTGTCGCTTATTTCAACCCAACATAGATCAACAGATGTTTGGTATTCTCAGTGTTGACAAACATCTGTCTGTGGAGGGGGCAAAGATCCTGTAACTAGAGTCACCGCAGTTCCATCATCATCATCATCATCATCATCATTATTATTATTATTATTAATATACCGCCCTATACCCAGAGGTCTCAGGGTGGTTCACAGAAAAGATCACAGTATATAAAATAAAAACAAAAACACAATTATGCACTCTCCCATGTCACCAACCAAACAGAGAAAGAGCATTCACCTGGCTTTGTAAGATTATGACATCTGCGGCTGCTTATAGGGAAGCTCTGTAATGCGAAAGAAACCCATAATAGCTCGTTTGGAAGCCTCTGCAACCCAGGCAGTGTTAATATTGAAACTTCTTCCTCACCACCACCCCAAAATAATTATTTTGCAATCAAGCACACCGATATGTCTTATATATCCCATTGATTTCAGTGAGGTGTACTGATGAGTCACTGTGCTGGATGGCAGCCAGGTTTTGTACGCTATTCATACATTTAAGGCATCAACAGTTCCATTACATCTAGTTGCAAAACATTTTTTTTCCGTGTATAACACACGCCTGTGTATAATACAACCCCTATTTTGGGGGACTCCAATTTAAGGAAATGGGGGGAGATGGCCCACAGTTATTGAGCTTTTTGGGGGGGATTGCCCAGGGTTGTTGAGCTAACAAGCTCCTGCTCGCGGTTTCAACAAATCGCCTGTCCCCCTCTGCACTATCCGTGTATAAGACAACGGAAAAGTACGGTGTATGGGGCAATTTTTAATGTAACTGTTGCATTTCATTTATTTTGTCCATCAAATAACCACCTGCAATGTTGCAACAGGGTGAAAAATGTCTCTAGATTTATCCAACGCTTCCTCCAAGGAACTCATAGCCTCATACATTGTATAATTTTATCCTCCCAACACCTAGTTGAAGGAATGGCATTGTTTCAGTGTGAATGCAAGCTAGGCATGGGGCAGGTGGGCATGGTTTTGGGGAAAGCCCATCATGGGCCAAATTGGGATCCATGCGTGGATGCAAGGGAGAAGCGTGCTAAGAGGAAGGCATGCTTGGCAAATCCACACCATGATCAGCTCCCACTTGGAAACCTATGTCCCAACTGTGGAAGGACGTGTGGATCCAGAATCGGCCTCCACAGTCACTTACGGACTCATTGTTAAAACCATGTTTATGGAAGACAATCTTACTAGGCTACAAGTGATCGCCAAAGAAGAAGAATTAGACCTACAGGCCTGCGCTCCCCATTCCTGCTTTAAATTAAGTTTTTGGGGGGATTTTAAGGCTATGTAGGCTAAGCATGGGACGCAGGTGGCGCTGTGGGTTAAACCACAGAGCCTAGGACTTGCCGATCAGAAGGTCTGCAGTTCAAATCCCTGCGACGGGGTGAGCTCCCGTTGCTCGGTCCCAGCTCCTGCCAACCTAGCAGTTTGAAAGCACGTCAAAGTGCAAGTAGATAAATAGGTACCACTCCAGCGGGAAGGTAAACGGCGTTTCCGTATGCTGCTCTGGTTCGCCAGAAGTGGCTTAATCAAGCTGGCCACATGACCCGGAAGCTGTACGCCAGCTCCCTCAGCCAATAAAGCGAGATGAGCGCCGCAACCCCAGAATCGGTCACGACTGGACCTAATGGTCAGGGGTCCCTTTACCTTTACCTTTAGGCTAAGCATGAGAGTGATTTTCTTGCTGTCCATTCATATTGCACTGCCCAAATAGGCTAAAGATTAGGTGGTCTAATGATTTACTGCTTGCTCCAGGTGTTCATGTTGTAGGTCTAAAATGGAAATTAAATCCCAGAATTGAGGTATGCAGCAAGCTAGTACAAGTGAATCAATACACATGACAATGTTATTAATACTGAGAAATTTGGGGGTGAACTGATGGCTAAGATGACTTGGCTGTTTAATTTTGTTGACCTATGATTTGGTTTAAAATGGCTACTTGGCTTCTGGCTGGACTCTTCTACCTGTCAAATTAAAATCTCTAGGTTCTGATTGCTATGCTAAGTGATCAATAAAATAGCAGTGACTCAGACCATACTCTCAGTGTTTTGGCTCAGATCAGACTGCTAGTGTTCTGACTCATTCTGAGCTGCTACACAAGCTACCTTACTCATGTCCTCACTTAAACATTTAAACTTTTGTGAAACATTTGCTTTACCCTTCCGAAACTTGTACTCAAAGAGACTTTTGCAACTCCCTAAAGCAGCTAAATGTTCCCAAATAGTTTTAATTGACCTAATCCAAAACAAAATGAGGTAGTATTACACCAATATTATGTGGTGGGGGTAGCCGAGTGTATGTATAACTGCAAAAAAAAGGGGGGAAGTTCTAAACGTGAAATTATACATTAGCTATGATATACAGTCATACATATTCATTTAGTGAGTTGTAGCTTACTGACATTCAATGGGTCTACTCTAAGTATGGCTTAGTTGGACACAATTCAATATGAACTAACTTTGAGATTTATAAAGTTCACACTGAATTTGACCATGCTCCATAGAAAGTTGTATATAAGATATATGAGCAATTTTTTCAAACAAAAATAACACACCCACACCCTATTTTCCCCACAAGCTGACAGGTAAAGTGTTTTTGCTTTTCAGTAAACCAGAGTGGGGTTTTTTAAAAAATCAAAAACCCAGATATAGCCAAAGAGTTAATTTCTTAGAGCTGTAAGAAAGTTGGCCAAAATGTTAATTTGCATTTGGCAACATGCTATAGGTGGTATAGCATGAGATCTGGAGAAACAGAACACAGATTTATTTATTTCTTCGTGCATGATACTTCACATTTTATAAATGTATGCCTGCGCATTCCAAATGTTAATTGGGATTATAAATCCTGGTGATCTTGTTTGATGCGGACCTCACTTTTCCTAACAGTAACCTGATGCCGTTTCTTTTAAGGCTGTGCAATTAAAATGACTAATATCAGGAGTTAGAACAGTAAAATATCATGTTAATTGTAAAATCATTAGAACCGACACTTGGCTTGTCATGTGACTGTGCAAACACCATTGTGCTAAAGTGCTAGCAGCACTCTTTTTTTGATGCTGCATATATAATTAGTAAAAAAGGCAACTACCTCCTGTCAGGGCTTTCTCACTAACTCTTGAGCAGATTGCTCTTTTTATCCCATATAAAATATGGTATGGCTAAGGTGGTGTTGTTTTTTTAGGACTGCTGATGTGAAATAATATTGAAGAATAAATGTGCAATACAGTCACAAATGATTTTGCCTCTGACAGGGTTTAATGCACTCATGCAACAGCGTGGATATATATCTATTTGTAGTTACCGGCTTAAGATAAATACACAAATGGCAAATTTGTGTATTGTGGAATATCCAGGCATTTTCAGCAATTATATCTATCTTCAGAGATTCGCAGGCTCTTCCCTCAAGAGTTGTTGCTCATATGGCAGAACCTTTCTTCTTCCCAGGAGGGAGTGAAAGCTCTAAAATGAGAGATAATCTTTCTTTTTTTTTCCCTTTGCAGATTAACCTAGGTAAATGGATAGGCAAGCACTGTTTAATTGTAAGAAGATTGTAATAGCTGCCAGGGAAGTGTCTGTTGCTTTTAGAATAGATTGAAAAGAAGACGCATGGTGGTAATGTGAATTGTCAGTGTACGTGTGTGCTGGAATTGCAAAAAAGAGAGTGTGTGAAATCATGATTCATTGACAAATTTATCTAGAAATATATAAAAAAATCCAATTGAGATGTGTGCTTTGTAATTTTAGGTGGACTAAGCTGGGGATTTTATTTTTTTTAAACCAGCTAATACAGTTTCTTTGCAAAGTAAGACGTGAGAGTGAAACAGCAGGGAGAAAATATGCTTTATAATTAAAGTGTGGACCATGGGCAATAGGAAGCACAAGCAAGGCAGGTAGAATTGTGAGCTGTGCTAAAATGCATTAGAAACCACACCCAGTACAGTTGAAATCAAGAACCCAACTTCTCTTATTATGTCCTGTGATCAAGGTTTAATGCCCACCCCCTAAACTGTGTTGTGTTCTGAAACAACTGCTAAAGGGGTCATTAGTGGGCAGTGGCTCTACCACTGTTTTGATCGAGAACAAGTCTGTTTATATGGGTAACAGCCACACTTTAAAGATGGAGGAGTGGTAGATAATGTTTCGTTGGCCCAGTCATCAACCCCCACACAGATAATCTTGTTGAGCCTCCAGAACTTGCAGCCTTTTAACTCTTATCCCCTTCCCTCCTGCTGAGCCAATTTGGCCTGAAAGGGGAGTGGATGCATGTTGCATGCTTGACAGTTGCCATTTGAGAAGTGCTTCCAGCTCCAGGACCCATTGATGGTTTGTTCGTCCCTTCATTGTGGTCATTTCAGGCAAGCAAGGATAGGTCTTTGATAGAAAAGCAGTAACAACAAAACTCATAGGTGTTTTCTATCTCATAGTGTGTTTCTGCTAGCAGAAAGAACTTCTGAACACACAAGGCAAGATTTTCCCCAGTCCCTGCTCTCGCTTAAAGTTCCTGCACTCACTAATCCCCCCCCCCCACAACTCACTAGTATCAATGAATGGATACAGACTGTAAATACAGTATATAACAAGCTTGACAGTGCTTTGTTTACTAAATACAATAGTACCTTGGTTTAAGAACTGTCCGGTTTAAGAATGATTTGGTTTACAAACTCTGCAAAACAAAAAATAGTCTCTTGGTTTGAAAACTTTACCTCGGTCTAAGAATGGAATCCGAACAGTGGAAGGGCACCGGTGGCGGGAGGCCTCATTAGGGAAAGTGTACCTCAGTTTAGAGAACGGTTTTGGTTTAAGAACAGACTTCTTGAGCGGATTAAGTTCATAAACCGAGGTACAACTGTATAAGGAAAATAAACTTGCTAAATTAGACCACTCTCTAGGGCAGGCATAGGCAAACTTGGCCCTCCAGATGTTTTGGGACTACAACTCCCATCACCCCAAGCTAACAGGACCAGTGGTCAGGGATGATGGGAGTTGTAGTCCCAAAACATCTGGAGGGCCAAGTTTGCCTATGCCTGCTCTAGGGCATCAGAACAAATTATGATGCAAATCACCTCATTGGCATAAGAGGTTTTTCTTGAAAAATTGGCAACCCCCCCCCCCAAAAAAAACCCCACATTACTTCCTCTGGGTCCTGAAAAACTGCTCCTGAGAATTGGGGAACCTGCTGTAATAGTGTGGGCTATGGCACAGATAGGTAAAAAATTGCATGCTGAGCCTTGAGCAAGAGGAAACTCTTCCATTAGTGAAAAGTCACCGTTAGATACATGCCATTCTCTCTCTTCTTTCTTTGCCTCAGTTTCCCACAAACTTGAGAGTTGACATATCAAGTGAATAGTAAGATAATTTTATTGATTCATTGCTTATAATGCTACATTTTTATTGGGTTTACTCCCAACAGATTTGTTGCACAAGCAGAAATAAATCCACTCACACAACAGCAATTCCCTACACTCTCCACCCTTTGGAAATCAAAAATCTGTTCTGAAGGGCAGTGGGAACTCCCAGAGCAGATTTGCTGGATTGGGGAACATGCAAAAGGAGAGAAGTTTCATTGCACATGCAGAAGTTGCTCCACTTATGCAAGGACTTTGCTGGATATGACCCATTTTAGTAATTTATTATCAGATATATGCCCTGTCTTTTTATAAGATATCCGGTGCATAAAGATCCAAAGTGTATTTTGACCTCCTGCTCTAAATGAGAAGTATGAAATTCTGCATTTGGATAGATAGATCAACATACAGGATGTTTGTAATGGAGGAAGTTAGACATTTTTGCCTTGTTCCACTGATTCCTTGCAGACGCACAATTTCTGATTTGCACATGAAGGCCCGCAATCCATTCACTTCAGATGAGGAGGCAGTTCTGTGTACACAAAGATAAGTGCTTGTGGAGGTGCCTTTTTTGTCCTAAACGTGCATGGAAGCATATTCACGTGAGAGAGGCATGCAGCTCTAGTTCATGGTTTATGAGTTTCATGTCCCAGGATCCAAATAGAATGTTTAAGGTTTTGTATTATAGCACCATACTTCACAGCTTTGCTTGTAACAAGGAGCAATAACAACTATGAACATTGCACTTCTGACAAAACAACAGCAATTTTTTTGTTGCTTCATAGAGATTATTTTTTTAAAAAAATAGCAACTAAATACTGTCAGTATTTGTTGTCATGCTATTAGCATTGGTTTCATAGGGCTATCAGCGTTCTTGTCGGTATAAAGCAATCACCAATGAAGGAACATTTTCACTGTAATGGTATAGAATTACCTAACACAATGGCCTTGTTAGAGTCTTATTCCTCTGACCCATTACATGGAAGCTGCTTTTTGGAATTAGAATCATATCCCAGAGACACCATTGCTTCTGTGATGTTACCTTTCAATTTGCTGTAGGGATGACAACTCCAGCTTGATCGAATTATTACATTTTATGTATCTTCTGATTAAGGAATACTTCTTATTCACATCAGAAAAATAGCAAGCAATCCAAGCCTCCTTTGAAACATGCTTTATTGGCAATCTGCAATGCCACTAAAAATAAATGACTATTAATGGTTTCTAAGGTTTAGCATAGAATTGTTTCGGCTTGCCATGTGATAGAAGAGGGCGGCTATTTGAGAATCAGAGTTCCAAAGCACGCAAAACTGATTTTATATCCCCCACCCTCAATTTTAAAATTAAAATAGGTTTTATTTTAGTCTTTCATCATTTAAAACAGTTTGTGTTGTTGTTGTTGTTGCTGCTGTTGTTGTTTGAAGCATGCAAATTCAATAAAATCCATAAAACAGAATATGGCAGAAAAACCGAAGTACCTGTACAAAGGTACCTTTGATATGTTCTGAAACTGATAAGATATCAACCATCTAGCTGCCACATTCTGCTTCCGCTGAAAACCCCACCCACGGGTCCATGGCTTGGTTTTTGAAAAACAGGGGGTCTGCAGTACTTAGCCAATTAGGAACCTCTGCTTTAATGTAATTTTAATATTTGTTGGAAACCGCCCAGGTGGCTGGGGAGGCCCAGCCAGATGAGCAGGGTATAAATAATAAATTTTTATTATTATTAAAATTATTATTACAATATGAGAATTTAGAATATACCAGGACATGGAGAATTATCACAGGCATTTGAGAGTGGCCAAAGTTGCTGCAGAGTCTTGCCTTGTGAATGCACAGTGCCACAGAAACCATCTGGGCATGTATTGTTGTTGTTGTTGTTTATTGTTAGTGGCTTTGAAATATTTTCATGGGAAGCAATTCAATAAATAAATGAATAATGATAAAGTTAAGGCCAGATCTAACAGCACCCTGATCTGTGTAGCTGCTCTTTAAGCAGAAGTGTTATCCCATCTAGAACAGGATAAGCACGAACTCTCCACTTAGAATAATAACTTATCCTCATCTTATCTGGATTGAGCTTCCATTTTTTTCTTACTCATTGTGTTAGTTACTGACCTCAACCATCCAGAATATTTGAAGTATCTTACTTGATAAATATAGAAGAATGGGTCTTATTCCAGACTTCCTGGTATTCCCTGATCAAAAATCCTCAGACAGGAAATACAGTGGTACCTCAGGTTACATACATGTCAGGTTACATACGCTTCAGGTTACAGACTCCGCTAACCCAGAAATAGTGCTTCAGGTTAAGAACATTTCTTCAGGATGAGAACAGAAATCGTGCTCCGGCGGCACGGCAGCAGCAGGAGGCCCCATTAGCTAAAGTGGTCTTCAGGTTAAGAACAGTTTCAGGTTAAGTATGGACCTCCGGAACGAATTAAGTACTTAACCCGAGGTACCACTGTATCCAGCTAGACTGGTGACTGGGAGCAGCCGCTGAGACCATATAATACCAGTCCTGAAAGACCTACCGGTACATTGGCTCTCGGTACATTTCCAAGCACAATTCAAAGTGTTGGTGCTGACCTTTAAAGCCCTAAACAGCCTTGGCCCTCTATACCTCGGTCCCTCCACCCCAATCGTTCAATCCAGACACTGAGGTCCAACACCAAGGGCCTTCTGGTGGTTTCCTCACTGCGAGAAGTGAGGCTACAGGAAACCAGGCAGAGGGCCTTTTCGGTAGTAGCGCCTGCCCTGTGGAATGCCCTCCCATCAGATATCAAGGAAATAAACAACTATCTGTCTTTTAGAAGACATCTGAAGGCAGCCTTGTTTAGGGAAGTTTTCAATGTTTGATCTTTTATTGCATTTTTAATATTCTGTTGGGTATAAATAATTGATGATGATGACGATGATGATGATGACACAGGACTACACAATGCAAATTTGCATGTGTACTTAAGCTTGTATGATCAAAGTCCTATTTAAGTGGTTTTGCATCTTTTCAGTGGCTTAAGAATGCACATCTTCCCATAAGCTCCCTGTGCTAATGATCTAGAACTTTGATCAGAGAAGCAGACTGGCTGAAGAAGTTTCGGGAAAGGTAGGTGCTATGTAGTCTAGGAGAAGCCACACTGACATTGCTCCTGCCAGCTGTTCATATAGTACTTTCTGTGCTGGCATTGTGATTCTGCATCCTCAGTAGATACCAGTAGGGGACTGGACCAGCCTGACAGGTGCCATATGGATTACCCATCCTCATTCTACACTGATGACAGCCAGAATGGCTCAGCACAAATGAGCCTTTCATAAGAGATGTCAAAAAGCCATTATCCCTTGAGTGACAGAAGTAGACATACTTGCTATTCACTGTAGATGTTCTTTCACTTAAAATTATAGTACACTGAACAGCAATTTTTCTGTGGGATAGCTGGATAGCAATGCATATGCAATAAACTGATAGCTGAAATTGTAACCACTGTGTGGTTTGCATTTATTTGCAATAAATGTGATTTCTTCTGAAACGGTGCAAATTAATTACTAATGTTCTGCAAGTGTCTGTGATGAATATGATCTTGCTTTTTCTTTCAACTTTGACAGTCTGCACAGATGCCCTGTGTTTAGATATCCCAGTGGCAGCCTGAACAGGGCACAGAGGTTTGTCCTGTTTGTGTCAGGTGGGGGTAATTCTTGTGGGTCTGTGCCAAACATTCCTCTATATAGATCAGGAGAAAGAGGGGAGAATGTGTTAGATAGTTTAATGTCATGGTGCTAACAGACGATGGTGATGATGATTGAATTAAAATACCACTTCCTGAGCATCAAGATATTATGTGATTCCATAAATGCTGAACAACATTTAAGGGGCAAACAGTATAGAAAGAGAGGATACAAAGTTTGGGACTTTTTCATTTGGGGGGGGGGGAAGGTCAAGTAAGGAAGGACGGGGCATAAAATGATGCATAGTGTAGAAAAGGTTTTTCTCCTCCAATAATGTCTGGAGCCATCCCTTTGATAAATCACAGGTCATCTAAAAAAGTTGAATGGTAGGAGATTCAGGACAGACAATAAGAGCACATAGTTGAATTAGGTACCGCGAGATGCAGTAGTTGCCACCAAGTTAGACAGGTCTGAAAGGGAAATCAGCAAATTCATGGAGGATCAGTGAGTACTGATCTACTGCCTCCAAATTTCAAGAAGGTAAAGGTAAAGGACCCCTGGACAGTTAAGTCCAGTCAAAGGTGGCTATGGGGTTGCAGCATTCATCTTGCTTTCAGGCCGAGGGAGCCGGTGTTTTGTCCATAGACAGCTTTCCAGGTCATGTGGCCAGCGTGACTAAACCGCTTCTGGTGCAATGGGACACTGTGATGGAAACCAGAGCACACAGAAACTCTGTTTACCTTCCCACCACAGTCGTACTTATTTATCTACTTGCACTGGTGTGCTTTGGAACTGCTAGGTTGGCAGGAACTGGGACAGAGCAATAGGAGCTTACCCCATCATGGGGATTCAAACCGCCAACCTTCTGATCGGCAAGCCCAAGAGGCTCAGTGGCTTAGACCACAGCGCCACCTGCATCTCTTCAAGAAAATATGCTCCTGAACACCAGCTGCTGAGGATCTTGATTAAGAGATTGCTATTGTGTTCATTTTCTGCTTTCCATGGCCATTTGGTTGACGGTTATGGGAATGTAATGAGAAACAATATAAGCTTTTGATGCGATCCAGCAAGGCTCTTCTTGTTTTTCTTCATGAGATACCAATGCATGTCACAATGACCAGCAATACAATTATTTGATTCTAAGTTGCTTCAGTACTGGGTAAGAAGTTCTTTATACTGTCATCATTTAACGCTTCTTTGTTCCGAATGACATGACTCCCCACCACTCCGCTTCAGATTCATTGTTTAAACCCATAGAGAGGAAAAAGCCACCCAAAGGAGAAATGGAGTGGAAGTCTCATTTCTCCATTTTAACTTTGTTTGAGCTTTTTGGGGGGAGGGGGAGGTGTATTGAGTTTTTCTTTTTCTTTTAAATGGCTGCAAGCTTCCTTGAGTGTTCACTGCAACGAAAAATGGAGTATAAATTTTAGCATTTAAAAACCAATATTAAAAGTGGATCTATAGTGTTGTTCCTTTTTAGAATATTCTCCCTTTTTTTTACATAGAGTTCTTTCTTCTTTTGTAAGGACTATTTAAGAAGGTTTGGGGGAGGGCCATAGTTCAGTGAAGGGGCCCGTGCTCTGCATGTAAAAGGTCCAGTTTCAATCCCCAATACCCCCAGTTAGGGCATGAAAAGTCTTCTGCCAGCCAGTGTGGATAACACTGAGTTAGATGGAACAGTTCATTTGCTTCAGTATAAGGCAACTTCCTGTGTTCCTAAAGTTATTCAGGTCTCAAGTGAGTTGTGCTATGGCCCTTAATGGGGCTCCATCTGGAAATTTAGGACTTGCTCCTGAATTCACTGTAATTAAATAGAAATAAAATAAGTGCAGAATGGGGAAGAGGCACTTTCACAGAACTGTAACTTTATTTCTGGCATTTGAAACAAGTATATCTAACTCATTGTGCTTTTCCGAGCTCATTATGCTTTATTCTTTATTGGTTGTTTTTCATCAAGTAGTGTGTGGGTGGCCTACATTTGTTTTATAATTAGAATTTCTTTTTGTTGCAACTCTCAGCTATATTACCATCTGTAGGGCAGTGTATGAAATTATCTGTTGACTTTGGAAAGTGACTTACAAAATAAGTTTAAATGACCCATTCTGAATACTGATTGAAGCTTTTGCATTTGGATGAAGTTACTGAATTTAGTAAGCAGAGGTTTGTTTGTTTGTTTGTTTGTTTGTGTGGTTTTTTCGTGCATTTTTAAAAAGTATAATTAGCAAATTAATCTCTGTAGAGAAGAATTGGAATAATGGAAACGAACATTGCAGTTTTGCCTTCAGAAACAAGTTGTTTGCTTGGAGCTGTCCAAGGTCCTGCAGCTGCAATCTGACAGTGCCTGCCTAACAATGCAACCTTATACAAGCCTGCTTAGAAATAATACCCACTCAGTTAAATGGACATGCACAGGCAAGCGTGTATATGATTTCAGCCTCAGTTGTCCACGGGTATCTGTCATTTTTTTGTGGACTCCTTTTGGTTGGGGCAGAAAAACACTCTTATCCCCCTCAACATCCTTCCCTAATGGGCAATAATACCTGCTCTCACTATGAATTGCTTTCATTCATTATGTCATCACATTCCTTTATTATTTATTTAAAACATTTATCTGCTGTTACTGCTCCTACCAAAGCAGCACACAGAGATATGGTTTTGTTTTATTTTTTAAGTAGTCAATAGAGATCAAGAAATTAAAATAGATGCAGCCAAATCAAGGCTGCCAAAATTAAAAGGACTTACACTGTTTTAAAAAAGTGGGGGAAGGCCCTCTGTTCTCAGTGTGGAAATATTTCCATTTAAAAATAAATAATTTTGGATCCCTCTTTCCTTGATGTAGCACAAGGTGCTACCTCCTGCTCACGTGTATGTGCGCGCACAGACACACACACACACACACACAAACCTACTTGGAAGAGGAATATGTGAGGTCACAACGTAAGCTTCATGGCTGAGTCTTCCTAGTCATAGTCCAATTCTTTAACCATTACACTATACTGGCTGCTATAAAGCTCAGTCCATGCTTTCAGAATCATTTCTTCTGTCCCTTCCCTTAAGGAGAATTAAGCTCTGAAGGTCTCAGTTCCTCTCGTTTGGATTGTGAGCTGGTGCCTTCTGCTTTGCTTTTAGTCTTATCGGAGCACATGGGCAGAGCCAGCAGGATTGCATACCTCTAGCATTTAACTTTGAAGACAAATTATGTAGCCAAATCTAACTGGTTATATGGCATTGTGATGTAACCACTCTGGCTGGTAGTCAGGAAGATGAGGCACATTGGGAAAATATGCAGCCTCAAAGAGGCAGTGAGAAGTAGGTAAACAAGTTGTGTGTAATATCTATTAGAAAACCTTTCATTCCCCCCCTCCCAAAGCACCACTTTCACTCTGAAAATGTACATACGGACATGCATTGCACCATGATATACCATACTTGGCAGCTAGTGATCCAAATATATTATTATGGTTGCTGTCCAAACATACAGCCTTGGTTGAATTCATTTGAGACATGCTTTTGGGTAAACATTGTTAGAACTGCACGGGGGGCAGGGGCTTAAAAATTTGTTGAATGTCAACATCAAATGCTTGAAATGTTCTCCAGCATCTCCTACAGGGCTCATCTGCTTTTGAACATGATTTTCAACAGCTAATAAAGTTGGCATGGCTGCCAGATGAGGTCCTTCCTCTTATGTTTCATAAGAAATCAAGGCTTGCCACCAGCATCTGATCTTCATTTCTTGTATCTTTTACCCGGGGGGCGGGAGGAGCTACTGGGGATATTTTTGATACGAAAAAGAGCCTGAGGCAGGTCGTCCCTTTAAATTCCTGCTTTGTGTAGGGAGGACTACCTTTTTATGCCTCTGCTTTAACCTGCTAACCTAAGAAGACAGCTTTAACATCAGGGGTTTAGGGGATATGGTGGCTATCTTTATGCTGCACACATGCTTGTGTGTCAGGATAAAGTATCCAGTGATAGCTTGACCCTTCTGTTTTGGTTCCTGGGGTGCATTTGATGGCTTAATGATGCACTGCAACTCCCGGTACATATGAATTTATGCTTTTGATTAAAGTATGTGCTGTATTTAACTCCAGAGAGGGGAAGTTTTGGAACAGTAAGAGAGGTGGTACAGAGAGGGCTCAGAAAATACAGTAAATAAGCAAAAATCAATGCCCTTCTTTTCACAGAAGCCAACACAAGATCTAGGGTCCCTCCAACATGGAAGGAGTACAGTTGGATACAATTCTTCATTATTAATCCCAATTCTGAAGGGATAAATGTAACATATTGCAGAGAAAATGATGACATATGTTTGCTATTTAAAACTGAACAAAGTAGTAAAGATCCTGGTTTACACTTGTGATTTGATATATGTATTACACAACATATGCCCATTGTTATGGAAAGGAAAATTGTTGCTTTATAATTAATTTAGCACAAATTGGATTCTTTTGGTGCTATGGTTGTGTGAGAGAGAGGGGGGAAGAAAGAGAGAAGATGCTATTAGTATGGGGATACTTTCAATGTAATGTAATATGGAGGATATCAGATGCCAAGATTTTTCTAGCTCTTCCTATTAGAAAACTTGTGTCTCAATATGTTGCTAGGCTAATTTTATAATATGTTCCATCTGTGAGTGTAAATACAAATACCAGCTTTCACAGATACTCCCCTCATAATTTGTATTATTTTTGGAAATGAATCCACAGCATTTATTATTATAAGCTTCAAAACAAAAGCCAATACTAACACACAAAAAGGGATATTGTTGAAAAAGAACAAGTAAATTATACATCCATGAGGAAAGCGATAAAACCCCAAATGTATACCTTGAAATATTTTTACCATAGCGCTAAAGAATTCAAACCCAGATTTATATAACATTAGTATAAATTACACACGAAAGAATCATCAAGTATCCTGTCAAACAATATCTTTCATGACATTTAGATTTGCATGTAAGAGAATTCAATTATCTAGTGAATCAGAATGCTAGGAAGCTACTTATACCCCCCAGCCCAAAATTAAATTCCTTTTTTTTTCTTTTTAGATAATATTTAGCTTTAAAATAAACCAAAGTGGTAGTGTTATTTTGACAAAAGGTCCCTCAATGCTTGCTTAAATTAAGCTCCAGTGCCATCAAATTACATTTTCAGTATCTGAACAACTGGCCTTTCTTTGAAGAAAAAATGCCACAGCCATATATTTTCTTTTCCAGTATTGCACATTCCTTGGTTCAAATTCTGGTACGTGCAGAACCAATATTCACAGCAGAGCTGAGTTGAATATATGTCAGTTTCATTTTTGGTCTTCCTATCTGCATGTTCAAAGAGAGGGGACGTTTAGCTTCATGGCTAAGCAAAGGACACAGAAATGTAAAGTGTTCCTCTGCTTTTCATCCAAGCAAGAGCAGACCCATCAAAATTAATAAAAATGACTTAAGTTATGTCCATTACTTTCAATATGTCTACTCTGAGTAAAATTTACTCGACTACTACCCATAACTTGGTCTCAGTTCTAATTCATATCCTAACAATTCTATCTTTAAACTGCCAACCTTGCCTGGTGGATTATGCGTCTCCCTGCAGTGTTGGAAGATTTCATGGCACCAGACCAAGAAAATTCAGTTGCTCCGAGGAAAAGGTGGATCCACTCACCAGTCTTTCCCATGTGCATTCACTGGCACAGGAACTTACATCAGATTGCCTAAACCCTGAGGAGACGACATTATCAGCAGATGCTGATTGCTGAACCACAGAGTCCTTGGAGTGTTGGGAAAGACCTAAGGTGGTTTCCCTACAGAACTATTTGATCCACAGAAGAAGGCAATGGCTGCAGAAAAGGGCAGTAGCCCTTTACTTGTCCCAATATGACATTTACTTGTCCCAATATAACAGGGCTTTAATCTTGATTATCAAATCCTGTTAGTTGCTTGAAGAGGTTACTGAGACAACTTCCTTTTTTTGTTTCAGCTACAACACTGCTAACTGTGGCCTGAACTGGCTCTTGTCCAAGGTCCTGATCTTGCATTACTTAAAATCTCATTCTCTCCTGTGTGTTTTAGAATCTGGGGCCTACTAAGCCCCATCTTCTTGGGCTATCATAAAATTGTAGACTTTTCTGCAAGGCTGTTAAAAGGAAGTCAGGGCCTATCTTATCAAAAGCTTGCTATCTTGATTTCCCCTTTTCCTGTTACAGATAGGTAGCCGTGTTGGTCTGCCATAGTCAAAATAAAAAAATCCTTCCAGTAGAACCTTTAAGACCAACTAAGTTAGTTCTTGGTATGAGCTTTCGTGTGCAAGCACACTTCTTCAGATACACTGCTACCAGTGTATCTGAAGAAGTGTGCTTGCACATGAAAGCTCATACCAAGAACTAACTTAGTTGGTCTTAAAGGTGCTACTGGAAGGATTTTTTTATTTTTCCCCTTTTCCTGGTTCACTTTGGTACTGCCTAGCCTGTGATGGTTTGACAGTTTCCCTCGTTATAATTGTTGACTTTCTTGGGACAGCTGCTTATTTTATGGATAATCTAATGATGGGTCATTGTTGGGTAGCCACTCTTTAGAGTGCTTGTGCAAATGTTTCCTTTATAAGAATGCTTGTTTAATTGCTTTCTGAGACAGTAGTCCAGGAGGTCAGTTTGTATCAGAATTCACAAAATTTTATGGCATTTGTTGTCCTTCAAATGTTTACAAAGACATCTGAACCCCTCCGTCCATATTTTATATACTTTCATACTGCTTAAATTCTTTTCAGTTCATGATTGCACATGAAAAATCCTTTGTTAAGACAATATTGCATGAAAGTCAGTAGCATCTATTTCTCTCTCAGTAACAATTGGTTTGCATGTGTTGTTCTGAGCATGCCATCCTCCTTGCCATGAACAATAACCTTTTCTCTGCAACAACTAATGAGAGCAGTATAAGGAACTGAAGCTAGGTGGGGGCTGATATAATAAGTTCATCATGGCATTGTAAGAACATGATTTCCAGTTCTAATACTCAAGCTCCAGTACAATAAGCATATCTCAAGGATACGGAATCCCAACAGAATGGTCAAAAGGAAAACATCCCTGTGACTGATGGAGTAGGCTTTCAGACAGGTAATCTCTTGCCCTGGGACCTTGACCCACATTCCTTCCCTTTAAAAAATAATGTAAAAGCCCGTATTCCGGGCACGGAGAAGCACAGAAGAACAGACAGTCATGAAAAGACTAGCTCTCGGGAAATGGGTTCACTGTATGGGCTCAGTCTGATTTGCTGGGAGAGAGGACTCTTGCTGAGCCTTAGGGAAGTAGATGTAGTGCTGTGAGTTTGAGAGAAAGAGAAAGAGAATATCCCTCTGAATTTTCCTTGCAGCTTTGCCACCTCCTCTAGTCCTCATGCTCTGTTAAGACAAAAATATTAGCAAACTTCCCACACAAGATATTGTTAGCAGCTGACAGCAGTCGGTGTTCTCACAGCACAGCATAAAAATCCACAAAGAGGAACAGCTCTTAAGACTCACATCCTTGTGCTTGATCACTGAGCTGTATTCGGCTTATATGTGAGATAGATTATTCAATTGATATTCACATTAAGCAGTGAGATCACTCTTCCAGCTTACCAGTAGTTCACCATACTGGGCTCAGCGTTTCATGTGTTGGTTGGACAAAATGCAGTTCTGTGCTCTTATGATAGCTGTTGAACAGTGGGTAGCCCAGCTCCCAGACTTCTTTTGGACAGGATGATAATATCTTTCTCCGAGGTTTTTAGGAACTTCTGATTTGGCTTTTCAAGTACAAGAGCAAATGGACAGCAGGGCTTGTATTGCGTACAAAGTAGAGATGTGCACAATTCAACTTGTATATTTATCCGTAGCTTTGGGAAACTGCCCAATCTCTTTCAGAGTCGGCTCCATGCATTATAAAGGGGACTCTAAAAAAAGGAAGTAAACTTTTTCTCCTTTTCACAGAAGTGGATAGAATTTTCAGGAAAAGCAACCCTTCCAAAATGGATCAAGCCTTCCAAATGGTAAGCAGATACATACAGGGGTTTTCATACAGCAAACCTTAAAATTTAGATTTATTTATTTTTTAAACAAAGGAGAAGTCTATAATGTTTTCATGTTTGTTCCAGAATTGGATGCCACTTGCAGCAAGGTCATCCTTCTGAGGAGATAAAGAATAAAATAAGGGCTGCAATGGTTTGCTCATAAGAGCAGACTTTCATGTTTGGGGGTGGGTGAAACAGGATTCATAGAGGCACTTTGTTAGTGGAGGAGAGAACACTAATCCCCCAGGAAAGACTGAAGTGGAGGAAATGTATACCCCCTCTAAGGATCCTGTTAACTCCAGGGACTGTTGGTGAAAATGGACATTTGCTTTCACCCCAGGCAGATTTTTTGATGCACAACCTCTTCTCATTGGGAGAGAGAGATCTTTCCATTGACTTAAATAGGGGAAGGAGCTGGTAGAAAAACTGGAGAGGGGAAAATGACACACACCCACCCACACACACCCAACAACCATGTTATAACAAAGGTCATTGATACAGGGTGGTTCTGTGTGCGCACACACACATAATGGATTTGGGGGAGGATTTCACTTAGCGGAAGGCATAGATCCACTTGAAAAACAAAAAAGTTTTTAACCCTTCCCCACAAATTGATGTACACTAAAAACTTGGTGTGCATCAAAAAGAAAGTTCCCCTGCCATCTAGTTAGACAGAGCAACTATATTCTGCAACTGTATCCCTGCAGAGCATGTGTGAATGTGTTGCATGCCTGAAAGCTTCTGAATATATGAAATTAATGCATCATTTCTGAAAACTGGTACTAAGGTCTCTGTGCACTTCTCCTCTGATCCCACGTGGCATTCATGACAAATTCGCCCTGAGTTTCTAGATACTACAAACTATTTTCTACTACTGAATTCTATTGAGACCTAATAAAATTGTACTGGAGGTTTTTTAGAGATTGTGTAGACCTTGCACTGGAAAACCCACTTCAGGGTAAAAGTAGTTTTGATCTGTTCCTTTGGTTCTTTAAAAGAAAAAAATGCTTAGCTTTACTATGAAATGAATAGTGTAGATCTTACATTAGTGAACAACTTTCCTGCTAATTCTGTTTCAGGATGCAACATAGCAACATTCCTTCAAATGGCCCATTAATGCATAACAGGACCACAAGTTGTGGGAGGCAGAAGGAGGATTTCAGAATGTATCATCCTTTCCACAGGGGTTGAATTATGGATAACACATTCTTAATTTCAGCCATGGCTATACTTTTGTGAAAATAAAAGAATAGCAATGTACATACATAATATTATGTTGTTCAAATCGTGTCAATATTATTTACCTCAAATTTCAATACTTAAATATAATATTAGTACAATTGTGGGGGGTTTTCCAGTCAATCCACAAAAAGATACTTTCAGGTGTATTAAATTGAGTCTACAGTTTAAATAGTGACTCTATACATGCCTACTCGGAACTAAGCTCCCTGTTTTTAATAACATTTACTCCCAGGTATGCATGTTTAGTGTTGCAGTCTTTAAAATGCAGTGTTTATTTGAAGCAGTAACTCATACAGCAACACATGTTTATAAATATGGAAAGAATTCACTGTACCTTTTGTTTCTTTGTGTTGTAAAAAAAACAACAGCAGCAGAATTGTCATAACCAAACTATTTGCACATCAAGTTCTTAATATTCTACAATTGCACATTATCTCAGGGAAGCTGGAAAGTTGGAAGGCCCTTGAGTATATAATATTTTGGAAGAATTAAATAATATTACCTCTGTACACTTTGAGTCTACAATCCTTGTGTTATTGATTTTATCCTCGCAATGAGCTTCTACAGATGTTGATGGCTTAGACAGAAAACCTTCATAAGCCTGAGGACCATTCATTTCTTGGCAACCTTTCAAGAGCCCCATGTTATTGGTGGATACTGAGGGATGTACAGTGGTACCTTGGGTTACATACGCTTCAGGTTACAGACTCCGCTAACCCAGAAATAGTACCTCGGCTTAAGAACTTTGCTTCAGGATGAGAACAGAAATTGCGCCACAGCGGCGCAGCAAGCCCTATTAGCTAAAGTGGTACCTCAGGTTAAGAACAGTTTCAGGTTAAGAATGGACCTCCAGAACAAATTAAGTTCTTAACCCGAGGTACCACTGTAACTGTGGGCAAAGCAATACATGTGAATTTTGCATCTGTACAAAAGGATAGTTTAGTCACACTTCTTCCATTAGTACTCAGGCATCTTTGCTGCCTGAGGTGCATGTGTGTGAGGATGTGGCACTGAAACATTTGTATCATCATGCACTGTGTGGTGGGTGAACCAGTCAAGACTTCTTAAACACCAGCCAGCTTCTCCTCCTCCTCTCTTCTTTCCAGTGGCACCCAACCCTCCCTTGCGCATAGTGTGATTCATTGCTCTCTTTGGGGCTTAGTAGGAATTTTTGGCATACCCACTGACTGGCACTGGTGGGTTGGGTTTCCCCCCCTACTGTTAGCACATATGCAGTACAATTAGTTTAAGTGTTTCTCAAATAGGTTGATTTGATCACTTTGGTGAGAACACTCAAGAAGGGGGAAAGTTCAGCAAGGTCACCCCTTTTAGGTATCACTCACAGTTGGGGGACCCAGAGGAAAGTTAGGGGCCACTTTTGAGATTATCCTGTGTAACCCATTCCAGAGTTATGGGGCTCTGGAGGCGGTGCTGAAGGACAGTCTCCTTGCCCTCAGGGTATGGCTGAAGAGGGTCAGTGGTATCACTGTACAGTGGTACCTCAGGTTACATATGCTTCAGGTTACATATGCTTCAGGTTACACACTCCACTAAGCCAGAAATAGTGATTCAGGTTAAGAACTTTGCTTCAGGATAAGAACAGAAATCGGGCTCCAGCAGCACGGCGGCAGCAGGAGGCCCCATTAGCTAAAGTGGTGCTTCAGATTAAGAACAGTTTCAGGTTAAGTACGGACCTCCGGAACGAATTAAGTACTTAACCCGAGGTACCACTGTAGTGTCATTTCCCGTTGGCAGAATTTGTTGGCCTATTGGCTGCAGGCTTTGCCTGATATGTTTATCATTAGTTCCCCCATGAATCGTTTTCCCTCTACAAGTGTTGGCGTTTCAAATAATAAAGTGGCCCATAATTCAACCTTGTGTCCAATTCTTTATTTTGTCTGTCAAGTCAGAAGTGCTTACCATCTGAAATGATGACCTTGCCTATTACTTTCTCTCTGGACTACTCTCGGGAGTGTGAATAAGGAAGAGCCATCACGAAGCAGTGAGCCCTGAATTCATGTTAATTTTACAGAGTTCATTTAACAAATCAGGTTTCGATATCATTCAGCTCAAAAAAGTTTGATCTTGGCTTCACAATTAAAACATTCGAGAATTTTAATTATGTAGGAAGATTACAGTTGTTTTTTTCTCATTAAACACCAGCAGGAATGTGCAATAGGTCAAGAATAATCAACAAAAATGGTGTTATTCTTCAGTAAATGAATAGTTTTTGAAGAATTTCTAAGTTCTTGATTAAAATACTTCTAGAAACCATTTTTTTACTTGATCACAAAGGGGTAACAGTCTCAAAAATACTTCATCTTTATCATTTCTGCAACAAAGTAATTGCCAATTAAAGGTAACAATATAATCAGTAGATTAGACTAACAGACTTTAGGGCCATAATAATGGGGGGGGGGTGGAATTGTTGTGTTATGACATTATTTTGCATAATTTACACAGTTAAATATCAAGCAACTTCTTAATATAAAATAAAGATTTTAAAAGTAGAAGCCCACAGTAGATATCTTATCACCCTCCCTCAAGCATAACACATGCTGATAACACTAAAGAGGACTCTTTGCGGATAGATGTAGCCTTAAATTCAATTTCATACATTTAGGTTGTAATTCTATATACATTTGCCAGGGAGTAAGTCCCACTGAATTGAATAGGACTGACTTTAGAGTACTCGTGTGTACCATTATTCACTCATATACAATGTATTAAGACAGTAATCTTAAACACATTTATTAGAGTGAGAGTCTGCTCAAACTCAGTGGTACTCTCTTCTGGGCAACCATGTTTAAGATCATGCTGAATATTTTAGTTTGTTTGTGTCTTTCCCTACCTTGCTGTGTTACAGCACAGATTGGCTCCCATCAGCAGCAGCCCACACAAAGACTTTCACATGTGCAAGGCTTCCCACCTCTCTTTCCCCCCAAATAGGCTCCAAGGGTGTCAGCAGAACCTGCAGAACAGCATGAAAGGGAGGAGATGGATGGATCGCTCTGTATAACAAGAGGAAAAGTTTGCACATTCAAAACAGTGCAAGGTTGAATACCTTCCAGAGAAACTCCAGTTGGCCTACAAGATCCGGTGTCTACAAGTGGGGAACCCTGGCTGAAATCTCCACTTGGACATAAAACCATGGGCCATCCACTATCATTATGAAGCCTATTTCATGGGTTTAGTGAGAATGAAATGTGCTAGCTCCAAACATGCCATACTTAACTCCTTAAAGAAGAACGGGGCGCAAATGTTATATATAGAACATTGTATCCTGTATTGAAAGGATTGGTGGCATTTTATATAAACCAAATTAGATCTACCAGAAAACAACATATTTACCTTCCTTCGGATTTCTTCTGGATTAAAAAGAGGCAAGGTCATAATTATACAGGCTGCTATCTAATGTGGACTAAGTAGACAACCCAGATAAGTGTTGTTGTCTTTTTACCTCTCTTCCACTTTTGTTTTCTTTGTCAGCACTAACTTAATATCCATTATTTATTAAATGTAATATCTGACCTCAGACACACTTTTCAAAGGTGCACAGGCCAAAAAAGAAAACAAGGCAGAGTGAGCCCCAAAAAATGCCTATGGAAGCTAAGTCAGCAGATTCAGTACTCTGAGCCATTTGCAAAGATGCAGGTGCACAAATCACTCTTGCCTCAGAAGAAGCACAGCATGCAGTTGGCTCAGAAAGAAGTAAAGGTGATTTCCCTCCTCCTTTCAGGACGAATACATTTTCTATTTAATTTGAACCACTTCTCATCACACAAAACTGAAAGATAATTTCAACTAATTTTTCTGAGACCCTAGCAAGCAGAAAGGAGGTCTTTCATTGTGTTTAGCATATCAGAGAGATAACAATCTCAAGAGTGTAGCATTCTTGCAGCTTATCTCATGTGAAATTAGTGCACTACAACTGGATCCCTCTCACCTATCAATTGCTAATCAGATCTAGAAGTAGCATTTAGCAGAACTTCTTTTTAATTGATTAAAGCCATTTGTGTTGTCTGGATCAGGTGCACAATACAGTGGTACCTTGGGTTACATATACTTCAGGTTACATACGCTTCAGATTACAGCCTCCACTAACCCAGAAATAGTGCTTCAGGTTAAGAACTTTGCTTCAGGATGAGAACAGAAATCGTGCTCCGGCAACATGGCGGCAGCAGGAGGCCCATTAGCTAAAGTGGTGCTTCAGGTTGACTATGCGGTCTTGACTATGCTACCACTCAGTGGATTTGTAACTGGCTGACTGACCAAACCCAAAGGGTGCTCATCAATGGTTCCTCTTCATCCTGGAGAAGAGTGACTAGTGGGGTGCCACAGGGTTCTGTCTTGGGCCCGGTCTTATTCAACATCTTTATCAACGACTTGGATGATGGACTCAAGGGCATCCTGATCAAATTTGCAGATGACACCAAACTGGGAGGGGTGGCTAACACCCCAGAGGACAGGATCACACTTCAAAATGACCTTGACAGATTAGAGAACTGGGCAAAAATAAACAAGATGAATTTTAACAGGGAGAAATGTAAAGTATTGCACTTGGGCAAAAAAAATGAGAGGCACAAATACAAGATGGGGGACACCTGGCTTGAGAGCAGTACATGTGAAAAGGATCTAGGAGTCTTGGTTGACCACAAACTTGACATGAGCCAACAGTGTGACGCGGCAGCTAAAAAAGCCAATGCAATTCTGGGCTGCATCAATAGGAGTATAGCATCTAGATCAAGGGAAGTAATAGTGCCACTGTATTCTGCTCTGGTCAGACCTCACCTGGAGTACTGTGTCCAGTTCTGGGCACCACAGTTCAAGAAGGACACTGACAAACTGGAACATGTCCAGAGGAGGGCAACCAAAATGGTCAAAGGCCTGGAAACGATGCCTTATGAGGAACGGCTAAGGGAGCTGGGCATGTTTAGCCTGGAGAAGAGGAGGTTAAGGGGTGATATGATAGCCATGTTCAAATATATAAAAGGATGTCACATAGAGGAGGGAGAAAGGTTGTTTTCTGCTGCTCCAGAGAAGCGGACACGGAGCAATGGATCCAAACTACAAGAAAGAAGATTCCACCTAAGCATTAGGAAGAACTTCCTGACAGTAAGAGCTGTTCGACAGTGGAATTTGCTGCCAAGGAGTGTGGTGGAGTCTCCTTCTTTGGAGGTCTTTAAGCAGAGGCTTGACAACCATATGTCAGGAGTGCTCTGATGGTGTTTCCTGCTTGGCAGGGGGTTGGACTCGATGGCCCTTGTGGTCTCTTCCAACTCTATGATTCTATGATTCTATGATTCTAGGTTAAGAACAGTTTCAGGTTAAGTACGGACCTCCGGAACAAATTAAGTACTTAACCCGAGGTACCACTGTATGCTGTTTGGGCCAAATGTTTTGCACAAGTGGCTGCAATGGACAAGACATGAATGTTATGTAACACTATGACTTTTATATAATCAAATACATCTTGAAAAAGGTAAAAAAAATACCATATAAATGGATCTGGGAACAATTGGGGGGGGGGAGGTGTTAACAATATGCTGCCCAGAACCCCCATCCCATTATAGAACTAATACATTATTAGGCGATAAGCAAAATTAATTTCAGCTAAAGAGCAAATGTAATGACTAGAGATTACTTTATGAGGACATCATATTTGAAATATCAGAATTAACTTCCCTAGTTTAAAAAAACATGCAGGAGAAATAGACAGTAAGTTTAAAAAATATAGAGAGCAGTCAGTGATTGAAACTTTGGGAAATCATGCAGTTCCGTGTTTGCCCTTTTTTATTCAACACATTGACAAGGATGCTATTGGATTTCTCATTAGTGTTGAGAGATACTTTAAAAGCAGACTCGCTAACACTAAGCAGATTTGCATGCATGTGGACTGAGGCCGTTATTGGAGTCAGGACCTCCAATAAGGAGTGTTGCTACTTTTTTACATGCTCAACTCATGAAAATTAATCAGATGAAGACTTTCACCAACTCCTGTTTACAGAAAACAACTGGCCTGCTTGATGTCAAAGGTACAAGCAAGTAGATTCAGTAAGCTCTTTTGGGTTTTATGGGTTTCAGAGCTGAATTCACTTCACCATGTAGTCTAGTATTTATATATATGCTTCCCATTATGTGTGAAGGGCACATGTGTTGAATTAGATAGTATTTAATTTTAAAACTCTGAAGCCAAGAAAGGATTAGGTTCTACAATTTCTTTAAGAAGTGAATCTAAGGATGTAGGAAGCTGCTTTCTACCGAATCAGATCATTGATACATCTAGCTCAGAGTTATGTACACTGACCAGCAGCAGTTCTCCTGGGTTTCAATCCCACCTGGGATTGAACTTGCTACCTTCTGCATGCAAAACAGATGCCCTGCTACTGAATTTATACATGCCACTCAGACCTAATGGGAAAAGAGCTTCAGATCATGGCCACTGGTCCCATCACCTCCTGGCAAATAGAAGGGGAAGAAATGGAGGCAGTGAGAGATTTTACTTTCTTGGGCTCCATGATCACTGCAGATGGTGACAGCAGCCACGAAATTAAAAGACCCCTGCTTCTTGGGAGGAAAGCAATGACAAACCTAGACAGCATCTTAAAAAGCAGAGACATCACCTTGCCAACAAAGGTCCGTATAGTAAAAGCTATGGTTTTCCCAGTAGTGATGTATGGAAGTGAGAGCTGGACCATAAAGAAGGCTGATCGCCAAAGAATTGATGCTTTTGAATTATGGTGCTGGAGGAGACTCTTGAGAGTCCCATGGACTGCAAGAAGATCAAACCTATCCATTCTGAAGGAAATCAGCCCTGAGTGCTCACTGAAAGGACAGATCCTGAAGCTGAGACTCCAATACTTTGGCCACCTCATGAGAAGAGAAGACTCCCTGGAAAAGACCCTGATGTTGGGAAAGATGGAGGGCACAAGGAGAAGGGGATGACAGAGGATGAGATGGTTGGACAGTGTTCTCGAAGCTACCAGCATGAGTTTGACCAAACTGCGGGAGACAGTGGAAGACAGAAGTGCCTGGCGTGCTCTGGTCCATGGGGTCACAAAGAGTCGGACACGACTAAACGACTAAACAACAACAAACTTAATCACAAATGACAATCTGATAATCCAATTGTATTTCAACTAAAACAAGTTGAGGAGCACATCCATTTGACTACATACGGTACCTTTTACAAAAAGAAGTAACATACTTGCAAATTCGGGTGCTATTGTTATTGTTTATTTCTTAATTTTATATACCACCCTGTACTGGCAGGTCTCAGGGTGGTTCACAAGATAAAATTACAATATAGAAACACAAAACACATAATCAAAATATAAACAGAATAGCCGTATAGCCCCCCAACACATAAAAACAGTTTAAAACTTTTTTAAACAACAACAACACAATTAAAAAGTAGTTTAATTGTGTACACCACATATTAGTTGGGAAAACACTGTGTTTTTAAAGATGTGCACATATGACAGGGAGCCCAGATCATCTGATTCCTTGGCACATGCTTGCAACTTAAAAAAAAATATGCATGTGCATATTTACATGTTTAAAATCTAATGAATCCAGGGGCCACTAGACAAATACTGGCTGGGTCTTCCATTCATTAGCATACCTTATTCATTAGCATACCGTTTTGTGCACATTGCCCAGAGAATGCACAAAACGGGAGTTGAGGTGTGCCCATTCCACAGAGCCTGCGGGGAAGTTACACATAGTGATAGGGAAATGTGCACAGTTTCCTCTTCAGGGAAGGATTATGTACAAGACCTGATGGATGTACATACTGTAATGGCCCTTTGCTTTGCACACCAACGACTCAACTTATCCCTCCATCTGTCTCTCTCTCCTCAGAAAGACACAGACTTCTTGCAAGGTCCTTAAGTCTTGTGCATTTCCTCCAGGTAAAATTTCCCAAGACATTAACAGGGTGGAGAAGATCCCTTAAGTGGGGGGAAGCGGGTGGAGAAGCCGCCTCGCCTTTGCTCCGAGAAGGCTGCTAAGGCGAGAGGGCCGCACCGTGAGGCGGCGGCGGCCCCGGCGAAGCTGAAGCCCGAGAAGAGTTGGGAGTCGAGGCGCACGCTTGAGCAGCAGTCAAAAGCTATGATATCGACACGCTCAGCTGCATCTTGTTAAAAGCTTCCTGCGGGTTGGCAGAACGAAATCTTTATTTAAAACACACAAAGTATCGTCAAGGGAGAAAGAAGCGGAAGGGGGAAGACGGCGAGGGGGCGGGTTAGGTTGGAAGGGGGGAATCGACGCGCGCTCTCGGTGAACCCAGCAAGCGAGGGAAGCGAGCGAGGGCAACCGGCAGGAGGAGCACACGCCGTCGCCGGGTCGGGCGCGCCCGAGGCGGGAAGCACCGGCAGGGCGGGTCCTGTTCGGCGCTGCCCCCTCGCTCTCGTCCGACGCGCTCTCCTCCTTCCCTTGTAAACGCAGCTCCTTGAGGGAGAGCGAGGGCCTTCCTCATATTAATAGCCTGGGAATCATCTGTGCTTACACTTGGAAGAGATCGTGAGGGGGGAGGCGGGAAACCAGGCAGCTCCTCTGAAACCACCCATTCCCAGCCTTCTTAAAAGTGGTGACTAGGGTCATTAGCACCGTGAAGGTGTATTATTTTCATGCCTGCATCGTCCAGGGCGGCGCGGAGTGGGGAGCAAGAGGAGATAAACCCGCCAAAGAGGGAGGGAGGGAGGGAGGGAACAGCGGCGGGTTTTAGGACAGCAGGGAGCTGGCCGTTGTATCTGAGCGTAACGGGATAGCGGAGAGAAGGTCCGTCTGCCTCTGGGCCCCGTTTCCCCTCACCGAGCGGAGCGCGCGCGCCTCGAAGTGCGCCAGCGGGGGAAGAGGCGCGAGGCAGAAAGTTCATGAAGATGTATGCTTGTCTTTTCGCAGGAGGGGGGAGAGACAACCTCCCCCCCCCCCAGCCAAATCGCGGGTCTTATATGAGGGGGTCACAAAAGGGAGAGGTGGAGCTGCTTCTTGTCAGGACTGAGAGGAGCGCGGAATAAAGTGGCGCCTGAAGTGACAAGCGTGAGAAAAGGAGGGTCACTTTCCAGAGAGACCGCCTTTGTGTTACACGTGTCCCCCCCCCCCCAGAAAGCATTCCGACACCTTCAACCTGCCGCCACCCCTCTTCTCTCTCCCCCCCCCACCCCTTTCTTGGTTTGTAAAGCGCCAACAACCGTCTCGAGACGATATTTTTTTCCGCTCCCTGGGCGGTCTTTCCTTCCGCACCTCAGAGCGCCCCCCTCTTCCTTTCCCCTGCGGCTTTTGGCCGAGTATAGGCAGGCACCGGCGAGCGCGAGAGAAAGAAAGCGCCTCGCCTCGAGCCGCTGCCAGCCATCAAGTGGCTCGTTAAGGAAATGCAGGTGAGTGTGAGGAGAGAGGCTTCGAGCTGCTGCTGGTAGCGGCGGCGTTGGGGATGAGCCCTAGCGAGGGAAAGAGACGAGCTCGTCTTTGCGCGTGTAAGGAAGGGAACGCTTTTTGTGTGTGCGTCGCTGCCGCCGCCGCCGCCGCCTTTCCCTCTCGCCGGCGGGAGGAGTGCGCCGGTTGCCTCTCTCTCCCCGCGCCCTGAGTGGGTTTCTTCGGAGGGCTGCTCTTCCACAGCACCGGCGTCGACTCCCCGCTATCCGTTTGCTCCGCTTCTGCCAAGGAGCTCCTGACTTCCCAGCCTCCGCGCTCGCTCGCGCGCGCACACACAAACACACATTCCTCCTCTCGCCGTCCCTCGCCTTTTATTTATTTATTTTGCCCCCTTCTTCTTTCTTTTTAAAAAAAGAGAAATCTTTCTCCTCGCCACCACACTCCTCCTCTTCTTTGGCAGCCTCAGCGCGAGGGGAGAGTTGCAGGTACCGTCTTCGTCTTCTTCTTCGCGCCCTGGCAGAGCGGCGAATTGGGCACGGCGCGCGCGAGACCCTCTCCTGAGTTATTTATTGAGGGGTGGGAGAACGGCACCCGCTTCGCAATTGCGAGGAGAGAGGGAGGGGGGAAGGAGAGCACTTGAAGCGCCCGCCCGCCCGCCTCTCGCCCCTCCTCCCTCTCGCGCTCTTCTCCCCCTCCCTCCCCCGCACCCAGCCCTCCTCGCACCCGCAATCTTCTCTCGGCACCAAAACAAACCTGCTGGGCGTGTGACATGTGGTTGTCTTTGCAGTTCATTCGTGGCCTTTGTGGAATAGGAGCTCTGCTCGTAAGGTGACCGGCAGGAGCGGAAAGGAAAGACTCCTTAAGATTTTCCGGAGAGGTCCGAGCTGGCTGCATTTAGTAAGTCGGTTTTCTTTCCTCCTACACTCTTTATTTTGTGTTTTGTCTCTTTCATCCCGTCTGCCCCGTAAGCAGATGCGATGCTGTACATATACAACATCGCGAGTCATGTAACTTAGGGGCGGCGGCGGCGACCATTGGTAGTGTGCATGGGGTGGGGGGTGGGGGGGAAAGAGTGCATTGAGCTTTTTTTATTCCTCCTTTTTCTATATCGTGAAGCTCAAACGCCAGAAGAGTTGCAGGAGCAATGCTGTTGCTTTTGCTGGAGATGTTACGTCCCGAGTTAGGACATATAGGAACATTCATCTGAACCAGCCCTCCCCCCCCCCCCCCGTTTTCCAACAAAGAGATGCTCTTCCGTAGACACCTAGAGGATTTTAAATGGAAAGGTAGCACTAGGTGTCAGTTAAGTCTTCAAGTACCAATACATGGTAGCAATATAGTCTTGTGGTTTACTTGCTTGGATACAGTTTGTCTTTACCTTAGCCCCGTTCTTGGCTACCCTTGCCTTTTGAGACAGATTTGTAAATGTTAAGCATTGCCTACATCAAAACAGTGTTTTGATTTGAAAGTGGCACACGCAGGACACAACTTAGGCTCCAGATGCAGTGTTATTTTGTGCTGAGAATCTGTGTGTCCTGTGGGAGAATGAATTTGGACAAGGCCATGGAGGCTGTGTGATTGAGGTTAGTTAATGACAAGGAAGTAAGAGCTTTGCCTGACACAAGGGGTACCATCTTGGAGCCTAAGAAACATCTCTGCATTAAAAAAAAAAGTTTTAAGAGCCTTATTCCACTTGGGTCAGACAGACGGATTGTAGCTGGTTTGGTTTGGGTTTTGTTGACCACCTGAAGGGGATCTGAGGATTAACTGATTGCAACTGGACAAAATAATGAGCAGTGAACATAGCCAATCCAAAAAAAGTGTGTGTACACACGAACATATATATAGAGAGAGAGAGAGAGAGAGAGAGAGAGACTGTTTTCAAATATTTAATAAAACCTTTGTCAGTGGAAATAGAGTTGAGTCAGTTCTGAATGTACTAGGTTGAATCAATAACATCTCAGCATTGTTTGTTATTGCCAAATGGATTTTGATTAGAATAATTTTGAGCTCCTAGGCAAAAAAAAATGGCACATGCTGCGGATCGCAATATCTACAGTCATGAATTAAACTCTCTTTTTTTCTAAAATAGAAACTACCTGTCTCATGAAAGATGATGTGGCAGCAAAAATTATTTAATGAGTAATGCTTTCATTGTTTTAATATTCCCAAGGTATTGAGGATTCACTATTTTCAGAGTTCCAATACCCTAGACAAACTATATTGAACATGCATTGCTCCCAAGTTCAAGTGTGACCATTAATGGTTGATTTTGAAAGTTTCCTCCTTATACTACTGCCAATGGCTGTACTGAAACATGAAAGTTTTATTTCTTGCAATACCAGTTTTCTCACTAGCACTTCTGATCAGATTTGTAATATGCACTGTGCTAAGGCCAATTAGGCAAAACTGGCTTAAGATATTAATACTAGCACAAAGTATTGCTTGGCATGTACAGTTAAGTCAGAATTGCTTACAGTTACCAAAAAGATAATGATGGGAGTACTAGGAGAGCGTAGACTGCTAGTTCTAGGAAGAATGAATTAATGTTGGCTTCATGGTAGCTGGATTAGAATAGTTTTAAACAGCAGCATTTGTGGCCATCTAAAGGTTATTTAATGGTCTTTGAAACATGAAACAACTGAATGTAAGAGAGCTTTTCTTGCAAAAAATAGGTGTCTTGTCAGGAATTGTATTGAGACTACACGAGATGGTCAGGTTCGGTTGGCTTATTAATAAAAGTGGTTCGCAACACATTAATGTATTCAGCCAAGCCAAGGGATTTGTTTGCTAGTTTTGCAGAATATTGTTTAGCACAGCAGTGCTGACTATTGTTGTTTGAGACTAGGATGCATTATCATTTTTTGAAGCATTTTCTGGAAACTTTTTCTTCTTTTTTTGGCATGTTCTTTGAATGAGCACACATATGATGGGAATGCTGAACCCTGTCTTTGAAAATTATATTTATATCACTGGAATGGCTTGATATAATTTTCCTGAAATGTATACTTGTGCATATTGTGTTTAATATCATGCAATTACGTTTTGATAGTATAAAATACAGGTGAACAAGAAACTGTTGTGGGCCAGTGCATTAGGGCACAGAGGAATTATGGGGGTAAAACCTTCTTCCCCTTTTGTGCTGTAAAGGTACTTGCATTTTTTAAGAGGATAGAATAAAGTTGCTGGTGTCAGCAGTAATGCATTTCATTATGCAATTGTTCTTGTTATTCAGATCAGATAATGGCCTGATGAAATACATAAGCAGTCTACAGGGAATGAATGATTAATTTCTCTAACGTGTGCTTACTATAGGACTTCTAATAAAGTACTGTCTACCAGTTCTTGCTTACAGTTGCAGTTAGTGGAGAAAAATAGTATTCTGTACTTACTGTTGTTGTGTTAGTAGCACTCATTTATTCTATTAAATAAAAGAGGATCCTGAATTCAATAAGTTTGGCCTAATTCGTAAGAATAATAAGGTACAGCGATGACCCACCAATTCATTTTGTGTAACCTGTGGGTGTTCTGAATAAGCAAAAAGCAAACAAGCATGATGCTCATGTAAAAATGGCATATGAAACATATTGTTAAATACAGAATGTCTAGCTATTTCTTATAACTAGGTGTACCTTTTAATAACTTTCTTCCCAAGTTAAAAACAAGCAAACATCCTAACATAACTACTAATGACTCGAGCACAAAGCATTCTAATAGTTTCAGGCGTACTCTTGAAAATTATTGAAAATATTCAGTAAGTTAGATTCTTATTATTTGTCGTCCACGGGCATTGCATTTTAAAAAGTTTTATGTTTAGTATGTGTCATGAAAATCGACTAATCTGTTTAGGATAAGCCGTGAGGATTTTTTTTTTTTTTTTTTTTTTTTGGAGCAAAAGAATGTAATTTGTCAAATCAACTCCATGAAAACGTAGCATAAACAGAGATGTTAAGAGTATCAGCTGTTGGAGCCGGTTAACAATGTAAGGTTTCACTGAGTTCATTCCAGCCATCTTCTGCACCCCCACCCCACCCCAATAGTTATTGTTGGAGTGACAAATTTTGTAAAGTACTTAAGCTGATAATTTTTTACCTCCAAGAACTAGTAGATAATTCATATACCTTAGAGGTCTTTCAATCCATTTTACATTTGGCTCCCTCCCAACAAACAGATGCTTTTTGCTTTTTTAAAAAAAGTAAAGCATAAAATGCATTTTTATTTTTGAAAGTTTTCCTGGTTTTCTTTCATCAGCATGAGGTTTTCTGGTAGGATCTTTGTTGAAGTTGATGAAGAACTGTTTGTTTTAGGCAAAATTAAACTGAAGGAATAATTGCATCGTTTGGCAAGGCTCTAAACCTTTCTGGGTTTGTAATGTAAATTTCAGGGTGTTTTTCTATATAAAGTGAGCACACCCAAAATCAAGAAGATAAAGGAAAGTCTTGCTCATAATGGGTATCTCAGTAGTAAAGTTTTGGATTAGCACAATATAATAATTATTTTTGAAATTCTAAGAACAGAACTTGTGCAGCTTAATCTTATAGATCTACTAAAAGATCATTGTCAGTTCAATGGGACTGATTCTCAAGTAAGCATGCATAGGATTGCAGCCTTGGTATATGAAGTACTTTATATGAGTTTTGTAGTAATAGCGGCTTTGATACCATAACAGTATATGTAATATGTAGTGTATTTGTATATGGTGACCTGAGACAACATTATAAAGTGCAATGCTAGTATTTTTAGATACATTACCAAGTCAACATGTTTTAACCGGCAAACTACTGTGTTGTGGATGAAACTGGGTTCTCCAGTTTATACTAAGATGTATGAATTGAAGTTCAGCTGAGCATTTGGCCCTAGTTAAGTTAAGCAATTGGCCTATTAAAAATTTAAAGAACCACTTCTATTAATGCTATCATTTATCAAATTGCAGTGAATTTTTCAGTTGTCGGCCACTGTTAACTAGAAGTGCAATTCCACAAATTGCAGCTGCTATTAAATAAGTTTGATGTATTGTGGCAAGTATTCGTGATAAAAGCTGCAAATAATTCAGTTTTATCAAAATAAATTGTGATGGGACGATGAGCTGCTTGTGTGTAAAATCCTAGTCCCTCAGAGTTTGGTCAAGTTTGCAAACCTCTGTCTGTAACGGAGCCCCTTAAACATGGCTCCGTCAGTCGCTGGCAGATTCCGACAGTGGTTGCTTTCGGAATCGCTTCCAACATAAAAGCTCCTTAACGGAAACACGTCTTCTGGACTCTCTGCGTGACAGTTTCCGGCGAGGAGTGGGTGTCCCTACAGGAGGTCCTGAAACCTCCCCACTGTTTTCGCTGGAAGTGTCTCTGAGCCATCCCTCCAGCTCCCTTTCCCTCAGCCCAGCTCCTCTCCCCCTACTGGTTCCCTCTTCAGCTGCTGAGTCTCTCCCAACCTGTGTGAGCCCTTTCACTTCCCTTCCTTCCGATGGCAGTTCCCTGACATCCACCTCCCCTCCAGGGCCCCCTTCATCCCCTCTCGCCCCCTCCTCTACGGGCGGTGAGGAGGCAAAACCCCGGAATGAACTTCCTTCATCTTCCGATGTCCCGAACACTTCTCTCCACCTGTTGCGGTTCCTGGTCTCGAAGTACTCCTCCTCCTCAGAGTCCATCTCCCCTTCCCCTTCCGATTCCGAGAATCCTTCCAACTCCTCCTCCTCATCGGTGGTCCCAAAGTATTCCCTCCGGAACCTCTCCACAGGCTGAGGTTTCCTTGGGAACCTTTGATGGAACGTTTCTATCAATACCTCGTCATTGATATCTTCTGCCATTACCCAAGTGTTTTCTGACTCCGGTTCTCCTTCCCACGCTACCAAATACTCCACCTGATCCCCCTTCCATCTGGCGTCGAGGATTTCTGCCACATGGCTGCTGCATTCCCTTTCTTCTATGACCGGTCCCCGAGTGGCCATCCCTTCTCGTCCCCCCTCATACGGTGACAGTAACGACCTGTGAAATACTGGGTGCAGTTTCATGTGGTTGGGTAACCGGAGCCTGAAAGCCACTGGGTTGACCTGTTGAATGACCTCAAAGGGACCCAATCTCCTGGGTCTTAATTTCTTACAACCTCCTTTGAACGGCAACCCTTGGGTTGACAGCCACACCCTATCTCCCACCCTTATGGTTTCACCTTCCCTTCGGTTCTTGTCTGCCTGCCTCTTGTATTCTTCCTTCGCCCTTTCTAAGTTGAGTTGGAGCTGACGATGGATTGCTTCCATTTCTTCTACAAAATGCTCGGCTGCCGGGACACCCCATCTCTCCCCTTCTCCCCCTGGGAAAGCCCTGGGATGACACCCATAATTAGCCAAGAAGGGGCTCATCCCTGTGGACACATTCTCGGCATTGTTGTAGGCAAATTCCGCCAGCGCCAACTTTTCTACCCAGTCATTCTCTCTGTCATTGACATAACACCTCAGGTATTGCTGGAGGACCCCGTTTGCTCTTTCCGCCTGCCCGTTGGTTTCAGGGTGCCGGGCAGTCGAAAAGTTGACCTCCACCTGCAGTAAGCTCATGAGCTTCCTCCAGAACCTGGAAGTAAATTGTTTTCCTCGGTCTGAGACCACCCTCAATGGCACCCCGTGCAACCTAAAAATGTGTTCTACAAATAACTTCGCTGTCTCTTCCGCCGTGACTGCATGCGAGCAGGCTACAAAGTGGCACATCTTTGTTAGTAGGTCTACCACCACCATGATGGCTGTTTTCCCCTTGGACTTCGGCAGATCAGTCATAAAATCTATCGACACTGCCTCCCAAGGTCGTTCTGGGGTTGGTAAGGGTTCTAATAGCCCCGCCGGTGCCCGCCTCTCCCCTTTGGCTCGCTGGCATTGCTCACACCCTCTTACATACTCCCGTACATCTTCCCTCACCTTAGGCCACCAAAATTCCCTGGTGACCAACCACATGGTTTTGTGTTGTCCAAAATGCCCCGCCGTGGGGCTGTCGTGCAACTGCTTGAGTACCCTCCCCCTTAAGTCTCCTTCAGGGATATACAGTGCCCCTTTGTAATACAAAGCTCCATTTCTTTCCTCGAAACCCCCTGGTTCCTCTCCCTCACCCCTAAGACCTCTGAGCTTATTCTGGGCGTATTCATCATTCTCTGTTTCCTCTACCAGTTCTCTTTGTCCCACCAATGCCGCCCCACACACCCAGCGGTCCTCTGGAATGACATGTCTCTCTTCGGGTGCTCCCTCCTCCTCCAAATATTCCGGTTTGCGTGAGAGAGCGTCCGCCCTAATGTTCTCTGGGCCTGGCACGTAACAAATCTCAAAGTTAAATTTGGAGAACTCCTGGGCCCATCTCACTTGCCGTTGGTTGAGCACTCGTGCCGTCCTCCAATACTCTAGGTTCTTGTGGTCAGTGCACACTTGCACCTTATGTTGTGCGCCAATTAGCAGGTGCCTCCATCTCCGGAACGCCTCATGAATGGCTAGTAGTTCTCGGTCATACACCGTGTAGTTCCTCTCGGATTTGTTCAGCTTTCGCGAAAAAAAGGCACACGGTCTCCACTCTGACTCCTCCTTCCCTGGCTGCAGAAGCACCGCCCCAATCGCTCTGTCTGATGCGTCAGTTTCCACTCTCATCGGTTTTTGTAAATCCACATGCAGGAGTTGTTGTTCCGAGGCGAAGGCCCTTTTTAGTTCCTCAAATGCTCGCTCCGCCTCCTC